>NC_072731.1:4662449-5321304 GCF_026930045.1 Uloborus diversus
CTGGTCTATTGCTTTGAAGTTTTCTGAGAATGTGTTTTGTAACTTATTTTAAAACTTATACAGCAATTTGACTTAAAATATGTGAAAAAAATATTTCATGACAAATTATACCCTCAGTTCTCAGTTTTTTTTAATGAAATTTTAAGTTTTATAAGTTAAAAAATATCTAACTTTTAAATTTTTTTTGAATAAAGGGTGTATAGTATTTGATTATGATATATTTGTTTAATTTAACACCTTTTTTGTTTACATTAGCCTATTACTTAGCTCAGCATAATGCATGGAGTGAAACTTTCAGTTTTCATGATTTCGAAAAAAGGCATTCAGATTTTTCTATTTTAAAGACAACAATTTTTTATTTAAAACTAATCTAAGAATACTGAATTGTTTACTGATATATGCATTTTCAGTCATTAAAAAATCAAATTACTGAATTGCTTTTCTTCGACGGTACAGATTTTTAAAAATCGAGCTTTCTTTCTACGTGCATTAACATGGTAACACTATTGAAACCCCTTACTATGCATTGCAGCAGCAACAGCGGACAATTGAAGCATTGCTTAGGTGAAATTTCGGCATCTTGGCGATTATTGCAATTTTGATATTTTTTAGTTCCACCTGAAAAAATTTTCGTATTTTTTTCTCTTTTTTTTGATGCTTCATTCTGAGCCTTCTGATTTTCCCTCTGGTCTATTTTCCACTAATTATTACCTTCAATGCTTTTTGTCAGTTTTGACGTTTTCTATATGAGATTTGTTATTTTTATATATAAAATATATAAGGTTGTGCAAATTTCGTTCATTTTTACTTCCTTTTACAAATAAGGAAGTATTGTATTCGCAAAAAAATTTTCATTAAAAAATCGACCTTAATTTCTATTTTTCTCAGCCCCGAATGAATGTTGAGTTTTTATTTTTCAACCCGACCACACGTGGATATATGCCTAGGAACCTACAGACACCCGAAATATCCATTTTGACGACCCCCAGAGTTAATTACAACGAATTTTCTCGTGACGACCGTATGTACGTATGTATGTGCGTATGTGCGTATGTGTGTATGTGTATATGTATGTCGCATAACTCAAAACCGGTATGTCCTAGAAAGTTGAAATTTGTTACATAGACTCCTAGTGGGACCTAGTTGTGCACCTTCATTTTTGGTTGCATTCGGGTGTTCCTAAAGGGGTCTTATGCTCCTTTGGGGGGGGGGGAGATAATTGTTAATTTCGATGCAAACTCAAGTTGTGTTATAATTTGTCTGACACTTGGCGATACATCGCCAGTCTTTTGATCGCCAAGTTTTGTCACCAATTTGGCTTTTTTAAAAAAAAAAAATCTGTTCCAATTTGGCCACTGTTGGTGATATTTAGAGAGTAAACTATCGAACCACATTAAAATTGTCAATAACGGGAAAATGTCATTAAATTGGAGTAAAAGGACGTGATGCACACATCAGCTCGTTATCTTGAGACTGCCAAAGATCAAATGCTGACTGAAAACATTCAAAATATTTTCTGGTAAAGTAATGAATGCATATTTATTCATCAACATTCGGAGGTCCATTAAACTAACCCTTTAACTAGTACAGCTTTTCGAACTATCATATTTCATTTGGGAAATTGGCAGATTTATTTTTCAAAGTAATAAGATTTAGAACGAATGGTTTCGAAATGCCGGAAGAGATAAGATTAATTGCGGCACACAACAAGAACAAGTTTCATTAATCTACTGCGTCCAAGTTCTTGTAGATAGTTCTGCACTTTTAGAAGATAACATCTTGGAAAGTGTTTTTTAAAGAAATTAATTAAAACTAGAAACATTTTCGGCTTAAAAGATGTTAAAAATTGTACTAGAAAATAATGATCCTTAGGTTACATGATGGAAAATATTTTAAATAATAACAGTAATTAAGTTGTTTTTGTCTCTTTACTTGGAAAACAATAATGTTCATGGTTTATAACCAACGTAAAACTTTTGATAATAAAAAGAAAATTAAAATAAATTTCATCAAATTCGAATGGCTTAAAAAGCTGCATAGTTAAGAGGGTTATCTTTACTAATAATAAAGCTGAAAGTCTCTTTGTCTGTCAGGATCTCTGTGACGCGCATAGCGCCTAGACCGTTCGGGGGATTCTCATGAAATTTGGCCCAAAGTTAGTTTGTAGCATGGGGGTGTGCACCTCGAAGCGATTTTTCGAAAATTTGATGTGGTTCATTTTCTATTCCAATTTTAAGAACAAAACTATCATAAGATGGACGAGTAAATTACGAAATTATCATAACGTGCAACCGTAACATGGGTACAAGTTAATTGGCGAGATACGAAATTATCATAACGTGGAACCGTAACATGGGTATAAGCCAATTGGCGAGATACGAAATTATCATAACGTGGAACCGTAACATGGGTACAAGCCAATTGGCGAGACACGAAATTATCATAACGTGGAACCGTAACATGGGCACAAGCCAATTGGCGAGATACAAAATTATCATAACGTAGAACTGTAACATGGGTTCAAGCAAATTGGCCAGAAAATTCACCATACATTATTTGTAAATATACAGATGAACCAAAAAACCTTTTAATTTTCTATTACGAGCAAAGACGTGCGGGTACCACTAGTTAAAAAAAAAGAATACAGATAAAAATAACTGAATGGAATATAGAAATAAAATTAAATTTTAATAAATAGACTAGGGTAAGGTGGAGCACATTGTTACTCGAGGTACACTGTTGCAATGCAAAATATCGCCGTCTCTGTCTTTCATTTTTATGATGTTGGTACACATGTTTGTCAACCGCACAAGCAGCCATTTTTAAGAAGTTGTATGTTTGAAAAATAACAAACTAAAAATGTTTTCGTGTGATCAAATGACAAAAACCTAATTTTAAAGTTTTTAATTTATTTAATTCCAAGGGGAGAAGGGAAATTAAATGTATAATATATTAAACAAGTAAAATTGAATAAAAAAATAAATACATTTATAGAAACATACTTCAAAAACAAGCTTGCAATGCATAGTGTTTTTAAATGCTTTAAAATTAAAGTTTTAGACATAAATACATATTTGTTATATAGTCTTCACCAAAAGGTTACTTATTTTAAAAATAAAGTTTAAACGTGTGGGTTAATCCAAAGTTTAAAGGTTAAGGGAAATAATCATCTTTGTTTTTAGTTAACCTTTCTTATCGTGTTATAAAACCTTCCATTTCGACGATTAGCAATAAATTAACTTATACTTGAAATGAAAATAAAAGCATTTCTAATGGTCTATTATGTATGAAAAGTTTTTGGAAAACCTTGTTAATTAACTGTTAAAAAAGTAGAGAATTTTGGATCTTTAGTCACCTTAAGTACTTCAAAAAGAGTTGAAAAGATAATAATGAAAAAATTGGTTAGTCAATGTGACAAAATAATCGAAGCATAACGTGTTTAGAATTAAGTATTCTCTGAACGAATTTAATACTCTCATAATGCAATATTATTACAGAACAAAATCATAAAATACTTCAAAATACAGATTTTAGTAGTTTTTATAAATAATGTCTTCCCTAGCTAGAAATTTCAATATTTGTTTATATATTATTTCCATAAAATCAAATACTGTTTTTCATAGGGTTTCTTTTGAGAGGTTTTTTTACAAACAATTTCTAACAAAAACTTTCTCTAGAACTTCTAAAACTTGTAATTTGTAGAATTTATACTCAACATCTTTCGAGCGGGTGTAGTATAAGAACAACTTTCTAAATTACTTCTAAGATTTTTACTTCGTAGGATTTTTATTAAGCTCCCTATCTTTAAAATTCAAGCAGCAGAAACTTTTACTACAGAAAATCTGTAGCATAATTTTGTATATTATTTCCAAGAATTGTTTTAGATTGTTTTTCCAAGATACATTTCAATAATACTCCGAAGACTAGCAACTTCTCATATTTAATTTTTTTTTCGAAGCGCTCACCGTATGAATTTCACAAATTATCTATCTATGAACAAGTAAATAATTATCTATAATGTAAATAACTATCCATTAGTATATTCAAATAATTATCTATGCATTTTAAGCATGGCATTCTGTAGGATTCCTATGAAACCCCTTTTTTCGATTTTTAAGGCGGAATTCATTTAAAGTACATGCACTTACTGTTGGACTTCTATCCGTTTTGCTATCTGATTTAAAAGAAGTCCTACCAGTTTCATAGGAACACCCTTCAATAGTATCAAGCATAGTATCTTTTGTTCAACACTTGTTGATTTGTAACAGAATTTCTTGGGATTTAAATACAAATACAAAAGTGACGACCAGCAACAGGGTCTGGGCTCAGCTAGAATGATCCTAGTCAATATAAAATCCCCAGTGAAGATCAATGGCCCTCTTAAAACTATCTACTCCCGTGCTCATTACCACCTCTTCCGGTAAGCTGTTCCAAGGTTCCACTACCCTGCTATAATAATAATTTTTCCTAATATCCATGTAAGCCTGAGATTTAAATAGCTTAAAACAATGACCCCTTGTCCCGTTTTCAGTGCTAAACTTCAGCCCCGTAACATCTTTCATTTTAATGAATTTAAACAACTGAATCATGTCCCCTCGGTCTCTTCTTTGCTCAAGACTGTACGTTTTTAGCCTTCTAAGTCTGGAATCATAGTCTAAATGAGAAAGTCCATTTATTTGCCTTGTAGCGCGCCTTTGAACCCTTTCCAATACATTAATGTCTTTCTTAAGATAAGGAGACCAAAATTGAACAGCATACTCCAAATGAGGTCTTACCAAACTTCTATATAAGGGCAGAAGAACTTCTTTAGATTTATTTGAAATAGATCTATTGATAAACCCAAGCAGCTTACCGGCTTTGTTACTAGCTATGCTGTACTAAAAATCGCATTCGCTTTTCGTGGCTCTTCCAAGAAAAGCTTTTTTAGAATAACTTTCCATAGGATTTCTAAGGCTAGTAATTTAGAGGATTCCCCGAAAAAGTTCTTTGTATAATATCAATGAAGCGCAAGCGCTTACTGTAGAACTTGCATAGAAAAAAAATTAGAGACATTTTCCGGGAACTACTTGAAATAGAAGGCAAAAATTATTAAATGAATTTAAGTAATTACGCAGACTAAAGCAAAAACTGCACACCTTACTTTCTGGCCTATAGGGGAGAAATGCTTTTTCTAGTTGAATAAATGAAGAAAATTGGCGAGTGCAACTTATGCTAACAACTGTTTTCTTACCTGTTGTTCCAAAATGCTTGTATCTCCTGTTATCTGTTTGAATAATGCAGTTCTCATCTTTATATACTTTTCGAAACGATTCAACTGCAGGGGTCCACCACCTCCTTCCTCGTGCCCCAGAAGAATTCCAAAAATACCAATTTGTATGTCTTAAGCCATATGCAATTATTCAACATCCATCGATTTCCCCGTTAAATTTAGACGCATCAAAAGTAGCCAGAAACCGCCGCCCGAAGCTTTCTTTTTTTGGTAATTTTCTTCACTTTCTACAATCTCATTAGCTGGCAGCTTCGTTTGTTTAGCTCCAAGGGGGGGGGGGGTTAGCAGGTGGGGTTATGTCGCATCCTTCGCCGAGTGTTGAAGTGTGAATTGGATTTCACGTTCGAATAAGCAGGTTAAGTGCTTCCAGATGTGCCCCTTACAGGTAGACGAGTAAAAGTGAAAGCATCGGAAGCTAAATATAGTTGTTGTCTGAGTGATGAGCAATTTTCTTTGTCCTACAATTTCATGTCTGAAAATGGAGTGTTTTTAGAAGGGATTTCCTGTTGGGGGTGGGCCCTGTTCTCATTATTTTAAAATCCTACTTTTTTTTCATAAAAATACCGAATCTGGCCTTGTGCAACATGACGGGTGTTAAATGCACCAGCATCTATCTTGATTCGAAGCAGAGAGTAGGTTAAGAAAACAAAATGGCACTTGAAAAGTTTTTCATTCGTAGTTAATGCTAAACTGCAAGAATTCGAAGTTTTGAAGAGCTTATGGAGTAAATATAAAATAATCATACATACGACACATAAAAAGCAAAAGTTTAAAAACGTGATCTGCTTCATCTTTAAATTCTTTTGAAACCACCATTTTTTCAAACTTTAAAAGCATAGCCTCCCCCTCCTTTCCTCCATATTACCGTTAACGTATAAGATGGGGCTTACACAACTAAGTAGACAAAGCAAAAATAAAAAACATGTAGCTGTGTACAATTAAATAGACATGAAAATGTAAAACAAAATGCTCTGTTAAGCTATTTAAGTTGGACCGTTTTTTTTCCTAACTTCTAGAACACTATTTTAACTCCCGAAATGAGATGCTAGCATGCATAGTGGTTTGGAATATCTTTTTTTTCTCACAATAGTTATAATGAACAGATTCTTAATATAGCAACTTAAACATTCTATTAAATTTCAACGTTCGCATTAGCTTTGGAATTTTCATATTTTTTTGAAATGATCTTCAAATAACTCAAAAAAGAAAAAAAAAGCAACTAAACCGAACGTTTTTGAAACAAATTAAAGTTTTCTGAGACAAAATAGAAGACTCAGAAGATATGACATGCGAAAAAAGAAAAGAAAGAAAACTAACATGTATCTAGAAAGCTAAGTCTGGAATATAGAGACAGTAAAGAGGTACGCGACTCCTGCAAAATTATTTTGAAATGTTGATAATAGCACGAAATAAGTTGGAGCAATAGGAAAATTATCAAAAGGAAAAAAATCGTATAAGAAGTATTACAATGGTAGTAAAAATGCAAAAAGGCCCAATTTCTTTTCTATAATACGGGATAATAAACATGGTAAAAATTTAGGAAGTTCATAGAAAAACCTAGAATGTTTTACCGCATTTTCTGGGAAATAAAAAAGCTTTTTAAAGGAAGGAAATGGAAGTGAACATGTTTCGCAAAAACGATTGGATAGATTCTGTTTTTATTAGGGTATGAAAATATTTCGTTTCAGTGTCGTTGTAGCGATTTTCTCAGGAATTCTAATCGTTGAAAAATCCATTTCTTGGAGGAACTCCATTGTTTCGATGAAAGTTCGAGAGACATTAACTTAAGTAGGGAGTTTTGGAGATAGTATTAGAATTCAGAAGTTTCCCGAATTAATCGGCAGAGCTATGTCCCTAATTTTGCTTCTTTCAGTGTAATTCCCTTTATTTGTGCCAACATCCTACTTTTACTTTTTTATATTCTTCTTCATAAAGTTCTTTTTTTCGAATTTTTAAAGGGTGAACTTTTAAATAGGTGCACAAAATGATTTGAAGCACAGTGCGGAATTCCGCACGTGTCGACTAGTATTTCTTATTTTGCAACCATGAACTACTAAATGACATTACTGACTGCCATTATCCCAGGGTAGGGTTAATACCGATCAAAGCTGATTTTGCAATGTTTTTTATTTTCCCAGTAGGTAACATTAATTAAGGCTCAATTTGAGTCTGCAATAGGTAAAATATACTATATGTAAGCAATTTTACGTGATTGCGTTTTAAATTTATAACAAGGTAAAGTTTTAAACCATTTTCCTTTAAATGACTGCCATTACCCCAGTCTCCACTTATTCATTCTAACTAAGGAATGAAGTAAAAAAAAAAAAAAAAAAATTGCATTTTGACCTCTTGAATTCAAATTATGTTTTTCGCAATGACGAGCGTGTGTGTGTGTATGTAGGCACGTGTGTGTTTATGTGTGTGAGGGGGGTTTGTGTGTAGGGGGTATGTGTATGTGTGTAGGCATGTGTGTGTTTGTGTATGTGTGCAGTTATGTGTGTGTGAATAGTTGTGTGTATGTGAGTGTGTAGGTGTGCGTGTGTTTGTGTGTGTATGTGTTTGTGTATGTATGTGTGTGTATGTGTGTAGGCATGTGTGTTTGTGTCTGTGTGCAGTTATGTGTGTGTGGGTAGTTGTGTATATGTGAGTAGGCATGTGTGTTTGTGTCTGTGTGCAGTTATGTGTGTGTGGGTAGTTGTGTGTATGTGAGTGTGTAGGTGTGTGTGTGTTTGTGTGTGTATGTGTTTGTATATGTATGTGTGTGTAGGTGTATACATGTATATATATATATATGTGTGTGTGCGTGTATGTGCGTGTACGTATGAGTGTAAGTGTAGGATATTGAAGCAACCTGGAGACGATTTTCGCTAGAGGAGCAGCATCGTGAGGAGCCGGTCGACGGTGATGCTGCAGAGGGTGCTGGCGGGAAAATAAAATGATAGCACATCAAAACAGTCAAATAAAAGCAATAAGCAATCGTGATTGCTCAAAAAAAAAAAAAAAAAAAAGACATGAAAAAGGTTTCAAAAACTCTACGAGAGCAGTAACCCCTCACAAAGGACAAAATGCTCCTAAATTATTTTTATTATTCTCGAATGCATATATATATTTTTTCTTTTTTGTGTTTGTGAGTTGCAATTTTAGGCATTTTTAATAGCTAAACGCACAAAAGAAACACATATTCAGACTGACAAGAGGTGACCCATTTAAAATATTCAGAGCTTTATTTTACTAGCAATTCTTTCTGCCGCCGAAGCAAAAGTTTCATGGAGTTTTCGATCGCTGGCATTCTGCTTTATCTGCGCCGCCTCGCGCAAGGTGATAAATATTTTATGGCTACTTGGAAATGCAGGCTTCCAGAACTTCGTTTTAAATTTCGTTAGAAACAGAAAGCCGGGAAAGTTTAACAATTGATTTTGGCTGGCAATAAAAGCTTTGGAACAGCAAAATATTTTTATATTATTATTTAGAATGAGGGATGATCATTGTAAATTGTGCTATTTCGTACCTTTTTTGATAAGTAAAAAACGTGGCATCAAGCAAGATAATTTGAAAACCTGCCAAAGAAGAGAGAATTCTAAGAAAAGGAAACTATTTCGTTTGTCTGCCTTGAAACAGAAAAACAATTGTCCTTTCCTTCGTTAAAAATACAACAGTTTGGTAGAATATCTAACGAGCATAATCCTGTGCGTCTTGTGATACTTATTTTAACAAAATATATTTAGCACAGACTTAAAAAAAAAAAAAAGAGTTCTCACAGAGCATTAAAAAAAAATGTTTTGAAATATGTTTCGTGTCGCTTTGTGTGTTTTAAAAATATATATCATTCTTTAAAAACATCAGAAAGTTGATTAAGCGTAAAAGAAAGTTTTGAAAATGCATTTTTTTTGAAACAACTTATTTTTCGACAGTAAGTTTATTTTTGGAGTTACTAGAGATCTCGTTTTCCTGCTGGTTTGTCTCTCACCCATCCCATAATTATTTATTGAGGCTCGTGTATAAGTATATATTTATATTATAAGAATTTAAAGCTGAAAAGTATGTTCATTTGTTTATTTGAACGTGCTAATTTCAGGAACTACTGGTTCGAATTGAAAAACTCTTTTTGTTTTGAATAGTCCATTTATTGAGAAAGGCTACAGGCTTTTTTCTTTAAAATCAGATTGACCAAAATATTTGTAATTGCAAATAAAATGCTTAATAAATTGTTTATTTCTTTGAATTCCTAATCGATGGCGGTGTAAGTTAACTCATCGAGAGGGCGCTGGTCGACAGTGTTGATAGCTGCGAGGAACTATGCCGCGTGGCTCAGACGCAAGGACGGCTACGCTATTTTGGGACTGTTTTGGTCAGCGAACTGATTTTTACTTTCTTCTATATCTAATATATAGAAGAAAGTATTGGATTCGTGCAAATTTTCGAATTTCGAATTTTGACGGATTCGAACGTTTTGAGGTGTGCTGAGTCCATTTCGACCATTTTTGGAAAATGTCTGTCTGTCTGTCTGTGTGTGTGTGTCCGTGTGTGTGTCACGTCTGTGTGTGACCAGTTTTTTGTGGCCGCTCTACAGCAAAAACTACCGCATGAAATCGAACGATATTCGGTACACATATGTGCCGCTATGTGAACTTGTGCCCATTGGTTTTTGGCGCGAATTCCTCCAAAGGGGTGGAGCAATGGGACGTTTTTTGAGTTACGCGTGCTTGCTATTCCTCAGGAAGTAACTGGCGGAATCAAACAAAATTTGGTCCATATGTTGCTATTAACAGGAACAGGTGCTGATTCAATTTTGGTGTCAATAACTCAAATGGGGGTTGAGCTATAGAACGTTTTTTGTCATCAATTGTGACTGCTGTATATCTCAAGAAATAATGAACGGAATAAAAGAAAAATTTATCGGCAAGTAGCCCTTAGTGGGTATAAGAACTGATTTTATTTTTGTGTCAACAGCTAAAAAGGGGGTAGCGCAATCACCCGTTCTTTTTTTCCATTTTGAGTGCCCTATCTCAAGAAGTAATGCTACGTTCTGGTTGAAATTTGGAATATATGTGAATCCATATGTAAACAGGCTTTGGTTCTATTTTGACGCCGATCGCTCCAAGAGGTGTTGATTTTTTTTTTTTTTTTTTTGCGAATAAAAATATTTTTATTAATGCAACAATAAGAAAGATAAATCGTAATAGATTGTCGTCTGCGTATTTCTCGTGATTTTAATTGTATGGAAATGATCGAAAATATTATCTCAATGATTTAAAATTTTTAACTGCTGCCATCTTATGTTTGTTAACAAATAAAATATTTGTAATTCATTCAAGCAAGGCTTTTAAAATAACTTTCAATTTTCGCTCTTTGTTTTGCTTTTGCAATAATTCAGACATTGGGATGGTCGTCAAGTTTTTGCATGTGTCATTTTGTTTTTGTTGGGAATATTGCTTCCTCGTCAAGCATGGGGAGGGATCAGAAAAAAAAAATATATAGAAGAAAATTTTCTGATGGCCACAACATACTAGTTGAATGTGTTTTTTCGATATTCAGGTACATAATTTGATTTTGTAGGATTTTTTTCTGTTCGGTTTTGTTTTCCTTATTTCTTCAACGTTGGTTTTGTTCTTATAGTTAAAAATAGTTACTTATCCAAGTCTAAGTAAAAAATTTCATTTGTCGTATTATTCAGTTGTGATTGTTCTTTATAACATTTTTATTATAGTAGTGTTTATTTGGCGAAATATTTTAAATTGCAGAAGAAAAAACCCGCTTCACTTGCTAACGGGCAGGATTGTGGTAGCGTGGTTTGTTGGCGCGTTAAGCAATGAAATACAGTTGTCCATATTCTACACACACGCGTACACACACACACACACACGCCTGCACACACGCACGCGCACATGCATGGACGCTTACATACCCAAGCGCGCACATACACGCGCTAGCCCGCTAGCACGCACAAAGGTACGTACGCTTACACGCGCCAGCGTGGCAGGATGGATGGAGATGGATGGAACGATGGATGGATGAATGGATAAATGGATGGAACGATGGATGGATGGAGATGGATGCATGGATGAATGGATGGATGGATGGGTGGATGGATGGATGGATGCAAAAACAAATACATACATGCATACAGACATACATACATACATACACGCTCGCACGTACACAAACACACACACATCACGTCATGATAACCCAAATGTGAAAACCAGCGGGACGTGTTACGAAATGCGGGAGACATTCAAATTTGTTTCGCGGAAATTTCGTGAAACTAAACCAAAGTTCGAAAGTTCTCCAATAGGGAAGTATTCGATTTTCTAATTTTATTTTTATTTGATAGAGTAACATACATGAACATCATCTGCGAAAAAATTTTTACGATACGACTAATACTTTTTTTTAAAATAATTTTTTAAAGTTCACGCGCGAGTGACGTCATTTGCTTGTAAGTCCTTTGACTGACGTCACTGCCGCGCTGCGAGGCGGCGGGGTTGGCTAGGACAAAGAAGTGCTTGGCGATTTTTGGGGGAAGGCGCGGGAAAACAAGAGCCTTCTAACAGCAGCGCGCATAAAAGGCTAGTGAAAATCCTTTGCTGTCTGTAGGGTTTAATGCATTCTGCGATTGTTTTTAATTTGATTTTCTTTGTCATGGCTAGTAGAATCAATTACAAGTATTGCTTCGTTCCTGGATGCGTATCTACATCTAAAAAAACTCCTCACAAGCGATTTGTTATTGTTCCGTCCCAGCAGGATCTTCGAAAGAAGTGTTTTCAAGTGTGTTTATTAATTAAAATTTGAAAATGAAAATTTGCACTTCATTTTAATTAAAAACTATGTCAAGTGAGAAATACAGTTTGAAATATATGTTCACAACTGTTCATAAATAAATGTTTAATAAGCATATGAGATATTTTTAAAAAAAATGCAAGTAAACAAAGGAATTTAAAACCTGCACAATAAACTTAAATAGAAAGTAATAGATGCATTACTATTTCCATTTTAATAACAATGCAAAAACTATTAATACTTTCTTTTTAACATACAAACTATCTTTAAATTTTAACTATTACAAATTGATAATTTAAAAATACATTTTCAGTTTATCACCAGAAGCGTTTCTATATATACAAGACCTTTCTCACCTGCAAAAAGGTACTTATTTTATGAAATGAACACCATTTTCAAATTTATTATTTTTATCAAAAGAGCAAAAAAATATATTTTTCCTTTTTTTGCTAAGTTGCACAAAAACTCAAGGATAATTAACATGTATTAGTGGATTTAAAACAATTTTCCACAAAAAAAAAGCAGATCAACTTTTATTGCCAACAAAGCGAAAAATTTTCATGCAAAAACTGCTCTAAAACTTAGCACTGGAATCACTTGCAGTAGTAGGGTTGTTACAAAATGCGCGCCTCATTAAAAGCCGCCAAGTAAGAACTGGAATAGCGCTCTTACATTGTAATTTATATATTCAGATAAAAAAACCATCGACACACAAATGGAAATGATCAATCTTGATAAGGGAAACTAATGCGAATAATATGAACTGCAAACATAGACGGATATGTACGTACAATTTGAAAGAATAACAATGGTGAAACTTTGTTGTCTCACTCTCTGTACTTCTAGGATATTAAATCTCTCGTCCTTTCGAAAAAAGTCAAACACCATGAATGACTTTACTTGAGGAAGGTTATTGGATTGACCTTTCGTGAATCCTAGCCCCATGATGGAAAAAATGCTGGTTAAATGCTTTAAAAAGGCTGAAAAAGACAGTGCTATTCATCTCTTGGTAGGCGCAACACGGCATGGAAATGGAGCTCTGATCGAAACAGGGAAATGACGTCAGCTGCTGACGTTTTAGGCCACACCTCTTTTTTGCGCATCGCTCTTTAAAAAATTCATAAAAAATCAATCGTTGGTTTTAAAAATCCGGCCATGGTGAATTTTTGTGTTTTGTAAGCCTGTCAACATTGTGCAATAGTTAAAATTGGAATATTTGATAGGTTGATACTTCCCTATTCCTCCAATTAACAGGACTTTTGAAACATGGGGGAGAAAATTTCTCTTTCATTTAGAATTTCTGATTACTGATTCGGGGGGGGGGGCATTTTAGAATAATCAGAAAAAAAGACAAATAACTTTGAAATAGTTCAGTTTTTTAAAAACGAATAGATGCGCAAGTCTCCAGATTACGTCTATATTCTACACAAAAACACGTACATACACACACTAGTACACACACACAATCCTGACCAAACACACGCGGACACGAATGAACGCTTACACACCCAAGCGCGCGCATACACGCACGCCTACACGCGCTAGCCTGCTAGCACGCACAAGCGTACGTACGCTTACACGCGCTAGCGCGGTAGCACACACAATGGTACGTACGCTTGCACGCGCTAGTGCGGTAGCACGCACAAGGGTACGTACGTTTACATGCGCTAGCGCAGCAGCACACACAAGGGTACGTACGCTTACACGCGCTAGCGCGGCAGCACGCACAAGGGTACGTACGCTTACAAGCGCTAGCGCGGCAGCACGCACAGGGTACGTACGCTTACACGCGCTAGCGCGGTAGCACACACAATGGTACGTACGCTTGCACGCGCTAGTGCGGTAGCACGCACAAGGGTACGTACGTTTACATGCGCTAGCGCAGCAGCACGCACAAGGATACGTACGCTTACACGCTCTAGCGCGGCAGCACGCACAAGGGTACGTACGCTTACACGCGCTAGCGCGGCAGCACGCACAAGGGTACGTACGCTTACACGCGCTAGCGCGGCAGCACGCACAAGGGTACGTACGCTTACACGCGCTAGCGTGGCAGCACGCACAAGGGTACGTACGCTTACACGCTCTAGCGCGGCAGCACGCACAAGGGTACGTACGCTTACACGAGCTAGCACGGCAGCACGCACAGGGTACGTACGCTCACACGCGCTAGCGCGGCAGCACGCACAAGGGTACGTACGCTTACACGCGCTAGCGCGGCAGCACGCACAAGGGTACGTACGCTTACACGCGCTAGCGCGGTAGCACGCACAAGGGTACGTACGCTTACACGCGCTAGCACGCACAAGGGTACGTACGCTTACACGCGCTAGCGCGGTAGCACGCACAAGGGTACGTACGCTTACACGCGCTAGCGCGGCAGCACGCACAAGGGTACGTACGCTTACACGCGCTAGCACGCACAAGGGTACGTACGCTTACACGAGCTAGCACGGCAGCACGCACAGGGTACGTACGCTCACACGCGCTAGCGCGGCAGCACGCACAAGGGTACGTACGCTTACACGCGCTAGCGCGGCAGCACGCACAAGGGTACGTACGCTTACACGCGCTAGCGCGGCAGCACGCACAGGGTACGTACGCTTACACGCGCTAGCGCGGCAGCACGCACAAGGGTACGTACGCTTACACGCGCTAGCGCGGCAGCACGCACAAGGGTACGTACGCTTACACGCGCTAGCGCGGCAGCACGCACAAGGGTACGTACGCTTACACGCGCTAGCGCGGCAGCACGCACAAGGGTACGTACGCTTACACGCGCTAGCGCGGCAGCACGCACAAGGGTACGTACGCTTACACGCGCTAGCGCGGCAGCACGCACAAGGGTACGTACGCTTACACGCGCTAGCGCGGCAGCACGCACAGGGTACGTACGCTTACACGCTCTAGCGCGGCAGCACGCACAGGGTACGTACGCTTACACGCTCTAGCGCGGCAGCACGCACAAGGGTACGTACGCTTACACGCGCTAGCGCGGCAGCACGCACAAGGGTACGTACGCTTACACGCGCTAGCGCGGCAGCACGCACAAGGGTACGTACGCTTACACGCGCTAGCGCGGCAGCACGCACAAGGGTACGTACGCTTACACGCTCTAGCGCGGCAGCACGCACAAGGGTACGTACGCTTACACGCGCTAGCCCGCTAGCACGCACAAAGGTACGTACGCTTACACGCGCCAGCGTGGCAGGATGGATGGAGATGGATGGAACGATGGATGGATGAATGGATAAATGGATGGAACGATGGATGGATGGAGATGGATGCATGGATGAATGGATGGATGGATGGGTGGATGGATGGATGGATGCAAAAACAAATACATACATGCATACAGACATACATACATACATACACGCTCGCACGTACACAAACACACACACATCACGTCATGATAACCCAAATGTGAAAACCAGCGGGACGTGTTACGAAATGCGGGAGACATTCAAATTTGTTTCGCGGAAATTTCGTGAAACTAAACCAAAGTTCGAAAGTTCTCCAATAGGGAAGTATTCGATTTTCTAATTTTATTTTTATTTGATAGAGTAACATACATGAACATCATCTGCGAAAAAATTTTTACGATACGACTAATACTTTTTTTTAAAATAATTTTTTAAAGTTCACGCGCGAGTGACGTCATTTGCTTGTAAGTCCTTTGACTGACGTCACTGCCGCGCTGCGAGGCGGCGGGGTTGGCTAGGACAAAGAAGTGCTTGGCGATTTTTGGGGGAAGGCGCGGGAAAACAAGAGCCTTCTAACAGCAGCGCGCATAAAAGGCTAGTGAAAATCCTTTGCTGTCTGTAGGGTTTAATGCATTCTGCGATTGTTTTTAATTTGATTTTCTTTGTCATGGCTAGTAGAATCAATTACAAGTATTGCTTCGTTCCTGGATGCGTATCTACATCTAAAAAAACTCCTCACAAGCGATTTGTTATTGTTCCGTCCCAGCAGGATCTTCGAAAGAAGTGTTTTCAAGTGTGTTTATTAATTAAAATTTGAAAATGAAAATTTGCACTTCATTTTAATTAAAAACTATGTCAAGTGAGAAATACAGTTTGAAATATATGTTCACAACTGTTCATAAATAAATGTTTAATAAGCATATGAGATATTTTTAAAAAAAATGCAAGTAAACAAAGGAATTTAAAACCTGCACAATAAACTTAAATAGAAAGTAATAGATGCATTACTATTTCCATTTTAATAACAATGCAAAAACTATTAATACTTTCTTTTTAACATACAAACTATCTTTAAATTTTAACTATTACAAATTGATAATTTAAAAATACATTTTCAGTTTATCACCAGAAGCGTTTCTATATATACAAGACCTTTCTCACCTGCAAAAAGGTACTTATTTTATGAAATGAACACCATTTTCAAATTTATTATTTTTATCAAAAGAGCAAAAAAATATATTTTTCCTTTTTTTGCTAAGTTGCACAAAAACTCAAGGATAATTAACATGTATTAGTGGATTTAAAACAATTTTCCACAAAAAAAAAGCAGATCAACTTTTATTGCCAACAAAGCGAAAAATTTTCATGCAAAAACTGCTCTAAAACTTAGCACTGGAATCACTTGCAGTAGTAGGGTTGTTACAAAATGCGCGCCTCATTAAAAGCCGCCAAGTAAGAACTGGAATAGCGCTCTTACATTGTAATTTATATATTCAGATAAAAAAACCATCGACACACAAATGGAAATGATCAATCTTGATAAGGGAAACTAATGCGAATAATATGAACTGCAAACATAGACGGATATGTACGTACAATTTGAAAGAATAACAATGGTGAAACTTTGTTGTCTCACTCTCTGTACTTCTAGGATATTAAATCTCTCGTCCTTTCGAAAAAAGTCAAACACCATGAATGACTTTACTTGAGGAAGGTTATTGGATTGACCTTTCGTGAATCCTAGCCCCATGATGGAAAAAATGCTGGTTAAATGCTTTAAAAAGGCTGAAAAAGACAGTGCTATTCATCTCTTGGTAGGCGCAACACGGCATGGAAATGGAGCTCTGATCGAAACAGGGAAATGACGTCAGCTGCTGACGTTTTAGGCCACACCTCTTTTTTGCGCATCGCTCTTTAAAAAATTCATAAAAAATCAATCGTTGGTTTTAAAAATCCGGCCATGGTGAATTTTTGTGTTTTGTAAGCCTGTCAACATTGTGCAATAGTTAAAATTGGAATATTTGATAGGTTGATACTTCCCTATTCCTCCAATTAACAGGACTTTTGAAACATGGGGGAGAAAATTTCTCTTTCATTTAGAATTTCTGATTACTGATTCGGGGGGGGGGGGGCATTTTAGAATAATCAGAAAAAAAGACAAATAACTTTGAAATAGTTCAGTTTTTTAAAAACGAATAGATGCGCAAGTCTCCAGATTACGTCTATATTCTACACAAAAACACGTACATACACACACTAGTACACACACACACAATCCTGACCAAACACACGCGGACACGAATGAACGCTTACACACCCAAGCGCGCGCATACACGCACGCCTACACGCGCTAGCCTGCTAGCACGCACAAGCGTACGTACGCTTACACGCGCTAGCGCGGTAGCACACACAATGGTACGTACGCTTGCACGCGCTAGTGCGGTAGCACGCACAAGGGTACGTACGTTTACATGCGCTAGCGCAGCAGCACACACAAGGGTACGTACGCTTACACGCGCTAGCGCGGCAGCACGCACAAGGGTACGTACGCTTACAAGCGCTAGCGCGGCAGCACGCACAGGGTACGTACGCTTACACGCGCTAGCGCGGTAGCACACACAATGGTACGTACGCTTGCACGCGCTAGTGCGGTAGCACGCACAAGGGTACGTACGTTTACATGCGCTAGCGCAGCAGCACGCACAAGGATACGTACGCTTACACGCTCTAGCGCGGCAGCACGCACAAGGGTACGTACGCTTACACGCGCTAGCGCGGCAGCACGCACAAGGGTACGTACGCTTACACGCGCTAGCGCGGCAGCACGCACAAGGGTACGTACGCTTACACGCGCTAGCGTGGCAGCACGCACAAGGGTACGTACGCTTACACGCTCTAGCGCGGCAGCGCGCACAAGGGTACGTACGCTTACACGCGCTAGCGCGGCAGCACGCACAAGGGTACGTACGCTTACACGCGCTAGCGCGGCAGCACGCACAAGGGTACGTACGCTTACACGCGCTAGCGCGGCAGCACGCACAAGGGTACGTACGCTTACACGCGCTAGCACGCACAAGGGTACGTATGCTTACACGAGCTAGCACGGCAGCACGCACAGGGTACGTACGCTCACACGCGCTAGCGCGGCAGCACGCACAGGGTACGTACGCTTACACGCCCTAGCGCGGCAGCACGCACAAGGGTACGTACGCTTACACGCGCTAGCGCGGTAGCACGCACAAGGGTACGTACGCTTACACGCGCTAGCACGCACAAGGGTACGTACGCTTACGCGCGCTAGCGCGGCAGCACGCACAGGGTACGTACGCTTACACGCCCTAGCGCGGCAGCACGCACAAGGGTACGTACGCTTACACGCGCTAGCGCGGCAGCACGCACAAGGGTACGTACGCTTACACGCGCTAGCGCGGCGGCACGCACAAGGGTACGTACGCTTACACGCGCCAGCGCGGCGGCACGCACAAGGGTACGTACGCTTACACGCGCTAGCGCGGCGGCACGCACAAGGGTACGTACGCTTACACGCGCTAGCGCGGCGGCACGCACAAGGGTACGTACGCTTACACGCGCCAGCGCGGCAGCACGCACAAGGGTACGTACGCTTACACGCGCCAGCGCGGCAGCACGCACAAGGGTACGTACGCTTACACGCGCCAGCGCGGCAGCACGCACAAGGGTACGTACGCTTACACGCGCCAGCGCGGCAGCACGCACAAGGGTACGTACGCTTACACGCGCCAGCGCGGCAGCACGCACAAGGGTACGTACGCTTACACGCGCCAGCGCGGCAGCACGCACAAGGGTACGTACGCTTACACGCGCTAGCGCGGCAGCACGCACAAGGGTACGTACGCTTACACGCGCTAGCGCGGCAGCACGCACAAGGGTACGTACGCTTACACGCGCTAGCGCGGCAGCACGCACAAGGGTACGTACGCTTACACGCGCTAGCGCGGCAGCACGCACAAGGGTACGTACGCTTACACGCGCTAGCGCGGCAGCACGCACAGGGTACGTACGCTTACACGCGCTAGCGCGGCAGCACGCACAAGGGTACGTACGCTTACACGCGCTAGCGCGGCAGCACGCACAAGGGTACGTACGCTTACACGCGCTAGCGCGGCAGCACGCACAAGGGTACGTACGCTTACACGCGCTAGCGCGGCAGCACGCACAAGGGTACGTACGCTTACACGCGCTAGCGCGGCAGCACGCACAAGGGTACGTACGCTTACACGCGCTAGCGCGGCAGCACACACAAGGGTACGTACGCTTACACGCGCTAGCGCGGCAGCACGCACAGGGTACGTACGCTTACACGCTCTAGCGCGGCAGCACGCACAGGGTACGTACGCTTACACGCTCTAGCGCGGCAGCACGCACAAGGGTACGTACGCTTACACGCGCTAGCGCGGCAGCACGCACAAGGGTACGTACGCTTACACGCGCTAGCGCGGCAGCACGCACAAGGGTACGTACGCTTACACGCGCTAGCGCGGCAGCACGCACAAGGGTACGTACGCTTACACGCGCTAGCGCGGCAGCACGCACAAGGGTACGTACGCTTACACGCGCTAGCGCGGCAGCACGCACAGGGTACGTACGCTTACACGCGCTAGCGCGGCAGCACGCACAAGGGTACGTACGCTTACACGCGCTAGCGCGGCAGCACGCACAAGGGTACGTACGCTTACACGCTCTAGCGCGGCAGCACGCACAAGGGTACGTACGCTTACACGCGCTAGCGCGGCAGCACGCACAAGGGTACGTACGCTTACACGCGCTAGCGCGGCAGCACGCACAAGGGTACGTACGCTTACACGCGCTAGCGCGGCAGCACGCACAAGGGTACGTACGCTTACACGCGCTAGCGCGGCAGCACGCACAAGGGTACGTACGCTTACACGCGCTAGCGCGGCAGCACGCACAAGGGTACGTACGCTTACACGCGCTAGCGCGGCAGCACGCACAAGGGTACGTACGCTTACACGCGCTAGCGCGGCAGCACGCACAAGGGTACGTACGCTTACACGCTCTAGCGCGGCAGCACGCACAAGGGTACGTACGCTTACACGCGCTAGCGCGGCAGCACGCACAAGGGTACGTACGCTTACACGCGCTAGCGCGGCAGCACGCACAAGGGTACGTACGCTTACACGCGCTAGCGCGGCAGCACGCACAAGGGTACGTACGCTTACACGCTCTAGCGCGGCAGCACGCACAAGGGTACGTACGCTTACACGCTCTAGCGCGGCAGCACGCACAAGGGTACGTACGCTTACACGCTCTAGCGCGGCGGCACGCACAAGGGTACGTACGCTTACACGCGCTAGCGCGGCGGCACGCACAAGGGTACGTACGCTTACACGCGCTAGCGCGGCGGCACGCACAAGGGTACGTACGCTTACACGCGCTAGCGCGGCGGCACGCACAAGGGTACGTACGCTTACACGCTCTAGCGCGGCAGCACGCACAAGGGTACGTACGCTTACACGCTCTAGCGCGGCAGCACGCACAAGGGTACGTACGCTTACACGCGCTAGCGCGGCAGCACGCACAAGGGTACGTACGCTTACACGCGCTAGCGCGGCAGCACGCACAAGGGTACGTACGCTTACACGCGCTAGCGCGGCAGCACGCACAAGGGTACGTACGCTTACACGCTCTAGCGCGGCAGCACGCACAAGGGTACGTACGCTTACACGCGCTAGCGCGGCAGCACGCACAAGGGTACGTACGCTTACACGCGCTAGCGCGGCAGCACGCACAAGGGTACGTACGCTTACACGCGCTAGCGCGGCAGCACGCACAAGGGTACGTACGCTTACACGCGCTAGCGCGGCGGCACGCACAAGGGTACGTACGCTTACACGAGCTAGCACGGCAGCACGCACAAGGGTACGTACGCTTACACGCGCTAGCGCGGCAGCACGCACAAGGGTACGTACGCTTACACGCGCTAGCGCGGCAGCACGCACAAGGGTACGTACGCTTACACGCGCTAGCGCGACGGCACGCACAAGGGTACGTACGCTTACACGCGCTAGCGCGGCAGCACGCACAAGGGTACGTACGCTTACACGCGCTAGCGCGGCAGCACGCACAAGGGTACGTACGCTTACACGAGCTAGCACGGCAGCACGCACAAGGGTACGTACGCTTACGCGCTAGCGCGGCAGCACGCACAAGAGTTCGTACGCTTACACGCGCTAGCGCGGCAGCACGCACAAGGGTACGTACGCTTACACGCGCTAGCGCGGCAGCACGCACAGGGTACGTACGCTCACACGCTCTAGCGCGGTAGCACGCACAAGGGTACGTACGCTTACACGCGCTAGCGCGGTAGCACGCACAAGGGTACGTACGCTTACACGCGCTAGCGCGGTAGCACGCACAAGGTACGTACGCTTACATGCGCTAGCGCGGCAGCACGCACAGGGTACGTACGTTTACACGCGCTAGCGCGGCAGCACGCACAAGGGTACGTACGTTTACACGCGCTAGCACGCACAAGGGTACGTTCGCTTACACGCGCTAGCACGCACAAGGGTACGTACGCTTACGCGCGCTAGCGCGGCTGCACGCACAGGATACGTACGCTTACACGCGCTAGCGCGGCAGCACGCACAGGGTACGTACGCTTACACGCGCTAGCGCGGCAGCACGCACAGGGTACGTACGCTTACACGCGCTAGCGCGGCAGCACGCACAAGGGTACGTACGCTTACACAGGCTAGCACGCACAAGGGTACGTACGCTTACACGCTCTAGCGCGGCGGCACGCACAAGGGTACGTACGCTTACACGCGCTAGCGCGGCGGCACGCACAAGGGTACGTACGCTTACACGCGCTAGCGCGGCAGCACGCACAAGGGTACGTACGCTTACACGCTCTAGCGCGGCAGCACGCACAGGGTACGTACGCTTACACGCTCTAGCGCGGCAGCACGCACAAGGGTACGTACGCTTACACGCTCTAGCGCGGCAGCACGCACAAGGGTACGTACGCTTACACGCGCTAGCGCGGCAGCACGCACAAGGGTACGTACGCTTACACGCGCTAGCGCGGCAGCACGCACAAGGGTACGTACGCTTACACGCTCTAGCGCGGCAGCACGCACAAGGGTACGTACGCTTACACGCGCTAGCGCGGCAGCACGCACAAGGGTACGTACGCTTACACGCTCTAGCGCGGCAGCACGCACAAGGGTACGTACGCTTACACGCGCTAGCGCGGCGGCACGCACAAGGGTACGTACGCTTACACGCGCTAGCGCGGCGGCACGCACAAGGGTACGTACGCTTACACGCGCTAGCGCGGCGGCACGCACAAGGGTACGTACGCTTACACGCGCTAGCGCGGCGGCACGCACAAGGGTACGTACGCTTACACGCGCTAGCGCGGCGGCACGCACAAGGGTACGTACGCTTACACGCTCTAGCGCGGCAGCACGCACAAGGGTACGTACGCTTACACGCTCTAGCGCGGCAGCACGCACAAGGGTACGTACGCTTACACGCGCTAGCGCGGCAGCACGCACAGGGTACGTACGCTTACACGCTCTAGCGCGGCAGCACGCACAAGGGTACGTACGCTTACACGCTCTAGCGCGGCAGCACGCACAGGGTACGTACGCTTACACGCTCTAGCGCGGCAGCACGCACAAGGGTACGGACGCTTACACGCTCTAGCGCGGCAGCACGCACAAGGGTACGTACGCTTACACGCGCTAGCGCGGCAGCACGCACAAGGGTACGTACGCTTACACGCGCTAGCGCGGCAGCACGCACAGGGTACGTACGCTTACACGCCCTAGCGCGGCAGCACGCACAAGGGTACGTACGCTTACACGCCCTAGCGCGGCAGCACGCACAAGGGTACGTACGCTTACACGCGCTAGCGCGGCAGCACGCACAAGGGTACGTACGCTTACACGCGCTAGCGCGGCAGCACGCACAAGGGTACGTACGCTTACACGCGCTAGCGCGGCAGCACGCACAAGGGTACGTACGCTTACACGCGCTAGCGCGGCAGCACGCACAAGGGTACGTACGCTTACACGCGCTAGCGCGGCAGCACGCACAAGGGTACGTACGCTTACACGCTCTAGCGCGGCAGCACGCACAAGGGTACGTACGCTTACACGCGCTAGCGCGGCAGCACGCACAAGGGTACGTACGCTTACACGCGCTAGCGCGGCAGCACGCACAAGGGTACGTACGCTTACACGCGCTAGCGCGGCAGCACGCACAAGGGTACGTACGCTTACACGCGCTAGCGCGGCAGCACGCACAAGGGTACGTACGCTTACACGCGCTAGCGCGGCAGCACGCACAAGGGTACGTACGCTTACACGCGCTAGCGCGGCAGCACGCACAAGGGTACGTACGCTTACACGCGCTAGCGCGACGGCACGCACAAGAGTTCGTACGCTTACACGCGCTAGCGCGGCAGCACGCACAAGGGTACGTACGCTTACACGCGCTAGCGCGGCAGCACGCACAAGGGTACGTACGCTTACACGAGCTAGCACGGCAGCACGCACAAGGGTACGTACGCTTACACGCGCTAGCGCGACAGCACGCACAAGGGTACGTACGCTTACACGCGCTAGCACGGCGGCACGCACAAGAGTTCGTACGCTTACACGCGCTAGCGCGGCAGCACGCACAAGGGTACGTACGCTTACACGCGCTAGCGCGGCAGCACGCACAAGGGTACGTACGCTTACACGAGCTAGCACGGCAGCACGCACAGGGTACGTACGCTCACACGCGCTAGCGCGGCAGCACGCACAAGGGTACGTAGCTTACACGCGCTAGCGCGGTAGCACGCACAAGGGTACGTACGCTTACACGCGCTAGCGCGGCAGCACGCACAAGGGTACGTACGCTTACGCGCGCTAGCGCGGCTGCACGCACAGGATACGTACGCTTACACGCGCTAGCGCGGCAGCACGCACAGGGTACGTACGCTTACATGCGCTAGCGCGGCAGCACGCACAGGGTACGTACGTTTACACGCGCTAGCGCGGCAGCACGCACAAGGGTACGTACGCTTACACGCGCTAGCACGCACAAGGGTACGTACGCTTACGCGCGCTAGCGCGGCTGCACGCACAGGATACGTACGCTTACACGCGCTAGCGCGGCAGCACGCACAGGGTACGTACGCTTACACGCGCTAGCGCGGCAGCACGCACAGGGTACGTACGCTTACACGCGCTAGCGCGGCAGCACGCACAAGGGTACGTACGCTTACACGCTCTAGCGCGGCAGCACGCACAAGGGTACGTACGCTTACACGCGCTAGCGCGGCAGCACGCACAAGGGTACGTACGCTTACACGCTCTAGCGCGGCAGCACGCACAAGGGTACGTACGCTTACACGCGCTAGCGCGGCGGCACGCACAAGGGTACGTACGCTTACACGCGCTAGCGCGGGGGCACGCACAAGGTTACGTACGCTTACACGCTCTAGCGCGGCAGCACGCACAAGGGTACGTACGCTTACACGCGCTAGCGCGGCAGCACGCACAAGGGTACGTACGCTTACACGCGCTAGCGCGGCAGCACGCACAAGGGTACGTACGCTTACACGCGCTAGCGCGGCAGCACGCACAAGGGTACGTACTCTTACACGCGCTAGCACGCACAAGGGTACGTACGCTTACACGAGCTAGCACGGCAGCACGCACAGGGTACGTACGCTCACACGCGCTAGCGCGGCAGCACGCACAAGGGTACGTAGCTTACACGCGCTAGCGCGGCAGCACGCACAAGGGTACGTACGCTTACACGCGCTAGCGCGGTAGCACGCACAAGGGTACGTACGCTTACACGCGCTAGCACGCACAAGGGTACGTACGCTTACGCGCGCTAGCGCGGCTGCACGCATAGGATACGTACGCTTACACGCGCTAGCGCGGCAGCACGCACAGGGTACGTACGCTTACATGCGCTAGCGCGGCAGCACGCACAGGGTACGTACGCTTACACGCGCTAGCGCGGCAGCACGCACAAGGGTACGTACGCTTACACGCGCTAGCACGCACAAGGGTACGTACGCTTACGCGCGCTAGCGCGGCTGCACGCACAGGATACGTACGCTTACACGCGCTAGCGCGGCAGCACGCACAGGGTACGTACACTTACACGCGCTAGCGCGGCAGCACGCACAGGGTACGTACACTTACACGCCCTAGCGCGGCAGCACGCACAAGGGTACGTACGCTTACACGCTCTAGCGCGGCAGCACGCACAAGGGTACGTACGCTTACACGCGCTAGCGCGGCAGCACGCACAAGGGTACGTACGCTTACACGCGCTAGCGCGGCAGCACGCACAAGGGTACGTACGCTTACACGCGCTAGCGCGGCAGCACGCACAAGGGTACGTACGCTTACACGCGCTAGCGCGGCAGCACGCACAAGGGTACGTACGCTTACACGCGCTAGCACGGCGGCACGCACAAGAGTTCGTACGCTTACACGCGCTAGCGCGGTAGCACGCACAAGGGTACGTACGCTTACACGCGCTAGCGCGGCAGCACGCACAAGGGTACGTACGCTTACACGCGCTAGCGCGGCGGCACGCACAAGGGTACGTACGCTTACACGCGCTAGCGCGGCAGCACGCACAAGGGTACGTACGCTTACACGCGCTAGCGCGGCAGCACGCACAAGGGTACGTACGCTTACATGGGCTAGCGCGGTAAGATAGATGGATGGATGAATAATTGGATGGAAAGGGATGGATGGATGCATGGATGAATGGATGGAGATGGATGGATGAATGGATGGAAATGGATGGATGAATGGATGGAGATGGATGGATGCATGGATGGATGAATGGATGATAGGATAGATGGATGGAGATGGATGCAGGGATGAATTCATGCTAAAATAAATACATACATACAGGCGCCAACGCTTGCACGCACGCTCGCACGCACGCACACACACACACACACACACTCGCGTGCTCGCGCAAATACAGCTTTTCTTGTTTTGTTGTCATCTTAAAAATACTACCCTTGTATAACCACCACAATGGGATAACAGGAATGGGGTTGTTTCCTTCAGTCAAAAATATTACTTTTAGTCGCAGAAATTGAGGGAATAAGCAAAAAAAAAAAAAAAAAAAAAAGAAAATAATAACATGGACCCAGAAAATACTTTCGTTTTCCCAATACTTATTTTTGAATCAATTTTTTTAAAAGTCCGATTTTTAAATCAAGACGTGGTCTTTATGACGTCGCAAATGAGGAACGTTGGCGCGTATTCCACTGGCGCCCTGAATGTTTACACTTGCTGTCTACCGCTTTTCCAGGTTATGATAATTCAGAAGCGAATTAAATATTTCGCTCTACTATCGCTATCAACCCTATCGTTGCCACTACATATGAGTAAAAAAAGCGAATTAAACATTGCGCTCTGCGCTAATGGCAACAGTGAACGGATGTTCATCATTTGTGATGTCATGAGCAGAAGCGTAAAAAATAAAATTGAGTCTGCGCACCGATTAAAATATTTTGTTAATATTTAAATTTGTCAAACTATTTAAAAAAGAGTTAAATTCTATGTTTTTAAGCATGCTTATTCAGAATTTTTTTTTTAAATTTCGGAAACTATTCCATTCAAGATCCTGATGAGTTTGGAGGATATTCATACGTTCTTCATCGTTGTACGTGCAGTACTTTTGGATCTATAGGTGTCCCGCGTGTAACACGATTAATTCGCACCGCGTAGTATCGAATATGAGATTTTTATTACTAAGAATATTTTTGATACTTTATTGATCATAAATAAAATGTAATCTTTTAAAATACGTTTTATATAAAACCGTGTAGTATTAAATTCAAGTTTGTACCGTGTAATATCGAAACCATGTTGTACAAGTTCCGAGCTATACAAAGGACGCTTGTATAGCGTTTCGAAAATGAATGAATCATTTTTTGTAACCATGAATTGAAATTTGTTTTCATTAGCATCGCAGTTTAATGCGAGGAAAATACGCGGTATTTGAAAAGTGTTAATACAACTGGAAAAATTTAAATATTCCCTCTCTCTCTTTCGGTACATCAAACCTTTGCAAAATGCAACGGCTTAAGTTGAGATGCATTCTGCGGCAAAAGTAATCTCAAATATTATAAATCCACTGTTCGACGTTCTGTGAAATTAAATTTCAAACAAAACTTGAAGTTATCATTTTGGAAAATCACGTGATACCGCGGACAAAACTAATCGTTTCAAATAAAACAAACGAACTTCTAGATAGTTCTGAAATATGGGCAGTGGAGAAACTCGGAATACAGCAATGAATAAAATATTTGTAGGAATATCCTTTTCTGAAAATTAAGTTTTTACTCTTGCGAAATGCAAGTCTTAAGCAAGATATTTTATTCAAGTTATTTGAGTCGTATGGCTCGAAATTTAGAGTAAAAATGTTTGTTTAAAGATCAATTGTTCGACTTCCACCAAAAATAGTTTATTGCTCATCTGTTTCAGTTATCTTATATAATAAAAAAATTGAATGTATGTACCTATGTATCTATGTATATATCTATGTCCAAGATATTTCTCCCGAACGCCAATGAACTCACCTTTGAACCAGATATTGATAGATTCGTAATTTTCCCACCTTTATGTTTGGCTATTTAAAATAACCCTCCGATAATAATTAACGATATCAATTAAAAACTATTTACTATGACACTTAGATTTCGACATAAAATCCCTATTTTTCGAAGGCTTTCCTCCATTCAAATTATTATTCAGCGCTTCAACTCAACTTTTCATAACAATGCGTTCCTTAAAATTTGTAGCGTGAAGAAAATTACTGAGAAGGTAGAGCTGTTGGCATTTTTTTCTGGAATATGAACAAATAAAATTCTGACTTTTGTTTTGAGGCTTTTCCTGTAACCGGGGGATTTAAAACGTTTCCTTTCTGGTTATTTTTCGGCAATCTGCCGCAAAATTTTACTGATTTTTCAAACCTGATTGTTGAACACGTGTCACTTGACATAAGTAGACCGATCAAAGCCGGACGACACAGCTAGTTTATTATAACTTTTTGCTACGTTTTAATTCCAGGAAATTCCGTAACATTAAAAGACAATCATAACATTAAAAAATTCAATAAAGTTTTCCTAAAATTCCTACTTACGTTTTGAGGGAAGATATCGATTGTGAAGATTTTAGGCATCATTTCATATCGGATTTGGCTGGCTAGGGTTTAAATGTTTGTCATCAAAATCAATTTCTTGAGATTCTGTACATTGCCAAAAACGTTCAAAGTCAAACGTGTGCTGTTTTGAGGGGATTTTTCCACCACCATCAAGAGCGATATTTTCATGCTAACAGCACCATTAGGGCGGCTCAAAAATATATGCAAAAAAAAAAATAATAATTTGGATTTTGACATCTTGAATTCAAATTATGTTTCTCGCAATCACGAGTGTGTGTATGTAGGCGTGTGTGTTTGTGTGTGGGGGTATGTGTTTGTGTGTACGGGTTATGTGTATGTGTGTGTAGGCATATGTGTTTGTGTCTGTGTGCAGGCATGAATGTGTGGGTAGTTGTGTGTATGTGTGTGTGTATGTTTTTCTGTGTGTATGTGTGGGTGTCTGTATGTATGCGTGTGTATATGTATTTGTATGTGTGTATGTGTTTGTGTATGTGTGTGTAGATGTATGTGTGTATGTGTTTGTGTGTGTGTGTGTATTTGTGTATGTATGCGCGTGTGTGTAGGACATGGATGCAACCTGGAGACGACTTTCGTTATAGGAGCAGCATCGTGAGGAGCTCGTCGACGGTGATGGTGCGGAGGGTGGCGGTGGGAAAAATCAAAGGAACGTCAAAAATAGGCAAGTGAGAAAAGTAAGCAATCGTGATTGCTCAAAAAAAGTGTCTCCTAGATAACTGGACATCCCTCAATATTTTTAGACCTGTGGATAGTAATATACTGGAAGAATTTTTAGCTTCCTATTTCAACTAAAGGAGGATGCTCAACCCCCTTCCCCAAACTTTATACGTGTGGGGAGGGGGATTAAAAAATACATTGAACGGAAAAAACAATGCTATATATTATAATATATACTAGTAATATGCATATACATTCCATTAAAATAATTATTTACAAAAAAAAAAAAAAAAAAAAATTCTCAAAAAAAAAAAAAAAACATGGAGAAATTAAATGTTTCTAAACTTGTAGCATTTTTCCATTCTTCAACACTACGGCTAATGTTTAATTAAGTGGTCATTGAGCACCCTCTTAAAATGTGAGTAAGAAGCTAAAACTTTTGCACCATAATACTATTAGTAAGTCTAAAACTAATAAAGGGTGTCCTGGACTTTAGCTAGATTTTTTAAAAACTTTTTTGAACCACCTTAAACACCATATATTGATTAATTACCGAAATTTGCAAAGAAGATATAAAAAATGTAGAGTACAAAGACTCCAAGAAAAAAAAAACACTTCAATTTATTAGAACATTCCCCATCTTTCTTGCTTTACACCATCAATTAAAACGGCCAGAAAAAGCAGATTACATTTTAAAAACACTCAATTTTTTTTAAATACATTAAAAAAGCTTCCAATCGTTTTTGACCCAAATAATTACGATAACTAAGCAGACGATATTTTAATATAGTAGAATAAAATTCAGTTTAATTCATTTCCTCTTCTATTACTTTTAATAATTTTTTTGCAGTCTCAAATGCATTTTACTACCCAAGATATGAAAGCAGACGATTCGAATGCTGCATGCGTTTTACTGATTACTTCCTATCACGGAAATATTGTCTGCGATTAATTAATTTTCAAGCTGCGAAGAAGTTTTGCCACTTATAACTATGACCGTAAACAGCAGACGATAATTTAATTTTACGCATAGATCTTATTGATATATTTTTTACGGCTACATCGTCTGTTGAGAATTACAAATCAGTTTAAGATAAAAACGCGCAATGGGGTTGTTTCTTTCAGTCAAAAGTAGTACTTTTGTCACTGAAATTGATAGAATAAGCAAAAAAAAAAAAAAAAAAAACCATGGACCCAGAAAATACTTTCATTTTCCCAACAGTTATTTTTTTTAAATGTCCGATTGTTCAAACAAGGCTTGGTCTTGATGACGTCACAAATGATGCTCTTTGGCGCATCTTTCTACCACGTTTCCACGTTATGATAATCAAGAAATGAATTAAAATTGCGCTCTACGCTTGCTATCCACCATATCGTTGCCAATACACGTGAGTAAAGATACGAATTAAATATTTTTCTCTCTGAAGGGCAACACTGAATGGCATTTCATCATTTGTGCTGTCATCGGCAGAAGCGTAAATAATAAAAGCGCACAGATTTAAGTAATTTTTTTGAAAATATTAAACTTTAAAAAATTATTTAAAAAATGGTCAGATCCCATGTTTTTAAGCATACTCTTTCAGAAAAAAAATACTTTTAAAATTTTGGCAACGACCCTATTATAATTTACTTTAAAATATCATCTGCAAATTCGATCCGGATGAATGATCTCCAGATAAACGAAGTTCTACCGTAATCGCAAGAAAATGGCACTGCGAATCCTGTGCATGTTTATAAATTAAAATGTTTGCATCAGAATTATGTGTCCTCACTTTCAGGAGGCAAAATCAGAATATTTATGCTGACGCTGCGAATTTAAGAGACATGGTTGAACCAGGAATTAAACTTTCCGGAGTTTCTTTAGCAATAAAATAAGCTGCAGCATCTAGCGAAGTGAGACGCTGAATATTCAGATGCGTTGTTGACCCTTTATTGCTCTCTTCATTTTTGCTCAGCTCATATTTATCCTATAAAAGCCACCTTGAGATTGCCGAGATTTTGAATAAGGCGAGGTATCTGCACATAAACGTTAACTCGAGTTACGTATTTCGTGAAAGTGCGCAATTAAAAATGTGTAATTAATGTCAAATATGAATATAGCTTTTAATGTTTAGAGCAATTTTTGCTTTAAAACGAGGAAATGTTTCAATGGGTTTGGGAAAAGCATCTTGTTGAATGGAATGTATATTAATTCTTATTAAACGAATAGACATTTTTCTTAGCTGTAATTTCTTTTTTTTTTACAGCATTGTGGCGTCAAAGAAAATTGTAAAAGATTTAAGTATGTAAAAGTATGTAAAAATGTGAAGGATAGTAATAATGGAAGACGAAAGTGTAGTTGTTTAACCACTTCCCCGTATTATATTCAGTATCTGGTAACTATAGAAGTATAGAACTTATAAAGGGAGCGCGAATAATAATTATTATGCATATATTTTTATACTCGGAGAATAATTTATTTTTATAATTTGCTGATTCCCAACAACTGAGTGAAGTGGACTATATCTTGCGGTTACACGCACTCTAGTCTTTATACTAATTCTTGGAAGGTATATAAATGCTTGAGGGCCATAATAGAGATTTTGCATTGTTTAACATTTTCTTGGATATCGAACGATTCTATTATTTGAATACTCAAGTGGTTCTCTTGAATTGTCGATTAAAGACTGATTCTTTCTCATGTTTTCATAATGGAATGTTTGGTAATCTAACGTTTCTCTGAAATGATTTTATGACGCGATGATGGTTTTTGATTAAGTATTTTAATTAGTACATTAATGGCAAAAATTGTCTTTTATAGCGTGTGTGTATATTGAGGATAGTGCATGATCTTGTGCTAGGTGGACTACAAGATTTGTATGATCTTGCGCTCGGTGGACTATAAGATTTTTGTATGATCTTGCGCTCGGTGGGCTACAAGATTTGTATGATCTTGCGCTCGGTGGACTACGAGATTTGTGTGATCTTGCGCTCGGTGGACTACAAGGTTTGTATGCTCTTGCGCTCGGTGGACTACAAGGTTTGTATGATCTTGCGCTCGGTGGACTACAAGATTTGTATGATCTTGCGCTCGGTGGACTACAAGATTTTTGTATGATCTTGCGCTCGGTAGACTACAAGATTTGTATGACCTTGCGCTCGGTGGGACTACAAGATTTTTATGACCTTGCGCTCGGTGGACTACAAGATTTGTATGATCTTGCGCTCGGTGGACTACAAGGTTTGTACGATCTTGCGTTTGGTGAACTACAAGATTTGTATGATCTTGCGCTCGGTGGACTACAATATTTTTATGACCTTGCGCTCGATGGACTACAAGATTTTATGACCTTGTGCTCGGTGGACTACAAGATTTGTATGATCTTGCGCTAGGTACACTACAAGATTTGTATGATCTTGCGCTCGGTGGACTACAAGATTTGTATGATCTTGCGCTCGGTACACTACAAGATTTGTATGATCTTGCGCTCGGTGGACTACAAGATTTGTATGATCTTGCGTTTGGTGGACTACAAGATTTGTATGATCTTGCGCTCGGTGGACTACAAAATTTGTATGTCGAGAGAACTAATTTCTTCTACAGAGTGGTTCGGAAGAGTGCAGACCCATCCCCTTTTTATTATAGGCTAGTTAGAGTTGATTGTTTGTTATACGCAGTTACCTCGAAGTCTTAAGAGTTATTATAAGCATCGGTCGCATAGCTGAATTCTGAGCCATTTTCTCGCCGATGTTTTGCAGTAAAACATCTCCGAATCCCTAAAACTCCGCAAAACATCTGCAAGAACATGATACAGAATTCAACTGTGCTACGATATGGATGGTGTTCTACCGATGCTTATAATAACTCTCAAAACTTCGAGGTAACTGTTTTTAACAGACAACACTGTAACTAACGTAATGTATAAATGAAGCAGAAGTACGCGATTTTTTCCGGTTAATTGACTTAAAACCAGGGCTGCGGAGTCGGAGGAAAGATTACCGACTCCGGTTCCGACTCTAAAAATTCTCTTCGATTTTTCGATTCCGAGTCACAACTGACTACAACTGTATTTATGTCGAGTACCGCATACTAAGTGCCTTGCCTCCATTATTTTTTTATACCGATAGATGGCAGCACCATCACCGGATCGAACAGTTAATGAGAATTTAGAACTAGACCAGGAGCTAATAGCTACCTGGTGCTAGCACCCCCAGAAGTATCGTTTCACTTGGAGGACATTGAGACCACGAGCATATTTAACGTCGCCCAGTCCCCTTTAATGACGACGGTGGATCTTCGACCATCGAGGTTCGAACTCAGGACCCTCCGGCCCCGAATCCGACACTCTACCGATCGGGCTACCACGGCCTTCCGAAATTTTAAAAGTATTTTTTTTCTGAAAGAGCATGCTTAAAAACATAGGATTTGGCCATTTGTCTTCATAATTTGACAAAGTTTACTATTTAAAAAAAAATATTTAAATCGGTAACCTTGAAATGCGGTAGACAGCAAGAGTAATTATTCAGCTCACAAGTGGAATGTGCCAAAGTACATCATTTGCGACGTCATAAAGACCACGCCTTGTTTGAAAAATCGGAAATTTTAGACAATTAATTGAAAAATACTGTTGGGAAAATAAAAGTATTTTCTGGGTCCATGTTTTTTTTTTTTTTTTGCTCATGCTGTCAACTTCAGTGATTAAAAGTAGTAATTTTGACTGAAAGAAATAATTCTATTCTAGTCAAAAGTTAAACTGCATAGTTTTGCCGTGACTGCTCAATTTTTTACTTTTACTTTTTTACCTGTTTGCAGTTCTGCCTGCGTGGATGTCTTTTCATGAATAAACTCATTTCTTTTGTATTGACAAAGGGGTTTCTTGTAGACTTGAAACACGTGTCTTAATTTTTCTGAAAATTTATGTGATTTGAGTTGTAATATTTTCTTTTAATAAACTCATAGTTTTGATGGCTTGTTAAAAAAATATTTTTAAACACAATTTTTAAACTTATACCCACCTTCATTTAAAAACAAATGTTTAAATCTACAGAAGTATAAATTTAAAACGCGTGATATTGACTAATCATGAGCTAAGGAAAATTCATTGCAAATGGAACTACCGGAATAGATTATTCTATTCAACAACTATGAAACATTTATTCTAAACTAAAACTCATCGCTGAATTCTCACAACTTTCCACCGCATTAATAATCCCGAAGCAAAATTCTGTGAGATGAATTTCTAAGCAGTCTGAAAATAGTTAACGTACATGAAATGCATCGCGAGAACTGGTTACACGGAAAACAGCTAAGTGAAAAGTACAAAAAAAGGTCAATTTTCTTGAGTGATACAGTGGAACTTTGAACAAAAAGGTAAAGTGTTGTTAATAAAGTGTGAAAATAAAGTGTTGAATAGTTAGAAACTTCTTAAAGTTCAAAGTAGTTGTCTGTGAATACGTTTTAAAACTGATATTTTTTTTTTCGTTTTAATGTAACTACTGTTTGACCATCGTTTTCATGGAAAAGGCTAATATCCGGTTTATAGGCGGAAATGGACGTACAGTTTGACCGCGGATTGTATGTAATTTGGCAATCTGCCACGTAAAGACTATTCCATCTGAATTAATCTAGCAGGGGAGAAGGGAAAATAACGATGGGATTTTGGTGCACGCGTTTCATAATGTCACTAGTGCCTTATTCATTTATTGCATTCTCTAAAACAAAATAAGGGAAAACAAAAATAATTACCATGGAAACAACAAAAAGAAAGTAAAATGTTTTCATTTCGTTCAGGAACGTAACAGCAATGGCTCAAAACTTTGTTGTGAATAAATAAATGAATTAATTTTTGCCGTGAGAATATACGTCGAATATACTTTAGATTTAAAAAATGTTGCTGTGAGCAAATTTTCATTTTTACAAAACTAAGGCTAAATAATAGAGAGGCAAAAGTGCACATCGGAAACAAACTAACTAACACCCCTATAAACTAATAGATACGTCTATTTCCGCCTATAGACGTATCTATTAGTTTATAGGGTTGTTAGTTTATTTGTTTCAGATGTGCACTTTTGCCTCTTTATTACTTAGCCTTAGTTTTGTAAAATGACAATTTGTTCACAGCAACATTTTTTTAAATCTTAAGTATATTCGATCTATATTCTCACAGCAAAAATTAATTGATTTATTTATTCACAATAAAGTTTTGAGCTTACCATTTTGCTTTTATGTTCCTGAACGAAATGAAAACATTTTATTTTCTTTTTGTTGTTTACATGGTAACTATTTTTGTTTTCTCTTATTTTATTTTTGAGAATGAAATAAATGAATAAGGCACTTGTGACATTATAAAATGCGTACATCGAAATCCCATCGTTATTTCCCCTTCTCCCCTGCTAGATTCATTCAGATGGAATCGTCTTTAGTTGACAGATTGCCAAATTACATACAATCAGTGGTCAAACAGTAACTGAAAGGTATTCTCTTAAAATTGTCTAAAAGATCAGTTATTTTCGATTATGTACAGTCTTAATTTTCATAAATATTATAAAATAAAAAATCGCCAGTCCAGGTATGACGGGTGAAAATTGCTTCTACATTTGAACGAAGCCATTGCCTGTTTGGTGATATTTTGATAGTTGAAATTTTAGTCCTAACTCCAGTGGATTAACCCTAATCTCCAGTAGATAGCATTCATTGTTGACCATTTTTACGTTTCTTCACTCTCCTAAAATGGCAGTCTTACCAGTAAAACAGTCAAGTTACCGGATTCTCAGCCCTGTCAAAATAAAGCATTTCCCTTCCTGTCAAACACTACCAAAAATATTATCAAACTAGCTGTACCCGACGCGCGTTGCTACGCCAACAAAAAAATACATCATTATACTGATTTTCATGACAATCGGTTGAACGGGACAGAAGTTGCTACTCTGCAGTGCCACCTGGTGGCGAGTGGCTTCAATGAGCATATTATGCACCTTCTCCGTGGAAAAATACATATATATAGCAATTTTCATAATAATCGGTTCAGGTATCAAGTGAAGCCGTGACTATACTCAAATTTTGTACTCACGCAGTTTGCAAGATCAATCAATCGCTAAAAATATCAAATAGAAAAAGTTTTAAATCCCCCCCGTTGCATGAAAAGCCATAAAACAATAAAGAAAGAATTGATTTGTTCAAACTCAAGAAAAATGGCAACAGGTAACTTCTTATCAATGAGATCTTTCACGCGAATTAATTTCTGCAGCCGATAATTTTATTCGTATTTATCCAATGGATTGTGACCTAAATTGGAATTAAAAAGGAACTATCGATCGGATTTTTTTCGAACTGGTCTATAAACATTCCCAGTACCAAAAATAACAAACGGTGAAAGTTTCAGCCAAATCTGCCGGGTAGTTTTTGAGTTCATGGATGACATACAGACAAACATTCATTTATATATATATAGATGACGTCAGCGTTACTCGATCATTCACTATTATATATATGAGGATAGTAACTTTTTGTTATGCAAAATATTGTTTCCCTCTCCTCTGTCCCCTCCTCTTTGAAAACATCTAATATTTTCTAGTTGTTGAGCTTGGAACTTCTTTGAAGTTTTAACGCAGCATTTTTCCTCGATGCCAATTCGACGAAAACATCGGAAAGGTAGTGAAAATGCCATTCCGAGAAGGTGTGCTTTTTCTGTATCCAGAAAACCCTTTTAAGTAAAACACAATAAATAATTACATTGCATATTTTCACTTTCCTAATAAACTGTTTGGATTTACATGGGGCTTGAGAAGTCTCGAGCCCCCCCCCCCCCCTCCAAGAATTTGTGTTTATGTGTGTCACTTTTTAGAGGAAGTAGCCAGTGCTTTGCTTGAAGAGGAATTTCTTTTTACTCGAGGAGTGTCAGTAACAATAGGGATTTTTCAATTTTATTTTTATATGATAGAGTAACATGTATGAACATCATAGGTGAAAAAATTTTTGCGATACGATAAGTAGTTTTTTTAAAATCAATTTTTAAAGTTCAAGCGCTTCTGACGTAAATTGGCATAGGAAGTGACGTCATGCGCTCTTCCGATAGGGGAGAAGTCGAAGGTCACGCATTTGACTTCGAAGACGAAACGTAAAAGGCTTATCTCCTCGCATTTAACTCCTCGCGTTTCTGGAACATTAAACCTCTCATCCTCTTCGAAATATTCGAATATCATCATTGATGTTGCATGAGGAAGATTATTTAGATTGTGCTTTAACGAATCCGGTCTCCATAGTGTGTTCAAAAGGATTATTGAATTTCTAAAAAATAAAAATATCAGCGCGCTCAAAATGTTCCTTGCGAAAACAAGGGATCTTCGGCGGAAGGCTGCCCATTCGCGCCCTGCGATATTGGGCTTGTGACGTTTCAGAAGCGAGCACTTTTGCGCGTGGATTTTTAAAAATTCATTAAAAATCAACCACGTTGTTTTAAAATTCCGCGATGGTGAATTTTTTAGTTTTGAGGTTCAATTAACAATATCCAATAGCCAAAATATGAACATTTAATAGGTTGCAACTTCCCTATTGTGAAGTTCTATGGATTTTTTTTTTTTTTGAACATAGTGTAAAACTTTGTCTGTATGACTATTGAAGTACAAATTGTTAAAAAAAAATGTAGCCGTCCGTAATCACTCTACACTTGGTTTAGTTATTTTAGGAAATATCCATTATTATGGGTTACTACAGCGCTTTAAAATAATACCGAATTTGTGGTAATCGTTTTGGGATATCTTGGATAAGGCTCCCCCTCCTTACTTTGCAAAATTGTCTGTTATTAATTTTCATCGAAAACTTCTGGCTGACATAATTCTGGTGACTGTAAAATAATGCTAAACATTTTCATCAGAAAAAATAAGTAATAAAATTTGACGATTGTTTGAAATAGTGCGCAAAAACAAATTAATGTAAGTTTTCGAGCTGTTTAGGGATTTGCTTAATTTAGTCAGCCGATTAATTTAAATTTTAACTAATGTTTTAAAGATTCTTTTGATGTCGATATTTTGGTTACATGGTAAAAACCGAGAAACAGTATTACGTAGTCGTTAGCTTTAAAAACAGCGGCAGCTGAAAATATTTACAAATGCCTTAGTTATTAAAATCTTTACGCAAAAAAGTTTGGCGAGATTCCTGCAGGTCGATTGGATAATGTGTAAGTGACGAATCAAAACAAATGAATAAATAAAAAAACCTCATTAATTGCAGCAAAGTTACATTAAAATTAAGGATGCCAATTAATTGCCATCAATCTTTGAGTTGAACCGTACCATTGCTGCGGTCGCTCATCTGGTTTGCTAATTCTGCATTAGATACCAGTTTGTTTGGCTCTCTTGGCTCCCTTAAGAGATTTTTCGCCTCCAGCTCATGTGATTCCTAATTCGGGCTGATGAGTGCTAAAAAGCACGAAACTGCAGTCCTCGGATGGAATAACTGAGCTGTTTATGTATTTTAAGTATGTATCTCATGTTGTACACACACACACACACATATATATATATAATGCGTTTTGAAAATGAAAAAATAACAATTCAATCAGTTAAACTTATTTTTGAATAAAATTACTTCTTTAGTCATTTTAATAGAATTCTTTTTCATTTTTCATTAAAAAACATTTCTTTCTAGTAAAAATGTCGTCAAGAATCTTCTATACGTGTTCTGTTTCTCTTAAATGATAATGCAGCGTTATCCGTTGTAAAAATTCTTTAAACGATTTATTTAACATTTTTAAACATATTTACACGTGTAGGAGTAAAGTTAATGGCAAAAACTTTTCATGGAAAGTCGATGAAAGACATATATTAAAGTAATGTTTATGCAGTTTTTTTATGTGCAGAAAATCGGGAATTCTAAGGTGCAGAAGATAAAATAAAAGACAAACAGAGACAACCAAAAACTGTGAGTTCCGAGAAGACGTCAATATAATTACCAGTCAGTAATAAGCAACAAGAATGCTTTTCATTTTGGCATACTTTACTTTTTTGAACAACATTCTAACTCATAAAACTACTTCTTCGAGCATAAAATTAACTTCTTAATTTTCAAAACCTTTGAAAAAGTTAATAAAAAAATTGTACTACGAGCAAATGAAAAAATGAAGTAAATGAATGCAAATTTTAAAAACAAGGTTAAAAAATCTGCTGGGTACTCTACACTACTTCTCTTTACTTACTACTTACTCTACTCACTCTTTAAAAAATAACCGATGTTTTTTAATTACTGAGAAGATTAGGCAAGTGTGGCTGTACTCATACACGTGCCTTAGAAACGATAATCCCCACACAAAACGTTTGAAACGTTTGTGCCAAAAAATTTAAAAGTTTTAAGGAATTTTGCAAAGGAGAAGATTGGAACGTTTCGCCCTTTCAGAAGAATAACAATTTGTCAAGGTAAAAAAACAAAATATTATGTTTTTCATTGCTGTTGAAAACCAAAAGTATGCTATCTTACGTTAAGATACACTACAAAGACTTTTACTATTTGAAAAAAAAAAAATAATTTGAACTTTGACATCTTGAATTCAAATTATGTTTTTCGCAATCACGAGTTTCGACAGGGCCCTACTCATTGGGGGTTATTGTTTCTAGAAACAGCTCCTGTCCCCCCAAGCCTACCCCTCCTCCTGGGCGGTTACATGAGTATAGTTGTGTGTGTGTGTGTGTGTGTGTGTGTGTGTGTGTGCAGGCGTGTATGTGTAGGCGCGCGTTCGTGCATGTGTAGGCTTGTGTGTGTGCGTAGACCTGTGTGTATGCACGTAGGCGTGTGTATGAGCGTGTGTGTGTGTATGTGTGTGTGTGTGTGTGTGCGCATGTGTGTAGGACATGGACGCCACCGACCAGGAAAAACGGATTCCAGGAGACAGTGCTCGGAGCCGCGCCTGCAGAGGCCGGTGGGCGGATGGTGCTGGTGTCCCTGATCCCAGCTGAAAAAGGAACCACAACATCAAGGACGGTGCAATAAAAGCGAAATAAGCGTTCATTTTTATGCTAATATATTAATACAAGGATTAAAAGAGGAGTTTACTTTCAAAACGAATTATATCCACTTTTGGAAAACAATTTTTTTTTTCATTTTCAGAATCTCTAATCTAAGCTCTATCGACCCATAAATTTCTTTCTTCTCGAAGTGGTTTATAACTGCTGTTAAAAATGCGTAAACATTGTTTTTACCACTTAAACGGTGTATATCCATCCCCTTATTTCTCGCCAGGGCTTTTACAGCAAAGGGGAACTTATCCCTCATTAGTCGGTACCCACTCATTCACTTTCGTATCAAAAGGGCACATATCCAAATTTGAATTCGCAACTTCTAATTCGATTCCGAGTCACATCTGACTACAACTCTTTTTATGTCGAGGACTGCGTAAGTGCCTTGCCTCCATTATTTTTTTATACCGATAGATGGCAGCACCATCACCGGATCGAACAGTTAATGAGGATTTAGAACTAGACCAGGAGCTAATAGCTACCTGGTGCTAGCACCCCCAGAGGTATCGTTTCACTTGGAGGACATTGAGACCACGAGCATATTTAACGTCGTCCAGTCCCCTTTAATGACGACGGTGGATCTTCGACCATCGAGGTTCGAACTCAGGACCCTCCGGCCCCGAATCCGACACTCTACCGATCGGGCTACCACGGCCCCCACTTCTAATTCAAAAGTAGTTCACAAATGAAAGAGCGGAGCGAAACGCTGGCTTGAGCTTTGGTTTAAGCGAATCGCCGATCTTCGACGTCGCTAATCGCCGTGACGCTGAAATCAAAGTCAAGTGATTCCGGCGTGACCATTCACGACGTCGATTTAGCTCGGGCGCGCATGCGCAGAAGAATCGAGTTTTCCCCTCGGCGAGAAGCGGCGCCGACGATCGGCGAGTTAGCTCCTAGGAAACCAAGGCTTTAGCATGTCCCATCAAGCGCGGTACCTGTCCGTATTAAGAGATCTCAGCACCTTGAGCCTTCTGCAAAGCCGTTGGGCAAGAGCGACATCAAACTGTGACTACTAAATTAATATTAAATAGTTAATATTAGTATTAAATTGTGATTAGTTGTGATATGATAAAAAATGCACTCTATTAATACCTAAAATGTTGTTATTTATATCGGTGGTTTGGGAGGTTTTATTGTTCATACTTAATTGGATCGAAGGTCCTTTTTTTTTTAAATGTTCAATGAAAAGAATCAAATAAGTAGGAAGGAATAAAGTCGAGTAAAATTTTGTTTTAAAAAAATTATGAATATTTAGTTTGAATCTAATTTATTTCTGAAGAGAATGTATGTTTTTTGCAAAAGGGATGATATTCACTGTTTTACACCAAAAATGAATACATACAAAATCAAATTGGCAATTTAGGTCTGATAAAATTGAGGAAAAATCTCTAGGACTTATGCCAATAGTCACTTGTTATTCTACCAAAACATTGTGAAAAATTCGAAATTCTAACAGTTAGTGTTTGTGCGTAAAAATTTGTTTTTCGTTTTGCCAAAAAAATATAAAACTGGACATAATCCGCTTTGAAAGCAAACTACTCAAATATTTTTTGCAACTAAAAACCAGTTTCACACTTCTCTGTAAGTACCTTACAACGTAGTTAAATGTAATTGCATTTATGCTACTTGTTCAGAGACTCAGTGAAGCATAAACACACAATTTCTTCAACAGTAAAATAATTCTTAAAAAGGATATTTCTTATTTTTTTCTTCATAAGCTAGAGAAAATCCATTTATTCTTCGTTGCTTAATTTATTCATAACATCATATCCGAGTTAAAAATGTAAATCCCAAATGAAAGAACATGATACGCTTTGCACTCGATTAAGATAAAAAATTACATCGATTAAGCTTTGCATTCATTAAGCGGGTATCGGTCCGGAATTAAAAAAAAAAAAAAAAATCGGTTGTGAAGTTTACATTATTAGATTTTAAGAAGATATTACCTGCCCGTTCTATCAGAAAAGATTGGACCATTCCTTCCTTTAATGTGCATATTTTCTGCCCTATATTAAGGAGCTCGTTATTTTGATGGGGATGAAATTATTTGGTGCAATGAAAGAGTTTCTTTAAAAATCTTTGTCATTAAATTTTATCGTAGAAGGAAATAATTTGTTCAAGATATAGTGTATTTAAAAATGATGTTAAATATCGTAGTTTTTCCGAGTTAAATAATTTTTAACTATTCCTAGCAAAAATAGAATATCGTAAGAACTGCGTATTAGTTGTAATATTTGTGCCATATTTAATATATCGTCGTAAAACATCACTTGAAACCTATGTCTATAACAATCGTCTGTATTTCGGGAATAAATAATGCTAAATTGCAGGGAAATATTATTAATGATTATCACGTCTTAGTTAACTGCTAGTTAAGATAGGGTTTGTTGGGATAAGTGGGACCCCTTTTGAGAATAGTTCGTTTTTGAAACCTTATACAAAAGTTTTGAAAAAAAGAAAAAAATCTTACTGTCTTATTTTATCTTGGACATCATTAATTTACAAAAGTTCATCATTGTTTTCTAAAATAATGCTTCAAATATTCTTAACAATTTTTTAAAAAATTGGATGGATGTCCCACTTAACCCATAGTAAGGGGTAACTGGGGGACCCCCCCCTTTTTATTTAAATTTAAATGAAGCATATCTGGAAAAGGGGTAAGAGAGTGTTACGTGATAAAGTATGTAAATTATTAGTGTGAATAATTTTTTTAAATGCATCCTTTTATGAGATATTTACTGTCTTTTAAATCTGCATCACGGAAAATTTTAAAACTAAAAACGAAACAATTTTAATTTGTGAAATTTATTGAAAGCCTATCGGTATATATTTTACTTTTATATACAAAGGTGTGTTTAATGAACGTAATAAAGTTGATTAAGATCAATTTGAGTGATTTTGCCAAAACTATAAGTTGAAAAAGAAATTGGAAACACTAAATGACTGCGTCTATGTGGAATTGGCTAAGGAAGAACCATTATCGCTTCATTCTCAGTAATTATTCCAAATCATCTGCACTATGCCAATAAAAAGTGCTACTATTCTATGCGTTCTTGCAAATTCAACACTATTTTTTAATTTGTATTATCAACTTCCAACATCAGACCTACTTTTATCTAAATGATTTTCTTTCATGTATTTCACAAATACATAATCACCAGCTTCAGCAGTTTTTTTTTTTTTTAGCTGAACTATCAATTCCTACTAGGTCATCATAGTTGTCTTGTATTTCGCCGTTGTCTTGTATTTCGCCAAATATTTAATTATAGTTGTTTTTGATTTTGAAATCCAAATTATTATAGAGGAACCCACGTACCCCATAGTGAGGAGACCCACTTTCCCCTTATAGCAAAAATTTACGGGGTACGTGGGGCTCCTCCTCCTAAACAATTATTAATAATATTTTATACGAAAATTGTTGTTGCTGTATGGAATTTAAGTTAAACTATACGTGAAAACTTAGTTATCATAAAAAATAATAAAAACTAACCTGTAAACACTTTGAAAAATTATGGTTGAAATCAAAAAAAAAAAAAAAAAACTGCAAAACCAATCATTGTGATGAAATTTAACATGATCAGTGCAAAAAACTTTATCCATATTTCAGTTTTTTTATGGGGGGGGGGGGGGTAAGTAACCCCAGTTACCCACTTCCTCCAACCAACCCTATAATAAAATTCTTCCTAATATCATGAATAAAAGGACAAAACTTTAAATTTTACACGGTTCAAAACTTGAATTCAATACTACACGATTTTGATATACAGTCGACTCCCGCTACAACGCGATTAGACTTACGTGAAATGGCTACAACGCGAATTTTTCCCGAGTAACGAATTTTAGAGCAAACGCAAAATTTCGTGCACAACCCGAATTTTTTTGGAAGGAAGTATCTGCTTCGTTATTGGCTATAAAATATTTATTTCGTAAATGTTATTACATCCCTTTAAATATCACTAACAGCGAAAGTTCTCACACCAAACTAATCTACGCATCGCGTTGTTAGTGCGTCAAAAAACCACTCAGCATCTTTCATTTATTCATTTTTTCATTCTAAATATTAAAGTGTGTGAAATTTCTGGCACCTCAGTGGCACCTTTATCTAAAGTCTGTGTAGATGGGAAGAAAAAGAAAGTTTCTGATTAAAAAAAAAAAAAAAAAGCCTAAGATTCTCGATATGCTTGAACAACTACAAAACGTAGACGGTAGCACGATATGAGTGAATCTTCCATACGTACGATTAAAAATCAAAACAAAAAGATATCCGTAAAAGTTTAGAACTTAGTTTCATAATTGAAGCTTGCAAAGCAGTCTAGCAAACTAAATATTATAAAAATAGAAGCTGATCTTGTATTGTGGATTTAAGAGATATAAAAGAGGGGCTGTTGCCCCAAATTGAAACGTTATAAAAGAAAAGGCGAAGCAACCGTATTTAAAAATGCATTGGATAAGAATAACGATCTGATCATGGAGTATAAATCATCATTATCTTCATTTTTTAACTCATAAATATTACTACTGTATCCACTGTACAGTACTATTATGGTTCAGCATTTTATTATTAGTACATACTTTGCGCATCGTGTTGTTTTATTTTATGTCTACTCCTCCGATTCATTTTGTGCATTTAAAATATTTCATGTTGAATAAAAGTTCTTTATTTTTTAAATACGGTAAAAGCGCAGTTCTTTATTTAAGAAACTGTAGTGTATAGTTAAGGAATTTTTTAAAAGCAGTTTGAGCGGTGTTTATAAGTGTCTAAAGAATTTGGTATGCTTAAAAAAAATGTTACACATATATTTTTCCATAACGCGAAATTTCGACTTACGCTAGGAATCTTGGAACGCATCCTTCGCGTAAGTCGGGACTCGACTGTAATACGAATTTGAAAAGATGGAATTTCATTCTTGTTTAGTTGTAATACACTGTTCAAAATGTGTGATATTAATTCTAATAAGTTTTACTTCGTTCTTATGAAACTGATACGAAAAATGGTTTGTTTCCTGCTCGAAAGTTTGGTTTCCCCGTATAACACTAAATTTTATATTTTAAATACTTTATTTTTCTCATCAGTGTCCTAAAAACAAAAAGATGAAAATTATTTTGCTTGTGGATAAAATGAAAAAAAAGAAAACTTTGAACTATTAAACATACTGTCCAACCACGGATTGTATGGGATTTTCAAATGTTCAGGTAAGACGAACCTACCTGAATGAGAGGTAAAAGTAAAATATTGATGCGCGTATCTGAATGAGACTCTTCTTCTGCAAAAGCTGACATCACTAAAAATAATAGATTCGTCCATTTCCGGCTGTAAAACGGATTTTTGTCTTTCCATACAATCCGTGGTCAGACAGTAATAGCAACATTTTTTTTTTTTGCTACATTATCTTGTTCGAAGTTTGTTACACCTCAAGGTAAGGTGTAAAAGTCTCAGTATTGACATGCAGTTTAGGATTTTTCTTACTAATGACTCTCACGTCGGCTTTAATTGTTTGTTAAAGTATAATATAAATCTTAGTAATTAACATCACAAGCAAAAAGTTCTCTTCATGTGGTTTGCTTCTTGACAAACACACAGAGATAAAATATGTCCATGACAGAGAAAAATAAAAGAATATAAGCGTATCACCGCCGAAATAACTATGTTTGCTTTGCTGCCGAACAACGTTATAAAACTCTTAATGAGGGGACGGTTAATACTATTCAAGCTTTAATTACTTTTATTTGGTCAAGGAAGTGTATGTTTATCGTAAGTGGGTTTGTTCTAAGGCACATTTTGCAAACTGATCTTTAGGTTTAGTATTGCATAAATTATTGTGAGTCATCATGCATAAAGGACCCAAAGGCTACTTCCGGAAATTTGTAAATTTGCTTCGATAACCAAGATATAACAGTAAGATAAATAAATACCTTTGTGCTGAATAGTAAAGTCAGAACAAACAACGTAAGTAGAAGCACAAATTTGTAAAATTTGTGCTTCTACTTACGTTGTTTGTTCTGACTTTAAGATATAACAGTATCTTTCGATTAAAGACGATACTAAAAAATAGGTAAATAAATACATAATTTAAAAAGAACCAGAAGCAAATATTCTAAAATCACAGGAAAGAGTACATAACAATTATTAAAAAAAAAAAAAAAATCACGGAGAGTTGGGAGGAATAGGACAGCTCTAGTAGCAAGAGGCTAAAGATGCTACACCTGTTGGACAAGCAAGAATTTTTTTGTTTCTTATTTTAATTTGATATAAATTCAGATCGAAAGTCCACCATGTCACACTCCAACACGCGTTCATACATATTATTTTGATTTTATCGGTTGTCGGGAACAAAAACATTAAAAGAAATATATTTAACTAGTGGTACCCGCACGGCTTTGCCCGTAGTAGAAAATCAAAAAGTCATTTGATTCGCCTGTATATTTACAAATAATGGATGATGAATTTTTTGCCAATTTGCTTTAATCTCGCCAATTTGCTATGCTTGCCCATCTTACGGTTCCACGTTATGATAATTTGGTAATTTACTTTTCCACGTTATGATAATTTTGCTCGGGAAAATGTTCTTAAAATTGGAATAGATAAAGAACAAAATCGAATTTTCGAAAAATCGCTTCGAGGTGCACATCCCCATGCTACAAACTAACTTCGTGCCCAAATTTCATGAAAATCGGCTGAAAGGTCTAGGCGCTATGCGCGTCACAGAAATTCAGACGTCCTACAGACATCCTCCAGACAGAGAGACTTTCAGCTTTATTATTAGTAAAGATAATGAGAGCATTAGTTGTTAAATTAAATTTATCATTAACAAATACCTAGTTAAAATATGAGAAAACAGAAGAACGAATGTATGTATGTATCTTAATTAAAAATAAAAAACCGAAGCAAAATCATCATAAAAGAATAATTTATTTCACATTACAATTCTATATTGCAGGGGAAAAAAGAGAGAGAAAAAAATTTATTTTTTCATTTATTAAACTTGAAATTAATGTTGCCTTTGCTTAGAAATATTTTACCTACAACATAAACTCAAGGGGGATGGGAGTGGTCTGCACTCCCTGAAACCTCCCTTTGGGTGCACCACTATCATCACTCACATCCTCGCTTACATTGTTGCTCTTTACTCCGTAGCCTATCTAAAAGAGAATCTGTTTCATCTGTTTTTATTTGTGAATCTTCATAACAACTAATTTTTTGCCCGAAACTCACACAAACCATCTGTACATAACCCATTGAACCTTTTTTTAGGTCATAATTAGACATGAAATGTAACGCTAAGCAGATTAAACACAATTATTCATATCTGGAATGTGCAATAGTGCGTCTTAAAACTGCATCTGCGGTTGGTATTAAGGGCATATCAAAGCCCCTCAACCCTTTGATATGCCCTTAATGGCTTACCGCATATGCAGTTTTAAGACGCACTATCGCACATTCCAATTACCGTATTACCCCGCATTATCCGGCGTGCCGGAAAAAAAGCGATGTTGACCAGCATGCCGGATAATTCAAGGTTTATTTTACAACAAAACAAAAGAAAATTTCCCCATTCAGTTCCAATCAGAAAGCAAACCACTGTTCGGAAAAAAATAAATAAATCCCCAAAGTAACCTTCTTTCAAAAAAAAAAAAAAGTGTATTGCATGTAATATGTGCTTGTTATTACTTTCTTTTACATCTAATATACAGAAGAAAGTATTGGATTCGAATTTCGAATTTTGACGGATTCGAACGTTTTGAGGTGTGCTAAGTCCATTACGACTATTTTTGGAAAATGTCTGTCTGTGTGTGTGTGTGTGTGTGTGTGTGTGTGTCACGTCTGTGTGTGACCAGTTTTTTGTGGCTGCTCTACAGCAAAAACTACCGCATGAAATTGAACAAAATTTGGTACACATATGTGTCCCTATGCGAACTTGTGCCCATTGGTTTTTGGCGCGAATTCCTCCAACGGGGGTGGAGCAATGGGACGTTTTTTGAATTACGCGTGCTTGCTATTCCTCAGGAAATAACTGGCGGAATCAAACAAAATTTGGTCCATATGTTGCCATTAACAGGAACAGGTGCTGATTCAAATTTGGTGTCAATAACTCAAACGGGGGTTGAGCTATAGAGCGTTTTTTGTCGTCAATTGTGACTGCTGTATCTCAAGAAATAATGAACGTAATCTAACAAAAATTTATCGACAAGTAGCCCTTAGAGGGTATAAGAAATGATTCTATTTTGGGGTCAACAGCTAAAAAGGGGGTAGCGCAATCACCCGTTCTTTTTTTCCATTGTGAGTGCCCTATCTCAAGAAGTAATGCTACGTTCTGGTTGAAATTTGGAATAAATGTGAATCCATATGTAAACAGGCTTTGGTTCAATTTTGACGCCAATCGCTCCAAGAGGTGTTGATTTTTTTTTTTTTTTTTTTTTTTTTTTGCGAATAAAAATAGCTTTATTAATGCAACAATAAGAAAGATAAATCGTAATAGATTGTCGTCTGCGTATTTCTCGTGATTTTAATTATATGGAAATGATCGGAAATATTATCTCAATGATTTAAAATGTTTAACTGTTACCATCTTATGTTTGTTAACAACTAAAATATTTTTAATTAATTCAAGCAAGGCTTTTAAAATAACTTTCAATTTTCGCTCTTTGCTTTGCTTTTGCAATAATTCAGACATTGGGATGGTCGTCAAGTTTTTGCATGTGTAATTTTGTTTTTGTTGGGAATATTGCTTCCTCGTCAAGCATGGGGAGGGATCAGAAAAAAAAAAAAAAAAAAGAGAAAAATATAGAAGAAAGTTTCGTAATGGCCACAACATACTAGTTTATGGTAGGTCATTATTAATGGATTTAATAACATGCCATGAAGTAATCCATTCAGTAGCAACAATCATGGTTACTACGATTTGTTCATATATTTTTTTTAAATGAATTATTTTAGGTTCCTTTTAGAAGTAAGTTTAATTTTTATTTATTGAATAGCTATGGTAAATTCTTTAGCGCTGGTTTAGGGACGGTCACTTATTGCTTAAATGTTTGCTTACTTAGTTTTAATTTAATTTTTATAAAATTATTCGTTAATAAACAACGTTTTTCTTGTAAAACTAACAAATAACATTATTAGTAAATACTTTTACAAAATTAAACTGCTTGTTAATACTAATAAGATATGTATAGAACTTATATTCATTTTCAAGCTGAACATATATTTTATATAGCATTAATTTTTTCCAACCTCGATTTTTCCGACATGCCGGAAAGGGTCAGGCAAGTGTTATTGTAAATCTGTTGACCCTCGAATTTTGAGGCATGCCGGATAATGCGGGGTAATACGGTATGAATAATTGTGTTGTCCCCCAAGAAGTTGGAAACTTTTTTTTTGGGGGGGGGGGGGCTTTTGAAAAAGGACCAAACGAAGCACATTCCCTCTCAAAATTTAACCATATCCCTCTCCGAAATCAGTTCGCTATTGCCAGTCATCTGGAGTCAATCCCAGCTTCGGTGTTGTATTTAGATAACTCTTACTGAAGTTTTTTTTACTTTAAAAATGTCCTGACTGATTTTAAAGCTATTTCTGGTCACTGTTTAATTCAGAAATATTCCAGCTCTAATCTGAGAGTCACAAAATAAAGAGGTTATAATCACCACATTCAGTTCTCGCATTTTTCACAGATCGTACATTAACTTCACAGATGCATTCACTTCAGAGTATTCCTATGGACTCATGGTTAAATGAGTCAATTCAACAAATACTTCAATGAAAGTTCATTACCATGATGTTGACAACTCGCACTGTGTCAACACACCGAACTGTTATAATTAGCATGAAATTAACAAAGAAATCTACTTTCTTTAATATAATTTTTTAAAAAACCTCTTAGGCCTGGTTTAGGTTCAAAATGCAGGTCTTTATACAATCTTGTAAAACACATTCATTGAAAAATAGTCAAACCCGCTTATTAGAATATCGGTTAAAAGAATATCCCGCTTATTTTAATGCATTTTCAATTTACCATACCGTTATAATTTTTCGTAGAAAATTGGATATTCGCAACTCCAATAAACTATAGGGAGCGCTGCAGCCTATGTCTAATGGCGGATGAAAAAGGTAAAACAAACGCATGCCGTAACTTATAACTTGCTTTGACGCTTAGTGAATGACAGTAAGTTTTCATCGTGTTTGTGGGAAGCTTTCTTTTCTATTCTTCTGAAATTACTTTACACCACAAACTGCCTGAAGCCTGTAATTTACCCCAAAGAAAGCACGTGGAATGGAATGTTTTACCTTTTTCTTTAGTATTATTAATCACCGCAAGGTAGCGTATTCGAGCTCTGGAGTTGCGAATTCCATTGAGCAGGTTCGACTAACTCCAGATCTAAAGATAATTCTTTTTAAATTTTAATCCTGATCTCAAAAGTGTGAATACACTACTATTCGATTCATGCGACTTTTGAAATTCCCACAGGATTGAAACAATTTTCTACTTCGCGCCAAGCATTAGAGATTAACTTCTGTATGTGTGGGCGGGGGGAGGTGATCGAGTTGTTTGTCATAAAAGTCCGAACATGAACTACGGTATTAGAATGGGGTGGTTTCCTTGAGTCAAAAGTATTACTTTTAGTCATTAAGATGGATAAAATGAGCAAAAAAAAAAAAAAAATGATGCACTTTGCCGCATCTTTCTACCACGTTTCCACGTTATGATAATCAAGAAGCGAATTAAATATTGCACTCTAAGCTTGCTATCAACCATACCGTTGCCAATACATGTGAGTAAAGATGCGATTTAAATATTTTGCACTGTGAATGGCATTTCATCATTTGTGATGTCATCGGCAGAAGCCGTAAACAGTGAAAGCGCTCCGATTTATTTATTTGTTTTTAAATATTAAACTTAAACAAATTATTTAAAAAATGGTCAGATCCTATGTTTTTAAGCATGCTCTTTCAGAAAAAGAAAATAATTTTAAAATTTTGGAAACGACCCCATTGAAAATATGTGTTAAAACCGACGGTTCTAAGGTCACACTGAGATAGTCAAGCATTTTCCTCCGCGTCACATCTGGGAGTTTTTCCGCTCATGATGCCATTTTCAGTTTTCGATGTTAGCGCAACGTTCATGCCTTTAGCTAATATTGTATCAATGGAAAAGAAAAATATGTTAAGATGGGTATCAAAATTCAAAAAATATATTTATGAATATAACTTTAATAGTAAAAATGAATTTTCTTTCTCAGTGCAAGACTTTGTAAATGTTCCGTATATTAATTAAAAGAAAAGAAGACTTGGTACGAATGAGTTAAGAAAGCAACATGTTCTACAATCATTGCTATGATTGTAGAACAAATTGATTTAATTCAATTAATTTTGCTTTTTTAACAAAGTAATTAAAAAAAAATCGTTGTACTCGATAGACTTGCCCCCTAAAATCCACACCTGTGAATAACAAAACGTGAAAATACAATTATATTTTATTTGCGGAATAGAATAAAATGGCTGTTTTTGTTGGCAAAACCAATAGGTTCACTACTAGCGATTCCTACATAAACAATGTTTTTTTTCTTTAACAATAGATGGCGCCATACAACAGTTTTAAACAACTGCTATTTTTGGAGTAATACGTCTCGTTAATCCTTTCTTTCTTTTTCTTGTTGGAAGCTGAACATTATTTAATCTTAAAATATGAACCTTAAATCGGTATAGTTTTGTAAAGTATAAGAATTCTTAAAACCCTTTCTACGCCAACTCCATTTAAGATTCTTGTTATTAGGAGACAGGACCGTCGCCATAGGGAAGGTGAGGGGGGTGTCTCACCCTCCCAGTGATTTCATCCAGTCGGCAAAATCAGTTCATAAGTCGGCATTTTCAATGTTTCGGAATTTCAAAGTTTTAATTGACAGAAATTAAAAAAAAAGTTATCTTATTCATACAAAGTTATACATCTAACCTTTTCATACTTTGCGCCAGAGAAAATAATGAATGGTGTCTCCGTTTACATTCAGTTTTACATTGCTCACACTATGCCGATTGCTTAGTTTGCGACTGCTCATTTTGCCGAGACAATAAGCGTCCACTCAGAAAATTCAGCTAGAGTCGGCATTTTTTCTTTTTCAGTTGATTCTGTATTCTAAATCTTTGAGTAAAGTAGTATGTGGTTTGACCATGTGCACGTTTTCACCTTTTATTGAAAAAGGAAAAACCAAAAAACATGTATATTTTGCGTACTGACGACTATTCATCTCAAAGTCCACCTGAAAGACATAATCAATTCGCCGACTGCTAATTGCACAGTATTCTCAATTTATCGACATTTACTTGAACAAAATATTATTTTGCCGACACTATATCCAGGGACACCCCAAACTTAAATTCTTGGGGAAAATCCTCAATTTTCCGAATGATAAAATACGGATATGCAATGCACACATGAGAAGGGACATTCAGGAATTTTAAAAAATGCAATAATGTCTTAAAACTTGCCGAATAATCAGACAAATTTGACCGAATAAGGACTTTTATGGAGGCCACTGGGACCTCCCAATGGGCGCCGCCTTCCTGTACTCAGTCGGCAATTTCAGCTACAATCAGCAATTTTTACTTTTAGAGTGAATTCAAAGTTCACTATATCTTTGATAAAAGTTAAATGGAAGTGCATTTGGATAAATGGAAGTGCACTTTTACATTTTCTCATTTTAACAAATTTACAATGCAAATCATGAGTTCTAATGAGTGTTTATATTGTAAACTTTAAAAAGATAATTCAGTCTTAAAATATTATTTAGAAATATCTGCGAAGCTGTATCACACATTAAGATTACCTGTGAGCAGCCGAGATGTAAGATTCAAATATTTTTTTCAAAAATAGTTATTCAATAAACTGTACAGAAATCCACGGAAAGTCTCAGTTTAAAAACACAACTACATTAAGAAACATGATAGCTTTGGATAGTGCACAGTGGACACATTTATAAAATTGAATCATCAATAAAAAAATTCACAGCAAAGTGGAGAAATGCATAGGGTGCCGAAATGATTAAAAAAAAATAGAGAGAAGGATTTTATTACAACACAAAGTCCCATTGGTATGTATTTTTAAGTGTTTGATTTTGAAACGAACTTCTGAATACACATTCAGCACCGTTTCCCCCTTTTTCTAGGCTTACGGGTAAAAACCGAAATAGTATTCTACTCGCAGGGGTTATGCCTATTTGTCGACCACACAAGTTTATTGTGTAACTAAAGCAAGACATTTGTCCGCCAATTGTAACACTCAGAAATGCCGTCGTGGAGACGGCGTGGCGTAATCGCGTGTAGGGGTGACATTAGAAACGTCAGACCTTCAGGGGTCTTTTCTGTTAAAAACCTTTCTCTGGAACGGAACAGCAGGGGCCGGACGGTCTGTCCGGCCCCTGCTGTGTGAACTTTCTGCCTGAAGAAGGAAAAAGAAGGTTATTGGCGTTGGAGCCTTGAAGAGATACAAGTGCATTGAGTTTGTCCGGCTCCCGAGTTTGGCAGAAGATTTGAGTGACTATCCTGCATAGCTATTTTATTCATTATGAATTTCAAAAGAAAAAAAAAAGACTAGTTAAAGTTTTTGAACTTTATTCTCATGATGAATGAACAATAATTCTCATTGTGGCAAGTAAGGAAAAATCTGAAAAAGCATTTTACTTGAATTTGAGAGAAAAAAAAAAAGCTTATTGAAATGCAGCAGAAAAGGTATGATTATTTTAACTAATATTTTCAAAGCATTATTTTAATCTTTCCCCATTTACATAAATATATATATATCTTCCGTTAAATATTGAAAAATAAGAGTTCTAAGTAAATTGCTGGGATGAAAATTTTTTTGTGAAAAGTTTCAAAAAAGAAAAGAAAAAGAAGGGGGGGGGGAGGGCAAATGAATGTTTTTTTTTTAGCTCTAAAATTTCAGAAGAAAATGCAATTTAAAAATATTATTTAGGAACATTCAAACATGTACAACATCATTAAAATTACCATTTACCAAACCAAAGACAGCTGAAATACGTTTCAAACATTTTTTCAACCAATAGAGAAAAAGAATAGCATAACAAGTTTCAATTTAAAAAAAAACCGATAGGTAAATAAACATGATAGCTTCCTAAGGCACACCCGTGCAAAAATAAGGTAAATATGTTCAAATAGAGGAAAAGATACAAAATCTTGTCTAGAAAAGTCACACCAGTAACTCTAATGAGTGTTTAAAAAATGAGTTATAAAAAATTAAAGTTAAATGAAAGTTATCAAGAGATTCAGGATTTCTGATATTTAAAAAAAGTAAATAAAAAAGTAAAAAGGTATCTTATTAGGTATCTCTAAAAAATACCACCTGTATTCAAAATGTTAAACGTTTAACCCCTTCCTCAAGTTTAAATATAAAAGCTTTAAATTATCTTAGTCTGTAAGTTCAAAATCTTAACAGATTGTTTTAAGGTTGCATAATTTTGTACTTTAAACAATTAAAAACATTAGAGTGAAAATTGAAAATTTCGTCGTGAAAAACTAAAACAGCTAAAATGTTTTTCAAAAAGAAAATCTGGAGGAGGATCTCCTACCTTTTTTTTCTTTTAATAAATAAAATGATTTAGGGAAGTAGCTTAGGTGGGAGGACGGAGGAATCGCAGAACCTAACCATTTCCTTTTATCTTATGGTAATGAAATGTAATCTAAGTTGCGTTTTTAGAAACTTACTGCAGGAGGGTCCTATGAAATCAACGAAGATCGTCTGAAACATCGTTTTTTGGCATTCAATTTCAGAAAGTTGTCGAAAGAGAGAGCCTCTGAACCTCGTTTACCACAAATGACCTACAATGGCACTTTAAAGATCTCAATTTTCAAAAAAATTTCGATCGAAATCACTTTGTATCACCTTCTCCTAACATCACCAATAGTCGTTTAACGTTTAAAACTATATGTTTAGAACTACAATTCAAATAACGCTTGGGGAAACACTAGCCGATACTCCTTTCTTAAATCGTGTGGTGTAGCAAAGATTCTATTTCGGAAGAGGCCCAAGTTCTTAGGTTCTTACCTCAAGGAGATTATCACATTAATTATATTTCATTGAATTGCTAAATTGATCTCATTATAGATAATGCTAATTATTTATATCTGCTAATTATTAATTAATAGTTGTTTAAAACACCAATACACTCCTATTTGTTAAGTCTGGGTATTTTAAAAAGTGATAAATAACCTCAAAACTTATGCATGAGTTATATTCTTAACTAGAGAAATGCTGACATGTTTTCTCCTTCAGTATTTCTGAATATGGTGTTTGGGAGCTGACCTGCTAAGAACATTGTAAACGCTATGGTTTGTTAAGTTGGATGAGGGGCAGGAGTGTAAGGTCTTACCTAAAAATGTTTAAAACTTAAGACCCGAAAACCATTTTTGAAAACATTACGGAACTGCTTGGGAATCGGGGGCTCGCCCCCGAAAATCTTCCGAAATTAAAAGCCGAAAAACAAGGTTATAGGCTCTCTTAGAAGCGTTATGCCCTCAGTCCTTCTCCCTGGGCCCCTCCCCTGGCTACGCAGCTACCCAAATCCATCAAAGTTGTCTAGAGAATTTTTTTTTCAAGACTTAAGTCCTTAAAATTTTTCCGGGGGGCAGCCCCCAAACATCATTGCAGATCGTGTAAAAATACATTTTTCGAACATCATTCGCAGAAAATTTCCGGGGAGAGTCTATGAAATCCACTCTTTTCCCACAACACTAAAAAATGTCATTCCCTTCTCCTTTCCTTAATATCACCAATAGTGGTCTATGATTGCCTTTCTGGAACTTTAATTTCACGAAATCGCCTAGGGAGTGACCCTGAGCCCCAGCGGAACCAAACATGACTTACTATCACGTGTTTAAGTCTTCAGTTTCAAAAAATTTCCTGAGCCTAAACTCCCCCAAACATCGTCAAAGACTGTCTAAAGTTTCATTTTTAGAATCTTCACGGGCAGAAATCTCCGAACACCACTTTTTCTAGCTTAACATTACTAGCATGATATAACTCATTTTGCAAACTATTTCTCCCACACAAAGCAATTTCTCTGATTTGTATACTTAAAATCCCTATTTGTGCGCCATGGAAATGTTCAGTCAGAATCAATGTACTCAGAGATACCAAAACGAATGATTACCATGAGGGTCCCCCCTCCCCCCCCCCCAAAAATTATGTACAACATAATTAATTCACCATTATATTACAAAACTTTTTGAGTAAAATATGTTCTTATGTGTTAAATTTTATATGGATAAAGTACGTTTTCTTTTTCTTTTTTTCGAATTTCCCCAGAATGTCTCCTCCAAAATTCCTTGTAATTCCTCACTGCCGTTTTCTCTAGCTAATCTGCCACTGTCCACTGGACATCTGTAAATACCTACCCTCAATGCCGGATTTAAGGGGAGGAGGAGACGGGGGTTGCCAAGGGCGGTGACTTTTAGGAGGCGGCAAAATCACACTATTTTTATGTTTTTTTGTTGAAACTCAATTTTAAAACTTGAAAGATTGATAAAGGCGGCAGTTTCGATATTTGCCCCGCCTCGGAAAAAAAATGTAGATCCGTCACTGCCTACCCTTTCCCCAAAAGTATCCTTAAATAGACTAAAACTGTGTTTTTAAAACTTAAATTTCGAAAAACCTTCGGGGAGGGCCCCCGAACCTCCTATTCTTTCCTTCGCGTCAATAAAGATGGCATAAAATCTTTGTTTTTAGAAATTTCTAAGGAAGAACTCCCGAAAACCACCTTTTCTAGAAAAAAGCATATTGACTCCAGCGAAAAAAAGATCAGAATGAATCCACGGTCCTCTTGCTTCTTATATAAACCAAAGCCTAAAATCATGTTTTTAGTATGCCACTTTCAGAAATTTTTCGGAGGACAGCAGTCTATCTTGCCTTTAATCGAAATTAATGCATCCCCTTAGTAGCACTGAAGCACGTCTACAATTGCATGTTCCAGACTGCAATATGTAACGAATTCTGGTCAGAGACCCTGAATTTATATATATATATATATATATATATATATATATATATATATATGTGTGTGTGTGTGTGTGTGTGTGTGTGTGTGTGTGTGTACGTATGTATCTGTCGAGTCGGCAAAATGTTAGGAGTCAGTCGGCAAAATCAGTTTCAACACCCCTCCAAACGAATGTACCTGGCGACGGCCCTGTTAGGAGAACTAAAAGATAAGGCGCAGAAATAAATCGAATGACTTCAATTTTAATATTTTCTATATTCAGACTCGACCACTCGACATGACAGTTATATTTGATAGGTTATCTAAAGTAAATAAACCCGTCGTGACATGTTTCGAAAAATATATTACAGTTGAACTGTAAAGATATAAATAATTTTGTAACAAAATATTTTTGAGTTTATTTTTATGAATTTATTTAATAGTCCTCATATATATAATAGCGAATGATCAAATAACCCACGTGTTTCAACGCTACCTACTGGAGTTTAGAGATCATCCACTGGAGTGAGGGTTGAAATTTCAACTATCGAAATATCACCTAACAGGCAATTGCTTCGTTCAAATGTAGAAGCAATTTTCACTCGTCATACCTGGACGGGCGAAATTCTAGTAATAATAATAATGATAGTAACATGATAATAATATATCAGTGATAAAATTATAACTACAGGTAGTCTACTAATTCTTCCATTTATGCAGTGAATTCACTTGGAAAAAAAATAAAAATTAAAAAAAATATAATTTGAATTTTGGCTTTTTGAATTCAAATTATGTTTTTCGCAATCACGAGTGTGTGTGTATGTAGGGGTGTGTGTTTGTGCCCAGGCATGAATGTGTGGGTATGTGTGTGTGTAGGTATGTGCGTGTGTGTTGTGCCTGTGTGCAGGCATGAGTGTGTGTGTGTGTGTGTGTGTGCAGGCATGAGTGTGTGTGTATGTGTGTTTGCAGATGTGTGTATGTATGCGTGTAAGTGTATGACATGGATGCAACCTGGAGACGGCTTTCACTATAGGAGCAGCATCGAGAGGATCCGGTCGACGGTGGTGCTGCAGAGGGTGCTGGTGTGGGAAAAAAATCATAGGACACCAAAACAGTCAAATAAAAGCAATAAGCAATCGTGATTGCTCGAAAAAAAAAAAAAAAAACTACGATTTACATACCATTCTTTTTTGTAGTTTGGTCCTAATTTTATTAAGTTTTCCACATTGGTATTGATTCGATCAAGACCAAGTCTTGGATTAAGTATTAGCTAAAGTGATGTACATGGTGCTAACTTCGAAAGCCGAAAATGGCGTCTATGAAAGAAAAAGCTTTGTACATCCTTCTAGAGAAATCTAACATTTTTACAAGTTCAAAATATATCCATAATAGCAGATTATTTTTGATTAAACTGATCTTTTTAAAGTGCATATTGTAGTAGAGATTTCTAAAAAAACAATAGCTAAAGTTTGACATCATTGACCAGCGGCCACCCAAAGAATTGTTGCAAAACCTAGTGGATTACAACAGCGGTTGTTGTGATTAAAACCCGGGGCAGACCAAAATCATATTAAATCCTTTTCTGTTCAATTGCTTCCAATGGGGTCGTTTCCAAAATTCTAAAAGTAATTTTTTCAGAAAGAGCATGCTTAAAAACATAGGATCTGACCATTTTTTAAATAATTTGTTTAGTTTTAATACTTAAAAAAAAATTACTTAAATCGGCGCGCTTTCAATGTTTATGCTTCTGTTCTATGACATCACAAATGATGAAATGCCATTGTGTGTTGCCATTCACGGTCCAAAATATTTAATTCGCATTTTTACTCACGTGTATCGGCAACGATATGGTTGATAGCAAGCGTAGAGCACAATTGTAATTCGCTTCTTGATTATCATAACGTGGAATCGCGATAGAAAGATGCGCCAAAAAGCATCATTTATGACGTCATCTAGACCACGCCTTGTTTGAAGAATCGGACATTTAAAAAAATTAATTAAAAAATAACTGTTGGGAAAACGAAAGTATTTTCTGAGTCCATGTTATTTTTTTTGCTTATTCTATCAATTTCAGTGACAAAAAGTACTACTTTTGACTGAAGGAAACAACCCCATTTTTATCCTTTCTTTTGAGAAGAACTTGAAATTGCATCTTTATTTCCCTTCATTCCGGATAATAAAATGGATTCCACTTTCCAGTAATTTTTCTTTTCAGTATATAAATAACGATTTTATTTATTAACTGTAGTTCTGTATTTAATCATATTTCTGGCCTTAAACTAACTTAATGTTTTGAAATCAAAAAATATCAGTCAAGTTGAAAAAATCCTTTTACTTTTTTTTCCCTTCTTCGTTTCATTCTCTAAACTCTCAAATATCCCGGACTTGACATGCTGATCAGTACTGATCTGGTTTATAAAATACGTATGAGGGATAATGATGGGATAGAGACATTTTTTGGTATCCCAGGGGAATAACATTTTGCCCTAGGAGAATGACTTTTTTGTGCCAGAAGAATGATATTTTCCTTATAACTAGCCTGATACGTACCGCCGGGATTATACTTAAGGTAAATAATGTTACTTTTCTATTCAAACCACTTAATTCAACTACACACTATGAGTAGAATTAAATTTTTTCATTTATCTAAAACTAGCCGCCTGCGGCGACCAGCTGGTTCGCCTTTTTACGCCATTACCTTTTCTATGCAGGCAGCCGCCGACGGCCTTTTTACGCCAAAATTTGTTTCTTTGGCGGCTATTTAAATAAAGTTAGCTGCGGTATTAATCAATCTGTATCTATCTTTATCAATATGCATATAAATAAAACATTCTCTATATTTATCTCTAGTTCTGTTTTGTTCCAATCACCTTCTTACGCCAAGAATGCCGCCTGCGGCGACTTCTATCTACTTATACGACTTATATCAAAATTTTCTAATCCATCTCTATTTATTTTAACCTAACCGCTCATTCTCTAACAAAAAGAAAGATAAAAAAAATCTGCTATGTTTAACGTAGTGAGCAAAAAGCAGCATTTGCAAAAAAAAAAAAAAAAAAAAAAAAAAAAAATCACTATTTTTATTGAATTAAATGCCCGGGCACCGCCGGGCATCCGGCTAGTCGTGAACAAATTTCACGCTTGCTCCAGAGAAGCCTTGATTCAAATTTTCATTATGATTACTATAAATATTATTGCTGTTCTAAGGCAACGAACAATGGGTTTTATATAAAATCATTTAATGTTGAAATTACATGAGGTTTACTGTTTTTCATGATACACTTTTTAAACTAAGTTTTTAAGAAATAAATAGCCTATGTTACTTCCTGATAATGTAGCTATCTATGGTGAAAAAAGGTTAAAATCGGTCCAGTAGTTTTGAAGCTTACCCTGGACATACTTACATAAAGAAGTAGCCATTTATGTATGTAGATTAATAAAAGTTGATTTTATGTGACTATCTATCTATCTCATCGCTACTCTTGATTAACGATAGAAAACTGAGCATCGAACCAGGTATCGATAGATTCGTAATTTTCCTGACTACATGCTTAGCTAGGTGTTATAATTGTGCGACATTAATTAGCGGATATATTAATTAAAACCATAACTATTCTCCTCCTGGTTCTTCTTTCCGAATCACTTTTAGATTGCTTCTCCTGTAGACAATTTTGTTTTTCCCCATCATTTTCCCCCTCAAAGAAGAAGTACTTATTTGGCACACACAGCCTGCCCGTTTCTCTTATTCATTCTTTTCCCCCCATTTCACCTCAGCAAAATTATGGCCACTTTTTCCTGTGCTTATAATTTCTCTTTCCTTTTATGCTTAGAACGGGAACCGGGCTCTGGTTGAGAGGTGCGGCGGACTGGCAAAGGAATGGTTCTAGAGGAGTGCCGCGCTTAAGATTAATTTTTTGTTCATTAACTAATTCGAGTTAATGGGAAAGTGGGAATTGGAATGGAATGGTTCCAGAGATGCGTCGGGTTAAAAAATTAATGAACTGGTTACTAATTAATATACTGTCACAGGTAGCAAGAAGGCGAGGCCCTCGAAGTACACCGTCAAAGTTGGTGTACACCAATTCGCCGCAGGCGGATTGTACGAGCCGGCCGCCGAAGATGGCTTATTTAGCCGCCCTGGCGGCTAGTTTTAAACAAAAATGCTGTCCAGGTGAATGACAGCAAAAGTGACACATATCCAGTTTTCAACTTCAAAATTTTAATGAGAACAGCAGACAAATCATAAACAAAATGGTGATAATAAACAGTGTAGTAGTAAAGCAGATTAAAAATTCCTTTTCTTAATCTATAACAAGTGAACTCATTCCTAATCCTAGGCCACGATAATGACATGAAAACCTTGGGACAAACTTTGAAATGATGTTCTTTAATAATTTAAATGATTCAATTTATTTAAAAAATGTTATTTGATACCTTTAAGTATACTACGTGATTTATACTACAAATTATATTTGTGGAATGTTGATATGAAATTTTAAAATAATTTTTGTACATTGAGTAACAAATTGAGACACACCAAAAGTGTGACTTTCTGGTTATTCAAAAATTTTTGTAGGCAAAAATAAGTGCGGAATTAATTAATAAGAATGGAATATTATCGGAAAAGCTATTTCTTACTTTAAAAAAAAAAGAAAAAAATTTAGGTCGAACAATTCTTCCTTGGACATAATATGTTTGAAGTTGGAGAATCATCCATGCGAACATTTTTGAATATTTTATTCGCATAGGTCTTAATTTGCCGCTGGAACTCCAAATTTTGCCGAATGATAATTATTTTGCCGAATATTTCAAATTTTGCAGAATAGAACTCCAAATTCTGCCGAATGGAATTCCGAATTCGACAAACAGAAAAGCAAATTTTACCGAATAGAACACCAAAATTTGCTAAATGGAACTCAAAATTTTGCAGAATGTTATTAATTTTGCCGAATGGAACTCCAAATTTTTAAGAATAGGACTCCACATTTTCCGAATAGAACTCCAAAGTTTTTTCGAAAGATGATAATTGGGCCGAATGAAACTCCAAACTTAAACCGAATGTAATAGTTTTGCTGAATAGAGCTCTAAATGCTGCCGTATGATGATAAGTTTGCCAAACCGTTTGACAAAATTTGCCGAATAAGTAGTTTTTTAGGAAGTCACAGTGACCTCCTGTGACCTCCTATCGAAGAGGAACAGTCGTCATTTGAAAATAATACGTCGCACTAGATTTATAATTTATTTCGTCAAATAAGTCCCAATCTGTTTGAAATGTTCGTTCATATACCTACTACGACTACAAAAAAAAAAAATAATATGAATTTTTGGCATCTTGAATTCAAATTATGTTTTTCACAATCACGAGCGTGTGTGTGTGTATGAACGCGTGTGTGTGTTTGTGTAGGCGCATGTGTGTGCGTGCGTGTGTGGGTGTGTATGTATGCATGTGTGTGCGTTTTGCGTATGCAGTGCTGTATGTGTACGCGCGTGTGTGTGTAGGCGGTGGTGTGTGTGTGTATGGTAGGCATATGTGTTTGTGTGTGTGTGTACAGGCATGAGTGTGTGTATGTGTATGTGTGTGTCTGTAGGAGTGTGTGTTTGTGTTTGTGCGCAGGCATGAGTGTGTGTATGTGTGTGTATGCGTGTGTGCGTAGGATATGGACGCAACCTGGAGACTGTTTTCGCAAGAGGAGTAGCATCGTGAGGCCGGTCGACGCGACGGTGGTGCTGACAGAGGGTGCTGCTGGGAAAATAAAATGATAGCACGCCAAAACAGTCAAATAAGAACAATAAGCAATCGTGATTGATCAAAAAAAAAAAAAAAAAAAAAAACCCGCACAAAACAGGTTTGAGTCTAAACGAGTGTGGAAAAAACTGGAGTAATACACAGCTATTAGCCGTGGTCGCCAGAAAGGCACACATAGAACATCTGTCGAGACTTGGATAACAAGAGTTTCACTGTAAATTTGACTTATTAAAATGAAATACTTAATGTTCACAGGAGTGATTTCTTTTTATCCCATTCAATATTAAATAACCTGCATATAAAAGATGCATAACATAAACGAACACCTACTCATAATGTAAAAAAAAAATAATTTGAATTTTGTCATCTTGAATTCAAATTATGTTTTTCGCAATCACGAGTGTGTGTGTATATGTAAGCGTGGGTTTGTGTGTAGGGGTATATGTGTTTGTGTCTGTGTGCAGGCATGAGTGTGTGGGTAGTTGTGTGTAGGTGTGTGTGGGGGGGTATGTGTATGTGTGTGTAGGCATATGTGTTTGTCTGTGTGCGGGCATGAGTGTGTGGGTAGTTGTGTGTATGTGAGTGTGTAGGTGTGTGTGTGTGTTTGTGTGTGTATGTGTTTGTGTGTAGGCGTATGTATGTGTGTGTAGGTGTATATATGTATATGTGTGTAGGTGCGTGTATGTATGCGTGTAAGTGTAGGATATTGACGAAACCTGGAGACGGTTTTCGCTAGAGGTGCAGCATCGCGAGGAGCCCGTCGACGGTGATGGTGCGGAGGGTGGCGGTGGGAAAAATCAAAGGAACGTCAAAAACAGTCAAATGAAAGCAATCGTGATTGCTCAATAAATGAACTCATAAAATTTACATTGAAGTTCGAAATGCAATATTATCTAATTACTTTGGATAATATTGCATTATTTTCGGAATATTTTATTTTTTCGGAATAAAATGTTGCGAAAAAAAGTAAATAAAAGTAAAATTTGGAATTTTAACATCTGTATTTAAAACAAACCCATTCCCCAATTTAAAAAGAAAATATTGAAGATGAACTTATTGAGCAGCATGAAAATCGCGATTCGTATACGATCCCAAAGAAATTCTTTTCAATACTTAACTGGATTTTAAGTAACACTAAAAACTATTTCTAGATATTTTTATATCAAGAGATCTCAAATTTAACGAAAATTAATAATGGAAGTTTTTTAAACGTCGAAAATTTGCACTGAAGATAAGAAAAGCTTTTATTTTACTTTCTGTCGTGTGTTATTAGAAGGAACATTTTTTCAACGACAGTAAAAACAATTCCTTTTGTCTCCACCCTGTCTGTTACTGTAAGAAATTACTAAAAGATAGCATTTTTTAAAAAAAGTATTACTTCATGAAACAAAAACATTTGCTACAATGAATTGTTCTTCATTCCTTTTTTTTCCAATTTCGGCAAAAAACAAACCTTCGAAAAAGTGTTGTCGATCCAATCAGCGTTTAAAAGAGTAATTGTTGTTGTTTCGCCAAACTGTAGCAATTAGTTTCAAAATGTAAATTAAAAGCTTAAAACAATTACCGATTCATTAGAAAGTGCACTATCGTATAAATACCAGGAAAGAGGGGATTAAACTGGGTAAATATGAAAAGAAAATGAACTAGTTTTTTTGCTAAATAGTTTTACATCATCGTTAAAAGGGATACAGAAAAAATCTGTTTGATTTGTATTTAAAAAGAACCTTCAAAAGAAATTAATCTGAAATTTCGAAAGTTTTCCAATTAGTAGTAATCGATAAGCATGAGAAGGAGTACTATTTCTTAAAAAAATATGATCGTTTTAGAAGTGCTTTTAAGCTTCTTAATGGTACGCATTTCACTTTTTCATCTGTTTTGATTCATTTATGGTAAGAGATCGAAATAGGAGTCAAAAACTATGGATAATGATAAGCAAAGAGATCTGTTTAAAGTTGTTTTATTTTTAATTAAAAACAATTTTTGAATATCAAATCTCATTTATTCATTTATTGAAGTATTACAATTTTTTCTTATTTTGTAATTACCTACTGTATGATACGTCACTGGGTATAACATAGATTAGAGTCGCTATATAGATAGGCCGACGCATCAGCTTAAGTTTAGCCATTTTGGATCGGATTTTTCATTGTTGCACTGTTAGGGTTACCGCAGCAAAGTTTCGGATTTCGCCAAATTTGCCTTAAATAATATTTTAATTTATAAACAATTCACGTGCAGCTAATAATTGCTCGCAGTGAACAATCACCAAACGCGATAACTCGCCAGAAAGACAACCACTCAAGCAAACGCTCCGATCTAAAATGGCTAATCTTAAGCTGATGCACCGTCTCGTATATATAGGGGCCTTAACATAGATGATAGATAACTATGGCAGCCAAAGTGTTGAAAATAATTTTTACTTCGATTCGCAACTCCAACGAGCTATAGGGGGCACTGCAGTCACTGACTAATGGCGAACGAAAAAACTAAAACAAACGCATGTGGTAACGAAGAAAATGGAAATAAGTCTAGTAAATTTTGTTCGTATGCATGATTTTTTCGCTTTATTCTTTTTAAATTAATTTTCAAAGTCTTGTGGATATTCTGGCCCACGTAGAAAGAAATGAGAATTCAAGAAGCATTACTAAACGTCAAAGATTAATGCAAACTACGTAGTTCGTAGTTCTACACTCTCAGAAATGGACTTTCATATTCGACGAAATTTTCTTCGTTTCTGACGAAATCGCTTCCAGGGATATGCTCCGAGCGAACATTTCGTCAAATTGAGGAAACTGCTTTCGTTTCTGGTTTGAAGATGCGAATTTCGTCAAATGTAACGAAATATTTCTTCATTTTAGTTTCGTCAAATCGACAAACATTTTCGTAGTTTTGAGAGTATTAGTTTCGTCAAATTAATTTCGTCATATTTGAGCACGTTAATTTCGTAATTTTTTGAGTTTATTTATTTCTTTTATTTTAATTTTTCTTTTTTGAGCTGATTAGTTTTCTTTCTTTCTTTCTTTTCTTTTTTGACAATACTGACGAACCTCGTTAATTCGAACACGCTTAAAAAGAATTACTTCTAAAACGGACTTTTTTGTATTCTCTGTCCCATTGTTTTTTGTTTTTCGGATAAGACGAATTCTGTTAAGAATAATCGATTTTAATGATCCATTAAAGTTCGTTTTAACGAGGTTCGACTGTATCTTATAAGATTTAGTCAAATCTTTACTTCAGAATCTTACCACCATAATTTCCCACTTTGATGCGCATAGTCACACTCACAGGCCCGTCATTTACGGGAGGGGGGGCATTCATGGGGGTTGACATCCCCCCCTTGATTTTTGAATATTTATTCTTTACGTACGAAAGGCCGTGGTTTTAGTTGGTTCTCTATAAAAATTTTGAACAGTGTACACCTTTTTTCTACAATTGGAAAAAAATCGAAAGGACTGGCCTGCACTCCCCTCCGCCTAAAGCAAAAGGCAAGTATTTGTTGAAAAAAGAGACGCATAAAAGATGTTAAAAAAAATTTTATTAATGTAAAAATACAAGCAGACAATTTCTTTAAAATGTAAAAATAATTATTGCAAATTCAAGTTAAAGAACAATGAAATGATATCTGGGAATTAGGGCTTTACGATGCATCGATGCATCGTAAAATACCGATGTACAATACACCTTACATCATTACACCGGTTTAGAATAAAAACCTCTAAACCGATAGATCGGTGTGCTCCACAAGTTTGCTTACATCCAGTTTTTTTTTTTTTATCCAAGCAAAAAAAAAAAAAAAAAAGAACGGAAACCCGCATGTTAGTCCGGTCCCATAAACTCCCCATGGTATCTAACTAAACCCCCATAAGGGGGATTTTCCTGCAAAAAATCTATTTTTTGCCGGATCTTTTCCATATTTGGCACAGAGGTTCATTCTTGATGCTCAGGAATACTCATTGAGCAGTTTTCGTTCCGCTATGGGGGGGGGGGGGGATGACAACCCTCAAGGGAAGATGTCCTTATAAAAACTAAGTTTTTGTCTTATTTTTCCAAATTTGGCACAGAGGTCCCTTGATGCTCGGGAATGCACACACAATGGTTTTAGTCCCTCCATGGGGGGGGCAACGCCCATGGGGTTTCTCCTTACAAAAACCAATTTCTGTCGGATTTCTTCTAAATTTGGCACAGAGGTCGTTTGATGCTCGGGAATTCAAGCAGGGTAGTTTTCTTTCAACACCCATTGGGGTTCTCCTTATAAAAAGCAAGTTTTTGTGGGATCTTTTCTGAATTTGGCACAGAACTTCTTTGATGCTCAGGAATTCTCATTGGGGAGTTTTCGTCCACCTATTGGGGTCTATTTTTTTTTTTTTCAAAAACCAGTTTTTATAAGATCTTTTAACAGTTTGGCACAAACTCCTTTGATGCTCGAGAGTTCCCCCATTTTAGTCCCGCTATGCATGGGGAATCCCCCGCGTGGGTTTTTGTCGGATCTATTCCAAGTTTGGTACATTTGTCCTTTCATGTTTGTGAATTCCCATAGGGTAGTTTTCGTGCCAAATTTGGGAAAATTCTGACAAAAGCTTCGATTTTTGCAAGGAAAACTCCCCTAATCGGGGGTTTGCCCCCTATAGCGGGAAGAATAATTCAAACTGCTTCAACTACTCGCGATGTAAGTTTGGCGATGCATCACGATGTAAAAATTCCTACATCGTCCAGTCCTACTGGGAATATAAAAGTGCTACTTCCTCAGCAGACATTGGGTTCTGGAAGAATAAGACATAGGTTACTTTTATGCAGAGTTACATCAATATTTGCTCAAGAGAAAATTGCTGGGGATTTACTTCTTCATTGCATCGCATAAAAAATTCCAAAAAAAAAAAAAAAAAAAAAGATTTTTTTAAAACTAATACCATAAATTTTAAAGAAATAGTGCAATAAAATGTACAGCTTTAAGTTTGTATATCTTTGTTCGAAAATTAGATATAGAAAATGAAATTAGATAATCTTGAGAAAAAGCTTACCTTTTTCTTTTTTCAATCGATTATTTGTCTTATTAATTTTGCTTCTATGTTGAATGCTTGTTTGGCAAAATTTATGTTTAATACAGGAAGTGTATTATTGCATGCAGTACATACTTTATACTTTGAAGTACTTTGGTACATACTTCATATTTACTTGTCTGGAACTTCAAGGGAAATTAGGTACCTTTATATAACATAATTGATTAGAACTTTACTGATTTACTAAGATAGCACCATAAGCATTAATGCAACCATGGTCAACGCTAAGACAGAATTGCAAGTAAGAGATTCAAAGGTATGTAATGAAAATAGTGACTAGCGTATCGAGAAAAGTTTACTAGTTTTTATCATATACTTTTTATTTTCCTTTCAATTTTTCAATTGCAATTTCACATAGACATTTTACTTTGTCTGCAGCAAAAACTATTACTCTAACTTAAATTTGGACTTACTAGTGGTTCATCTATGAAATGCTTCTGAAGGGAATTCCCTTTATTTTGCTGATAATTCCTTGAAGCGGCAAATATGGCAATAAAATTAATGCTGCATTTATTTCAGCTGTAGAAACTATGTATAATGGAAAAATTCATAATTATCACAAATCAGGTAACACAAATTAACATAGAATTTAGCGTACTAAATGTGAAAATAAACAACAAACAACGCTTTATAATTGTTATTATTTTCAAACATGCTGCTAACTTACCTTTTTTTTTACATCAAGGTTACCTTCAATAACTTATTTTAAATTTGGGAAAAATTGAAAAAATATTGAAAATATTTAGCTGCAAAGCACAAAGATATAGTTCTTTATGGAAATTAATATTTTCTTTGTAACTTAAAATGCTTTGTTTTAAATTAATACTTACTTTACTTCATGTTTTATTTTGCAAGTAAAACCATTCAAAAGAAAAAAAGAAAGAAACAGACTCAACAAATAGTGAAGTATTGATACAACATAAACAAGAGACAGCTGCAGAAAGGGATGACATTACATAAACAACTTGTGGTGCGACTTTAATAAGTCCGGTCAACGAGCCTAACACAAAAAAAAGGGGGGGGGGTATCATTTCCGAACCATAAGCTGATAGCCAGTTTGCATTTATTTTTAATTGCATAAGGCGCTTTTTTTCCTCGATTTTTGTGGGCTTGTTTAAAAGGTTGCTAAGCAATTATTAAAAAATATTTTTATGAACACTTTTGTGAGATAAAGTTCTTAATACTTTTTGATTATTAATTTCTTCAAAATTATATTTCAATTTGCTATTAAAATATTTCATGTAGTTTTGTTAAGAATTAACTATAGAAGATCTATTGTTTACCCATTTCAAAATATTAATCTTACCTAATGGGTAGAGCAATATTTCATTGAAAATGATAAGTGTTACGTACACTTTTGTGAGAGAGCTACTGTATAAATTATTATTGTATTGAATAAAATATTACATGTAGAGTAGAAGAAGACAAATATACCAATACTTAGAGAGGGGGTGGGGGCGGAATATTTGTTTAAGAAAATAAAAATGCAGAGTAAAAAAAATTTGAATTATTAAACAAAAACGCTTCGTTCACCAGAATTATATTAGTAAAATTCATGAAGAAGAATGAAAGCACATAACTATGAAACATATTCAACGTTGAAATTAAAAGCTTCAAAGTTCTATGCTATTTATCAAGGCGCTGTATTTATTATCTGCGTTGCTGTAGCGACGGTGGAATTTTTTATGTAAGTTTAAATTCGTAAAAATGCTTTGGTCATCTTGGTCAATTGTCTAACGGGGGGGGGGGGAATAAAGGAAGTACGTTTTCGGAAACAAATGTCAACAAACACACATTTTCATTTGCAAATAAAAAATAACGCTAGTTAAGCCTAACGTGGAGGTGACTCAAAGTTAGTTTATACAGAATTCCAAACCAAATCGAACAGGTCGTTTTCAATTTTAATGTATTTTAAATACAACAATAAACACAACACTAAACAAAAATGTAACAATACATAAAAGAAGGCACATTGCACATACAAATTTTAATAAATACTAACCTTTTTTATGAATCCTTTAGAATAACTGCCGTAAAATAATTTAACGAGCAAGTACAAGACTGAAACGAAAACTCCCAGAATGCACTGCAATGTGACGAAATTATTTCGTGAAAAATTTGAGATTTCTGGTTTCGTCAAATATCACGTGATTCAGTGACGAAAGGATCGTAGAAAATAACGAAATAGTGCTCGAGGATTGCCGAATCGTCAAAATTGAGCGTTTCATTTTTGACAGTGTAAGCAGCTATTTCCACGATGTTGAATTCGATATTTATCAATTCTTGATAAAACTAAATAATAATTGTGGCCTGACAAGAATAACAATTAATGCTAGAAAATTCAATATGACATTACAAATTATTATCGAAAGAAGATGATACTTTTTTGCCTTGCTTGGCTAGCGCTTATTGTTTTGCATTTGTAGCTGAGTTATTTCTCTCTAATTCCCGAATCGGTTAATTTAAAATTTTTCTGTTTCGATTTTTCTAATTTCTGAGCTACGATTTAATTGTGTCATGTTATGCGAATCATCAACAAAATTCTCACGGATATATGGTGGTAGTTTTCTTTTCAGTTGATTGACCATTATTTCTTTTTACTTATCGAATTCTGTAATCTTACTACCATTTTATTCCACTCATGATAAAAATTAAAAACGGTTTAACTAAAAACGCGAAATCTCGCCAAGGATACTTAGCTCGCACAATACTAAAACTATAACCCTAAACAAATTTGGCGAAACCTTTCATGAGCTGAGAATAAAAGGAATAAAGTAAATTCTTTCTCGGTTAAACATTTTTCATTTCGTTCTACGATAATATATTCACGAAAAAATTTTGCATACTGTCTATTCCAACTAAATGCTGCTGTAAAATATGGTTTGTTAAATTAATTTAAGATTAAAAAAAACCCATATTCTTACAAATTCACACAAAAAAATAAAACTTTTACCTGGTATAACGTTATCCAAGTTTGTTAATCCAGAGTTTTCTGGTGTTAACGCGCTTTCACCATTTCTCAATCAAATCACTTTTTAGAGGGAAATAATGAAAACTAACATTATTTTGAGGAGCTCGAACACTTTCTGTTGCTGAAAGCAATCCAAGACACATCGATTGCGTTAATAAATACTTAGAACAAACTGCCTATGTTTAAGTCAACAAACCTACGTGGAACGCAATGTGGCAATGTTTTAGTTTTTCCGGCAGTTTTGTAAATCACCGCAAGGTAGCGTATTCGAGCGCTGGAGTTGCGAATTCCTAGCTTCGTGATAACATCAAACTCTTAAGTATCTAAATTTTTTAAAAATGGATTATGCTTAGCATAAATCCTTTCACAATTTAGACGAAAAAAATCCTATTAAATGTTAATCGGGAAGCTTTCACAGATTTCGAAATTATATACTTTTTACTCATTGGAAAATATCTTTTCTTTTAAGATACTTTCAATTAAAAGAATGGCAATATTGAACGAATCGATGATGTATTCAATTAGCTTAATGCAATAAAAATACTTGCATCCCAAAAGATGTTTTGTTGACTATAGTTCTATCTAGTTCCGAAAGTATATGACAGAAAAAGCTTTTATTCTTCACCAGATTTTCAGTGATGCCGTGTTCATTGCAGTTTAATACTCTTGATGGAAAAGATGCTACTCCAAAGCTTTATAAATTAAAGCCTCCTTGCAAGCACGTACAGGGTGTCCAGCAAAGGACTCCCTGGTTTCAAAATTAAATATCTCGAAAACAAAGGACGATATTGGAATAAAATAAACGGTATGTTTAATGTGAAACCCATAAAAATCATATACAGGAACTTGTAAAATAGTTTTAAAAAGTTCCAACAGGTGGCGCTGCACTCTGTAATTGCAATAAAAGTCGCCATAAATAGTGCTGCGAAGAGGTTGGACGATAATTTCTAGCGTATATGTAAGCATATCTGGGAGACTAAACTACTGCTGAAACAACAAACCTCTTCACAGCACTATTTCTGGAGACTTCTATTGCAATTATGTTGTGCAGCGCCACCTGTTGGCAGTTTTTTAAACTAATTTCCGTACTCCTGTATATGATTTTTATGGGTTTCCCAATAAACATACCGTTTATTTTATTCCAATATCGTCCTTTGTTTCCGAGATATTTGATTTTGAAACCAGGGAGTCCTTTGCTGGACACCCTGTATTTATGTTATTCTACCTCAGCTCGATAACCTACAGCAACAACAAACATGCTATAAGCGCTTTATGAGAAAATCATCGAATATGATACTTCTACTAGTATCTTTATGTTTTTATGTGAATAATTTTTTACGTTCTACAAATTATCCATTCCTGTTTAGCAGTGTAGCATTAACTTCATTATCAATGAGGATAAATTTTTGTTCTAGTTTCAACAACATAGAAAATATCTGTTCAAAACTCAGTCTGATTAACTGGAGAAATGTTAATAATGATCTTGTTTTCAAACTGTGGGGAATCTTAAGCACAGTTCTTTGAGTTTTTGAGCTAGTAGTAAATACTTATTTAACGTCAAATGACATTGCATTCTCGCTTAATATAAAGAATGATAGGTACTGTCTGACCACGGATTGTATATAAAGGCAAACATCCGGTTTACAGGCGGAAATGGACGCATCTATTAGTTTTTAGGGATCTCAGCTTCTGCACATCTGTTAGCCTCTAAACTAAGCAGAGTTTCATTCAAATGAGCGGAACACGCGCATCAAGTTTTTACTTTTCTCCCTCATTCAGATAGACTTGCCTTAATTGGACATCTCCCAATTTCATGCAATCCGTGACTGTATGTTATTAAATGTCTGGTTTTAATGCTTTGCCTTTTTCAATTTTTTTTGCCTCACGCTCCCCGTCAACACATTTTTAATACTGTATGTGTTTTTTTGTCGTGAACTTCGTCTTGAAATCTCACGCTGTCGAAGTACCTGGCATATTTTGATGTCGCTAGAATACTACCGAGGTATTCAATATGCTTTAGATTCAGTATTGGTACTTGATAAAAACATGTCCTTTTTAGCGTTATCGTCTATTTCGTACCACTCCGTATCAGTATATTTTATTATTGGCGCTTTTATACATTCTCATTTTAATAAAAGTCCGCCTTTTAATGAAAAAGTAGTTACGGGGCACTGTGCTGCCAGCTATTGTATTCATGACGGACAATGCTGCATTGTTGAATGAAACCTTGCATGAAATAAAATCTGATGGAGAAGAATCACGCCGAAACATCGACGAAACTTCGATTAAAAAAAAAATTTCTTCCTCTATTAGCGATCTACATTATTTGACGTTAGAGAAAATGGTCCGAGTACAAAGAAAGGTGACTCTTACCATTCTGTTGTCTGTTTTAACATATTGTGCGCTTTTTCATAGCATATTGAACAGTAGAGACTCTTAACAAATGAAAACTCAATAATACATCAGTTGAAGAAAATATAAAAGTTCGGTTGACAAAAATATTTGTTTATTTCAACACAACATTTAAATACAAGTCAAAACTTCATGAATCCTGTAACGATATTGTGGAATGAAATTTCAATAGCAGAAGAGTCTGTTCAATGCAATTAAAATTTATATCAAGTATTACTATTGAGCTAAAAACCTTGAAGATGGGAACTGCTATGTAGACCTTGCGTAGGATTCGTTATTAAAAGTGAAAACAAAACTTCAACATTTTACTTTTATATCTTCCCCTTTCTTTAGGACGAATTGGGAAATGGAATCCTGGTTACATTTAGTTTCTATGGTACACAGAAACACTGATTTATTTCACTATGAGGTTGATCTACGCAAAGAAAAGTAATATACACAATCACTTTAGAATTTAAAAGTGTGATCGGTGATACTCAATCCGTTACCTTGTGAATGTAGGGTGCATGCGATCAACTGAATCCTCTAATGGGGTAGTTTCCTTCAGTCAAAAGTACTACTTTTAGTCATTCAAATGGATTGAATGAGCAAAAAAAAATAATAATAATAAATAAAAAAAATACATGGACCCAGAAAATACTTTGATTTTCCCCAACAGTTTTTTTTTTAATTAATTTTTTAAAATGTCCGATTTTGAAAACAAGGCGTGGTCTTTATGACGTCACAAATGATGGAATTTGGCGCATCTTTCTACTACGTTTCCACGTTATGATAATCAAGCAGCGAATTAAAATTGCGCTCTACGCTTGCTGTCAACCCTATCGTTGCCAAAACACGTGAGTAAAGATGCAAATTAAATATTTTGTTCTGTGAATGGCAACATTGAATGGCATTTCATCATTTGTGATGTCACACGACAGAAGTGTAAACAATGAAAGCGCCTCGATTTAAGTAATTTTTAAAAAGTATTAAAACTAATCAAATTGTTAAATCCCTTGCATACATTAAAGTAGAGGGCGCGTTGGCAGTGTGCGTCAAGTAGGTGCGCACACGTGCCCTATGGTCATAAAAACTGATTTTGATTATTTTTGCAAGTTAGTTGTTTGTTAGTTTTGTCAGTTGTATTTTCTGTTAGAGGTTAGGGCAGTGTTTTCAGTTTCTTTAGTTCATTGTATGATTTTATATTTTACACGTTTTTAATAAATGTATTGTCTTGTTCGAAATGAGTTTATTGCCTATTGAAATACAGTCCACATAACCTACACAAGAGCATCGTACACAAATTATTTAAAAAATGGTCAGATCCTATGTTTTTAAGCACGCTCCTTCAGAAAAAAAAGTACTTTTAAAATTTTGGAAACGACCCCATTGTAAAGGGAAGTTATTGAAAGAGAAAAATTATACAAGGAGTTACACATGACAGTTACACACAGCAAATGTGTCGTAGGCCTTCCTCCACCACATTATCACCTTCTGTGGTTTGTGGTCAGTTTGATTCCCTGAACAACGATCGAACCTATGTGAGATCACCTGGGATAGTAAGTTGAACAGCTTACAAGTTTTATCGAATCAGTGGTTCATTTACAACGATTGTATAATGAGATGATCTAGAACATCGTGCGAGACTTTCATGTCTCATAGCTTGCCTGCATCACCTCCTGTATTTACGTTAGTAGTTGCTGAACAAGGTATGTTGAGGATTTTCCCTACAGTAAATGATCATTTTTTTTCATTTTGTAATAACTTTTTCATATCAGTATTGACCTGACGGCGAGTCTAAAATTTCGATTCATTCTGACAACTCCTTCTATGTATGTGTGTCGATTTTTTTCTTATGAACTGCATATACATATATAGATATACAGACAGACAGACGAATAGACATACAATAATAAATAATGTTAATATACCATTCCTAATTCATTTAATATAATCAATAATTCAAGCAAGTAATTGACTTAAAAAATTTATTAGAATAATGATTCATATTTTTTCTTACGTTAATAATATAATGTTATTAATTATATATTATTATTTACTATCTTTCATTTGAATATTACTACATCATTATTGCTATTTAAATTCACGGCTATGTTGCAATATATGTGATTGCCCTATTGCTTTGCACACTTGAAACAGCAATAATTAGATACATTTTAAAATACTAGTATTTATGTAACCCAATTGTGCTTGTTATGCAATAATATGCGGAACTAAACAAATATCTTTTGAAGAAATCAATAAACAGGTAAAAATATAAAAATATAAGTAAATTAAATATATATATATATATATATATATATATATATATATATATATATATATATATATATATATATATATATATATATATATATATATATATATATATATATATACATTAATTTGAATTTTTGGCATCTTGAATTCAAATTATGTTTTTCGCAATCACGAGCGTGTGTGTTTGTGTAGGCGCATGTGTGTGGGGTGCGTGTGTGGGTGAGTGTATGTATGCATGTGTGTGAGTGTTGTGTATGCAGTGCTGTGCGTGTAGGCGTTCGTGTGTGCATGTAGGCATGTGTGTTTGTGTCTGTGTGCAGGCATGAGTGTGTGTGTGTGTGTAGGAGTGTGTATGTGTAGGTGTGTGTGTGTGTGTATAGGTGTGTGTGTGTATGCGTGTGTGTGCGTGTAGGATATGAACGTAACCTGGACACGGTTTTCGCAAGAGAAGCAGCATCGTGAGGCGGCCCACAGTGGTTCAAGGGCGGAAAAAATAGCCATTTGTAAGTTTTAAGATAAAAAATATTTCATGCCATAATTACTTAGCCCTTGAGTTGTAGTAACTTACTCCACAAGAGTTTTTTGAAAAAAAAAAATCGTTTTTACAAAAAAAAAAAAAAAAAGCCTAGATTGTTGAACAATTATGTTTTTACTTTTTTCGAACGTACGACTTATGATTCAGTTTTAATTCATTCGTTCAATATGGAGGACTAAAATTTAATAAAATTCATTTCTGATTGGTTTTTCACACTTATAGGATGCATATTACATCGTAGTTAAAAATTAAAAAATCATCAACATTGAAAATTATTTAAAATAAAAAAACATTATTTTCTTAAAAATATAATGAAAAGTATTGTGGAATATACTTTTATCGGCGGCTTCCGGTGGGCTAAAATTTACATATATCAATAGTTTAATCCTTACTGTAAATAAACAACAACATTTTAGCTGCGACCACCTGCGACTGCAGTCGCGGCAGATGTTCTTGTTTGATCTTCGCTATTTACGAATACCAATTTAGTAAGTTAGAAAATAACTCGCAACGGTATGACGGGGGTAAATTGCTTTTTTATCAAAGAAATTGGTCATCAAACTTGACATGCTCCTGACTAACGTATGTCACAGTTTCACTACTTTGCAGGAGAGCCTAAAAACGTTTGTTTGCTCACGAACGTTTGTTTCCGAAAGTTGGGGCTTTTGAAACATTCATCAATAAATACAGAGGATTTTTTAAAAAACAAATTTACGTTGTTATGGCTTAATGCGGCGCATTATTCTACATGCAATGCAGTAGTAACCTGAAAATAACAATTTTCGGAACCGTTTGGCTTTAGAGAAGATACATATGAGAAAGAAATTTTTTAAACTCATTTAGAATTCTATATAAAAGTTAAATAACCATTCTGTTCATAAAACAATGAAATTAGAAAATCATTAAACGTTTGAAGTTTCTGATTTTTTTCGAAATCATTCTAGTATAAAGCTGTTCTCAGTTTGTCAACATTGCCAGAAAATATTGTTCGAATGTATCAATTGCAATAAATAAACCTTGCATGTGGCATACGTGAGATTTAATTCATATTTTTCATTAAAAACAGAAATGAATTTGAACTACAGAGAAACCCCGATTTTACGTTTCTCAGAGGCCTGAATCAAACATAAAATACATGAAATGTGGGAAAACGTCAATTCAAATCCAAAAACATAAAATAATGGAAAACGTAAGATACGAGAAATGTATAAAAAGCAAAAATCAGATAAGGAAACAAAAATAGTAATAACGGTTGCTACGATGACGCTTATAAAATGTAAACATGCGATATTTTACGAAAAGAACATTTTTGTACACACCAGTTTAGATCATTCTAACACATTAAGTAACGAATCCGGGCGTTTAGGTTGAAAATAGTCAGTAATAATGAATCATTGAATCCAAAGTAAATACAGCATCTTCCAGAATTGGAACACTTTGCAAAGTTTTCTCCTGGTCTTTATGATAAAGAAAATAGTCTTTCACTATTATAAAGCTCTTAAATGCAGTATTGAAAGAAGAGGCAAGTTGTGTTCCCTCTTCTTCTTGTTCATCTTCAGTCCATAAGGTCAGCTACGGATGAAGCAGAAGCGTTTCTGTTTCCATGGATTAACTTTCAACAGAGTGGATTATGTTTAAAAATTCACAGAGGGAAACACTTTTCTTAATTTTAAAACATTTTTTCTCATTTTTTTTAACTGTGGAGGGAAAACGTAAAATGCGGGAAATTCATAAATAACAAACTTTTTACCCGGGTTAAATTAATATTATTAGTGTACAGAAAAACTGGGACCTGATGATAAAAAACGTAAAATGTGGGGAAAACGTAGATTCGAAAGACGTAAAATCGGGGTTTCGCAGTGAATACGATCAGCAAGCATGAAGATTATTACCATGCAACAAATTTAACAATTTTCCAAAGCATTTTTTGAGAATATTCAAAGTTATTGAATTTTTTCCGCTTTTTTGTCGTTTTGAACCACTGTGCGGCCGGTCGACGGCAATGCTGCAGAAGGTGCTGGCGGGAAAATAAAATCAGCATAACGCCAAAAATAGTCACATGAGAACAATAAGCAATCGTGATTGCTCAAAAAAAAAAAAAAAAAAAAAAAAATGTGTCATGAAATAAATGACGTTTGAAGAGCTATCTCCAGGAAAAGCAATTGCACTTTAGTTTGCATACCACTATCCCTTTTAAGGAGTTTATTTATTACTTCAGCAACGATACACAGATAAAGAGATAAAATCCCTTCAGGTATTTTTATCTCTTTCCTTCATCATAGATTTAGAAAACCATTTTCTGGCAGATATCTTCCAAGCGATTACATCAAGACTTAAACGAGAACCGAGCCTAGATACTAATGACTTGAGGAGTGCGGAGACAGATAAAAGTTTTGAAGTTTTATTCATCATGTCTCTTCACCGTTGATTGGCTGAAAGGGGTAGATACGTTCATGATAGATACACCTTGTGACATGATCGTTTTGAAAATCATTCTCTAATTGCAAAACATAAAAATGCTTCATTCCTGAAGCTTTTATTCTAATTACGTATCAGAAACGATGAAAAATCATTCGGTTAATGATTTGGTGGTTCTGAATGGTAAGAGCATAATTTTTCAAGTCCATTAAATAGTCCGTGTATATTTTTAAATATATTTTTAAATTGACCAGGATTGAAACGTCGTTAAAAATCCCTTTGACTAATGACAGGGTATATATGTCAGAGTAGTAAAATGTAAGTTCTTTATGCTTGTGTAATCTTGATGTATCCGGATGACATTAAACATTAACCTATAAAGTTTTTAAAACCTTGTGCATATTGGGTTATTGCAACGGGTGGGAATCATGTTTCCATCATTAAACTCGATTGATGTGGGTTCAAACCGTTTGTTGAAAACATACCGAGGTTAAATCAAACTTATTTTTAAGCTATAATGTTTGTCCACGTGGTAAACATAGGAATGAAAATTCTAATAGAACGGGTAATAAAGAATTGCTTAAGGTAGGGTGGCCCAAAGTGGGTAGGTTTTCGAAGAACGCTCGAAAATTGTAGTTTTTGGAATTTTATCGCAACAATTTTGGTTTTATTTCCTAGCAGGGTTCTTGAACTCCAAAATAAAAAAAGATTTTTGTATTATTTCAAACCCAATATTTATTTATTATCAAACTTTACAAACATGTGAAAAATCCGCTTTGCCGTACCAGGGAGCCCAAAGCGGGTAAGCTCAACTAATTGTGATTTGGTACATTTGCCAATAAAATTTGAAGTTATAAATGACTAAAATAGTTGACTAGCTATCTGCCATCATAAAATATATCTATATATATTTAAAAAATTGTACTTATTCAATTTAAAGTCAGTACATTTGTTTATCAAACATAAAGAAATAACTTATTTATTTATCAGACTAGTTAATTAACATCCTAAAATATAACTTTTAAAAGTTTGACTTATTCCATTGAAATAGAAAATCTAAGTCAACACACGAGTAAAAAATTATAAATAAATTCTATATCCGCTTTCCTCACTGGCTTTACATGAAGGCTCATTTTTTGTTTCAATAACTATAACCTAAAATTTAAAAAAGAAAAAACGAAATAACTATCGAAATGAGTGTCGATAAATTTTTGTTTGATTCCGTTCATTATTTTTTGAGCTACAGCAGTCACAAGTGACGACAAAAACGTTCTATAGCTCAACCCAAGTTTGAGCTATTGACATCAAAATTGAATCAGCACCTGTACCTATTAGGGACAACATATGGACTAAATTTTATTTGATTCCACCAGTTACTTCTTGGGGAATAGCAGGCACGCATAACTCAAGAAACGTCCCATTGCTCCAACCCCTTGGAGGAATTCGCGCCAAAAACCAATGGGCACAAGTTCACATAGGGGCACATATGTGTACCGAATTTCGTTCGATTTCATGCGGTGGTTTTCGCTGTAAAGCTGCCACAAAAAACTGATCACACACACACGCACACACACACACACAGACATTTTCCAAAAATGGTCGAAATGGACTCAGCACACCTCAAAACGTTCGAATCCGTCAAAATTCGAAATTTGAAAATTTGCACGAATCCAATACTTTCTTCTATATGTTAGATATAGAAGAAAGTAAAAAAAAAGCTGGTCTTCGACTAATCAACAAGTTGCAAAACTTCATTTTTTTAAAAAAGAAATGTATCATTTTTTAAATTTTAGGCGTGGTTGCCTTCATTTTTTTAAAAAGAAATGTATCATTTTTTTAATTTTAGGCGTGGTTGCGTCATGCTGTTCATTGCTGCTTCGCTAGGACTGAATAAAACTCGAGGGCTTTCATGTAAATACGACACACATACACATCGAGGTTTGCACAGCATGGCGGGGGGAGGAGGGCATACGAAGGCCTACCCGCTTTGAGCCGACCACCTCTAATAAATAATTAACAAATATTTTTTCAGATTCGTGAAATGAAACTGATTTTAGCTAAGCAATTTACTGTAAATTTTATCATATTTTTCACACAACTTAGTCGTTAAGTGCACTTTAATTTTCTAAACTCATTCTTGAATTTCGTCGGAGAATAAGTTTTCACAGTTTATCAATCCGAGAAATACTTGCCTTTAAACTATTAAAAGGGCTCTAAACACGCTAAATAAGAGTTGGTATTGAAGAAAATCTTCTTTCTTTATCACCACATTGAAATCATAGACAACACATACCACCATAAACAGGGTGACAAGAAATAACTTAGAAACGCGTAATACACCATAACTTTAATGCTAATGAAAATATTACGACCTAACTTCAAAAGGAATATGAATACATTATTTAGTCTAACATACAGTTTAGCTCTTTGTTTAACGACTTTCAAGGGACCACAAAAAATCGTCCTTAAGTGGAAAGTCTTTAAATAGAATGCTTTTAACACTGTAGAGAACCATCTGGGACCGTGAAAAGCCGTTGTTAATAGAGCATCTTTAAACAGAGAGCCAACTGTATTTACAAATTTTCAAAGTGGCTACCTTTAGGATTAATGCAGAGCTTAAACGTGTCACAAAATTTTCGGCTCTGGGCTCCAACTCACTTACTGATAGTTTATCCCATCCCTTGCATAAAGATTTTTTTGAGCAATCACGATTGCTTATTGCTTTCATTTGACTGTTTTTGGCGTCCTATCATTTTATTTTCCCACCGCCACCCTCCGCACCATCACCGTCGACCGGCTTCTCACGATGTTGCTCCTATAGCGAAAGCTCCAGGTTGCATCCATGTCCTACACATACGCGCATACATACACACACACAAACACGCACAAACACATACTCACACATACACATACGCAAACACACACCTACACACACCTACACATACACACAACTGCCCACACATTCATGCCTGCACACAGACACAAACACATATGCCTACACACACATACACATACCACCCCACACACACACATTCATACACACAACTACCCACACAATTATGCCAGCACACAGACACAAACACACATGCCTACACACACATACACATACCCCCTACTACAGCCCTACACACAAACACACTCGTGATTGCGAAAAACATAATTTAAATTCAATATGTCAAAATTCAAATTTTTTTTTTTTTTTTGGGATGCCAAAAATTTATGAGGCTTAGCACGCATCCTTGTCTCCATGGGGGATCAAACAGAATGATCCATTGGGTTCAAATCTGGGGAATACGGTGGCCATTCTTGAATCCCAATAAAATGCGGAAAATGTGTCTTGCACCAGTCTTGAGTGCTTTTAGCTCTGTGTGCAGGTATGGAATCCTGTTGGAAGGTCGATATTTTGTTTCCAAAAAACTTGTGCGATCAAGGTAAGACAATTACTTTCAAAATGCGTTTGCGATACGTTTCGTGACTAATTTCACCCCCTGATCAAGAAAAACAAGTGATATTTTCCCACTAGCACATATCCCACCCCAAACCATTAGATTGGGGTTGTTGACGCAGTTCAAAAGCGCAATACACGCACGCCTACACGCGCTGGCCCGCTATCACGCACAAGGGCACGTACACTTACACGCGCTTGCCCGCTAGCAGGCACAAGGGTACGTACGCTTACACGCGTTAGCCCGTTCGCACGCACAAGGGTACGTACGCTTACACGCGCTATCCCGCTAGCACGCACAAGGGTACGTACGCTTATACCCGCTAGCACGCACAAGGGTACGTACGCTTACACGCGCTAGCTCGCTAGCACGCACAAGGGTACGTACGCTTACACGCGCTAGCTCGCTAGCACGCACAAGGGTACGTACGCTTACACGCGCTAGCTCGCTAGCACGCACAAGGGTACGTACGCTTACACGCGCTTGCCCGCTAGCAGGCACAATAGTACGTACACTTACACGCGTTAGCCCGTTCGCACGCACAAGGATACGTAAGCTTAAACGCGTTAGCCCGTTAGCACGCACAAGGATACGTACGCTTACACGCTCTAGCCCTCTAGCACGCTTAAGGGTACGTACGCTTATACCCGCTAGCACGCACAAGGGTACGTACGCTTACACGCGCTAGTCCGCTAGCACGCACAAGGGTACGTACTCCTACACGCGTTAGTCCGCTAGCACGCACAAGGGTACGTACGATACACGCGCTAGCCCGCTAGCACGCACAAGGGTACGTACGCTTACACGCGTTAGCCCGCTAGCACGCACAAGGGTACGTACTCTTACATGCGCTATCCCGCTAGCACGCACAAGGGTACGTACGCTTACACGCGCTATCCCGCTAGCACGCACAAGGGTACGTACGCTTATACCCGCTAGCACGCACAAGGGTACGTACGCTTACACGCGCTAGCTCGCTAGCACTCACAAGGGTACGTACGCTTATACCCGCTAGCACGCACAAGGGTACGTACGCTTACACGCGCTAGTCCGCTAGCACGCACGAGGGTACGTACTCCTACACGTGTTAGACCGTTCGCACGCACAAGGGTACGTACGCTTACACGCGCTAGCTCGCTAGCACGCACAAGGGTACGTACGCCTACACGCGCTATCTCGCTAGCACGCACAAGTGTACGTACGCTTACACGCGCTTGCCCTCTAGCAGGCACAAGGGTACGTACGCTTACACGCGTTAGCCCGTTCGCACGCACAAGGGTACGTACGCTTACACGCGCTATCCCGCTAGCATGCACAAGGGTACGTACGCTTATACCCGCTAGCACGCAAAAGGGTACGTACGCTTAAACGCGCTAGCTCGTTAGCACGCACAAGGGTACGTACGCTTACGCGCGCTAGCTCGCTAGCGCGCACAAGGGTACGTACGCTTACACGCGCTAGCACGCACAAGGACACGTACGCTTACACGCGTTAGCCCGTTAGCACGCACAAGGGTATGTACGCTTACACGCTCTAGCCCTCTAGCACGCACAAGGGTACGTACGCTTACACGCGTTAGTCCGCTAGCACGCACAAGGGTACGTACTCCTATACGCGTTAGCCCGCTAGCACGCACAAGGGTACGTACGCTTACACGCGCTAGCCCGCTAGCACGCACAAGGGTACGTACGCTTACACGCGTTAGCCCGCTATCACGCACAAGGGTACGTACGCTTACACGCGTTAGCCCGCTAGCAGGCACAAGGGTACGTAAGCTTACACGCGTTAGCCCGTTCGCACGCACAAGGGTACGTACGCTTACACGCGATAGCCCGCTAGCACGCACAAGGGTACGTACGCTTATACCCGCTAGCACCAACAAGGGTACGTACGCTTACACGCGCTTGCCCGCTAGCAGGCACAATAGTACGTACACTAACACGCGTTAGCCCGTTCGCACGCACAAGGATACGTACGCTTAAACGCGTTAGCCCGTTAGCACGCACAAGGATACGTACGCTTACACGCTCTAGCCCTCTAGCACGCACAAGGGTACGTACGCTTATACCCGCTAGCACGCACAAGGGTACGTACGCTTACACGCGCTAGTCCGCTAGCACGCACAAGGGTACGTACTCCTACACGCGTTAGTCCGCTAGCACGCACAAGGGTACGTACGATACACGCGCTAGCACGCACAAGGGTACGTACGCTTACACGCGTTAGCCCGCTAGCACGCACAAGGGTACGTAAGCTTACACGCGTTAGCCCGTTCGCAAGCACAAGGGTACGTACGCTTACACGCGCTATCCCGCTAGCACGCACAAGGGTACGTACGCTTACACGCGCTTGCCCGCTAGCAGGCACAATAGTACGTACACTTACACGCGTTAGCCCGTTCGCACGCACAAGGATACGTACGCTTAAACGCGTTAGCCCGTTAGCACGCACAAGGATACGTACGCTTACACGCTCTAGCCCTCTAGCACGCACAAGGGTACGTACGCTTATACCCGCTAGCACGCACAAGAGTACGTACGCTTACACGCGCTAGTCCGCTAGCACGCACAAGGGTACGTACTCCTACACGCGTTAGTCCGCTAGCACGCACAAGGGTACGTACGATACACGCGCTAGCACGCACAAGGGTACGTACGCTTACACGCGTTAGCCCGCTAGCACGCACAAGGGTACGTACTCTTACATGCGCTATCCCGCTAGCATGCACAAGGGTACGTACGCTTATACCCGCTAGCACGCAAAAGTGTACGTACGCTTATACCCGCTAGCACGCACAAGGGTACGTACGCTTACACGCGCTAGCTCGCTAGCACTCACAAGGGTACGTACGCTTATACCCGCTAGCTCGCACAAGGGTACGTACGCTTACACGCGCTAGTCCGCTAGCACGCACGAGGGTACGTACTCCTACACGTGTTAGACGCGTTCGCACGCACAAGGGTACGTATGCTTACACGCGCTAGCACGCACAAGGGTACGTACGCTTACACGCGCTAGCTCGCTAGCACGCACAAGGATACGTACGCCTACACGCGCTATCTCGCTAGCACGCACAAGTGTACGTACGCTTACACGCGCTTGAACTCTAGCAGGCACAAGGGTACGTACGCTTACACGCGTTAGACCGTTCGCACGCACAAGGGTACGTACGCTTACACGCGCTATCCCGCTAGCATGCACAAGGGTACGTACGCTTATACCCGCTAGCACGCAAAAGGGTACGTACGCTTAAACGCGCTAGCTCGTTAGCACGCACAAGGGTACGTACGCTCACACGCGCTAGCACGCTAGCACGCACAAGGGTACGTACGCTTATACGCGCTAGCACGCACAAGGATACGTACGCTTACACGCGTTAGCCCGTTAGCACGCACAAGGGTATGTACGCTTACACGCTCTAGCCCTCTAGCACGCACAAGGGTACGTACGCTTACACGCGTTAGTCCGCTAGCACGCACAAGGGATCGTACTCCTACACGCGTTAGCCCGCTAGCACGCACAAGGGTACGTACGCTTAAACGCGCTGGCCCGCTAGCACGCACAAGGGTACGTACGCTTACACGCGTTAGCCCGTTAGCACGCACAAGGGTACGTACGCTTACACGCGCTAGCCCGCTAGCACGCACAAGGGTACGCTTATACCCGCTAGCACGCACAAGGGTACGTACGCTTACACGCGCTATCCCGCTAGCACGCACAAGGGTACGTACGCTTATACCCGCTAGCACGCACAAGGGTACGTACGCTTACACGCGCTAGCCCGCTAGCACGCACAAGGGTACGTACGCTTACACGCGTTAGCCCGCTATCACGCACAAGGGTACGTACGCTTACACGCGTTAGCCCGCTAGCAGGCACAAGGGTACGTAAGCTTACACGCGTTAGCCCGCTAGCACGCACAAGGGTACGTACGCTTACACGCGCTTGCCCTCTAGCAGGCACAAGGGTACGTACGCTTACACGCGTTAGCCCGTTCGCACGCACAAGGGTACGTACGCTTACACGCGCTATCCCGCTAGCATGCACAAGGGTACGTACGCTTATACCCGCTAGCACGCAAAAGGGTACGTACGCTTAAACGCGCTAGCCCGTTAGCACGCACAAGGGTATGTACGCTTACACGCTCTAGCCCTCTAGCACGCACAAGGGTACGTACGCTTACACGCGTTAGTCCGCTAGCACGCACAAGGGTACGTACTCCTACACGCGTTAGCCCGCTAGCACGCACAAGGGTACGTACGCTTACACGCGCTAGCCCGCTAGCACGCACAAGGGTACGCTTATACCCGCTAGCACGCACAAGGGTACGTACGCTTACACGCGCTATCCCGCTAGCACGCACACGGGTACGTACGCTTATACCCGCTAGCACGCACAAGGGTACGTACGCTTACACGCGCTAGTCCGCTAGCATGCACAAGGGTACGTACTCCTACACGCGTTAGCCCGCTAGCACGCACAAGGGTACGTACGCTTACACGCGCTAGCCCGCTAGCACGCACAAGGGTACGCACGCTTACACGCGTTAGCCCGCTATCACGCACAAGGGTACGTACGCTTACACGCGTTAGCCCGCTAGCAGGCACAAGGGTACGTAAGCTTACACGCGTTAGCCCGTTCGCACGCACAAGGGTACGTACGCTTACACGCGATAGCCCGCTAGCACGCACAAGGGTACGTACGCTTATACCCGCTAGCACCAACAAGGGTACGTACGCTTACACGCGCTTGCCCGCTAGCAGGCACAATAGTACGTACACTTACACGCGTTAGCCCGTTCGCACGCACAAGGATACGTACGCTTAAACGCGTTAGCCCGTTAGCACGCACAAGGATACGTACGCTTACACGCTCTAGCCCTCTAGCACGCACAAGGGTACGTACGCTTACACGCGCTAGTCCGCTAGCACGCACAAGGGTACGTACTCCTACACGCGTTAGTCCGCTAGCACGCACAAGGGTACGTACGATACACGCGCTAGCACGCACAAGGGTACGTACGCTTACACGCGTTAGCCCGCTAGCACGCACAAGGGTACGTACTCTTACATGCGCTATCCCGCTAGCATGCACAAGGGTACGTACGCTTATACCCGCTAGCACGCAAAAGGGTACGTACGCTTATACCCGCTAGCACGCACAAGGGTACGTACGCTTACACGCGCTAGCTCGCTAGCACTCACAAGGGTACGTACGCTTATACCCGCTAGCTCGCACAAGGGTACGTACGCTTACACGCGCTAGTCCGCTAGCACGCACGAGGGTACGTACTCCTACACGTGTTAGACGCGTTCGCACGCACAAGGGTACGTATGCTTACACGCGCTAGCACGCACAAGGGTACGTATGCTTACACGCGCTAGCTCGCTAGCACGCACAAGGGTACGTACGCCTACACGCGCTATCTCGCTAGCACGCACAAGTGTACGTACGCTTACACGCGCTTGAACTCTAGCAGGCACAAGGGTACGTACGCTTACACGCGTTAGACCGTTCGCACGCACAAGGGTACGTACGCTTACACGCGCTATCCCGCTAGCATGCACAAGGGTACGTACGCTTATACCCGCTAGCACGCAAAAGGGTACGTACGCTTAAACGCGCTAGCTCGTTAGCACGCACAAGGGTACGTACGCTCACACGCGCTAGCTCGCTAGCACGCACAAGGGTACGTACGCTTATACGCGCTAGCACGCACAAGGATACGTACGCTTACACGCGTTAGCCCGTTAGCACGCACAAGGGTATGTACGCTTACACGCTCTAGCCCTCTAGCACGCACAAGGGTACGTACGCTTACACGCGTTAGTCCGCTAGCACGCACAAGGGTACGTACTCCTACACGCGTTAGCCCGCTAGCACGCACAAGGGTACGTACGCTTAAACGCGCTGGCCCGCTAGCACGCACAAGGGTACGTACGCTTACACGCGTTAGCCCGCTAGCACGCACAAGGGTACGTACGCTTACACACGCTAGCCCGTTAGCACGCACAAGGGTACGTACGCTTACACGCGTTAGCCCGCTAGCACCCATAAGGGTACGTACGCTTACACGCGCTATTCGCTAGCACGCACAAGGGTACGTACGCTTACACGCGCCAGCCCGCTAGCACGCACAAGGGTACGTGCGCTTACACTCGCTAGCCCGCTAGCACGCACAAGGGTACCTACGCTTATACCCGCTAACACGCACGAAGGTTCGTACGCTTACACGCGCTAGCCCGCTAGCACGCACAAGGGTACGTACGCTTACACGCGCTAGCCCGCTAGCACGCACAAGGGTACGTACGCTTACACGCGTTAGCCCGTTCGCACGCACAAGGGTACGTACGCTTACACGCGCTATCCCGCTAGCACGCACAAGGGTACGTACGCTTACACGCACTAGCCCGCTAGCACGCACAAGGGTACGTACGCTTACATGCGTTAGCCCGCTAGCACGCACAAGGATACGTACGCTTAAACGCGTTAGCCCGTTAGCACGCACAAGGATACGTACGCTTACACGCTCTAGCCCTCTAGCACGCACAAGGGTACGTACGCTTATACCCGCTAGCACGCACAAGGGTACGTACGCTTACACGCGCTAGTCCGCTAGCACGCACAAGGGTACGTACTCCTACACGCGTTAGTCCGCTAGCACGCACAAGGGTACGTACGATACACGCGCTAGCCCGCTAGCACGCACAAGGGTACGTACGCTTACACGCGTTAGCCCGCTAGCACGCACAAGGGTACGTACTCTTACATGCGCTAGCCCGCTAGCACGCACAAGGGTACGTACGCTTACACGCGCTATCCCGCTAGCACGCACAAGGGTACGTACGCTCACACGCGCTAGCTCGCTAGCACTCACAAGGGTACGTACGCTTATACCCGCTAGCACGCTCAAGGGTACGTACGCTTACACGCGCTAGTCCGCTAGCACGCACGAGGGTACGTACTCCTACACGTGTTAGACCGTTCGCACGCACAAGGGTACGTATGCTTACACGCGCTAGCACGCTCAAGGGTACGTACGCTTACACGCGCTAGCTCGCTAGCTCGCACAAGGGTACGTACGCCTACACGCGCTATCTCGCTAGCACGCACAAGTGTACGTACGCTTACACGCGCTTGCCCTCTAGCAGGCACAAGGGTACGTACGCTTACACGCGTTAGCCCGTTCGCACGCACAAGGGTACGTACGCTTACACGCGCTATCCCGCTAGCATGCACAAGGGTACGTACGCTTATACCCGCTAGCACGCAAAAGGGTACGTACGCTTAAACGCGCTAGCTCGTTAGCACGCACAAGGGTACGTACGCTTACACGCGCTAGCTCGCTAGCACGCACAAGGGTACGTACGCTTACACGCGCTAGCTCGCACAAGGATACGTACGCTTACACGCGTTAGCCCGTTAGCACGCACAAGGGTATGTACGCTTACACGCTCTAGCCCTCTAGCACGCAGAAGGGTACGTACGCTTACACGCGTTAGTCCGCTAGCACGCACAAGGGTACGTACTCCTACACGCGTTAGCCCGCTAGCACGCACAAGGGTACGTACGCTTAAACGCGCTGGCCCGCTAGCACGCACAAGGGTACGTACGCTTACACGCGTTAGCCCGTTAGCACGCACAAGGGTACGTACGCTTACACGCGCTAGCCCGCTAGCACGCACAAGGGTACGCTTATACCCGCTAGCACGCACAAGGGTACGTACGCTTACACGCGCTATCCCGCTAGCACGCACACGGGTACGTACGCTTATACCCGCTAGCACGCACAAGGGTACGTACGCTTACAAGCGCTAGTCCGCTAGCACGCACAAGGGTACGAACTCCTACACGCGTTAGCCCGCTAGCACGCACAAGGGTACGTACGCTTACACGCGCTAGCCCGCTAGCACGCACAAGGGTACGTACGCTTACACGCGATAGCCCGCTATCACGCACAAGGATACGTACGCTTACACGAGTTAGCCCGCTAGCAGGCACAAGGGTACGTAAGCTTACACGCGTTAGCCCGTTCGCACGCACAAGGGTACGTACGCTTACACGCGCTAGCCCGCTAGCACGCACAAGGGTACGTACGCTTACACGCGTTAGCCCGCTATCACGCACAAGGGTACGTACGCTTACACGCGTTAGCCCGCTAGCAGGCACAAGGGTACGTAAGCTTACACGCGTTAGCCCGTTCGCAAGCACAAGGGTACGTACGCTTACACGCGCTATCCCGCTAGCACGCACACGGGTACGTACGCTTATACCCGCTAGCACGCACAAGGGTACGTACGCTTACACGCGCTAGCCCGCTAGCACGCACAAGGGTACGTACGCTTACACGCGTTAGCCCGCTATCACGCACAAGGGTACGTACGCTTACACGCGTTAGCCCGCTAGCAGGCACAAGGGTACGTAAGCTTACACGCGTTAGCCCGTTCGCAAGCACAAGGGTACGCACGCTTACACGCGCTAGCCCGCTAGCACGCAGAAGGGTACGTACGCTTACACGCGTTAAACCGTTCGCACGCACAAGGGTACGTACGCTTACACGCGCTAGCCCGCTAGCACGCACAAGGGTACGTACGCTTACACTCGCTAGCCCGCTAGCACGCACAAGGGTACCTACGCTTAAACCCGTTCGCACGCACAGGGGTACGTACGCTTACACGCGCTAGCCCGCTAGCAGGCACAAGGGTACGTACGCTTACTCGCGTTAGCCCGTTCGCACGCACAAGGGTACGTACGCTTACACGCGCTAGCCCGCTAGCACGCACAAGGGTACGTACGCTTACACGCGGTAGCCCGCTAGCACGCACAAGGGTACGTACGCTTACACTCGCTAGCCCGCTAGCACGCACAAGGGTACCTACGCTTAAACCCGTTCGCACGCACAAGGGTACGTACGCTTACACGCGTTAGCCCGCTAGCACGCACAAGGGTACGTACGCTTACACGCGCTAGCCCGTTAGCACGCACAAGGGTACGTACGCTTACACGCGTTAGCCCGCTAGCACGCACAAGGGTACGTACGCTTACACGCGCTAGCCCGTTAGCACGCACAAGGGTACGTACGCTTACACGCGTTAGCCCGCTAGCACCCATAAGGGTACGTACGCTTACACGCGCTATTCGCTAGCACGCACAAGGGTACGTACGCTTACACGCGCCAGCGCGCTAGCACGCACAAGGGTACGTACGCTTACACTCGCTAGCCCGCTAGCACGCACAAGGGTACGTACGCTTATACCCGCTAGCACGCACAAGGGTACCTACGCTTACACGCGCTAGTCCGCTAGCACGCACAAGGGTACGTACTCCTACACGCGTTAGTCCGCTAGCACGCACAAGGGTACGTACGATACACGCGCTAGCCCGCTAGCACGCACAAGGGTACGTACGCTTACACGCGTTAGCCCGCTAGCACGCACAAGGGTACGTACTCTTACATGCGCTAGCCCGCTAGCACGCACAAGGGTACGTACGCTTACACGCGCTATCCCGCTAGCACGCACAAGGGTACGTACGCTTACACGCGCTAGCTCGCTAGCACTCACAAGGGTACGTACGCTTATACCCGCTAGCACGCACAAGGGTACGTACGCTTACACGCGCTAGTCCGCTAGCACGCACGAGGGTACGTACTCCTACACGTGTTAGACCGTTCGCACGCACAAGGGTACGTATGCTTACACGCGCTAGCACGCACAAGGGTACGTACGCTTACACGCGCTAGCTCGCTAGCACGCACAAGGGTACGTACGCCTACACGCGCTATCTCGCTAGCACGCACAAGTGTACGTACGCTTACACGCGCTTGCCCTCTAGCAGGCACAAGGGTACGTACGCTTACACGCGTTAGCCCGTTCGCACGCACAAGGGTACGTACGCTTACACGCGCTATCCCGCTAGCATGCACAAGGGTACGTACGCTTATACCCGCTAGCACGCAAAAGGGTACGTACGCTTAAACGCGCTAGCTCGTTAGCACGCACAAGGGTACGTACGCTTACACGCGCTAGCTCGCTAGCACGCACAAGGGTACGTACGCTTACACGCGCTAGCTCGCACAAGGATACGTACGCTTACACGCGTTAGCCCGTTAGCACGCACAAGGGTATGTACGCTTACACGCTCTAGCCCTCTAGCACGCAGAAGGGTACGTACGCTTACACGCGTTAGTCCGCTAGCACGCACAAGGGTACGTACTCCTACACGCGTTAGCCCGCTAGCACGCACAAGGGTACGTACGCTTAAACGCGCTGGCCCGCTAGCACGCACAAGGGTACGTACGCTTACACGCGTTAGCCCGTTAGCACGCACAAGGGTACGTACGCTTACACGCGCTAGCCCTCTAGCACGCACAAGGGTACGCTTATACCCGCTAGCACGCACAAGGATACGTACGCTTACACGCGCTATCCCGCTAGCACGCACACGGGTACGTACGTTTATACCCGCTAGCACGCACAAGGGTACGTACGCTTACACGCGCTAGTCCGCTAGCACGCACAAGGGTACGAACTCCTACACGCGTTAGCCCGCTAGCACGCACAAGGGTACGTACGCTTACACGCGCTAGCCCGCACAAGGGTACGTACGCTTACACGCGTTAGCCCGCTATCACGCACAAGGGTACGTACGCTTACACGAGTTAGCCCGCTAGCAGGCACAAGGGTACGTAAGCTTACACGCGTTAGCCCGTTCGCACGCACAAGGGTACGTACGCTTACACGCGCTAGCCCGCTAGCACGCACAAGGGTACGTACGCCGCTTACACGCGTTAGCCCGTTCGCACGCACAAGGGTACGTACGCTTACACGCGCTAGCCCGCTAGCACGCACAAGGGTACGTACGCTTACACGCGTTAGACCGTTCGCACGCACAAGGGTACGTACGCTTACACGCGCTAGCCCGCTAGCACGCACAAGGGTACGTACGCTTACACGCGCTATCCCGCTAGCACGCACACGGGTACGTACGCTTATACCCGCTAGCACGCACAAGGGTACGTACGCTTACACGCGCTATCCCGCTAGCACGCACACGGGTACGTACGCTTATACCCGCTAGCACGCACAAGGGTACGTACGCTTACACGCGCTAGTCCGCTAGCACGCACAAGGGTACGTACTCCTACACGCGTTAGCCCGCTAGCACGCACAAGGGTACGTACGCTTACACGCGCTAGCCCGCTAGCACGCACAAGGGTACGTACGCTTACACGCGTTAGCCCGCTATCACGCACAAGGGTACGTACGCTTACACGCGTTAGCCCGCTAGCAGGCACAAGGGTACGTAAGCTTACACGCGTTAGCCCGTTCGCACGCACAAGGGTACGTACGCTTACACGCGCTAGCCCGCTAGCACGCACAAGGGTACGTACGCTTACACGCGTTAGACCGTTCGCACGCACAAGGGTACGTCCAATCGCCTTCACAGAACATTTTGAAAAAATTTTTCAATAAAGCAAGCAATGAAAATAAGTTAGAATATTTTTTCAGAATTTTAGATCAAATTCAATAATGCGGGGTCATTTTAAAAGCCATTTAAAGTCATTTTAAGTCTAAAATTGAATTTCACTTTTCAATTTTCAAAACTGGCGACTGTAGGCAAAGGGTTATCACAGCATTGAAACCTCTGTAACCTCTTTACTTATGAACAATTTAGTTCATTTTGGTCTCACTGGAAACAATAAATAATAAACTATAAAATAACTTTATTAAAAGGTTGACCGTTTATTTCTTGACGCTTTAAAAACTGTAAGAAATGAATTTTTCTTGTCGGAATTCAGAAATATTTTACAGTAAAATTACAGGTCTTGCTATACAAAGTTTTTTCATCCATTGCAAGTTATAAAATATCAAAAGGGTGCTTTTTATTTTGTGAATAAAAAAGAAAAATAAAATGCTGCAGGGAAAAAAAAACTATAGTTCCCAAGATTTGGCTTTATGGCTCTGAAGTGCGAATTTAATGTATGATAAATCATCTTTTCTAACAGTTTCTAATAGGAAAATATTGTTGTCAGAGCTGAATCATATGTAAGCGAACTGTACCAATACTTGATCATGATAACTAGTACTTGATCAGTAATGATACCAGTACTTGGTATCATTGCAAAGCTTTTAAGCATTGGTTTTGTCTACTTTATTACATATATTGATTTTAAATCACAAAATTTTTTGTCAAGAGCAATTCAAAATTGTAACAGATAATAGTGTAATTTTTATGTATTTAAATAAAATTCCTCAGAGACTCACTTGCTGAGATTTATCTGAGCATTTAAAACCGATAAACCGAGCAATTGGTAGGTGCGAGTAGTCTCTGAGGGTGTCAAGTGTCAAGTGTACCAGTACTTGTACTTACCAGCAAAGCGCCTAAAAGCTATCTTCCATTGCTCATAGAAAGTAGCTAAATTTGGAGAGTTTTCTTGAAACTTCAACATACTTTAAGAGTTCCGATTTTGATAGTGGTGACATGAGAGCAAATAATTTAAGCTTTCAGAAACATATTTTGCTAAGCTCTTTTAATGACCACTTAATTCTTTTCTCATCATTACATAATACTTTCTGGGTAGGATAGAGATAGTCATCCAAACATTTTCATACGTAACCCAATAAACATCAGTATGAGTAGGCCATGAACAGGTTAAGCATGAATTTTATCCTAGATGGATGTAATTCCAGAATCTTGATGATGGATAAAGACATTCATCCAAATAGGATGAGGAGGAGGATAGAGGAAAGAGATGAGGAGGATAAAGGATAGAGATGAAGAAGAATAGAGGAGATGAGGAAGATAGAGGATAGAGATGAGAAAGATAGAGGATGTAGATGAGGAAGATAGAAGATAGAAATGAAGTAGGATAGAGGATAGAGATGATGAGGATAGAGGATAGATATGAGGAAGATAGAGGATAGAGATGATGAGGATAGAGGATAGAGATGAGGAGGATAGAGGATAAATATGAGGAGGATAGAGGATAGAGATGAGGAGGTAGAGACATTCATCCAAAAATGTTCATAAGCAGTATGCGTAGGCCAGGAATACACTGCTTGACAATTGCTAAGGAACAAGTGATTTATGCAAATTTGTGCCTCAGACAGGTGGCCAATGGAAATAAATTCAGGATCAGATGGCATGGTAGATCAAGGCTCGTTATCTGCATAAGAAACAGTGCATACAAACTCAAGATTCGTACGAAAATTCACGCTGTTTGGTGTTTAACAAAAATAGAACTGGATGCTGAAAAAGTTTTTTCTCTGAAATTCTGTTTGGTTCTTGAAATATTTTAGAGTAAAATGTCAGTAAGACATCATTTGATAATCTACAATCGTGGACGAGCAGTTAGACGACTGGAAGCAGGTCAAAGTGTCACCATTGTAGCTGCTGAAATGGGTGTAACAAAAAGTGTCGTCTCGCGATTAAAGAAGGCCGCTGAAGGTGGAAATGCTTTGAAAAAGCATGCCGGGGTCGTTTTAGAAATACCACACCTCCAGAGGATCGCTATGTAGCCCTCGTGGCAAAAATTAACAGAAAATTCACTCCTGGACCGATAGCTGCAAATTTTTCAACCACTACTGGTGCGCATGTTTCTGCAAGAACTATCTCATGGCGATTAAAAAATGCTGGATTGTATGCACGGAAGCCTGTACGTTGCATCCCACTTCAACCACGCCATCTTCGAGAGAGATTACGCTGCTGTAAGGAACACGTTGGTTGGGATCGTCAAAATTGGTTTAGAGTGATGTTCTCTGACGAATCTCGTTTCAGTATGACAAGTGATTCTGGTCACCAACTACTGTGGCGAGAGCGTGGAACACGTTATGCACAAAAATTTGTTTGTGAACGTGATCGCTACCGCCCAGGCGTGATGGTGCGGGCAGGCATCATTCCACAATGGTGGAACAGCGCTTCACATTTTTGAACAAGGAAGCGTTACGTCGCAAAGGTATTGCAGAGAAGTTATACTGGATTATGTTCGTCTTTTTAGGGGGGCTGTAGATCCAGACTTTCTCTTTATGGACGGCAATGCACTACCACACAGGAGAATTAAAGTATCAGACAGACTGCAAAGTGCAAACATTCTCCGTATGTAGTGGCCTGCGTTCTCTAACGACTTAAATCCAATTGAATACGTCTGGGAGGGTCTTGGCAGGCGTGTTGCGCAAAGAACTGTCACTCCCAGAACAGTACAAGAGCACAAATCCGTCTTTAGAGAAGAGTGGGAAAATATCCCCCAAGAATTCCACGATAAATTAATGGGGAGCATGGAAAACAGATGCAAAATGTACTTTAGTGTCCATGGTAATCACACGTCATACTAAAGTACTCATGTCTCCATCATTTTGACCTAGATCAGTTTTTTTGTTGTTGTTTGAAAATCATCTAAGTAGGATTTTTTTTTTTTTAATTTTAAGTTTTTACTTCATTGATGCAGTAATATTTGTACTATTTTGTGCTTATAATAAAGGCACATCCTCCCTACTGACTATGTACTTAGTTCTGTTTCTTTAATCATTGTATATTCTTAACTATTCCAGAAAACGTAATTTTTCCTTAGCAATTGTCAAGCAGTTTAGTTTAAGCATGTATTTTATCATAGATGCATGAATTTTATTCCAGAATCTTCATGCTCATTACTGATCGCGAGTGTTTTGCCAAGCCACTAGTGATTATCGTATAAAGCTGCTACATACTCACTAATAATGACAGGGAGTACTCAAGAGAAACTTCAGAAGCTTTATTAGAAGATGAGACACGTTTCATTATCAATCTCTATTCATGAAATGGCTGGAAGAAAGGACGATTCCTTTAATTGTAGTTACATTTTTATATCGTTTTTCTAGCTGAGTCGTGAATGTCATTATTTAAACTGCCATAACATAAAAGGCATATATTCCTGCAACATGAACTTTAACAAATGTAAATTGGTCGGGCCATAATACTAATTGGCATGTGGACGCTGCAGATTAACTCTAATGCTGAGCGTTTTGTAATGCTTCTGCAATGCCTCCAGTCCCATTTCAAGCACTTTTGCTATGACCAGTGGCGAAGATTTATCGACTCTGCTGTTAATCGATGATCCTGTTTATGATGGCCCGAATGGGATGTTTTTATAGTTTTTTTACTTCCTTTTACAAAAAAGGAAGTATTGTTTTCGCGAAAAAAATTTTCACTCAAAAATCGGCCTTAATTTCCATTTTTCTCACCCCCGAATGAATGTTGAGTTTTTTTTTCGACCCGACCACACGTGGATATATGACTAGGAACCTACAGACACCCGAAATATCCATTTTGACGATCAAGGAGTTAATTGCAACGAATTTTCTCGTGACGTCCGTATGTACGTATGTTTGTGCGTATGTGTGTATGTATCTCGCATAACTCAAAAACGGTATGTCCTAGAAAGTTGAAATTTGGTACGTAGACTCCTAGTGGGGCCTAATTGTGCACTTCCCCTTCTGGTTGCATTCGGATGTTCTTAAAGGGGTCTTTTGCCCCTTTTTTGGGGGAAATCATTGTTAGTTTCGATGTAAACTCAAGTGGTGTCATAATTTGTCGGACACTTGGCGATACATCGCCAGTCTTTTGGTCGCCAAGTTTTGTCACCAACTGACGATATTTTTGACAGATTTGACGATATTTTTTTTTGAGCAATCACGATTGCTTATTGTTCTCATTTGACTGTTTTGAATTCCTATCATTTTATTTTCCCACCAGCACTCTCATCCAGCACCACCGTCGCGTCGACCGGCCTCACGATGCTGCTCCTCTTGCGAAAACAGTCTCCAGGTTGCGTCCATATCCTACACACACTCATGCCTGCTCACAGACACAAACACACACTCCTACACACACACACACTCATACCTGCACACAGACACAAACACATATGCCTACATACACACACACAGGAACGCTTACACACACACAACACTGTATACAGATCACGCACACACATGCATACACACACACACGCTCGTGATTGCGAAACACATAATTTGAATTCAAGATGCCAAAAATTCAAATTAATATAATTTTTTTAATTTGGTTTCAATATGGTCACTGTTGGTGATATTTAGAGAAGAAACAATTGAATCACATTAAAATTGGCAATAATGGGGAAATGTCATTAAATTGGAGTAAAAGGAAGTCATGTGATGCACACATCAGCTCGTTTTATTGTGTAGAACTACCTTCGATGCAACACAGTACAAATTTGTTACGAGGTAATGTTCTTGTTTACATTGGATTGCAGTTTTCTCACAATAACAAGAAAAATTACCTCATATCAAACATGTGATTTACATCGGTGATGGTACTTCCGCACAATATAAAAGCTGCAACATTTCACATTTGCCATCATAAAGTAATCATGTACTAACGGCAGAGAAGAATTTTCTTGCCACTGGTCATCCGAAAAGAGTTTGTAATGGAATTGGAGGAACTATAAAACGGTCATTCACAAGAGTAAGTGCAAAGCATTCTCATGAAAATTGATATTGAGTTCAAAAGACCTATTTACATTTCCAAAATTTATGTTATAGGAATAGATGTATTTAATGTTATGATTGAGGAAATAGCAAAATTTACAACACGGTTAGAAACTCGCAGTGAAAATGTTTTTACAGTTCCAAAGATAAGATTAAATCATTTTTTCCCGCAGTTGTATGAAAATTAAATAACAAAAAAAAAATGCGTTTTTGAGCAATCATGATTGCCTATTGTTCTCACTTAACTGTTTTTGTTGTTACGCTGATTTTATTTTCCCGCCAGCACCCTCTGCAGCATCACCGTCGACCGGATCCTCACGATGCTGCTCCTCTTGAGAAAACAGTGTCCAGGTTGCGTCCATATCCTACACACACACGCATACATATATACACACACACACACCTACACACACACACACCTACACACACACACACACCTACACACACTCATGCCTGCACACAGACACAAACACACATGCCTACATACACACACTCACGAACGCCTACACACACACGAACAAGCTACACGCACACACTCACGAACGCCTACACACACACGAACAAGCTACACGCACACGCGCGTACACAACACTCACTCACACACATGCATACATACACTAACACACACACGCACCCACACACATGCGCCTACACAAACACACACGCGCATACACACGCTCGTGATTGCGAAAAACAATTTGAGTTCAAGATGCCAAAAATTCAAATTAATATAACTTATTTTTTTACAAAGCTCCTGAAGATTCTCTTGAGCAGGGTTTCTCTAATGTCCGAAAATTCCTAATTAATTATATACGATTTCTTAATTTTTAATCACATTTTATAGTCGTTACCTCCTATAAACCTAACCGAACTGACTAGTTTTAGTTTTTAAAGGCTAATTTCGTGGTCAGCTAAATTAGTGTTTAATTAAGCATTTGGTGGTTAGTAAGCTAGGTTAGATAGTTGGTTATAGGGGACATTGACTTCAAAATGTGATTAAAAATTAACAAACCGTATATAATAACTTAGGTATTGAAATACTTTATTGTATAGCAATCAAAATCAGGTTTATTCTATAATTGAGTGTTTACATGATTTTTGTACTGGAATTGTAAAATAAATTTGATTTATAGATTTTGGTAGGAAATGTAGCCGATTATTTTTTACTTTTTATTTCCTGGATGTTTTTTGAAGGCGGTTTTCTTTTTTTTAATTTGAAATTTCTTTTTTACCAGATCAGCACTATCAAAGTGAAATGATAATTTCTAGGGACAATTGATTTTGCCACTGGTGTTAAAATTCTTTTTATTTCCGTTTTTCTTTTACTAGAGCAATTTAATCCAACTGTTTCAAACTTCGTCCGATTTCGACTTAAAACGATAAATTGTTTACTTTTATTTTTGTTTGATGTCAACATTTTTCGCATATAAAAGCAAAAAGCTGGAGGGGGAAAAGTCGAATGCAGTCAAGAGAATCATCACGACGGTAAAACCTTGACGTATTCTCGAACCATTTTGCACTTCTTTATGTCCACATTTTTTTCCTGTTTATCTAAAAAAAGGGGAATCCTTTTAGTTAAATCAAACTCAGTTTACCTGTAAGCGAAATTGATCTTCATTATTCATGTTCAAAAATGTTGATATTTTTCTGTTGGTGAACAAATGCTTTGGTTTCCCATGAGAACAAAAGGTAAATATATTTTTTATTTGTTTTCTTAAAACGTTACAGCGCAAAGACATTTTTTATTTTATTTTTCAGTTCATCCTTAGTACCATGGTGGATTAAGCAATGGCGCTAAAAGTTGAGCAGAAAGTTCGAATAATTTGTTTGGCAAATCTGACACTTTCTTAGCATTTAGTAAAACTCAACAACAAAGAATTTTAGAATTTACGAAATGATCCCAGTTTATCAAGGTTAATAATTTCAGCAGTAAGTCGTCTTCTTCCTCGAATGTATAGCTGCTGTTCTAATTATTTTTATTCCAGTAAAATTCCAGACATTGTATTCCAGACATTTAGTTATGTGAGAAAATTGATTGCAAAAAAAAAAAAAAAAAATGCGTGGTTATTTTTTTGTAACGATTAAGAGGAATTTATAGTGTAACTGATGTTTATTTATACTTTCAAGATTATTTATTTATTTTCTTCACAATAAAGTTTGAACGCTATACTAACTCCCTATATATAATAAATACTGATTTTAAAAAATCAAAAGAGCCAGAAAAACTAGAAAAAGAAAACCTAAAATAAAAAGTCTATCTGTTCAAACGGTCTCTCTCGGTAGAAGATTAAGTTTATTATCCATTGTAGAGAGAAAATAATGAAGTAATGGAATTAATAACAAAACAAAATACTAATAACTATGTTCAGTAAATTACCGCCCATTAGCCAGGGCTAAAGCAGAAATACGTGAAATACACCGGTGTATTTCACGTACTAATAACTAGTTTGTTTATCATAAATAAACGCATGATCAATGTTCAATAACTGAATTATGACTTGCGTTACAAAATCAATGCTCCTCTTTGCCAAAGTTTTTCTAGAAAAACCGATCACAACGAATTGTTCATCCCTAGTTTTCGTGCACATTTCTGAAGCTACTTTTCAAACAAACCGTCCATTTGGAACACATTGTAGCACTGTACTTGCTCAAAAAAGCAACATAGGTGAGAATTCAACCATGAAATAATAAATTTCTAGAAGCCAACCCTCTGGCAAAAAATTCCACCATCTAGGCAAGCCGCTTCTTATTTGATTGATCGATATTTGTGCGTTAGATTAAGATTTATATCAGATATGTTTGCACTTGCTTTACTTGGAAATTTGTTCAGTAAAATGTTTGTAAAAACAGAACCAACCCGTATTGCACTATGCAGGGAAAATAACTTTATTAAGTAGAAACTTTAATATTGTTTGCGGAGAAATTTTCGGCTACAGAAGGTTTCATTCCTTTACACATTAAGTATTACCTATCCGTTAACTAATTAAGTGGGCCAAAATATTAAATGATTGAGTTGAATTCTTTGTGATATTTTAAGTATGAAATGCTTAAATAGTTGTTGCAAATTAAGAGCTGCATTACGCATTAAAAGTAATTGAAGTTTGACTTATCTTATGAGAAATGAAAGTGAGGGACTTCAAAAATGTAGTTCCTTATCTGCTTCAAAGTTGCATTACTTCCATTAAAATATTTTATTTTGCATCGCATTTCTTACATGATTCAAAGTCACTCTACGTGACATAACAATTTTGAATACGGTCAAAAGTTAATTTCAGTTCCATTCTAAACGATATAAAAAGTTAATGTTACTTAATTTTGGATAACTGCACTACTTAATGAGTTTCCTTCAGTTTCATCCCAATAGGTGAAACAACGTAACTGAGATAATACGAGTAGTGCAGCTAAAAAAGAGAAATTGTGGATCAAAGTTATCTCGAACAACTACATACAGGGTACTCAGTAAAGACCCAACAAATTCTGAACGGCAAGTGTTATCATCATAAAAGTTGGATCTTAAAAGAACTCAGCAGCTCCAATTTTTGCAGGTTTGTAATTACAGTATTGTTTGTAATTACGTATTACATTTGTAATACGTAAGTCTGTTCCTTTGGTCACAAATTTAGACAAGTAGCAACACTACAACTTTCAATTAAACAACACTAACATTTATCAACATAAAACAAATAGATTTATAACCATAAGAATGGTTCTCGCTGTATTATAGGGCCAGCGGTTCCCTTCGTTAATTTAACATCAATCAATCTAAAATCCCAAAAGCAATCTGAATCTGAACTGAGATTCTTTGAATTTAAACTTAGGTTTGCCATAAAACTGGCGGGATATTTAATCGCCAAAAGAAACTAAAAGGGAGATTTAACACGGCATTTAGCACGGCACGGAGATTTAACAAGCACATCTAGGCTTCGTACAGTTGGCCATGCGCTGCGCGAAAATGCTGTGTACAGCGTTACCCAGAAGCAACCTTCGGACAGTGTTGGGCATTAATCCATTATTTTTTCAATTGCCTTGTTAATTGATTAAAAAAGTAATTGCAATTAAATCAATTGAAATTAAATTAATTGCAATTAAACTATTAATTGCCCTTTGCAATTAATTGAATTGGATTAATGTACGTTAATCGTTTCTCACGATTAAAATAATTGCAATTAATTTTTAAAATTGTTTTATGAAACAATTAAAACTAACAATTAACTTTATGTATTAATAAGTTCAGCGCAGGGTACAGAGTCCAAAGTATTATTCAATTTCGTTTTTTCGTTCAGTGCTGAGAGAGATTGCTTGCTCGCAACAAGTCTCGTCCAGGCAAACTTTTTCCACACGAAAAAGTTTGTGTTTTAATTAAGTGTTTTAAGTTTGTGTAAATCATTGTTTTAGTTGAACTTATAAAAGGGAAGGTGAAAAAGAAGGACATAACAGGGGACGTGAGATCTCAGAGACCGCTCTGTTTTATTTATTTTTTAATCATGTACTAATTAAGATACATTTCTGAAATTTCTCTCAGATGTTATTTAGACTTTTATTAGTAAAAAAATGGTTTTTTGAGTTTTTAACTGAAATATAACTTTTCTGAGGAAATTTCGCTCGAGATTTTTTCAGAAAAGTCATATGCTGCAGTAAATAATTTGTTGCTCGTAATAAAGTTACTGTTCAGCATTGATCTTTTCTTAGTTGCTAACATGTGAATTTAAATAGATAATAATATGGTATCCGTCCAGCGTCCACATCCCAGGTAGACCTGTCGCCTGTACAGTACATTATACAAAATCAGTAATTTTTTTAAAAGTTAGTTTTAATTAAAATTCACAAAACAATTGACAATTGTTAATTGTAACAACTACAATTAACAATTAATTAATTGTTAACTGTAGTAAACTACAATTAACAATTAATTAATTTTTATCTGTAGTAAACTACAATTAACTAGTAATTAATCGTTAAGTGTAATTTTCCACAGTTACAATTGATCAATTGTTAGTTGTATTTACGTTTACCAATCAATCAATTGTTAATCTTTAATTGTTCATGCAATTAAAATTTGGCCAACTCTGCCTTCAGAGTTAGCGTTATTACCTTAAAAACAGTACGAGATACTGGTAAAAAGTCTGTTACAAAGTTGCTCATCACCATCAAATTAAGAAAGAAAGGATATCTCCCACACAATAATGTCAAAAATAGTTGGCGTAAAACGTACCTTTGCTTGGTAGCGTTGAATAAAACTACACTTGCCGCAAATGAGTATCATCTATCTGTAATGATCAAAATGGTATATTTCAGCCAAAATACACATTTGGACTGCGGGCTTACCTTCCCTATTCACATTGTACAATATGGCAGATGACACGCTGACATAAGCATATGTAATGCGACTTTGAAGTTGATGTAATGTTTGTGGAGAGGTTGCATGCACTCGCTGTGTGATGCATTCTCACCATAAAAAGTCTAAAGGTTCAGGAAAGTTGAATGTAGAGGCCATTCTACGCAACCACCATACACTTGTAGCCTGAATACATATTATGCCTACTGTTTATAACATTACTGCGCGGAACACATATTTTCTTTCTTAATTTGATGATGCTGAACGAGCTTAATCAATTTTTTCCCGTATCTCGCATCGTTTTTTTTTTGATAATAAGGTCCAATGTTTGTCGCCAGGTAGCACTGTAAGCAGTTTCTTGGCGAAAATTAGTGTGACTTTACCATACCTTGACTCATCTTTCATCACGGTAGCTTTTACCGTTCAGAAATTATTGGGACGGCAACGGACTTGAGCTAGCATCCTGTACAAAGAAGTATGAAGCATAGATCTGTTAATTCAGTATAGTGTTTAATGGCGTGATAAATAGATGGATAATACTAGTAGTAGTTTGTCAAAAATTTTAAAATTTAAGCTAATCATGGATTAGGGCTACTGTTTAACTCCCTCTATAAAAAGTACTTATTGCCAATTATTTAAAAAATTTTTTAAATTAAATTAAATTATTTATTTAACTTTTTTTCGTAGCAAAAGTCAGTAAAAAGTGGACATGCTCCATGGACATTACAGATTTAAACGTTTCTTCAAATAAAATAATATTTTCTGTGAGAAGTATGGTCTCAAAATTTCAAAATTGCAGTCAAAAACACTAAAATGTTCACTGATTTCAGTTATAGTAAAAAGGTAGCGTTAGGAAATGTCAACTGCAATAAAATTTGATGTTCAAACCTCACAAAGACAGCTAAGTAAAATAATGAAAAGGACAGAAATGTCTCCTTTGGTGTTTGCAGCGGGGCGTTAATGCAGTGAAATAAGCTGATTTCCCATACGAAAATTTTCATTCGTTTCAGGTTTGGATTATAATTGTAAGCGGATCACATTTCAATGCAGCTTAATCCCCCTATCCCCTAAAATATATACTAAAACAGCATATTGACCCCCGCCCCGCCCTGTCGCTCTCCACCACTTGAAATGAGGTGACGAAGCGGACATGAGTCAACCAACCTACACACTAGAGGACCACGTTTTGAATTTTTTTTCCTGAGCGAAATGAAGGACCTACCAAAAGTGGCCATTCTTCATGGACATTAGCGATATAAATTTCTCATGAAATCGAATAATATCTTCTGGAAGAAGTATGACCTTGCACTTTCAAAAGTTTGAGTAGAAACACTAAACATGTTCACTCATTTTAGATATAGTATGAATTATTTTAAATAAAAAACGAACCACCTTCAGAAAACACCTAGAAACTAAAAAGCAAAAAATAATTGGTCACACTTACATACGATTTCCTACCCAAACCTATAAATCAAATTTATTTGACAATTCCTGTTCAAAAATCAACTAAACTAAACCCAATTATAAAATAAACACTGATTTTAATTACCATACGACAAATTATTTTAATACTTAATTACATTTGATATCGTAATTTTTAATCACCTTTTGAAGTCGGGGTCTCCTGTAAACTACTACCTAGCGTAACTGACAACCAACCGAATCCGGAATTAAACACTAATTTAACTAAACACAAAATTAGTCTTTAAAACCAAACCTAGTCAGTTACGTTGGATAGTAGTTAATAGGAAGGCGGTTGGAGCCGAAGAGTCGGAGTAGAACCGATTTTTGGGTAAAGGAGTCGGAATCGTTAGAAAACAGGCCGACTCCGGGCTTCTTTTTTCCATTAATAGTCACTGACTCTCCTTGCAGTTTTTAAAAAACTGACTACCAATTGGTTCGATTATATGTATAAATTCCTAATAATAAGAGAAGGGCTGTCATTAGCAACCAGCTGGCTTGATTGTTTATCGAATTTTCTGTAATAGCTACCTATACCGTCCCCTAATTTTTCTTGTTTTTTAACTCTCTTTAACCAATAGCAACTGTCAGAAAACGGTTTTGTTACCAATCATTTTCCAAGTAATCACTTCAAATAAAAATAATAATATATTTTTTGCTTCGGATCTCAGCTATGAAATCGTAAAAGGAATGTATCCCTTGAGCAAGTCATGGCTCGTAGCTCGGGAGGAAGCTTCTGAGGGTGTTCGGTAAACTCAAATAAGTGTTAGCGTGAACTCGCGAATCCAAAGGATCCGATAAAATGTTATCTAAAGACTATATTTTCTACTTAGTTCTCTATAAAAAGCATGAAATAAAATAAGAAAATGATTTTCTGGTTGCAACACTCAATAGTTGCAATTAATCTTAAAATCTTCATATTAACCCTTTCAGACGGAATTTTGAAATACTTAACCAAAAGTGTTTTTATTTGGTAGACAGTGTATTTTAGTAAAGAGAATCTTATAGACAAAATTTCAAGTTTATAGGTGAGAAATTAAAAGAGTTATGACACGTCCGATAATCCGGACATATGTTATTGAAATACATATTTCAAATAATAAAACGTGGAGACATCAAACAAACTTCTTTGTAAAATATTCTTTAAACAATAATAAAACACACTATAAGCATTTGAAATGATGAGTATAAATTAAATGTTTTTTAAAAAAATCAGAAAATAAAACTCGTTTTTGTAACAAGAGTTCGTGGTTGGGAAAATGAGCCAGTTCCATTCTCCCAAACCCCTATTTCTTTATGTTGTCAATCCCAAAATCAAAAATTCTTGTACAGATAATAATAAACAGGCTGTAAAGAGTAAACTACGAAAAAAAAAATCGAGTAATTTATTCAATTAATAAGTGATTAGCAGCTGTTTAAAGTTCATATCCGGTATACCGGACGCCATGTCTGAAAGGGTTAAGGTTAATTCTGAAGCAGTCAATAAAATTAAAATTAAAAATTCAGTGGAGAAGATATGTATAGGTGTAGAAAAAAGTTATTCGCACAAAGTTGTATAACGCTGCATTTTGTGTGAAATTTGCTAAAGACGAACATGTACTCATCCTCTCTCCTTAGTATAGTGCCCCTATTTTCGTCGAAATATTATAGAAAAAATATATTTGTTAAGTTGAGAGCATTTATAAGTGCTCAGCTTATTAACTTTTATTGAAAGATCAACCAGGACGTGTGATAGTTCCTGAAAAAACATATTTACCTTGTTCAATATCAAGAAGTGCCAAAGTTAAAAGTAACTTGTTTATTTTGGGTATGACATATACAATGACATGGTTAAACGAAATATCGAGAATAAGCACTTTACAATATTAAGTAGCTCATTATACTTTAAATGATTTCTGAAGCAGACATTCTAAGACAAAGTATGAATTGTTAAGCATACAAAGCTATGATATTCATGTCAAGAGCAGTAAGCTGAAACTATCGGCAAAAACGGACAAACTCAACTAAGCTGCCGAAAAAAACAACAACCAACGTGACTTGGGTTTAAATTGTAAGGAAGAAAACGAAGCAAAATGCCGGGAGCTTAAATGATACCGGCAATTTTCATATTCTGCTGACGTGACCTTGTAGCAAGAAGGGAAGAACGAATGAGAAAAAACTAATGCAAATTAAGGTTGCCAATACTTTTAGAAAATAATTTACCTCTTTACGTAACAGTATTTAATTCAGAAAATTGTTTTACGGCACTTTCTTTGACAAGGGTTTTATACCGCGATGTCTCCAGGATTCCTCATCAGACCTAGACCTGATGACTATCAGAAAAACGGAGAAGTAGACCCTTTCGAAAATTCAAAAAAAAAAAAAAAAAAGAAAAGAATTTTCCAAATAGGTTCAGTTTTTTTCGAGTAATCAGGGAAACCTGCTATACTAAAAAAAAAAAAAAAAAAAAAACTACGAAGTCAGAACTTTCCTTTTTTGAAACCTTATTAATTAGAATTACCGTAATTTAAATTAGACGGGCGGCATCATGAAATAGTAAAAGTAGAATATTGATCAAACTTTAAAAATCAGACACCAGTTACAATATATTTATTAAGGTCTACAAATTAAATCGTCCCCTGCTCCCATACGGAGGTTTTCTTATAGAAATCCACAGTTTACATCAGATCTTCGCCGATTTTCGCAAAGAGGTACTTTGATGCTCAGGAACTTACATAGGGATTTTTCATCCCGAATGGGGAACGAAAACCCCGGGAGGAGATTCTCCAGAAAATTTGTGAAACGGTATGATTACGCCTATTAATAACAATGACTGAAATTTTGGAATTAAAATTAAAAAAAACAATCCAAAGAGCTGTAAATTTATTTATTTTTTCATAAAATTACTCTTTTCAACACGTTGGCTGGACATTATGCCGCATTTTTTTTCTTTTGTTTAAGGGGGTCCGGAACACAAAAATCGTCAAATTTTGCGATTTTTTTTTATCATGTGAAAAATTAATCCGTTTTTTTCTGCTTAAGAGAACGTTTAAATCTTGTTTCTATCTTAAATAGAACGAAAGATATAATTATTTTTGTTGCATGCACCTAACTAATGTGTACTTAACTTGAAAACTTTAAACGCGTTTTTCTCCATGATGCAATTTTTCCCGATTTCTTGCATTCAAATTCTTATAAGTCAGGAACCGATAAAGATAAAGTAATGAAACTTGAAGCATATTTTTTTCAAACAGTTTACTTTAATTTTTATTCGTCGAATTAAAAAAAAAACGTTTACAGCAAAAATTATGATTTTTTTAAAAAGTATCTTCGAATTTTTCGAAATTTTTCTTCAAATATTTTTTATTTTTTATTAATCAATATTTTTAAAATCGCCGAATAAAAAATAAAGCTTAGATATTTGTGCGTAATTTATTTAAAAAAATTGAAAATTGATCAAGAATATTTTGAGTTATAGCAATTTAAAGCAACCCGTTTTTTTTTTAAAATTAATTAAATTTAAATAAATTTTTTTTTCATATTTATGTTATGATTTTGCTTATTAAATAAATGGTAAATCAATGCAAAAAAATTTCAAAACTCTAAAGTATGTAATAAAAAAAATTTCAAAATGTGTTCCGGACCCCCTTAAGCCTGATTGTTGAACATCGTTTCACTAGATAAATCTTTTATTTTTGAGATAGAGCGTACAACGTCAGACAACACAACTGGTGTGGCATTGTATTTAACATGGTTTAAAAGCGCTTTAACAATTTGCAGCACATGCAGTTTCTTCCTATTTAACGTAATAACACCCTAGTGGAAAATAAAAGTAATAGTTTATCCATTCATAAGTCTTAGAATTTGCCAGTACCGTTTAGCTAGATATTTTGCTTGCTCAAATTTTATGTCTCACATAAGGAGTTTAAAACAATGTCTTAACTTATGCAGTTACTTTGACTTTTGTAAAGTATTATCAGTCATTTCCCTAAGGTAATATTATTTAAGGTGATATAACTTAGATATTCTTACGCTACAAACATTAAATCTTTCGTTTCTATTGCTACAGTTTGAGCTACAGAAGTAATATGTTTTGCTAATTTACAAGTAAAACTTAAATATTAGTTTTGAATAATTATGTAAAATGTTTACTTTTTGAAGCTATTATTTTAGTAGAATGATTTGTATTTTTCAATATCATTACATGTTTAATTAAACGCTACACTAATTCATGGTGAACGAGAACAAGATTACGTACCCAAATCAATTGTATTCTAGATAGCACTATTTTTCATTCGAAAAATAAAATTGAAATTCCAATTCATTTTTAAACAAAATTCACGACTTGTCTCAACATAGCTGAAAATTTTTTGTGAATAAATATTGTCTGACGTTTATTTGGAAATTTCGTTATAGTAGCTATTGAGCAATCACGATTGCTTACACGCAAACACATACACACACACACGCATACATACAGACACCTACACATACACACACACCTACACACAACTACCCACACACTCATGCCTGCACACTGACACAAACACATATGCATACACACATACACATTCCCCCCCACACACTCATGCACACAACTACCCACTCACTGATACCTGCACACAGACATAAACACACATGCCTACACACATACACATACCCCCTACACTCAAACACACATACCCCCACACACACGTAAACACACATGCCTACATACACACACACTCGTGATTGCGAAAAACATAATTTGAATTCAAGAGGTCAAAATTCAAATTATTTTTTTCCTTTTCTTTTGCACTCAAAATCCAAAGATCATCTGGATCATCATATAATGTGGTAGAAGATCAAAGAAATCTATGTGCTTTTTTATAAGTAAATATATTTTTACTCCCATTAGCTATGTAAAAACTAAAACTGATGAACTTATGAGGATCTTAGCAAAAGGTCATTTAGCTCAAGTTAGCTTTCAAGGGTAGCTTCCAAACATTTTATTAAATAAGCTAAGTACAGTGTTGTTAACTACTTTTGTAAACTCAAAAGTATAGAGCTGATTTTATTACCTTACCCTGAAAGTACAGCGATAATCCTCTTGAAACATCAATTAAAGTCGAACATACTAAAAAATTGGAAAGAGTAAAAAGTTAACTCGCATGATTCACCTTTATCCAAAATGACTGAAATTGCTTACATTTAATGGTAAATGTTAAACTTCAATATCATTAATGCTGCATATAAAATTAGTGTTTAATAGAAATTCGGAAAGATTGGATCTTTTATTTTTAACTTAACTCTTTGTGAAAATATTCTACACTGTAAATAAATTTTGTATTTCAAATGCGTGGTTATATTGCCTTCATAAGTAACAAAAGGTGCGCTTAAAAAAAAGTTAATTTTTGGCAACAACAAAACAATTCAACAGTCTAACAATTCTTGTGTTATGTTTCTGGGGCATAAAATTGTTAGGATTTTGGAGAATCTTCCATTTTTGTTTATCTCGCTGGCGTTCCTTTCAGTCTTCCATCGCCAAGAAAACAATAGTTTCGCCAAGTGTCACGAAGCATTGTTTACTTTCACTACCACTTCTCGATGAATGCATTATAGAAAATATGCATACACTGCAAAAACTACTTTTCTCGAAAATAATGCGCAGCTGATGTGCTCAATTTCTGTTAGTAAAAAATCTTGCAAAAACCAGGAACGTTTTCTGCTAAAATTCAGTAACCTTCCCGAAATTATCCTGGAAGCCTCCTGAAAAATTCTGAAATCTTCCCGTTTAAAGCCAGTCGTGTCTCTGAACTTTAGAGTAAACATATGTAGGTTTAATATAACAGCTAGGCACCTTCCTGATTTATCAAGAAAGTTTTACTAGCAGTATTGCAAGCGTGGCCGAAGCAAAGACAGAACTGCAAGTAAGTATCAAGAGTTTCACTTTCCAGCAATTCTTGCAAAGCTACGTTGCCCATGGACTTATTCTCTCCGTTTGCGAACTTAATTCGTCTGGACAGAACGTGATCGAACTGAATCCGATTAACTTTATAAATACGCCCAGTTAATCTTTAAACTGGGCGCTAAAAATATTTTTCACAGCAGTGAGAAGTCTGCATTTGTGCAACTTGTAGGCAATTCAGGAATTGTTTTGACAATGATACTTGTTTTTTTCAGGAAATGGATAAAAACCCTTGAAATCCCGAAACTTTACACGGAAATACTTAGTAACATTTCGGATTTTTTTTTTCTTTTTTTTACAGTGTAGACTTCTTGAAAAAAAAAAAAAGACAATTGGATGCAGTACGTTGAATCACCAGCGTCACATCCGTATGGCCGCATCCGTTGCATAACCGATTCCGTAGCTTATGTATAAGTGGTTTAACAGGGTTTAACTGCAACCAAAATCCAGTAGTTACAGAAATATCCTTACATTAAACGAAAAAAAAGCAACTCTAGGTTTTTAAAAAATCAAAATCTCTAAAACGCGATCATAAATTTAATGATACGCATTCTAGATATTTCAGTAAAAATAACTGTTTTAAAGACTACATTGTCATGGCGCCCTCACCCTTGCTGGAACTTTAATCTGAGACGGTTAAATCAATATATTGTTTGAGAACTTTATGACTTTTTGCGCATCCATCTAAAATTATTCCATTGGAAATTGAAAAGAACGATTCTAACCTTAAAGTTTTTTTTTTCTTTCGTTTATTTTATAATTTCAGTGGAGCTTTAAGTCCAACTGTCTTGTAGCTAATAAAAGTCAAAGCAGTCATAAATAAATTTTTCATCGTCCGCTTTCAAAGTGAAAAGAATTTGAACTTGATTTGCTTAGTGATTAAAGTTTTGATGGGGATTACAGCTGTTGCATATGTATGGAGTCTTCGGAATAGAATTAAAACTCTCAACTAATAAATGCCCGTAAAGTGTTTAAAGCTAAAGTTCAATAAATGTGGGAAGCAGAATTTTGTCGGAAAGGAAATTATTTTTGATATCTTAATAAACTAAAAGTCAAAAGTGATTAGACAAAAGTGAAAAGTTAGGAGATTATTTTTCATACATTTCAGCGTTGAAAATGAATTATGTGCTTATTTTTCTTATTGACATGCATTAAACTAAGTAATGTACTAAAGCAAAAGGAAGAATAAATTGTGCACTTATAGAATATGCAAACTATGTCAACAACATTTTTTGGTTTGTTGACTTTTGGCTACCAAAAGAATATTTGACTGTCGTTCATCAGTAAGGGAAAATCTGATATGTAATTAGTAGTAAAGAAGCATAATTTAGAAAAATCGAAAAAAACAAACAAAACAAAACAAATGGCAGTCAAGGGACTGGTTGACGGAAATTATGCATTCATTCAATGACATTACTTTACAATGTTGCGAATGATAATGCTGAATTGAAAACTCCAATTGTGTGTGAAACTTAATGATAATTGTTGTTTCAATGTACCGTCAACAGTATGAACTTATGTTTTTGAATAAAAGCATAGCTTCTGATCGATAACATAAGCTCAGAATGCTGCACATCAGCTTATTTATATGCAACATTATGAGCTTATGTTATTGATCATTTCTTCATAGCATATGCTTTTATTCAATTACAAAAACTTATAATGTTGAGGTTGATGATGTTGAATTGATAAATTTAGTTGGAACTTAATTATGTTTGTTGTTTCAATGTACCTTCAACAGTATGGGCGTATGCTACTGAATAAAAGCATAGCTTCTGTTTGATAACATAAGCTCATAATGTTGCATACGAGCCTATTCATTTGCAACATTGTGAGCCTTTGTTATTGAATGTATCATGAAATCATATATGCTTTTATTCAATACTAGTAGTACCCGCACGACTTTGCCCGTAATAGAAAAATTAAAAGGTCTTTTGGTTCGCCTGTTTATTTACAAATTATGAATGGAGAATTTTCTCGCCAATTGGCTTGTACCCATGTTGCGGTTCCACGTTATGATGATTTCGTAATTATTCGTCCATCTTATGATATTTTTGTTCCTAAAATTGGAATAGAAAACGAAACACATCGAATTTTCGAAAAATCGCTTCGAGGTGCACACCCCCATGGTACAAACTAACTTTGTGCAAAATTTCATGAAAATCGGCCGAACGGTCTAGGCGCTATGCGCGTCACAGAGATCCAGACATCCAGACATCCTACAGACATCCTCCGGACAGGGAGACTTTCAGCTTTATTATCTTTACTAATAATAAAGCAGAAAGTCTCTCTGTCCGGAGGATGTCTAGATGTCTGGATGTCTGTAGGATGTCTGTAGGATATCTGTAGGATGTCTGTGACGCGCATAGCGCCTAAACCGTTCGGCCGATTTTCATGAAATTTGGCACAAAGTTAGTATGTAGCATGGGGGTGTGCACCTCGAAGCGATTTTTCGAAAATTCGATGTGGTTCTTTTTTTATTCCAATTTTAAGAAAAAAACTATCATAAATTACGAAATTATCATAACGTGGAACCGTAGCATGGGCACAAGCCAATTGGCGAGAAATTTCACCATACATTATTTGTAAATATACAGGCGAACCAAAAGACCTTTAATTTTTCTATTACGGGCGAAGCCGTGCGGGTACCACTAGTTAGTAATATAACTTTGAATAAATTGTAAATAATAAAATAATTATTTACAATTTATTTAAAGTTATCCTGCCATCCAGGGTGTCTATGAACCACAACAGAAATAGGATAAAAAAAATAAATAACTTAACAAAAAGTAGTTTACTTTTTAAGAAAAAAGTAAAAATTTTAATTGTTTAAGAACTCCCTCTTTGTACTTCACAACATCACAAGGTTTTAATCATTTATAATTATCACACAGAATATTATAATATAGAAAGGTACTTTCAACAGCTTCCAAAATAGTTTCCAAGCAGTAACTTTAGAATTACTGAATTATACTAACATATAGAAAATAATAGAAAACATATTTCATATCTATGCTGGGATGGTGCACCATTTGACCAGCGAGTTTTTTTATAGGCAACTTTTCAAAAGAAGTTGATGCGGCGCATGGTTAATCAGCATGGCTCAATCGCCGAATCACTATTGAAATCGCCAAATCCCTTTTGAAATGAAAATTACAAAGGGTATTCCTGATCAGTATGAAAACCGGGGATTTAAGTTCGTTCGTGAAGAATTTAGAATGCTGTAGTACTTATTTTTCTGATTTTTTAGAGCCAGTAGAAACCGCGAAATTTAAGACTTGCGAAATATTTCAACTTTATATTTTTAATCAATTTTTGGTTCTTTTTATATAAAATTCGCTAAATTTTCAGCTTGTCAAATCACCGATGTCTTCATTTTCACGGTTCACGATTAAAAATTATAGCTAGCGAAAATAGGTACTTTTTCAATAGTTACAAATCTTCATTTGGACAAAAATGTCATGGAAAAATGGTTTTTCGTTCTGTTATGCCTTAAAAATGTGCCGAAAAATGGCGAAATATTGTAGAATGCGACAAAAAAAAAAGAGAATATAAAGCATAAACACATATTTTGTCACCAGCAGTCACCAAAACTATCTGATTTTTCATACAAAACTTTTTACATTACAATACTTTTTTTTTAGTTTAGATAGTTTTGAAGAACTCAGGAGGAAGAAAAGATTGAAGGACAAATCTAAAAAAATGACTTTTTCACTAAAATGAGAAAAAAAGGAAGAAAGGAAAAAAGAAAAGAAAAGAAAAAAAAAACATACATTTTTGTCCTTTGCATTACTTTATTTTGTAATACTTAGAGATTTATGCAACTTCGGTTTTTATCACGAGAAATTAATTGAATTATTTTACGCTATCCACATTTTTTCCACTATACCGTGCTTGTGTAAATTTTTTTTAACATTTAATCAAGCACAAATATGTCTTCCGTACTTATTACATCGTTAGACCCTATACTTCCTTAATTATAATACATTCAATTACATTAATCACGGTTGATAAAATAATTACTCGATAAAAACACTTAATTAAATTATTTCCCATTAGAAAATAGTGTGATTTTCAAAAGAAAAGACAAAATGAGATTCACGATTTTCGTTATATACTTATGACTGCTAAGTCCTTCAAATTTAACTAATAACTATTAGTATAACTTAACTTCAAACTAATAACTATTTTCAGGTATTTAATATTGACTATGTAGGTTTAAAATATCTCTTGTAGCAATTGTAATAAATTATCATACATTTGCTTGGTGTTTAGAAGTATCAAATAATTTTATTTAGTAAGGGAATGCGGGGCAAAGAGAAACAGTTAAGATAACATACCTTATTAAAAATGAACACATTGGAAAGTTGCTTTGAAAATTGCAGTATATAAAGAAAGAACAATGGATTTTATAATAAAATCGCATTGAAACATTGTTTTTAGTTTTTGCTGTACATTTTTACCTTCAAATAAAAGCGGAAAATTTTAACTTTTTTTTTCCATGGAGCAGAGTGAAAAAATCTTTTTCGAATGAGATATTTTCTATTTCACGATTTTTTTTTTGATCAAATGAATGAGTAAATAAAAGAATGAATAAATTAATGAGCATATCAATAGTTACTTGTATTCAAATAATTACATTTTTACACATAAATTTATAAATATAATTTGTTTTAAAAATTAATTACATCTATAAAACTAATTAGATTCATGCATAATTATTTTCATCTTTTGATCTTCATCTCTTGAAAGGCACAGTAGGCACAGTATGAGTCGAGTACAGTAGTTAGGTTCAGTATTATTGATGAAAATAGCTCTAACATTAAAAAAAAAAAAAGGATTATGGTGTTACTGAAAATAAAAATGATATAGTTCGTTCTGTGGCTTCAAGGCAGTTATCACCAATTTGCATACAAAGATATCTGAAACACAAATGGGACTCTCTGTTTGTTAACAGCATTAAGGGTTGGTATGACAGGTTATGAAGTATTCCTGCGACTTTCCTTGGAAGAACGGAGACGGAGTCTATTTCTATACATCTGTGACACCAACGCTTGATGCTGTTAACAAGTTGTCAAGTCCATTTATAATTCCAATTCTAATACTCTAATTGTCAATTTAAGCTCTTGAAGCCACAGAACTCTGCGAGTATTTTCCTATAGATGCCATTTTTACTAAGCACTTTTATTATACTTGGCCTGATTGTCACGGAGTGATCTGAGGCTTGATTTTACTTCTATTGCAAAATCCAGATCACTTAGAGACTTCGAGATTTCATAACTTAACGCTGAAAAATTAAAATTCTAAAATAAAATTAAGCACCGTTTATACGTTTTTGAAGGGACTATATGAAAAAAGCGTACAAACGAAAAAACGTGTAATAGGTATAGGTTAATGTGTATTAGACTTTGCAGGGACCAATTTTAAAAACGTATAATTGATAAAAACGTATAAAAGAAACGTATAAAAACGGGGCTTCACTGTATTATTTCGGTTAGGATGCAAAACAGCAAAATTCATGTAATTTCCTCATTGAATATTTAATGTATAAAACCCATTGTTACAAATTGTTACATTGTTACAAATTTAGTTGCCTTGCAACGGTAATGTTAGTAGCAATCAAAATGAAAGTTTTGAATCAAGGCTTATCTGGAGCAAGCATGAAATGTATTCAATATCATTGCTTTCTTAGGATTTTCATCCTCATCTATGCCCATAATCGATAACGATGACAGCGCTAAGGAAAGAGACACATTAAGATCTTTATCGCGAGTAACTTGTATTTCGTGAAACATAAAACAGTTTGGGAAACCTTTTCATACATAAATGTTTCTAATTATTTAGCACACAAATATATCTTAGAAAGTAACAAGGATAAATTTTTAGGCCCAATTGCTTAAAGTTTTAGACACGTATGTAGGAATTGTTTTCTTTTAGTACGGGACATGTATATGAAAACTTAGTGACGTTTCGTGATGGTAACATTATTTTACTTCTGAAATACATTTACACTAAAAAGAATAAAATAGCACAGTTAAAAAAAAAAATACTAAGAACTTTTCATAATGCATTCAAAAGGATAAAATAACTTTTCTCTATCAGAAAGAACAGTTTCAGTATTTCTGTAGTTTTCAGTTTATTCCAAGAAAATGACACCACAAAGGAAGAAAAGAGCGGCTTAAGTCATTTCAAACCAAACTTTCCCGTTTAAAAAAAATATGCATGTTTCAACACTCAAATTTATGATTGAAAGCTAGATAGTAAGAAATTCTCTATATGACTTGAGCCGCACTTTTCTTCGTTTGTGGTGTCATTTTCTTGGAATAATTGAAAACTACAGGATTACTGAAACTGTCCTTTTTGATCGAGAAAAGTTATTTTATCCTTTTGAGTGCATTATGAAAAATGCTTAGTATTTTTTTTTTTTTTTTTTTCAATTCTGTAATTAGTTTTCGATTTGCTAGCACTCCTTTCGTCAACTTATGCAATATGTAAGAAGGAGGGGAAAACTGTGAGAAAACAAACAATATAAGAAAAGAATTTTTCTTAAATCTAAAAAAGTTTTTAAATATATATATTTTTTTAACCAGAGCTTGTCTTTTTAAACACCTTTCGTTTATACTTGGCGATTCTTTTTTCAATGGGTTTGTTTCCGTCAATCAAAAGTAGTATATTTTTTAATTAATTTTTTAAAATGTCCGGTTCTTCAAACAAGGCGTGGTCTTGATGACGTCACAAATAATGCATTTTGGCGCATCTTTCAACCGCATTTCCACGTTATGTTAATCAAGAAGCGAATTACAATTGCGCTTTACGCTTGTTATCAACCATATCGTTGCCAATACACGTGAGTAAAGATGCGAATTAATTATTTTGGACACTGAATGCCATTTCATCATTTGTGATGTCATCGGCGACCAATTTGAGCAATTTTTTAAAAATATTAAAATTAATTATTTAAAAAATGGTCAGATTTTATGTTTTTTAACGTGCTCTTTCAGAAAAAAATACTTTTAAAATTTTGGAAACGACCCCATTCTCAAATGCTCTACAATTCTCTCATTTCCGATTTTACCTTAAATCATCTATCAATTTCTTCGCTAAAAATTAACGTGGAAAGGAACATATTGTGGTTTTAGAATCATTAATAAAAAATTCACAGAAAACGTATTACAGCAAAACAATCACTGACAAACCCTGTTAAACATGCTCAAACAACTATGTTATTTATCATATCCCATCCCGCGTAAGTTGAATCTTATGTGCACGATAACCAAGCAACTAATCACATGACAGCAGGAAATAACTCCAGTTTAATGCGTTTTGATCCCATCTTGACTTATACTCAGCATAATGGCTCTCGAGAGACCAATAATTTAATATGCTTGGAAAACCGAATAACACATGGATAGGGACCAGCATTTACATCACTAAATTTTACAGCATGTGAGTGAAACTTACACGATTAAATATTTGTTTAGAATGAGCTAGCTGCGTTGCCCGGCTTTACCCAGTCCACCTTAAAAATAAAAATTGTATCAAGTGACGTATATTCAACAATCATGAGTGTGTGTTTGTGTGCAGGCATGAGTGTGTGTATGCGTGTTGTGTGTAGGTTTGTGTGTATGCGTGTGTAGGGTTGTGTGTCTGTGTAGGTGTGTGTGTGTGTAGGGGTGTGTGTGTGTAGGGGTGTGTGCGCGCGTGTGTGTGTAGTAGTGTATGTATGCGCGTGTATTTTGGATATGGACGCAACTTGGAGACTTTGCTCGCTAAGAGGTGCAGCATCGTGAGGCCGGTCGGCTGTGGTGCAGCAGAGGGAGGCGGTGGGAAAATAAAATCATAGAACATCAAAACTGTCCAATGAGAACAATAAGCAATGTGATTGATCAAAAAATTTCGTTTAGACCATCATCCTATGTTAGGCGTCCAACATTAATTACATAAGGAAACGGAAGGTAAGGCAGGCGAGAAACTATGACTGTCTTGATCATTTCCAAATGAGAGTTGCACAAGAGATGAAAATGATCAGATGCCAGGCTGAATCTGCGTAGGTGCTTGCTAAGTCAAACGTGCCCCCCCCCCCAAAAAAAAAAGTCACCAGCATTATTATAGACTTATGTCCAAACCCTCAGGTATATCGTGGACATTCACGTCATATCACGATTGGTTGCTATTCTTGGCAGCACTGTCGTGGGATGGTAAAGGGCAGTATATGCAGAAATGAGTTTTCAAGATAATTGAATGGAAGCGTCTTAAATTCCAAACTATCGATAGGGAATGTCAGAGTTTGAAGTTTTTTGGTGCTTTATTTTCAGTGGAAGCCAAATAAGCAAGCTTGTACAATGAAGCTATAGTACAATAGATGAAAACGAGCTGATGTGTGCATCACATGACTTCCTTTTACTCCAATTTAGAGATAATAGTTCCTTGAAGTGAGCAAAAAAGCACTTTAAATACTTTCATTTCAAGTTCTGTTGCGAACCGAAGCAAAGAAAACGTTTTATACAGATAAATTTTCCCAATATGGGCAGTTTTAATGTGATTCAATGGTTAACTCTCTAAATGTGGCCAAATGGAAACCAGTTTAAAAAAAAAGAACCCGCCAAATTCGTCACTTTGGCAATCAAAAGCTTGGCGATATACTGCTAAGTGTTTGCCAAATTATAGCACCGCTTGAGTTTACATTGAAATTAACAATGATTTTACCCCAAAAAGGTGCAAAAGACCCCCTTTGGAACACCCGAATGGAACCAAAAAGAAAGGTTCACAACTAGACTCCACTTGGAGTCTATGTGCCAAATTTTAACTTTCTAGGACATACCGTTCTTGAGTTATGCGACATACATACGCACATACGCACATGCATACGTACATACGGACGTCACGAGAGAACACGTTGTAATTAACCCGGGGATTGTCAAAATGGATTCTTCAGGTGTCTATACGTTCTTAGGCATGTATCCACGTGTGGTCGGGTTGGAAAAAAAAATCAATATTCATTCGGGAGCGAGCAAAATGGAAATTAAGGCTGATTTTTGAGTAAAATTTCTTTTGCGAATACAATACTTCCTTTTTCGTAAAAGGAAGTAAAAAACCAAAAAAGAAAAAAAAAGAATTTGTATATACTGCTTTTTATCTTATCCCGCCAGAACAGTACCCTGTACGAAGGAGCAGTAGAGTAAAGGTTATTGGCGTAATAGATTGATGGGTCAAATTGCTGTTGTGTATCTGTAAGATGGAAGCCTCCTTCTTCGACAAAAAAATCAGCAGTCTCATTCCTCACGATTCTTAAACATTGTTCTTATCTCTATTTCCCAAAAGTTGAAAATTTTTAATGTTTTTCTGAATTAATATTTTGTTTTTCCTTCTAACCTGAAAGAACGACATTTTTACTGGGAGTTTAGTCAGTAAAAGTATTATCATAGATTTGTTTCATTTATGTTGTTTAGTTTTTTTTTTTTTTTTATAAAACCGAGTTTCTTGCTCAGTCCGAAAGTAGGTTAAAAAACGTGGTCTACAACTTTCCATATTCGGCTTGAGGAATAAAGTTTCTTTCTTTATTTACGAAATTTTCCTTGAAACGAGTCCGTCTTAACGAAAATTGAAAGCATTCTGATCATCGTCCAAAATCGAAAAGCAAATGGGGAAATTCGCGAAATTGATATTTGTAGTAGAAATTCACCACTATCCCGAGCACGCAATGCGATATTTAATGTCCATTACTTTGTTTGCATATTAACTTGACCAATAGAGATTCAAACATGCAGATGATAACGATGTCGAAATAGAACAAATCGATCGCTAAATAATCAACCTTTTGTAATCGGCAGCATTCCAGCACACCATTCAAATAAATTAACCGAGAAACCGTTGTTGTTCCAAACAGACAGTCGTGAAATCATACCCTTCGGCAAACTTTTGCGAACAAAGAGCTAAGGATTCGAATGCGACTGCTCGCTATTGTGGCAAGCGAAGGCGGGAATTGTTGAAGCGGATTATATTGCTTTAGTTGTTACACGAATTTCGTGTTTGGGATTTATGCCTTCGTGAGCTGCGCCGGATGAACGTAAATTTCCCACTGGCATTCGAGCAGTAAGCGGTTTAATGCTACTATTCCGTAAAGCTCGGAGATTAGACCGCACATTGATTTTCGCATCTTTTTCCCCTCACAGCTGGGGAGATCATTTGAAAACGAATTGTATTTGTCATAGAATACAAACGAAATTTCAGAATGAGGTGCATCGGCGATACAATGAATTTATCGCCTCTTGACGTGAGAATTTTTAAGACTAGGCGAGACACTGCAGAGGTTTTACAAAGACTTGCACTGATAAGTAAAAAAAAAAAACTTCTTCCGCACTAACAGACAGTAATGTAACATACTAAAAGCATACTTATTACTGTAAAATAAATTAGCTTTTTACGAAAATACCCTGTCTTTTTTTTTCTAAGCCAAAAAATGTGTCGGCTCGCCGAGTTCCTCAGAGTGTCGATTTACCGAGAGTCGAGTTTTTGGGCTTCTAATGTTAATCATATGACTCTAAAACGCTTAAAAAATTTTAAAACTCACTATTTTTTATCTCAAATTTAGAAAATTTCCCCTGGCAAGGCCCCCGTTATGGCACCCTCCCCCCAATATTTGTTATAAATCGGTACCACTGGGAGTTCCTTTCCATGCAAGTCAAGTGCACTACCTTGTATAGTGTCGTAGCCTAGCTATGGCACTTCACGGCTGCTCACAAAATGGAACTGTAAAATTGTCCCTCACTTAAGGCAAGTGACATGATCTAATTGAAGCAGAAAATTTGTGTACCAATTTATAGATTGTTTTACTTTGAAAACGCCATGTCACATATTGTTTGTTTGTATAAATTATACACACCAGAAAATATGTAAGTTGGCATTTTCAAGGCACAAAAATCTGAGTTTTTTCTGTCGGGGGGAGGGTGGCTCCGTGCTTTAACATACTCCCTAGATCTCGGTGACATCCAGCCCCCCCCCCAATAATTTTTCCAAGTCGGCGCCCCTGGATTTGGTGCTAACACAAATCAATTTGCCTTATTTTTATTATCTTTTCTAATATTCCTTTAAATTGTGTATTTGAAACACTATTTTTGAAAATGTTTGGCGATATCATCAGTCTTCATTTTTAGATTTCAATATTTCTTTTCCAAAACGATCGTTCAGAAACAAATAAAACAAAATATAGGAAGCCAAATACGCCAAAAAAAGGAAGCAAGTCATAAAAAAAGATTGATAGTTGCATGAAAGTGTAAATTTCACCAAATAAACAAATTAAGCCATTGTAAGTCATTAAATAAATAATTTCTAGGAAAGTGTAAGATAACCCTCCAAGTGTATAAAAAAAACCATTAAGTAATAATCAACGTTTTATTCACATGTAAATTAAACTGTCAAGTAAAATTGAACAATATTAAAAGCTAAATCAAACAGTAAACAAATACGCCAAAAACAAATTTACCTAGCCAAAAACAAATTTAAAAGAAGCATTAAACGTTCCCTTAAAGTGTAAAGGGAAAGCAAGAGAGGGAAATATGGCCGTGAGGTAAACGATATTTCTCTGTTTCCACTAAGATAAAAATTAAGCCAAAACAACTTGTCCTTTTTAATTCTACTTCCCCACTTTGAAACTTTCTTCAATATTAAATGTTATAAAATTTGGTAATACTTAAGAGAATGTTATGAGGTGTTCTGCAAAAGAATTTTTTTCCGTTTTATGTCACCAGTTGTTGCCATGAGCCGCACAAAACGAATATGATCTGTAAAATCAAAGTTCAGTTAAAAAAAAAAAAGAAAAGAAACGAGAGAGAAAAAAAGAAAAAACTAACCGAACAAATGTTAATAAAACTATATTTTCGCTTTAAAATATATTGAAAACATTACTAAAGCACCGATTTTGCTTATTGCCGTATGAAGGTGTTTCTGACTTAATTACACGTTACTAATTGCAGTTACATTCATGTTACTAATTTCACTTTACTAATTACAGTTACAACGATTAATTTTATTACTTGTGCTTTTTTGATATTAACAGGTTGGCATGATTTACATGAATTACGAATGTTACAGTGTAAATAAATTAGGTTCTACCAAGCCAACTGTCGGTACATGAGGGGCAGTTTTCCACCATGTTTCAATACAGAGACCCTTAATCCAAGCTAATAGTGAATCCTTAATTAAATCTGCAAACAATAAATAAGTTGCCAACAGCTTAGTTTAACATACATATAATTTCAAAAAGAAGATAATATAAGGTATGGTGTGTCTTTTTTTTTTAAAGAAAATCTTCCAAAAAAAAAAAAGTTATTTCGGAATGTTTGGCAGGGTTTATTCTAATACTATCTCACATGAATTTGATTCCTTTTTCTTATGGCATAACCTCAAAATGCCAAGCGAGCAAAGGAAGTATTATTCCTATGATTTGTGCTTTTTGAGCAGAAAAGTTTTCGAAAAAAAAAATGACTTGCAACCCCAAAAGTTGCCTAAATTGCTATGTAGGGACCAAAAGTGCAGAATAAAATTTTTGCAGAGGTAAAAATGCTTTATATATATAGAAATCACTTCTAAGATTTTTCCTTCAAAATATCGGTTTAAAAAGGAGACAATAACTAATAATATAAATAAGGCAATACATTTTCGTTTCTTGACAGAATTTCGTCGAGTTTATATTTTAGTTTTCAGGTTAAGAATATATGAAATGTTATTACCAAAATTACGTCAACGATGTTACACATTAGAGATAAATAAAATATAAGGAAAGAACCCTCTGAATAAAAGTAAAATAAATGAAAAAAAAAAAAAAAAAACGACGACGTGGTAGGAAATAAATAAAATTCGATCGCCTGCGCGTGTAGTTACTTTTAGTAGTAATACACAAACCAATAATTGCAAAAAAAAAAACCTCTTCTAACCAACAATAAGCTAATTTCGTACTTTAGACTGAAGATAAATTTAAGGGTTAAATTTTCTTCATTAGACTACCGCAAACTTCTACATGTGCGTGGGCAAAAACGCGAGCGTCTTATTTTAAACAAGCTGCGTTGCCCGGCTTTGTCCGGTCTACTTTGAAAATAAAAATTGTGTCAAGTAACGTATATTCAACAATCAGGCTTAAATAAAAGAAAAAAAAAACATCACGCAAAATTTCCCCTCCAAACAATAATGACGGATATTAAAAAACTCTTAAGACATTTAAATGAGAAAGATGGATTTAAAAAGCGTAACCAAGGAAACACAAAGTAAAATAAGTTTAAGAATTGAAAACGAGAAAGATGGAAATAAACAATGGATTCAAAAAGCGTTACCGTGGAAACGGAAAATAAAATGGTTAAAAACTTGAATAGAGAATAGATTTTTGAACTTCATTTAATTCGCTTGTAACTTTTTTTCTAATGGAGATAGAGAGTTAAACTTTCGACCACAGATCGAGTTAGATCTGGAGTAAAAAAAGTTGCTCTTTTCAGTTTTGTGAAAAAGAAAACTGTGGGACAATCCCTTCACTTTTTATTGATACATTTAATGAAGAAAGTACTGCCTAAATTTCAGCTAAGCCTACACAAATTCGAGCTAGAAATGCAAATAACTCTCACCTTAATTAAGTTAGATCATTGAAACAAATTGCGTAGAACGCGGAAAGTTCTACTCTTTCCAACGATATATAATATTAATATGAGCAAGTAAGTTTTCTTCCCCATAATCGGGAATTTATGAGAAAATTGGGTCTAAATTGGAACACAAAAAGAACTCTTCATCGAATTTTTTTCCAACTGGTCTGCAAACCTTTTCAGGACTTAAAAGAACAAACTGTGAGAATTTCATCGAAATCGGCCGGGTACTTCTCGAGTTTTGCGAGTTCAAACACACAGACGCCTTTTGGGGACTTCATTTTATACTATGTAGAGATTTGATGTAAAATAGAGTTTCATGTTGCTTGAGAATAGTTTGCCTGGTACTTTTGCATGTAAAGCTGAAAACATATCGCTTTTTGGTAAATAATTAGAAAACATAACGAACTATTATTGCACACAATTCTTCGTATTTCAAAATTACGGAAACTGAAAAAAAGGGATCGGTCATTACCAACATAGTACAAGATTTTCTATATGGTGAGCAACAGGGCTGTCCCATTTTCCTAAAGTGTAAACTTTACCATGAAGATTTAAAATGATTTTATAGTTAACAGTGATTGCTGGTATTGTGTTGCCCTGAGTTGCTTCTCAGTATTCATGTTATTTGACTGTTTTTTTGCAAATTTTAACTTTTTTTTTTTTTTTTTTTTTTTACAGTTAAGTGAAACGTTGCATTTTTAATGACAATATTTTTCTTGGAGTTTTCATTTAAGACAATGCTTTATTTTTTGATTAAACTAAATTCAGCGACCATGAAGGCCAAGATGTATTGTGCCCATCTCACAGTTTATGAGACCGAGAGCTCTGGAGTGCAAAGCAGATGTTCCGGTTAGGTAGTCAACCGAACCCGGAACATCCAGAGTTTATCTATTAACCCCTTCAGTCGGAACTATGAAATATTTGACCAAAAGTGTTGATATTTGGTACACAGTGTACTATGGTAAAGGGTTTCTTATAGACAAAATTTTGAGTTTGTAGGAAAAAAACCAAAAGAGTTATGGCACGTTCAATATTCCGGACTTGTATTTTTGAAATCAATATTTCATATACAAAAACGATAAAATACCAAACAAACTTCATTATAAAATGTTCTACAAACAATTATAAAACATAATATAAGCATTTGAAACGATTAATTAAAAATTATATATTTTTAAAAAAATCAGGAAAAAAACCTCGCTTTTCAGATGAAAATGCATGGTTGGAAAAACGAGCCACTCTATCTCTCAAACCTTATATGTCAGTGTTGTCAATCCCAAAACGAAAAATTATTTCACAGATTATAATAACCAGAGTGTAAAGAGTCAACTACAAAAAAAAAAAAAAATCAACTAATTAAATCAATTATTAAATGATTAGCAGCTGTTTAAAGGGGTTGTCCGGTATACCGGACACCAGGTCTGAAGGGGTTAAGCAAGCTTGACACACATTTTATCAACCCACTGATGGGATGAAAGGGTGAGCCGACCGTGGCCAACCCGGGTCTGAGGTGTGGAAGCGCTGAGAGCTACCATTACACCACTGGCTTCTCATTATTTAATTAGTAATTATTTCATTGTTGGTCTGAAGTTTTTTTTCTCAACTTTAATTTTCTGCCGAGTATTTTATCTCGTCAAGCTCAATGAAATCTCTCAAACTCTGGTAGCTTGGTTCTTTGACGGTAACCACGGCTTATCTTACAAACGAGTTCTGAGAGAACGGCTTTTTGTACTTATTTTCAGACTAATTTAATTTTTCACTTTTAGAGGGAATTCAAACCAATTCGACTGCAAATAAGATTCGAGTACTATGGGACTCCCTACATTTCCCTATGACCTACAAGACCTGGTTGTATCCATAGAGATTATGCAAGAACTAGAGTGTGGGCTGTCAACATGAGATGAAAGTGACGGTGAAATAAGGGGAGGGGGAGGGGAGAGGAGGTTAAGATTCAACAATTTTCTCACTAGACCTTAGTCAAGTAAAAGTGCGTGTTTGACTAAGTTTGAATCGATTATTTCTGAAAGGGAGTGAAGTCCAATGGATTCCCGTAGGACTTACGCCCTTTCTGAAATAATCGATTCGTTTGTGCACTTGGCTGAAAGTTAGGTCATTGCGCTCCCCAAACAATGGTTTTCAAAACCACTTACATCTTTAGAACCAAGAAATAACCCTAGCGCGGACGCTTGTTTGATTACTAATCTGTAGTTGTAGCTCAAACGAAAACGATCCATTGGCATGTGCACTTATATTTGCTTAAACAGGCGGAGAACAAAAGGCCCCCTACAGACTGCTGAGGGAACAATTGCTTAAAGTGATATCCGAATCAACAGGACATGATTGAAAGAAGTACTCGTGCCAGGATTCAATCTTGTGCCTTTGGCGCGATAGTCATCCGTTCTATGGACTATGGCATTGGGCTTCAAACCGAGCAGCATTTAGGGTTTAAAAAGCATTAATGAATATTTTCAGTAAATTACCGCCCAATAGCCAGGGCTAAAGCAGAAATACATGAAATACACCGCCAGCTGAATATACCATGCCTCGCATTCAATCCTCTAGTTGAACCGAACCATTGCTTCGGTCACTCGCCTGGTCTGCGCTAATTCTATATTAGCTACCAGTTTGTTTGGCACTCTTGGCTTCCTTAAGAAGTTTTCCATCTCCAGCTCAGTCACTTTCCTATGCCGGGCTGATGAGTGCTAATAAGCACGAAACTGCAGTGCTCGGCTGGAAATGACTGAGCTGATGGTGTATTTCATGTATGAATGAATATTGTAAGAATCAGTCATTATTTTTCAAGAGTAACACGCAAATAACGAAAACACTTAAGGTAGCACTGCTTATATTGTTTCTCGTAATCTTTACTAATAATAAAGCTGAAAGTCTGTCAGGATCTCTGTGACGCGCATAGCGCCTAGACCGTTCGGCCGATTTTCATGAAATTTGGCACAAAGTTAGTTTGTAGCATGAGAGTGTGCACCTCGAAGCGATTTTTCGAAAATTCGATGTGGTTCTTTTTCTATTTTAATTTTAAAAACGAAATTCTCATAAGATGGACGAGAAAAAAACGAAATTATCATTACGTGAAACCGTAACCAAGCCAATTGGTGAGAAAATTTACCATACATTATATGTAAATATACAGGCGAACTAAAAGATCTTTTAATTTTCTATTACGGGCAAAGCCGTGCGGGTACCACTAGTATTGTAATAAAAGCAGGAGTTCAAAAAAATATCACTTTAAAAGCATGATCGTACACATGGTTAGAATAATCACCGGGAAAATAAAGATCATCCAGTGGAATTAAAATTATTTGTGAAAACGAAATGGTAGCGAATGTGCGCAAAGAAATGGAATTCGCTTGAGTGACAAGGAATGAAAGTACTACACCTAACCTCCTGGTAGAAAATAATGTGACTTGATTGCTTGTTCCAACAACATCTCATGGCATCAATCAATTCGGGTTTGTGTTTCATAAATTATATTTCATCATGAAAGCTTAAAAGCAAAAAAATAAACACAACACTTTACTATTCCTTCAGTTAATCTTCGTCATTCTAAGTAAATAATGCGCTAAAAATTTACATATTAACAACAGCCTGTCACAACATTAATATTTTCTCATTAAAAAACACCCCGGATTTCATCATTAGTCATTCAGAAATTAAATCTTTTACTGCACAATTATGCTAATTGAACTAATTTTGAAGACCGTTCCTATGGAAAATTTATTACTAATGTGAATGTTTAAAATTCATATTTGCATAAAATAATTCTTAACTCTGGACGTAATTTTGACTCTTGGTTTTCTTTATAGCTGAAAGTCAAGTTTTGAATAATGATTTAAGCGAACCAATTATTTCTCGAACATGTGCATAATTGAAGTTAATATTTTAAACGACTGTCAGAAAGTATTGAATCGAAAAAGTTTCAAGTTTCCTGAATGCTTCTGTGAGCAAGGAAACATACTAATGACAAGAAAATTTTTAATAAATGGTATAATTTTTCAGTAAATTATCTGTAATTCGTATTGATTTTTGCTTTGTAATTTGGAAAAAGTATTATATAACCATTTAAAACGCAAATATGAATGAATCTGGTTATTCCACGTATCCAGCTGTCTCGCTCAAGGGGGGAAAAAGAAAAGAAAAAACATTTAAGGTTTTAAGAAATTGCATACAAGATTTAAGATATCTGAGTATTCCTCCCAAATTTTGCGTTAATTTTAAGTTTGCAGTGTGCCTCATAACTTATGGGACAAATGTTTATGGGAGCTATATTGCATCTAGAGCAGTAGTGCCTACACATTTGTTTGCCAAGGGCTGTCCGTGATATTAAGAACTTCTAGCCAGAATCTATACTAATATTATAAAGGGAGAGGACGAATTTTTGTGTGTTTATATGTTCGAGGTAATCTCCGGAACTATTGCAACTATTTGAAAAATTCTTTCACTGTATGAAAGGTGCCTTCTTACTGAGTAACATCGGCTATAATTCGAAAAAATCCGACAAATAGATCATTTTTACTTTCTTCTATATCTAATATATAGAAGAAAGTATTGGATTCGTGCAAATTTTCGAATTTCGAATTTTGACGGATTCGAACGTTTTGAGGTGTGCTGAGTCCATTTCGACCATTTTTGGAAAATGTCTGTCTGTGTGTGTGTGTGTGTGTGTGTGTGTGTGTATGTATGTATGTGTGTGTGTGTATGTATGTGTGTCACGTCTGTGTGTGACCAGTTTTTTGTGGCCGCTCTACAACAGAAACTACCGCATGAAATCGAACGAAATTTAGTACACATATGTGCCCCTATGTGAACTTGTGCCCATTAGTTTTTGGCGCGAATTCCTCCAAGGGGGGTGGAGCAATGGGACGTTTTTCGAGTTACGCGTGCTTGCTATTCCTCAGGAAGTTACTGGCGGAATCAAACAAAATTTGGTCCATATGTTGGTATTAACAGGAACAGGTGCTGATTCAATTTTGGTGTCAATAACTCAAACGGGGGTTGAGCTGTAGAACGTTTTTTGTCGTCAATTGTGACTGCTGTATCTCAAGAAATAATGAACGGAATGAAAGAAAAATTTATCGGCAAGTAGCCCTTAGTGGGTATAAGAACTGATTTTATTTTTGTGTCAACAGCTAAAAGGGGGGTAGCGCAATCACCCGTTCTTTTTTTCCATTTTGAGTGCCCTATCTCAAGAAGTAATGCTACGTTCTGGTTGAAATTTGGAATATATGTGAATCCATATGTAAACAGGCTTTGGTTCTATTTTGACGCCGATCGCTCCAAGAGGTGTTGATTTTTTTTTTTTTTTTTTTTTGCGAATAAAAATATTTTTATTAATGCAACAATAAGAAAGATAAATCGTAATAGATTGTCGTCTGCGTATTTCTCGTGATTTTAATTGTATGGAAATGATAGGAAATATTATCTCAATGATTTAAAATTTTGAACTGTTGCCATCTTATGTTTGTTAACAAATAAAATATTTGTAATTCATTCAAGCAAGGCTTTTAAAATAACTTTCAATTTTCGCTCTTTGCTTTGCTTTTGCAATAATTCAGACATTGGGATAGTCGTCAAGTTTTTGCATGTGTAATTTTGTTTTTGTTGGGAATATTGCTTCCTCGTCAAGCATGGGGAGGGATCAGAAAAAAAAAAGAAAAATATAGAAGAAAGTTTCGTGATGGCCACAACATACTAGTTTACTTTTTTCTATATCTAATATATAGAAGAAAGTATTGGATTCGTGAAAATTTTCGAATTTCGAATTTTGACGGATTCGAACGTTTTGAGGTGTGCTGAGTTCATTTCGACTATTTTTGGAAAATGTCTGTCTGTCTGTGTGTGTGTGTATGTATGTATGTGTGTGTGTGTGTGTGTGTATGTATGCGTGTCACGTCTGTGTGTGACCAGTTTTTTGTGGCCGCTCTACAGCAAAAACTACCGCATGAAATCGAACGAAATTTGGTACACATATGTGCCCGTATGTGAACTTGTGCCCATTGGTTTTTGGCGCGAATTCCTCCAAGGGGGGTGGAGCAATGGGACGTTTTTTGAGTTACGCGTGCTTGCTATTCCTCAGGAAGTAACTGGCGGAATCAAACAAAATTTGGTCCATATGTTGCCATTAACAGGAGCAGGTGCTGATTCAATTTTGGTGTCAATAACTCAAAGGGGGGTTGAGCTATAGAACGTTTTTTGTCGTCAATTGTGACTGCTGTATCTCAAGAAATAACGAACGGAATCAAACAAAAATGTGTTGACAAGTAGCCCTTAGTGGGTATAAGAGCTGATTTTATTTTGGTGTCAACAGCTAAAAAGGGGGTAGCGCAATCGCCCGTTCTTTTTTTCCATTGTGAGTGCCCTATCTCAAGAAGTAATGCTACGTTCTGGTTGAAATTTGGAATATATGTGAATCCATACGTAAACAGGCTTTGGTTCAATTTTGACTCCAATCGCTCCAAGAGGTGTTGATTTTTTTTTTTTTTTTTTGCGAATAAAAATAGTTTTATTAATGCAACAATAAGAAAGATAAATCGTAATAGATTGTCGTCTGCGTATTTCTCGTGATTTTAATTGTATGGAAATGATCGGAAATATTATCTCAATGATTTAAAATTTTTAACTGTTGCCATCTTATGTTTGTTAATAAATAAAATATTTGTAATTAATTCAAGTAAGGCTTTTAAAGTAACTTTCAATTTTCGCTCTTTGTTTTGTTTTTACAATAATTCAGACATTGGGATGGTCGTCAAGTTTTTGCATGTGTAATTTTGTTTCTGTTAGGAATATTGCTTCCTCGTCAAGCATGGGGAGGGATCAGAAAAAGGAAAAATATAGAAGAAAGTTTCGTGATGGCCACAACATACTAGTTTATTCCAATTTAGGCACAAATTTCACGTAAATTTCCTATTGTTGGCTATTAAAGGGGTGAAAGATTACTTGCACGTATTAATATTTTATATGAAAGGGTAGAATTTTCCGCGTTCTAAGCAATTTTTTCAATGCTCTAACTTTATTACGACGGGAGCAATTTGCGTTTTTATTTCGAACTTTTTTATGCTTAGCTGAAATTTTGGTAATACTTTCTTCATTAAATCTATCAATAAAAAGTGAAGGAATTGTCCCACAGTTTTCTTTTTGACACCGTTGGAAAAAGCGACATTTTTTACTCCAGAAATATCTCGACCTTCGGTCGAAAAAATAATCTTCTATCTCCAAAGGAAAAAAAGTTACAAGCCGTTAAAAATAAAGTTCGAATAAATCTCATCTCCATTAAAATTACTGATGTTTTGTTTTGCATTGCCATGGTTGCGTCTTTTATCTTCGCTTCATTTTAATTTCTTAAAAGTCCACAAACTTGGCGCCACGGAATTATAAGCAATGGGGAAATGTTTTCGCCCATTCTGCCTATTTTACTATCTACGTTATAATTCCCCCAGACAATGTAGAAATTGCGGGAAGAGTTTGAAAACTAGGAGTCTTAGCAAGTTTCCCAATTGTCGCCAAATTTGTGGACGCCAAAGATCAAGGGGTAATGTACTTCGGCCATGGCCTTGCCGATAGTGACAGAAGCAAACAATTATAGCAAATAATTGATGATAGCGTCAAACCCCCAGTTATCGAAATATCTTCGAAATTACTAATGAAAAGAAACCGGTACATCGTAAAAGCAGGGGGGGGGATGGAATTTGTATTTGTACGCGCTGTTACATTTAATTCTAAAGAAGAACATTACTATGATTTAGCTTTCAAAACTTAATGATATTTAAATTATTTTACATCAGAGGGGGAGGAGGCATCAGTTTTTTTTAAATTCAACGGACTTCCATTAAATTTTTAGCTCTGGCATTGCTGTGCGGGTACTGCTAGTGACTTGATATTTTACAAGAACGTTTTAGTTGAGTCATGGCAAATTGTTTGATGAAGGAAAGAAAATACAGTGAAACCTGTGTAAGTTGACCACTTGCGGTGCACTACTTTAGTGGTCAACTTACAGAGGTTGAATTATATGGTATAGATCTAATTCTGTGCCCGAAAATAGTGATCAACTTACAAGGGTGATCAACTTAACAGGTTTTATGTAGTTCCAAAATATGCCGGTGGACGGCGCAGTCTGGGTAATTTAAGTAAATTTAAAATTCCTGTTAAAAGGGTTTGTTTTCTGCCTTAACCTTGGCTTAGGGGTGGTAACTTAGTGATAAAAATACCCAAGCTTTGCCTTCAATTTACGAGTCGAACCGCACCATGCTAAAGACACTCGCTAGTGAGACAAATTCCCTTTATTTACCAGTTTGTTGGCTGGCATTCTCAACTTCAGTGAGATGACATCTGCCTTCGGTTCGGTTATTCACTATTCCTGACTGAGGAGTTTTGATAAGAACGAAACTGCAGTCTCAGGATGTAATGACACGGTTGTCTGGTATTTTGCGATTACTTCTGACCTTTGCCTTTGCTTAGGGGTGATAACTTACTGCTAAAAATGTGGAAATGTTGTTCGCAAGAAATCAAGAGCAAATTCAGAAATGTTTCAAGGAGGGGGCGGTTGACTTTTTAACTTAACTTTTTCTACGTATCTGGTCACACGTGCTTGGGGGGGGGGGATGCGTATCCGATCACACAGGATTGATTAGGTTTCGTGATGTTTTGAAAGGTTGCAGGATGTGATCTTCAATTCGTAGTATTGGGGATAAAAGAAAACAACGGACCACACAGGTCAGCTGCACGGGTCAAAGTTTAGAGATTTATCCAAAAATAATGGCATAAAAACCCTTAACCGGAAAAGTCAGGTAAGAATGGTGGAATACCTGGAATAACACAAGAAGCATGATTTTTAAACCTCAAAATTAGTTAGGAGAAGAGTAGCCATTGCCCCGAGAGGAATTTCTAAATCAAAACTAATTGTCCTATCAGAAGTTAAAGCAAAATATCGATAACCCATCTTAACATCAACAGGAAAACAGCTAACATTCTCATTAGACTTCGAACAAAGCATCACCAAAATAAAAGAAATGTTCGCAGACTTGATTAGGAAATACCAAAATTGTTTCCCAAACTGTCTTAACATCAAGTAACAACATCAACAGGAAAACAGCTACCATCCTCATTAGACTACGAACAAAGCATTACCAAAATATGAAAATTTTCACGGACGGGACTAGGAAGTACCAAAATTGTGCCCCAAATTGTCTCAATATGGAACTCTCACACAGCTCCATGTCTTCAAGTGCTCTGCAGGAACCCTTTACCTCCTGGATTACCTTACACACGAAGATTTGTTCATTGATCTTGCCATAGACATTTCCAAGATCATTCAAATTATGATTTCTTTTGATTACACGACGATAACAAAATCGGAATTAGCACGAATGACTTAACATGTAAATATACTTTCTAAAGTTGCAGCAGATGCTCGGAAGATATAATCATAAAACTTCGACATTCAAATAAACAGTTGTTTTCGCCCGTGTCTGGCATTTAACCCTTCGTAAAATGACAGCTCATAAAACCTAAGTTGACATCTTCAGTTCGCGCATGAAGATGAAAAATTGAAAAAAATATGGTTAAAATTAAATTTAAAAAAAAATTAAAATTAGTTTTTTTTTAAATGTCTTTATAAAGCAACAGCCATAAATTGTCAGTATATAGCGTAGTAGGAACCTAAAAATCTTTTTTATAACTTTTACATAAGATTTTTCGTTTGCGCATACGTCTTAAACTAGGCTAAAATCTCCTGCCCAACCTAGGGCGTATGCACGAACTAAAGATCTTATGTAAAAGCTATAAAAAGTTTTTTTTTTTTTTTTTGGTTCAAACTTCGCTATATACGGACAATTTACAGCTGTTGCTTTATAAACACATTTAAAAAAACTAATTTTATTATTTTCTGAAAATTTCAAATTTTAACATATTTTTTCAAATTTTCAGCCCCATGCGCGAAATGAAAATGTAAACTTAGATTTTTTATTATTTTTCTCCGATTGAGGATACCAAACTGCAACTTTTAAGAGTTAACGCGATTCCAAAAAAAAAAAAAAATTGAACCACCCTAATTTTCAATTAAACTTAGGGGCCAAAAAACATGTTTTCCGGGAGAATTTTTCCAAGATTTACCCATAAAACCTGTTCTTAATTATTTAGATTAGAGGGTTATATCACTCTGGTATTTATTGAAGAGATAGACACAAAAAAGATTAAAAATTATGAAAAGGTGGAAATGTTAAGGAAATGGCAGTTTTTTGCTAACAAATATGGCTTTTTTATTTAAAAAAAATCCTGAGATTTTTTTTCTCAACAATTAAGTAGTCAGAATGTGTTATTTATTTCATGTTTAATAATCGTACAACGTTTTAGAAAAGTGCAATGAATATTGAAAATATATATATATATTTAGAGTATTCGCCTACATTAAGGGCATTTGACCAATTTCTTGAAGCGTTTTCATTTTGCATGGGTAACTAATTTGGACTTGTGTGTCAATACATGCCAGCGGACGGCTGCATGCGGGAAGTAAAGGAGCTCGTAGGTTCAATTCCCACCAGCCCGGGTGATTATTTCCTTCTTTTTATGATGCACGTTTTATTCTGATCTGTGTTATCAAGTAGGGGGACCCGGGGTAAAATGGGTAGCCGGGGTAAAATGGGCATAGTTGCATTTTTCTTGATTTTATTCTACTGGACAACATTTTTTGAAAATAAAAAAATATGATGAACATGTTTACATATCAGGCAAAATTTTGACTTGAGGAAAAAAAAATCTAGCAACTCATTTACCAGGCTTAGCAACAATTTTATTTTTCAGAACACAAGGCAATGCGTTTATAGTGAGTGATAAACGTCTTTCTAGAAAAATTTACAGGAAGAGTTTTGGAAGTTTTTTATTTGGATTTGATAGAAAAAGAATTTTTCTAACAGAAAACTCAAAAATTAATATTTACAAAAATTTTGTAGTACTTTTAGTTGCACGTGGTAAAATGGGTATAGCCAACATTTTCGAGTTAAAGACATTGAATACATGAAGATTAAAAAACTTAATTATCTTTGCAAGACAAATGTTAGATATTATTCATCTTTTAAACTAAAAGTATGTTTTTAAAAAGTTTTATAAATAATTACTCTTTATTTATTTGTTGTATTTTAGTTACTATAACTTATGCCAATTAGTACTTAAAGGTATTATATTTTTTGATTATTATCGATATAGTTTATGATTACTGTAGGTTAGTAATTTACTGTAAGTTTATTATGTATAAGGTTCATTGCTACACATTATAAAACATAGTAAGTATTGATAGCTAATATGCTGTCTTTTTAATTTCCTTTTAAAACCACAAACCCCATTCCCACATAGTCTATGTACAACCTCACATACAATCACAACCGAATCCTTATGCCTCATAGCAAAGTTGTACTGAATAACTAAATCCTCCTATTATAACTCTTGGTTCACAGCCATTTTTTAGCACTGGTAAGGAAACGAAAAATTTACAAAACAAAAAAAGTAAGAGTCTAAACAAAGGTGGAAGATGTAATTACAGAACAGGTGGCTGCAAGATTGTACACGAACAGGCAAGAGACAAACAAAAGCAGAAAAAATATAAATAAATACACATAAAATTATTAAATTAAAAAAAACATTAACAATAATTGATAAAGTAACTAATAAAGTAGAAGTAAAAACTAGTGGTTCTTCTACATGTTAATTCCAGCAATTGGCGATAGGGACGTTGTTAAATTTGTGGAATTCATAGGTTTGATCACTGAAATCTCAGCTGAAGGTGAATATACTGAGAAGTTTGCTACAAAATCATCTGTCAAATTATTCTATGTGCTCCCCAAGAAAGATGACACTGATGTTGTGCAGGCATCACAAAGTTGTAAAAATACTACCTCAGCCAAACCGCAAGTCTTTGCCAATGCGCCTTTTGTTCATAAATTTGGTTCTGTAAACATTTTTTGTGGTTGTTTTGAACTAAAGTTTTTATCCTCCAATGCAATTATACTCATTTAAAAAAAATTCTCTCCATTAGTTACAGTGTAGTTCAACTTTAAACAGCATGTACCCATTTTACCCCGGTGTATACCCATTTTACCCCGAAGCACGGGGTAAAATGGGTATACACAGGGGTAAAATAGGTATACCCCTTTACACTAAATTTAAAGCAAAAAGTTAACACAAACTGTGCCCAAATTAGACCTAATATACACAATGTATAGAATATTCAACAAAAACACAATTATATTTCATGATATTTCTGCTATGGGTCACTGAAATTAAAAATGCTGTTTTTTATACCCATTTTACCCCGGGTGACCCTACTCACTGTGGAGCACGTTAAAATATCTTGTCTATCGTCTGTAATAACAAATGTTGGCCTGAACTGAAGTGAATTGAATTTTAACTATTTTTAAAACTTTTCTTGGAACTTACAAATTTAGGGTTTTGTTTGGATTTGTCCGCACTGACTCATAGTAAAATCATAATTTGTATTTTTGAAATACAGGATGATTTACGTCTTATATATAAAAGCAAAAAACCCTCCCCCCCCCCCTCTCTTACGCAATCTTGAGAAGTGATATTTATGTAATTTACTGCAGTGTTGAGATTTTTTTTCCAGTTATACAATACTCCATCCTTGAGTAAAATATACTATACATTTAGCATATTGAGCAAATATTCGATGCTATCTCTATATTATAAAGTAAGTAATTAATGATGCTAATGAAATTATAAGTGAGAAACAGCTTTTAGAGGTTTTAATCACCTACAATTTATTTATTCTTTTTAAAACAGAGTATGTTTAAATTGGACAGATCTGATCATGTATTCCTAATCATTTGAACACATGGCTGGATTAGTTTTAACATAGTATCAACGATGCGTAAGCTTTCGACTATCAGCGTAAACATTTCCAAATACAAGCAATGGATGCGATTCGTATTTGTTCAATAGAGGGATTGAAAGGGATTATGAAATTGGGAAGATTAAAGATTCTTTCGAGTTGATTAAGAAACGTTGTTTTGAAAGAAAACGTGCTTAAATATGTGGAATGTGTGCTGAAATCCGGTACGGATAAGCGAATATTCGATTCGATAGTTTTAAGTGATTTCTTAGTGAATGAAACAGCTCAATGATTAGAAATGAAACGTTAGGAAATCTACGTTTTAGTTTGCTTTCCTGTTTGTGTGTTTGAATTTCTTGTTTTATATGTAGCAACAGTAGACTTAATTCATTCGCAACAAATAAGAAGTTTCTACGCATTTTGTATTGTTGCATTTAACTACCGTTATTTTTCTTGAAATTTATGTTTGAAAAGAATTGGTTTGTACGTGTAGCGGGGGTGACCATACGGTCGCTCCCCCTACACGTACAAATAATTATTTTTAAACTTGTTGGAACTAAAAATAGAGAATTTGAATTGTAGAATATTCTCAATGTTTTGTGTTCATGTTTAATTACTAACGTTGTTTATTTAATGTTTATGCAAATTAACCTTGTTCTAGTTTTCTAACACCTTTACTTTTGGTGTGGCAACAGTGTGTTGTCTAATGTATAAAACTGCCGGTGTTGTAGTAGTCAGAACTTGTTTTTTTCATTTTTCTTTACGCGTGTGTAAGCTAACCATGCTTTTGATTTTTTTTTTAAATAAATACTTTTGCTGAAGTCTAGTGCTGTCTCTCGACTAGAAATTCAGTAAAATAGTGATGAAGTAAGAATTCAGGACATTGAATTAAATGTCCAGTACCTGCAACAAGTTAAATATGTTTAGATTTTAACAAAACTTATCTTTTTCAGAAAATTAATACTGATGATATTATAAGATAAATACCTTTGTGCTGAACAACAATGTAAGACAAACAACGTTAGAAGAATTTGTGCTTCTTCTAACGTTGTTTGTCTTACTTTACTGATGATATTGCCGATACATATTAGTTCCTTAGATTCGAATATATCACAATTAAAAGATAAAGTTTAAATTTCCGGAAATTAAGTGTTAATGCTATGCGTAGAAATGTCTCATTTGTGCACATGGATTAAGCATACTATCACTTCACCAAAAAACAAGAAATTCAAACACATGAAAGCAAACTAAAGTGTAACTCTATCGTGTTAGTAATCGTTAAACTGTTTCATTTACTTCGAAATTACTTGAAACTTCTGAATCAAACATTCACTTATCCGTATCGAACTTCAGTCAAGTCAAAGCATATTTTCCTTCAAAGCAACGTACATTCAAAAAATAATGATAGGAATATGCATAAAAATCGATAAAAAAAGGATATAAAATAGTAGAAAATAACAAATATGTTATCACAGATGAGTCATAAATTTAATCTCGGATCTATAGAAAACGCGAGTTAGAGTAACAAAATGCAAATAGAAAAAAAAAGTGCATATACTAGCACAATTGTTTAGAAACGTAAATGCGAATTGGTGACATTTCATTCGAAATTGTTGTTTCTTTAACAGTGTAGCTACATCTGATTCATAATAAATTTATTGTAATTGTATCCTTAGGCCAAGTAAATATTAAAATTTGAAAACAAATTACCAGAAAATGAGGCTTATAATTAAGTACTTGTTTTGAGAATATAAAAACCAAAACCATTGCAGTTTAAAACAAATATCAGGCCTTCAAATGTGCTTTGAAGGATAAAGGATTAGGGTTTACACAAAAAGTGACGTCTTGGTTAGTTTTTAAATGTGAATATAAAATTTTTGTTTCGAGTGAAAAACTGGTGGCAAACTTCCATTACATGACCTATAACTAGTACACTCATTTTACATTAAACATATATATTTTTTTAATTTCTTCATTATTGCTAGTTTTCTAACATGCATTTCAGCGTCACCTCTGAGACCTTCGATTAGTTTTGAAAATTTTTTCAGATCATTAAAGCGCACCACGGTCATATACTATTAAAAAAAATCTTGACATTTTACTGAACAAGTTACTGGCTTCCAAGTTCCCAGTAACTTTTACCTTAAAATACTATTTTACTGTAAAATTTTACACTAAAATAAACGAGAGTTAAAAAACGCAAAATACCAGCAGCAGGTTCAAACTCGTGATATTCGTATTGGACAGGCGGTCTTGTTAACCACCATATGGGACACCTCGAAACAGGAAAAGTACGGTGTTGTGTGCTTTGCACTGTAAGTCACGTGGTGTATCAGTTGGCGCCTTAGGTCATTGAGATATTTTCTCATTCTCTCAATAGTCTAAGGATGGCGCTGCAATCCTTCATTTTTCTCGGTACAATTTACTGTAATTTTTTCTGTACTGTAAACACTACATTTTACAGTAATTTTTACCATAAAAGATTCATGAATTTTTAACAGTGTAGCAGCTTTTAACATCTTTTGCTTCGCAAAATCATGTGCTACTTTTATAGTTTCGACCGCAAACAATTTTTCAAATTGTTTTTGCAAAGAACGGAAATGAGCTGCGTAAATGTATAATGGGGTTGTTTCCTTCAGTAAAAAGTAGTACTTTTAGTCAATGAAATTGATAGAATAAGCAAAAAAAAAAAAAAAAAATAACATGGATCCAGAAAATTCTTGCATTTTTCCAACAGTTATTTTTTAATTAATTTTTTAAAATGTTCGATTTTTCAAACAAGGCGTGGTCTTGATGACGTCACAAATGATGCTCTTTGGCGCATCTTTGTACCGCGTCTCCACGTTTTGGTAATCAAGAAGAAATGTAAACAATAAAAGCTCACCGATTTCAGCAATTTTTTAAAAAATATTAAACAAAAAATCATTTAAAAATGGTCAGATACTATGTTTTTAAGCACGCTCTTTCAGAAAAAAGTACTTTTAAAATTTTGGAAACGAACCCATTATACAGTTCTCTTGCTTTCTGAAAGAAACATTAAGTTTTAAAGCAAATTCTTATTTTTTTTGTGAATGGAAACATGTTTTTGTGATTCTAGTATTATTTGTCATTTTATTTTACCTACGTACGGTTTTCAAAAGGAGAGCGATTGATAATTTATAATTGAAAAGTTTGTTGAGGCTCTTTTCTGGAAATTCCTTTTACGGAATTAAAAAACAGAATTTTTGTCATAAACATATTCAATGATTACATCCTCCTAAGAAACGTACATACTTAAAATTCAAGATAAATTTGAAATATTAATGAAAAATTATTCTAATCTTATTAAAACTTCAAATACGCAGTTGCATATTATCTATTGAAACAATGAGAGCCGACTTTTATAAAATGCTGAAACAATCTTAGGGGTGATTTCCATTTGTCAAGCTTTTGTGATTCAGCTATTTAAATGAGACATGTTTTAAAATTAAATTAACATATTTTCCTCAGTGTAATCAAAGTTCTTTTGCGAAACTAAAGGCTCATTTCGTTAGTACAAGTCCAAAATGAACAAGAATGAGTTCATTTATTATTGCGTGTTTGTTGTTCGTTTGAACTATAACAAAATTTCGTCTCCGTATTTTTAAAGCTATGATGTAATTCACATAAAAGGCACTTATCGCATTCCATTTAAAATCTAAATTCTGAAACGAATAAGGGTCGCTAGGACACTTATTTGCTTTTTGTATTTGTGCAAATTCTGTATGGGTAAAACTAGAAGAATATTGTTTGCATTGCAACCATGTTTGCTTCTCATTTTACATTCTAATGGACCTTTTAATTTTGTTTCATTACATGATATACAGGGGGTCCGTTTTAGCTTGCAGGACCTTTTTTATCGCAGTTATTAGGCCTAGATGTATATTTACAATTGCAAAAATGTTCAAAATCAGATGTAGAGTTAAGATATTGAAAGTTTGAAGCAAAAGTAAAACTGAGTCAAAAAATACAAAATTAAAATTTATATACTGGCTCTAGATCCCCTAATATTTAGCGAAATAATCTCCATTGAAAACTATTACTGACAAAAAAAACGTGACAGTTGTACGACCAAAATTCAAGGAGATATTCCAGTTCAAAGTTTTAAGGGACCATACAGAAGATGAGATTAGAACTTATCGCCCTTTCAGACGAATGACAGGTCGTCAAAGTAAGAAAAAACAAGGTATTTATATTTTTCATTGCTATTCAAAAATAAATGCAAATGTTATGTCGTGGTACGCAAAAACAAACTTTAAAACCTCAAACAATTTGAAAAACCGCACTCTATGCATACATATTTTTAAAAACCCTTGTTAACCGCTTTATTTTCCAACAAAAAGTGTTATTGACAGCAAGTGAAAAGTGGTTTAAGTCACAAAACGCTGCGTTTCATATCTCAGTAAATATTAGTCATACTGATTTCAAATTTTTTGTGTTGGTATTATTTTTCAATGGAGATTATTTCCCCAACTATTAGTTAAGTGATCTGGAGCCCGTTAAAAAGTTAAATTTTTGACTTATTTTCATTTTCACTTCAAACTTTCAAAATCTTAACTTTGCATCTGATTTTGAACATTTTTGCAATTGAAAGGATACATCTAGGACTAACGGTTGCGAAAAAAAAGGCATTGGAGGTTGAAATGGAACACCGTGTGTTTACTTCGGGGGATGTTTTACATTTAACTGATATTTTAATGTTGTTTAACTTACTCACGTAGTAAAACTGCTGAACTAGGGGTTGAATATGGCAGCTTTTAGTGTGAAATGTTGCAGCAACAGCGGTAGTCCCTTAAGGGGTCAGTGTACCTCAAAAATGATCAAACAATCAAAAAATATTTTATTACTCATTTCAAAACTACAAATTATTCCAAACACAGGGAAAAGTTTCATCGCTTTAGTTTGAACATTTAAAAAGTTATGAGTAGTTTTAGGTCATGCTCGCTATGTGCTCTTATGGAAAAAAAATTTAAATTGCTTTTTCTCTGTGATCTTTTTTTTTTTTTTTTTTTGCGTTTTCATGACATTAGAATCCCTAAGGATTTTTTTCTATTAAAGATACAGCTTTAAAGTAGTACTTTTTGCAGTCAGGATAATATATTTAACAAAACTGTGCATTGGATAAGCATTTTATAAATTACTCAAATGTTTAGAGCATGTTATACCTTTAAAAACAAAATAAAAAAATTATGATTTTTTACATAATTGATCACAGAAAATGTTCCAGTACATATATAAACAAATGAATGCACAGATTTTTACAGATGAATATTGTGATTGCTTAGCAAAAATCGTTTTTTTAATGCGTGCAAAAACAAAAAATCCTTATTGATTTAAAAAACTAAAATTTAGCTAATTTTTTTGAATTTTTAAAAAATGTGGGCAATATTTTAAGATTTTGAAAATAAATTATTGGTTGCGAAATGAGTGTGTATGTTATGGTTTCAAAAAAAAAAACACAATATTCATAAATTTAAAAAAAATGTTCAAAAGGTACTGTGACCCCTTAAATTAGCATTTGGCCTCCTATTACCCCCTGGCACCTGTACGGAAGTGCACCTGGTGCAATGACATTTCACCTTAAACAGCGCCGTATGTAGCTCCTAGTTTTAACAGTGTAGGTGAATTGTTTTATTCATCAAAGAAAGATTAAAACTGTATATAGTTTTTTTTATTCCTTAGGAGTTCTATTTTGCGTTTTAAAAGTTTATTTTTCATATTTGATGGAGCTTTTAATTTTCTTTAACGGTTTATTTTATTTAGAAGAAACTAGACAGAACAAAATAAGGTGAGATTATCAGGTCCTATGTAACTTTGACTAAATATGACGATAACTACTATGGATGCCATTGGTATGATGTCGTCCATTAAAGTATCCTTAGTTTCCAATAACGATTAATATATAATGTCGCCAATTCACTGCCATGGGTAAAAAAGCTGTCAAAAACTTTGTACTAAGCATGTGTGAAAAAAGACAACGTGCATAACAGTACAAATATAAGCATTAAAAAGAGTTTAAAACGGCAAACAGCCCCGTTATTTAACCCGTTCCCTGTAACGCCGAAACACGTATCTGCTGCAATTGGCAAATTTGTGCTTTTTTTAACGTTGTTTTTCTTACTTTATTGTTCGGCACAAAGGTATTTATTTATCTTACTATAACAAGGTTTTTTGAAACGACTAAAATTTTATATTGATATTGTTTCTGATTATTTTTTCCATTTAAATAAATATATATATATATATATATATATATATATTTAATAAATAAAGAATAAAACACAAAACAGTTAAGTATTAAATTTTTTAAACAAAATAATAAATTTGCAGTCATTATAAATTGTTCTAATGAAGTAGTCTTGAAGCGTGAATATTTGTTTTTATATTAACATAGTTTTATTTACTTACTTTCTATAAAAGTCAGTACAATTTTCATCAAAACTTTATTTCGGCGATCAACGTAACCTTCGAAGTGTCCACTTTAAATCTGTGTCTTATCACCGTCTAAAAATCTTTTCATAATGTTAAATACTCGCTCAGTTTTGTCATTAGCATTCACTGGTCGATTAGTTACAGATGATGTCACTCTTTTTTTCAGGTCGGAGCAAATGCTATCGATTTAGATCAAACAAAGTGAGTCATAGAAAATCGGAACTGGAACTGAAGATTCGATACTATCACGATAAATTTGGGACTTATGATCACATTAATTTTTAACAAAATCGTCTTGGAGAACACTGGTAACTAAGATTTAGATGAGTTGCTTGGTTTATGGAACTTTTGGTCTTGTTTCGTCCATTAAATGGTGAAAAAAAAACGTATGACATCGCCGAGCAAGTAGTTATTATGCAACTTTGACCAAACATGACGCCAATGAACAAAATGAGAAATCAGCGCCATGTTTTAAAATGAGTCAAGTGTAGTACCATGGAAAGGTTACCAATTACACTCAGGGACAGCCATTTCGTTGTCTTAAATCTATGACTTGTTTACAACTAACTTTTGGCCTCTGAATCCAAAAATAATCGCAGTTTTTGTCTATCACGGAAACTTTTCGAGCTGCAGGATACCCTCAAAAGTCATACAAATTACGTAAAATAAAGAAAAAAACTTACCAATGCAGTTTTTAATGAACAATTTTATTCATACAAAGGCTATAATAGTTACCGCAAGTAAAATTGTGTATTGATACATATTAAAGTAAAATGTTTCGCTTGTAGCTTTTTCTGGAATATTTAATCTGTGGACATTCTCGCTTGATGCTCCAGCAACAGTCAGCCATCATATACGCATCCAATCTACCTTGATATCGTGTCTCCATGATCTTCAAATCTTGGTGGAATCGCGCACCCTGTTCATCACTAGCTGCACCAAGATTTTTCGGGAAGTTTGCAAGATGGCTTGGTAAAAAATGTAATTTCATGCTCATGAGGGAACCAAGCAGTTGGAAGCTGTCCACAAGTTGTTGGACAATTTCGGCGTAATGCTTTGCTCGTATATTTCCAAGAAAATTTTTAACAATGTTTTTGAATGCTAACCAAGCATCTCTCATCTTTTGAATTTCTAACGTTGATCCAATAAAAGTTTCATCTTTAATAAGCTGTTGAATCTGTGGACCATCAAAAACACCGGTCTATATCTTTTCAAATGACAGGCTAGGAAATGCGGAAATGAGATATTTATAAGAATAACAGTGTGTCCTATGATCCATGCAGGCGCGGATCTGCGTACCCGCAGTGTGTGTGTGTGTGGGGGGGGGGGAACCTAATAGATCTCAGCGGTCCAAGAAATTGACAAAAAAGTTGAACCAAAAAGTAGCACTAATACTTATTAACGTTGAAAATATACACTGCTGGCCTCTGGGGAGGGTCCCTAAAGATTTTGTTAGAGGGGAGCCCAAAATTAAGAGATTCGGGCCTCGATCCATTATAAAACAATTGAAATACCAAACTCAACAGAAATTATTTTTCAAGTTGTTCCGCAGTGTTATCTATGTTTACCATACTGTTATGTTTATAGTCAAATATCTAAAAAAAAAAAAAAAAAAAAAAACACTATTTATTTAGAAAGTAGGGTAACGGCACCTTTAACAGACAAGGGTCCAGTAATAGACAGCCATTAGTTCGGATTTAAATAATAAGCCTTTTAGGTGGGTAAGACTGATGTTGCTGCGACTCATGAATACGGTGCAACCATCTAGTGTCATCAGAGTGAATGTTATGAGCCAGTTGGTATTTACAAGACAGTATTGGAAGGTTATGAACAACCACCAAGAGATCAGCTGGTGTTTCATGTTCATTTGAATTCAATAAGGCTTTAGTTCTAAAAATAAAGAACTTTTGCACTCTTTGAAGAGAAAAAGGGAATTTCGTCCATTACTAATCCTTTCTCTATCCTATCTGTTACTAGGTATCCTCAGATTTTTCGGTGTCTGTTACTGGGGGTCGGACTTTTTTTCGAAATTGAGCAAATAAAAATAGAATTAACTGATTCGGAGGCTCCAAAAGCAGCCAAACGTTGGATGAGATGTAGTTGCATGAGAGAAAAATAGTTCAAAAAGTCTAAATACATTAAAAGGCTCAGAAAATTGAGTTAACCTGAGAACGATGTCATTAGCATGTCTGTTAATTTTGTTGTTAGCCAATTCTTCTACCCCGCGTACATAAATACAGGCACCCACTCTTTTAAGTCATTTAGAGCATCTATTAATTAAATAGGCGTAAGCGGAAGTAGTGTGATGTTCATGTCAGATTTTTTTCTTTAAGTTTTTTCAACGGAGAAAAATAAAAGGGACGCTTTTTTTTAAAACCCAAAAGTGAGATCAACAAACGATTTGTTTTATTTTATTTATTTATTTTAATTACTTTTATTGATGAAATGTACTTTTTTTAAATGTGTTTTTATTGAGCAATCGCGATTGCTTATTGCTTTCACTTGACTGTTTTTGGCGTGCTATCATTTTATTTTCCCACCGCCAACCTCCACACCAACACCGTCGACCGGCTCCTCACGATGCTGCTGTTAAAGCGAAAGCCGTCTCCAGGTTGCATCCATGTCCTACCCACACGCGCATACATACACAACTACACAAACACATACACACATACACACAAACACATATACACACGCACATACAGACACCTACGCATACGCACACACAAAAACATACACACACATTCATGCGTGCACACAGACACAAACACATATGCCTACACACACATACACCCCCCCCCACACACACATTCATACAAACAACTACCCACACACTTATGCCAACACACAAACACAAACACACATGCCTACACACATACACCCCTACACACAAACACACATACCCCCACGCACAAACACACATACCCCCACGCACAAACACACATACCCCCACGCACAAACACACACGCCTACATACACACACTCGTGATTGTGAAAATCATAATTTGAATTCAAGATGCCAAAATTCAAATTAATTTTTTTTCGTTTTTTTTTCCAAACGATTAAGCAACTTTTTATTAAAAAAATGTGTCAGCTGCATTGCTTAAAAGGTGCTAATATTTTTTTTTAATACGTATTTACTTCATAAAATGAGGGAGACATATTTTGTCTTCAGAAATCAACTTAAAATGGCAAATGGGTTCACATAATTTGTAGCCTTAGCTAATTTAGAATTCATTGATATGATGCTAGAAAGTCGATGTTGGTATACGGGAAATTAGGCTCGTTTAGTTCTGGGTCGAACTTCTTTTTCAAGTTATTTTCCTTTTATTACTAGTAGCATCTGCCACAGTGACCAACTTTCTGCATTTACTCATTTCAAATTGCTAGTCAAAGGTTCTATAATCTACAACTCATATTAATGGAAAACACATTAAAACATTCAACTCAGAGATGCCTTGGTTTGATTAAACAACCTGTTTCAGCAATTACCAAAACCAGCAAACAGCATTGAATCGAACTCGGGAAATAAAATTTTTACTGGTTGTTAAAATCGTCAATATGCTTAGTTTTGGAAAAAGTATTTCTTTTGACCTTGCTGTTCCCATAATGTGAAAAATTATTGAACCAGCGCAGTAAAGCTAAAATTGCAAAGAAAATTGTTTGCACACGGATGAAATCGTTATGTAATTTAACGATACGTGATGTGTTTTATGATTTTCTTCTTTTCACCTACCAGGCATCAGGAATCAAGCTGCGCAAATAGAAAAATTGCTTTAAAATTTCATTTTACAGCTTTTAATGCCTTCGGTGAATATAAAACAGAATCGATCACAGACGTTTCTGAATATATATTTATTCGGCAGTTACGATGTCTGAAAACAGTATGTTATTAAAGTTTCTAATTGTTGCTTTCTCAGTTGTACTGACTTGCCAGGCGAGCAAGGTGAAAGAGAAAGTCAAAGAAGCTTCACTTATACCGCTTTTTGCAGACGGCGGTTGCAATGATTTTGCAAAGGTAAGACATTTAAGTTCGTCTACATAGATGTAGGTCTATTGTAATGAAGTCAAATCTATTTTGTTTGAAAGCTTTTTTTCTTACGAGACATATTACTTACGAGAAAGAATTTTTCAAAGCTCTTGTCGTGTTATTTCCTCCTGTCATCAAGCAACGTCCATTTTTTAATAAATAATGTATCATTCAAAAATGTGATTTGTTAAGCACTGTAAAATTTCTGCTAAAAGTCCATAACCTTCCTGAATTCATCCTTAAATCTTTCTAAATGTTACAAAAATAGAGGAGGGGGGCCCAAAGGGGATGGGTTTTCGAAGAACGCCCTAAAATTGTAGTTTTTGGATTTTTATTGCAACGATTTCGGTTTTATTTCGTAGCAGGGTTCTTGAACTTCAAAATAAAAAGTGATTTTTGTGTGATTTCAAACTCAATATTTATTTATTATCAAACTTTGCAAACATTTTAAAAACTCGCTTTGCCTTACCAGGAAGCCTAAAGCAGGTAAGTTTAACTATTTGTGATTTGGCACATTAGTCAATCAAATATGAAGTTATAAATGATTAAAATAATTGACTAGCTACCTGCCATTATAAAAAAATATAAAATAAGTCGTACTTATCAAGCTTAATGTCAGCACATTTGTTTATAAAACATAAAGAATAAAACTGATTAAATTAATAAACTAATTTATTCAGTTATAGACTAATTTAGTCATACTTATCCTATTGAAATAGTGAATCTAAGTCAGCACACAAGTCAAGATATTATAAATAAATATATGATTAAATTCTATACCCGCTTTGACCGAAGGTACGTTTTTTATTTAATAATTCTAACCTTAAATTTAAAAAAGAAAAAAACGAAGTTACTATCGTAGTTTGTAGGTGGATGGTGTCACAATAACGTAATATTATTGACAATCAAAAAAAAAAAAAACTTTTCTTCGACTGATCACAAGTTACAAAACTTCATTTTTTTTAGAAATGTATCATTTTTGTTAATTTTAAGCCTGGTTGCGCCATGCCGTTTCACTGCTGCTTCGCTGGGGCTGATTAAAAACTCGGAGGTGTTCAGGTAAACACGTTATACGTATACATCGCCGCTTACACACAATGGAAGGGGGAGACATACGAAGGTCTACCCGCTTTGGACCACCCTCCTCTAACTCCTATTAAAGCCAGTCATATTTCTGGAACTTTCAGAGAAAATTTAAGTAGGCTTTAAGTAGCAATTTGGCACATGGCTGATATGCCAAGAAAGCTACAAAAGCATTATCGCAACTAGGGCCAACGCTAAGAGAGAAATGCAAGTACCAAGTATCTACACTTGCAGCTTGCAATTCTTGCAAAGCTGCGAAGTCCAAAGACGAGCTTTTCGAGAACGAGACTTTGAGCTGCGAATTCGCGCTCATTGGGAGCTAAGTCAATCTGGTTAGGCCGTATTCGCTATAAGTCGAGACGCTTAATAAATACTTTCAGTTAATCTTTAAACCGATAGCTAAAAGTATTTTTCCTAACAGTGAGAATTCTGCATTTGTGCAATTTGGAGCAATTTAGAAACTTTTTGACAAAGACACTTAATTTTCACAGGAAGTTGTTGAAAACCTGTGAAATTCCAAAATGTTCCACGGAAATTACCAGTAACGTTTCGAATTTTTTTTACAGTGAGCATAAATGCTTTTTCTTATTGTTTAATTTTTTTTAAAAGAAGTATTAGAGTTATTTAGACATCAGTAAATGACTCTTGCGAAAATTCCTCCGAGTCTCTTACATTCATGCGCTGCAATCTTTTAAACACAAATTTAAATAATGTTTAAGAATGCTAAGTTACAAAAAAAAAAAAAATCAAACATTAAACTTAATTTTTTTTTCATAACTCACGTGGGGGACACTCGAATTAAAAAAAAAAGTGTACCGATTTTCTATTCTTTTAGTTGTGACTCCGGATAGAGCTTGTCTTTATAATTAACAACCCATTTTCCACAGTTTAGTTCTTGATTCTAATTTAATTCAATTGATATTTTCTATAAAGTATGTAAGTTTCTCTCGAAAGATAGTTGGTTCTACACATTATGTCTCTTTTGCAGTGAATTGCATAGAAGCTTTTTTGTTTTAATTTCTTTAATGGATGTCTTTACTGCCTTTTCTAGGGAAGCAATTATTTTTTTTCAATTTCATCTTTTATAATGTTGATTATATTTGGGCTTGGAGTGAATCGTTAAGTCAGCAAAATCTTTGGCATGCTAAACTGTGTGAGTTTCGTTCTTACGCATTGTATCTATGCCTCAGAGCCAGACTGACGTAAGTCACATAATCGCTACTTTACAGGAAATAGGGAAAATGTTTGTCTGGCGCATGCAAAGGATGGAATTCGCGCTCTTTTAACACTGGTAAATAATTATTAAGTACCTGTTATTTATTTTTTTAGAATTACGCGTGAAACATGAATTTATGGTAAGTTTAAATTGTTGTAAAATATTGTACAGCGGTAAAATCTTTAAAAGAATGCATACAATTAAAAATATTCTTATCGTTTTTAGAATTCTTATTGCAAAAATATTTGAATCAATATGAAAACAAAGTATACTTATTTTGAAACGAACGTACTTTAACTGCACACGGACTTCAGCTAATTGCAGCCATCTTCGAAGCCTTGTTGTCACTCAAAAAACTAAAATACAGGAGAAATATTCTTAGATACATATTTTTTAAACTGCAATGAGCAAACTCCGTAGTTTATCTAATGTATTATTTCTCAAGTCTGTCTTCCTGTCTGTGTTTGCGAGACTTTCCTTATTCTTTTATCAGATTCCATGATTTACCCATCATTTTAAATCTTGGCGAAAAATACACTCACAACCAAAAAATACCGTTTCTCTTAAATTTGAGGATTTAAACCATCTAAGAGGTCCTTTATGAATGCGTCGATTTTCGACAGATATCAAATCGAAGCTTGGATTTTCAAAAGAGATGTAGAACTTTCGGATTTCAACCAAATAGTCTCTGGATCGAGTCTGTTCGGTAGCCTGTTTTTAGAGCATATTAAAATAAGAATTTTGCTTTTAACTTCTGGAATTAAAATGAATATAGTTGGAATTCACTTTGTTTTTTTTTCTTCTTGGTGCAGCCTGCAATTCTTCTACAGCAAAATTAATTAAACATATTAAATTATGACAGACTATGCATTTTTAAGTCATTATCGGTTGCCTGAGTTATTGAGTCCGGTTATTTTCTATTTAGCACATTTGTGAGTTTTTACATTGGTTGTTTTTGCGTGGTGTTTTTATTACAGAGCTATAAAACTTTGAGTGGGAATGTTTCGAGCAGGCAGCTAGCATCATTTCAAGCAAGAATTTTTTTTTTTATGATGTAATTTGTCCTTCTTTAAATGGAATGGTCCCTATACTCCTTGGTTTAATTGTAACTGAGAGAAAACGGTTCGTAAAATAAAGTGCTGCAAAAGTAGGTATCTTCAAATCCGTTTTTTTGTTTTGCAAACGTGTTTTTCTAACTTCTTTCATCAGAATAAATAATGTATACAACCTGTGACAGAGAGTTTCAAAATGGTCCTCAATAGCCGCGTTCACAACAAACTTTTCGACCCGGTAAATCCCCACTTTGGCTCCGCAAAAAACCGATTGAAAAATTCCCCCGTTTCCATGTAAAAAGAGGTTCTCCCATTATACCAGAGAAAGCGGTTTTTACCCAGCATCCTTAGCGGCTAGTAGACGAACTTGTTTCGCGTAATGCATTCCGGGTAAAAACACCACTTTCACTCCAGAAGCTAGCAGGAGTAGAAAGATTCCACATCGAACCGGCTAATAACCGGAATGCGGTGAAAAGCAGATTTTTTCCGGGGTCGAAAGTGTCCATGGAAACGGCCCTCAAAAGCAGAAAAGATACTCATATCTTTTTAAAGCGACAAATATGGAATTCCCCCTCCCCCCCTCTCTTGTTCAAATTAATTCAATACCTGAAAAAGAAGCTTTTTTGAACTCCCGTAGAATACCATTTATCTTATTAAGGAGGTATTTGCACTCCAGCAATTCCATTAGTAATCAATAGGGCACTTTCACCATCATGTTTTGTTCATTTCGTGATATTTTATGGCTACGACGGTTACAAAGTATTTGGAAAAAAAATCATCAGAGAACCTGTTAAGGGTTGAGGAATGGGAACAAATAACAAATAAGTATTAGTTTAAGTAACTTGAATATTTTTGGGTATTCCAACTGCATTTAATTAATTTTCAACATTAAAATTTGATTATTAATTTTATACTATTATCCCTCAAAGGCATCATTACTACAGATAGAAGTTGTAATTTCATTCAGCGTAATTAATTATACACTGTATTAATACATACTTACTGTATTCTTAGGTCGTATTCGACACTGGAGCTGAAATGCATCTTGGAAATATTTTAGCTTTTACGTCCACACTTCCTGTTCCAACTGTAACGTATGATTTCAAAGATAAGTGTGAAACCGTCGCTGTTATCTTTTTCGGAGTTCCCACAAACTTTTTTGGTAATGTATTTCAATTATAATTAAAAAAGTAAAATAATGGTTATGACACAAAATATTTTTTTCTTTTTTAAGATAAGGAAATACTCCTTAATTATTATTATTTTATTTTATTTTAAGTATGAAATTTATGTTTTAGGAGAGAAATATATAGATAAAGATACTAAAACAGTGATCATTTCCATAAAAAACGACTTTCTAGCTAAGGATGAGATAAAAAATGGGAATAAAAGATAATGTGTGAACTGTTTTGATTTTTTTAAACTTTCAGTTACTTTGACATTTTGAGCCAAAAAAAAAAAAAAAGATTTAAAGACATTCAAATGCAATATTTAAAGCATTTAAATTGATCTATCTCTCCATCCTTACATTTTTTACGACGTTAAATCTTTATTCAAGATACACAGCTTGAAATTAACGTTTGACTAAATTTTTAAGGCGTATTTTCAATTTTCACATTATTAAATACGTTTGCAGGGGTGTTAAAAATATCCCGTGGAGGGGCCGAAAAAGAAATTTGCATAATCGAATGACCTAATATCGAGGGATTAAAAATAAACGAATGATCAACTATGTTAATTTTTTTAATGATCGGCAATCCAGAAATTGTTTGGAATTTTCCTTATAAAAATTAATGGTCATCGAAAGAGCCTTTGCAATAATATGTATTATATGCAATATACCTACAGCCCGGTTATTCCATCCACAGACTGCTGTTTCGTCCTTGTTAGGGACTCATCAGTCTGGAATAGGGAATAACCGAGTTGGAGGCAGCTGTCATCTCGTTGAATCTAAGAGTGCTAACAAACTGGTATATAAAGTAAATTTATCCTCACCATGAAGAGTCCGCAGAAATGGTGCGGTTCAACTCGTAAATTGAATCTGCCTCCAGCTCAGTTTTTCAATATTCCAGACTGAGCAGTCCCTAACAAGGATAAAATTGCAATCTCTTGATAGGATAACCGGGCTGTCGGTAATTGCACGTTGTTCTACCTGAGCCCTGGCTAAGGGGTGGTAGCTTACTGATAAATACCCTGGCTTTACCTTCAAGTTTACGATTAGAACCGCCCCGTGTCTGCGGACTCTCGCTGATGAGACAAATTTAGTTCATCACCAGTGTGTTCGAACTCTCAGTTTAAAAGAGATGACATCTGCCTTCAGCTCGGTTATTCCCTTTTGCAGACTGATGAGTCCATAACAAGAACGAAGCTGCAGTTTCTGAAATCAATCAAAATGTTTTTTCTTTCGTTTGTCAAATACTAGCTTTTAACAATAATATAAAGTTTTGAAATGAAAATTGTGCTTGCCAGAAGCCATCGGTAGTTTAATAATGGGAAAAAAATAAATAAGTAGGAATCAGAAGAGCATATTAATGCTTGTTTTCGGACGCATTAAGTATTGTACCTCTTATACATGTTATTGAAATATAAAGTACTCAATTCCAAGGTCAATTCAATTCGAGTTCACCAAATTTAGCGAGTTTCGGTAAGAATTGCAAGAAATTCCCACGCTTTGCATATGGGATGTCAAACCACATGCTGACGATGAAGTCACGAGGTATTTTCAAATTTTTTGAACTCAGCAACAATTTGAAAAATTTCAACAGATTTTGATACTTTATATCTCGATTATGGAGACACAAGTGCAAATAGTTTATACATCAAGAAAACAAAATTTCAATGCTCTTTTTATTGCAAAATTTGTGCGTTTCTCTGGTTCACATTGTATTTACTGGTCAATCTACCGTAACAGTTTTGTTGCCTTTTTGTGCAGATCTTGACGCCCTGCTTGGTGGTGCTTTTGCGCATTGGGAGATCGTCAATATTCCCTCCAAAGTTTTAAAAGAAGGTTTTAATGGTCAATCTGGAGATGAATTAGCATCATATGTTCCACCGATTCACCCAACAAGTAAGTAAGAGTTGCTATTTTGTAAGTAAGAGTTTAATGTTGCTGTTGTCACAAATCCTCTAATCTGAACCCAATAAAGCTTGACCACCAAAGGAAGGCGGATGACCTTGAAGCGAAACATCATTGTATCATTTCTAATAGGTAGATCCTGACAGAAAGCAGCGAATAGTGAGAGGTATGGTATCGCTTATCAAAATCTTATCTATTCCAAAATAATAACAAACAACCTATTACAAATGATGTTTTTGCTTCAAGGTCATCTGCCTCCTTTTCGTGGTCAAGCTATACCAACCTGGAGAAGATCTTCTAGCTCAGTGTACACAACCTTTTTTTGCTAGAGGGCCGCTCCTTATATTAAAATCATTCTAGGGGGCAGAACACAAATAAAATTTCAAAATATTTAAGTATTCTCTAAATAACATGGAGAAATATCGAAAAGGAAAGAAAATGACAAAGCAAAAATTGTCTTGATGCTTATTTTATTAAATGCAGCTTATTTTCAGAAACCAATTTCTGAATATTTGACTTCTAATTTATGACATTGTTACTAATCGTGCTTTCCGATTTGTGACATTGAACAAAAGAACGGGCCATACGGATCAGCTTCGCGGGCTGGATGTTGCCCGCGGGACGTAGGTTGGGTAGCACTGCTGCAGCTTGTGGTGACTAGTGCTTGATGGTTACTAGTGCTAGACTTATGTCAATCGCGGTCACAAATATCTGCGAATTCCCATTCAAAATCAATATCAGTGGGAGTGTTGGGTTAAGGATTTGCTTGTGTCCTAGTCTAGATAAAGAAAACTGAGCTGTCTTCAGAGCCTCATCCAACTGGTGAAATCCCTTGTAGTGATAGGTACGGGGAACTATGGAATGCAGTGTAGTGTAAACGGAAGCAGGAGGAATTCCATGACAACAAGAAAGAAAACGGCAGGAAGGGGATGTGTTGTCAGGTAAACACTCGAACATCAAAGACAGCCCGATATAAGCTCAGGCAAAGCTGAGCAGGAGCAGCGAATTCTGCAATTTACTTTCAATAGTTAATTTGAGAGAAAAAATGTTTTAAGACAAATATTCACAAAAAAAAAAAAAAAAAAAAAGAAATTGACATCTTGAATTTAAATTATGTTTTTTTGCAATCACGAGTGTGTGTGTATGTAGGCGTGTGTGTTTGTGTATGGGGAGGGGGTATTTTTGTGTGGGGGGGTATGTATATGTGTGTGTAGGCATGTGTGTTTGTGTGGGGGGTATGTGTATGTGTGGGTAGTTGTGTGTACGTCTAGGTGTGTATATGTGTATGTGTAGGCGTCTGTATGTATGTGTGTGTGTAAGTGTAGGCAAGTAAGTGACGCAACCTGGAGACGCTTTTCGCTATAGGAGCAGCATGGTGAGGCGGCCAACCGGCCAATCGTGTTGCTGGCAGAGGGAGGCGGGGGAAAAATAAAATCATAGGACATCAAACCAGTCAAGTGGGAACAATAAGCAATCGTGATTGCTCAAAAAAAAAAAAAAAAAAATTAAATAGTATTTGTAAGTTGGAAACTGAAGAATTTCAGTGAGAATTGAAGAAAATGGACCGATAATTAGGTTATTAATTTGTGCTATGGAAGATTTTTGCCTACGATATCGCGGATTATCGTTGGTCGAGAAGAAATTATTTTTTTTATCGCAAGATAAGCCATCTAGTTAAGTAAACGGGACAGAACCGATTTCCTATGTATATAGGCACTACAAAAGAATTTGGTTCCTTTTCAAAAGATAACCTTTCTGTCCACATTGAGAGGGAAAGAAAGCTTCTTTTGTAAATGCTCTATATAAAAAAGAATAGCTTCGAGAAATTTCGTTGAAGCATTTGCGCCATCTTGACAATAGACCCAAAACACTACCAAATGCAGACAGAAATGGATCGAGTCTGTGAAAACGCAGAGTTATCGGCAGGGCCGCGCAGTCCCTATGTGCGAGGTCGTGCGGCGCACGACGGCGCCAGAGTCAAAAAGGCGCCAAGCTTTACCAATCAAAAATGCTCCAAATGGAGAAAATCTCTCTTACCAAAAGAAATAAAACTGAACTTTTCATGAAATCTAGAGCCTGATCAAACCAAAGTGATGTACAGGCCCTTGCAGAATTTGGTGCCTCGCTCACAAGAAAATCTCTACATTTTTCATGTGGAAGTTTCCAAGAAAGGGAAGAAGAAAGTTACCCTATTTTGTTATCCCTAAAATTGTGGTGCCCAGGTCCATGAACCTGCCGGACAGTGCGTTTAATACGCCTAGATTATATTCAATTGTGGCGGTGAAATTACACTGCTCGAAACAAGGAATCTTCTCGTTGCCTATCCAAAAGGAAAAATTAATGCTTTGCTGTGCCTAAATATGCTATTTCAAAAGCGCGATCTAAGCGCAGTCTTTTAACACATGATGCTAATTATTGCATACATTAGCCATTTTCTTCTTAATGTGGGCCGTGAATGCTCTTTCGGTTTGTCTATAGTACACAAGTCTGAGTGAGCATAATGAGGCACAAGAAATTTTCTTTTCCCCATTTTGGTTCTTGAGATGATTATGTTGTATTGTAATTTGTGAAATATGTCCTTTTTTATTTCAAACTATTGTTCGTGGTTAATTCGATTATCATACATGGAAAAATACTATAAGCTCATTTGCATATCTTCGCCTCAGAGCAACAATAAGACATCTATTTTGTATTAAGTTACCGCCCCTAAGCCAAGGCAAAGGCAGAAATACTTAAAATACACCACCAGCTCAGTTGTTCCATCCGAGGACTGCAGTTTCGTGTTATTTAGCACTCATTAGCCCGGAAAGTGACTGAGCTGGAGGCGAAAAACCTCTTAAGGGAGCCAAGAGAGCCAAACAAACTGGTAGCTAATGCAGAATTAGCAAACCAGATGAGCGACCGCAGCAATGGTGCGGTTCAACTCAAAGATTGATGGCAATGCTAAGGTATTTTGTAGTAAGTTACCGCCCTAAAGCAAGGGCTAAGGCAGAAATACTTAAAATACACAGCCAGCTCAGTTATTCCATCCGAGGACTGCAGTTTCGTGCTTTTTAGCACTGGAATCACATGAGCTGGATGCTAAAAATCTCTTAAGGGAGCCAAGAGAGCCAAACAAACTGGTAGCTAATGCAGAATTAGCAAACCAGATGAGCGACCGCAGCAATGGTGCGGTTCAACTCAAAGATTGATGGCAAAGCTAAGGTATTCTGTAGTGTAGAATTAGCACACCAGATAAGAGACCGCACCATTGCTGCGGTCTCTCATCTGTTGTGCTAATTCTACATGATACCAGTTTGTTTGGCTTTCTTGACTCCCTTAAGAGGTTTTTCGCCTCCAGCTCATGTGATTCCTATTCCGGGCTGATGAGTGCTAAATAGCACGAAGCTGCAGTCCTCGGATGGAATAACTGAGCTGGTGGTTATTTTAAGAATAAGACATCTATCCCAGGCGACGATTTATTTTACTTGTGCGTAATATTTGTATATTGTAGACATCAATTTTGGTTAACTTTTTAGTTCCAAAAAGTAGCGACTTAACCATAATGTCTCGATTCTCTCCCCCTCTCTTTTTTCTCTAATTATTTGCGCATTGAAAGAACTATGGACAATGAATTTGTTTCAGATATCATATTTAATGCCTTTTTAATGATTCCGTATCTAAGAAATATTGGTTTCACCGGAAAGGATTTCAATTGCAGATTCTAAGGTGGAATACCCTCTATACTTCAGTTTAGAAGTATAACAAGTACCTTGGTGTCATGTTTTAACAAGTTTGGCATTCAAGTTTGATTAATTATTCAGTAACTACAGATTAGAGAGATATTTAGAGCGGCGTTAACTTTGATATTTAAAACATTTTATTTTTCCAAAATGCATTAGCATATCAAAGGAGCTACTGAACTAGAAATAACTTTAAGATATGAAGTAAAAATATACACGGTAATCCAAAATTTAATACACATTTTTTTTTAAATAAATTAAATGCCTAACTTTTTTTCCCACGTCATATTTGTCTAAAAAACCTCATTCCAGGTGTGAACTATATTTTCGCCGGACACCACTGCATAAAGGTGCTCAAAAGACATTTGCACGACGGCGCCGATCAGGCTCGGCGTGGGCCTGGTTATCGGGCATGCACGCATAACAGTTTTTTCCATAACGGCTTTTGTCTTTTTGTAATTCCAGATTGTGGAGTTTTCAAGATTTTCTTTGCCGTATGTTTTTTGACAAAGCCGAAACTTTCCACTTTTTGTCTTGAAGATACAAAAATCAAAAATAACGTTTCAATACAGAATTTACCATTAACTATATATTTTTTTTCTCTTTACGTACTTTAATTTTAAAGTTAAATTTCCAATCTGTTCATTTTGAAAAAACGTAATTTTTCCAAACTCTTTCACTTTGCCTCCCGTTCCCTACTACCAAATAACTAACTAAGAGCAGTTCCATAGACTCATCTCAAACAATAAGTAATGCTGTAATGCTTACTAACATCCCCCCTCCAATTTAAGGCTAGATAACATTATCTTTATATTTAAAATTCGATTAAGTAAGTTGATTTTCATCAACTTGTAGCAATCATACATACCAATATTTGTTTTCCTAAAGTTTATATTTTGCTCTTCAAACTGTTTGAACTTACAGTTCTTCTCTATTTCAGATGACCACCGTTACACCTTTTTTGTCTACTGTCAGAAAGAATACATCAATCCGAAAGACCAAACGCATATGGACTTCTTGCTCAGCAGAACAGCCTTCCAAGTAAAAGACAGAGCAAAAGAGCTTCATCTTGGAGAGCCGGTGGCTTGTAACTTTGCCAATTTGGGAGTAGTCGCTGGAGGACCGGATTTGTCCAACATAGCGAATCGAAAATGAGCTCTCTAAAAGACAATACTGACAATGAATCTCAAAGAACAATGAAGTCTTGTTACATTTGTTTAGAAGTTATCACTCATTAAATGTATACTAAAAGAAACTTTTTATGTTGTTTTCTTTCTTTCTAAGATAACGGAGCTATTTTCCTATAGGGGTTTTCAGTTAAGGAATTTGCGTTGTGAGTGCACCTATATATTGGATCAAGAGCCAAGAATAAAATAAAAATTAATTTCAATTTTTGGCATCTTGAATTCAAATTATGTTTTTCGCAATCACGAGCGTGTGTCTACGTATGCGCGTGTGTGTTTGTGTAGACGCATGTGTGTGCATGTTGTGTACGCAGTGCTGTATGTAGGCGTTCGTGTGTGTGTGTGTTTGTGTGTGTATGTGTGTGCGCGTGTAGGTATGTGAGTTTGTATGCGTTTATAAGGGTATTGCGACGGTATCCCAACCAAACACCAATAACTTTCCCTATTTAGTGAGCTCCCAAAGAAGAAATATACACTTTCAAAATCAAGCGCAAAGTTACTAAAGTCAAACTCATCCATAAGTATAGAAATTGAAGCAATCGTCAATTGATCAGATATTTTGTATTTTATTTCTTATTTTTAACATGTTCTTTTTTGAAAGGGGGGGGGGCGGCAGCTGTCCTCCCTTGCCCTCTCTAGATACGTCCATGTGCAACTCAGAGCTGGATTGAGACAGGTACACGCAAGTGTAAAGTTCTTCTCAGGAGCTATTCGAACGGCTTTTATCCCTCTAGAACCAGAAATGTTAATTAAAACCAATACCATTAATTCAGAGATCTAATCAGTTGACATACGGGTTCGAGAGTCGATTCTCTTGCCAAGGAAGCTAGAACTATTGATCCTACTCTCTTATCTACTACATCGTCTGACGCAAATGCAGTCGCGAAAATGCAACTTTGTGCTAACTCAATGAAGAAATACTCCTTACCTGAATTAAATTACAACAGAGACATAACTACCACGATCACCAGACTTAGAATGTGGCACTTGAAGGTCATGAAGGTCATGCCTGATGGATCCAGAATCTTCCAAGATTGCCTGCATTGAATGCCCAGGCAAACACCTGAGCCGGAAAACATTTTCAATTGCCCGTCCATCATAGCGGACCTCTTCAAAATTGACCTGAACTGCAGAAAGCGAACGCTCTACACAGACAAGGCCGTCAAAGTCGCCAAAGCCGTTCTTGAAGCTTTTGGCTCAATTGGACTTTCTTTTTTACTTCCTTTTACAAAGTAAAGGAAGTTTCGTATTTGCGAAAAAACTTTCACCCGAAAATCGGCCTTAGTTTCCATTTTGCTCGCCCCCGAATGAATGTTGAGTTTTTTTTTCTCGATCCGATCACACGTGGATATATGCCTAGGAAGGTACAGACACCCGAAATATCCATTTTGACGAACCCCGAGTTAACTACAACGAATTTTCTCGTGACGTCCGTATGTACGTATGTATGTAGGTGCGTATGTGCGTAGGTGCGGATGTGCGTATTCGCGTATGTAACCGCATAGCTCAAAAATGGTATGTCCTAGAAATTTGAAATTTGGTACGTAGACTAATAGTGGGGTCTAGTTGTGCACCTTCCCTTTTGGTTGCATTTGGATGTTCCTAAGGGGGTCTTTTGCCCCTTTTTGGGGGAAATTCATTGTTAATTTCGATGTAAACTCAAGTTGTGTTATAATTTGTTGGACATTTGGCGATATACCGCAGTCTTTGGTCGCCAAGTTTTGTTGCCAACTTGGTGACAAATTTGGCATTTTTTTTTTTAACTTTGATTTCAATTTGGCCACTGTTAGTGATATTTAGAGAGTAAACAATTGAATCACATTAAAAATTCCAATAATGGGGAAATGACATTAAATTGGAATAAAAGGTAGTCATGTGATGCACACATCAGCTCGTTTTTTACTGCATTTCATTTCGTACTTGACATGCGACAACAACGGGTTCGAGCAAAGTTCGGCGAGTTTTTGCTAAATTAACATAAGAAAGCTTTCTAATATCGATAAGAAATCGCCAAGTATCGCGCAGACGCCAAGTAGGAGCAGAGAAGAATATTATTGGACATGCGCACTATATCTTTTTCATCATAAAGTCATTTTTTGATAGTTAATGCCTTATGAAAACGAACTCTTCAATTCATCGTAGAAAATGGAATTCAGAGACCAAAAATAGACTGGGGAACAAAATATATTGACTTTACATCATGTCCTTTACATAAATGCGTCGCTTAATTAGTATCATTCGTTTAGCCGCATTTGCCACGGAAATATTTCGACGTACGGGAAATTTACAGGCTACTTTTTGAAATTAAAAAAGTTCCAAAGTAAAATATTCCATAACTAAATGTCTTAAAATCATAATCTGTTTGCCCTTTTTAAACGCTAGAATTTACGCCTCGTTTCGAATTTTATACCACGGTTAAAGTTCATAAAAACTGCAAAAATTGAACCTACTTGAAAATTGGCCAAATAAATAGAGCTCTTAGAATAATTGTTTTCGCCCCAAAACTATATTGAAAATGCTGAACACAAATCGGCACATATTTCAAAGAATCTAAGAAACAATTATATATTAAATGAATTATATTATGTGTACGCGTAACTTTTAATGCAGTTGAAATACTTGTGCTAGACTTTACCTAAAAGGTAGAGGCGATGCAGTTTGCTTATTTTGGTAGAACTAACTCTTTTTATTTTCTAGGAGAAATATGGTGTTGATAAATTATGTGACAATGCGCTGATGGGGGAACATTGCTTATTTTTGACATCGGTAATGAGCAATCAATGAAGTAAAGCTCGTGTCAGAAGCAGATAGACGAGGAAAATAAGATCTTGTTTCGAGGAAGGAACATAATTGTTTTGCCGGGTCATAAATGATCTTTTGGTATAACAGTACAGGGACAAGGGATGCTGTAAATAGTATTACAACGAACCCAATTTCACGTAATAATTCGTTTTACATCGTATATTTGTACACAGCGCATGTTAAGGGATAATTGTTTTTTAGAAGTCCTACGTGAGGTACTTTGCTTTTGCATTTGGAAAGATGTACTGCTAGATGCAGAGTAGCTAATTCAAAAAGTGTAAGCACTACCACGACATTTTTACTTCCTTTTACAAAAAAGGAAGTATTGTATTTGCGAAAATTTTTTCACTCAAAACCTTAATTTCCATTTTGCTCACCCCCGAATGAATGTTGAGTGTTTTTCTCGACTCGATGACACGTGGATAAGTTCCTAAGAAAGTATAGACACGCAAAATATCCATTTTGACGCGATTCCCGAGTTAATTACAACGAGTTTTCTCGTGACGTCTGTATGTACGTATGTGCGTAAGTGCGGATGTGCTTATGTGCGTATGTATGTCGCATAACTCAAGAACGGTATGTCCTAGAAAGTTGAAATTTCGTACGTAGATTCCTAGTAAGGTCTAGTTGTGCACCTCCCCTTTTGGTTGCATTCGGGTGTTTCTAAAGGGGTCTTTTGCCCCTCTTGGGGAGAAATCATTGTTAATTTCGATGTAAACTCAAGTGGTGCTATAATTTGGCGGACACTTGGCGATATATCGCCAGTATTTTGGTCGCCAAGTTTTGTCGCCAACTTGGCTATTTTTTTTTTTAAATCTGGTTTCAATTTGGCTACTGTTGGTGATATTTAGAGAGTAAACTATTGAATCACATTAAAAATGCCAATAATGGGGAAATGACATTAAATTGGAGTAAAAGGAAGTCATGTGATGCACACATCAGCTCGTTTTAATTGATAGTTATGACGAGAAAAACAAAAATTTGAATGACAGTATTTTTTCCCTTTGATTCAAAAGATCGCTACCAAATCTATCTTTTGAAGCTAAATTAAGAATTCTTGTCACTCTTTTGTTAACTGCACAATATTTAAAAATAAATTTTATTTTTGTTGTTGAAGTTTTCGTTATTTGAAAATATATATTGAAAAGAAAAGGTAAGCCCACGAAGTGATGACGCAATGCAGAAACTCCGCAAAATCTGTTTTGAAAGTAGATTACGAAAAATTTAAAAATCTTGCAACGGATGACTGAACTCTTACATAACAATTATTTGACAGGCAGCAACTGTATATTGTTTTATCAAATGAACACAGTCTTTCGACGGACGGACATAGACATTTAAGATTTTATCAGAAACATATTTAAGCATTTTTCTTTTACTTAATATTTTAATGTAAACATTGAAAGGATTATAAGTGAAAGTTGAAACTGAAGACAATGGGAATGTTTTAGTCCTTTTTAATCTCCTTATCTTTTAAGCTTTTGGTACGTTCCCATTTCGGATCTATGCGCACGTATGATATATATATATATATATATATATATATATATATATATATATATATATATATATATATATATATATATATATATATATATATATATATATATATATGTGTGTGTGTGTGTGTGTGTGTGTGTGTGTGTGTTTATGTGTAATTGCTCCTTTAAGAAAGAAACACGGTATCGCGCAGAGACGTATCCTTGAAGAAATATTTTGTAAATAAATCCTTAATATACTTAGAGCCCCAAGCGAATAGGATCTTCAGCGCTTTGATCCTTGATCGGACTGAAATCCGATAATCTTGTTTAGTATTAGGCTGTATTGAAGGTTGATTTCTTTAACTAAAGTTTTCCATATTGAAGTATATTTTAGTCGATTAGAGACATTATTTCTTCGACACAGGCAATTAAAGCGTAATAAAGCAGGCAATTTTTTTTGAGTAATAAAGACACCCTTTGGCATATGACCAGACCAAGCGCGTGTAAATATTTGCTTAACTCTGCCGAACTTTTGTCAAATTTGATGTTCTGACTCACAGAAAAAAAAAAGAAACAAAGACGCAAAGGCCTCTTTTACAGATTAAGAGTTTTGTAACGCAGCTTCTTTAGATTTATAGATTTTTTGTTTAAATTTTTTGTTTTATTGAGACGACGGTGATTGACATTTCGAAATGAGATGAAATAAATCCTGCATTCAAAACATTTTTTTTTGTTTATGAAACAACCCAAATTATTACCTTATTGCGTAAAAAATATGAAATCTGATTATGAGTACGCAATTATCATAATTTACAAGCCTCTAACTAAATACGTGTGTACTTATATACATTTTAACCAAAATCATAACACATGAAACAAAACTAAAGAAATACCTTAAAGCTTCTGCGATTTATCTTGCGTTTTTCGTGTTAGAAATACCTCTTAATGTGAATAGTTTTTAGATAAAATGCCAGAAAGCTTCGTAGACGGTGACGTAATTATTTTTTGAACTGATCAAAAACGCATTTCAAATACGACAACCCCACGTGCATTGCATCTCTTTTTATTGCTCACTCTTTTCCTTTACCTTCCAAAAAGTTAACACTACTACAACTTTGCTTACATTAATGTGAGACCACATAAGTAGTAAATTTTTCTTTTAGATTGTTTTCCCACTTATCTAGCCAACAAATAATAGAGATTTTTTCGATTCATCAAAATTCTTCACTTTAGGTTAAATTATAATTGTTTGAGTTCATATTTCACCGGATAATTTTTAATATTTTAGTTCTTGTTTTACATTAAGAAAAGCAAATGTCTTATCTTTCTCTCTTTGCTTCATTTTAAAAAGTCGTCCTAGTACAACTGTAAATTAAATTATTTTCTGATGCGCACGTTAAATGCGTATTTATTTTACTGCATTCGGTTACATCACTTTTTTGTTGTTTCCCGGCAAACGCGATATGTAAAGTAAGAAATAACAACGTCTAAGAGCACAAATTGCAGAATACTGTAGACACGTGTTTCGTCGTTACAAGGAACGCCTTTTTCAATGCAAACGAAATGAGCTTATGGATGAAAAGACATCCGACAAAAGCCACCAGCTCTTTTCTTTTTTTCGATGCTCATTTATTTTGATTTTTATCATTATCACTGATTTTTCCCCTGCTCATTTATTTTGCATTGAAAAAGGAGTTCCTTGTAACGCCGAAACACGTGTCTGCAGTAATCTGCAATTTGTGCTATTTGACGTTGTAATTTATTAATTTACTTTTCAGCACAAAAGTATTTACATGCGTCTCCCACGGTTTCGATATTACACGGTACGTAACTTGGATTTAATGCTTCATGGTTTTGATACAACACGAATGTTATATTTATAAAAGGTGGAATTTCATTTTTGTTCAATACGTTCTGTTAATTTCTGCTAATATCTGTAATATTATAATTTGTTTTCATGAATTTTGGTTTCGATACAACACGGTACACATCCCTTGATTTACATTATTTCTAAGTCTCGGATAACACGGTTTCGATATAACACGATACATTTTGACGTGATTTTCTCATGCAAATACATAATTAGTATTAAAAATAAGTAAAAATCTTATTTTTTAAAAAAGTCTCGTATAACACGGTTTCGATATAACACGATACATTTTGACGTGATTTTCTCATGCAAATACATAATTAATATTAAAAATTAGCAAAAATCTTATTTTTAAAAAAGTCTCGTATAACACGGTTTCGATATAACACGATACATTTTGACGTGATTTTCTCATGCAAATACATAATTAGTATTAAAAATTAGCAAAAATCTTATTTTTAAAAATGTCTCGTATAACACGGTTTCGATATAACACGATACATTTTGACGTGATTTTCTCATGCAAATACATAATTAGTATTAAAAATAAGTAAAAATCTTATTTTTAAAAAAGTCTCGTATAACACGGTTTCGATACTACACGGAACGAATTAACCCTGTTATACGAGGTACACCTGTATTTATCTTAAACGTGATGTAGTTAGGAATTACAGAAAATGCAACTTAAAGCCTTTTTTTTTTATGTATACGTTCTACGAAAATCTCTTCAGGAGAAAAATTCTATGCTGCAAATCCAAATCTTAGATCAGGAGTTACAGTGAATTAAGCATTTTCCGAAAAGTGTAATACTAAATTAAATTGCATTCAACGAATTGATTAATTACAAACTATGCAAAAAAATGAGACTTGGGACTGAGTTGCACTAGCCAAAATTTTTGGAACAAAATACGATTGCCCAGAATCAGAATCGTCCGTCACAAGTTATTGGGGGAAGGCACCAAATTATTTCATCTAATAACCCTACTTTCAAACCGTTTACATTAAAATATTTCCATACTTTATTTTATTTTTTAAATTCTTTTATGTTTTGGATTCTTTTTAAAAATTTATGGAAAGTAATTGAACAAATATTTATGGGGGTATTCTAGTCTAGAGGCTTGATTTTAAGGTAATTTTACGGGCGTTATAGGAAAAAAACCAGTAGCTATTTTCACTATCCATTTTTATCAATTTTTTTATTGATACTTTAAAAGTATAAAAAGCGTAATAGTTGAAAAAAAAATTCAAAATTGTAGTTAGGGGAGGCTGGCAAAGTGGGGACTCTAAAAAAAGGGGGGTCTCATGTTCGACGTGATTCCAATCCTCCAGGCGGTCTGAACCATAAAGTTAAAGTTAATTCTTTTTAAACAAGGATGTTGAATTGTTTGGATATATATATATATATATATATATATATATATATATATATATATATATATATATATATATATATATATATATATATATATATATATATATATTTCAGCAGCACTCACAAAACATCTCATGGTTTTTCCCTACCCTTGGGGAGTACCCCCTGATGAGGCCCCAGGGTATTTTGGGATTTTTTTATTTTTTCCTTCTTTTAAAAGATTTTTTCGTTCTTGTTCAATCCTTATATTGTTATCAAATGTGTTGTCTACAAGTATCATAGAGCAGCTTGTGGCGCCCATTGAACTGAGTAGTGAAGTTCATTTTGGTTGACTTGTCCAGATTATAAATACAATATATGATGGTGTTTCTATATATATATATATATATATATATATATATATATATATATATATATATATATATATATATATATATATATATATATATATATATATATATATATATATATATATATATATATAAAAGAAAAAAAAAGTTCATTTTTGGCTCCTTTATCAAATTTTGGTATTTAAAAAAAATAATAATAAAAATTACAAAAACCCTTACGAGGAGACAATTTTGATGGTATAATTGTCTGTATCAAATTTCAAGTGAATCGATGCATTAGAAATTAAGATTATTAAGACGTCCTTATTATTGACTCATCAGTCTGGAATAGAGAACAACCGAGCTGAAGGCAGATGTCATCTTGAAGCTGAGAATTCCAACAAACTAGTGAATAAAGTAAATTTATCTCACCTAGCCAGAGTCCGCAGACATGGTGCGGTTCAACTCTCTGTCGATATTTTGCATAGTATGCAAGTTATTTGAGTAAACATAATGAAAAGGTTAACAAAAAAAATAAAATAAAATAAAATAAAATTAAAAAAAATAAATTAAAATAAAAAAAAGGAATTTTTCTAAACATTAAACTCATGTGAACTGTACATACGCAAGATAAATGGTTTATCTATTAGCATTGTTGGAAAGTATATGCAGAAAAATAAGTAAGAAAAGCCTACATAAAATGGAGACAAAATAACTCAAAAAAGTATCATAATGATAAAATATGCACTGACATAATATTACAAATTTCCAAATTAAATAACGTCGTACCTACCGTTATATAAATTTATGAGTATAAATACAAATTTAAATAAAAATCAAATATATTTATATCAAATATACAAATCAAATATATCTATACATTTATAGTGACAGCGGAACAAACTCTAAAAGAGCATGTTGCCTTTTTCATTTTCAAACATAAATTGCATTTTAAATATCGTCCTTAAGTTTCCAAATCTCAAAATGTTTAATAAACATACTAAATTGCAAGATCATTTTGAATTTCCCGCGCATTACAAGCGTTAGAAAATGTTTTAAGATCCAGATTGAGCATCTCTTATCTCAACTTCTCAGAAGTTTCATGCCCAAATGAGTGCGAGCCGAAACAGTAAAGAAACTTAAAAGAGAGCATCAAACATCGTAAATTTCTCAAAGAGTAACTGGAAACGATTTGAAGATCTTCCTCTTTATCCACTAACGTGCTTGTTAAGCATTATTTGTGGCTCAATGTTCGTTCTCTGGCGTCTTTCCGTCGGCTTTGAATGGAATGAGTGTTTCTTTCCATGGAGAGCGGTGTTTCTGTTAAACGTGTTCCTGTTCACCAACTTTTGAACGTTGATTGTGTACAATTACTACCCAAATGGTCATCTCTGATGATGACTATTATCATTAAGAAGTATGATTGAGTTGTATTCAGTAAATTACCGCCCATTAGCCAGAGCTAAAGCAGAAATACGTGAAATACACCGCCAGCACAGTCATTTCCAGCCGAGGACTGCAGTTTCGTGCTTATTAGCACTCAACTGCACTCTACTTAGTGAGTGTTAATAAGCACGAAACTGCAGTCCTCGGCTGGAAATGACTGAGCTGGCGGTGTATTTCACGTATTTCTGCTTTAGCCCTGGCTAATGGGCGGTAATTTACTGAATATACCTTGCCTCGCGTTCAATCTTCGAGTTGAACCGAACCATTGCTTCGGTCACTCGTCTGGTCTGCTAATTCTATATTAGCTACCAGTTTGTTTCGCACTCTTGGCTTCCTTATGAGGTTTTTCCATCTCCAGCTAAGTCACTTTCCTATGCCGGGCTGATGAGTGCTAATAAGCACGAAACTGCAGTCCTCAGCTGGAAATGACCGAGCTGGCGGTGTATTTCACGTACGATTGAGTTGTTTGAGGCAAAAGAGTGTTTCGAGAAACGAGGAGAGTTCATATGATTGGGCATATTTGTTCCTGAAAATATGATGCTGGCTAAATGATACCGAGAAAAGCTCATCCGAGAAAAGCTTTTCTCGGATGACTTTTCATCCAAAAGCTCACACTTCTTTGCATTGAAAAAGGTGTTCCTTGTAACACCGAAACACGTGTCTGCAATAATTTCCATGTTTTGTGCTTCAATACGTTGGATAATTGATTATTTTGAAGAGGTAGAATGTTCAGTAAACAAATGAATGAACAATTGAAATTACTTTACTTACTTTGTTGAAATTAGCTTGTTGGGTGATTTTCAAAACCTTAATGTTAAATAAGTAAGTTTACAATCATGTACTTCAGAGTTACATTGGGACAAAAATCTATTAAAAAAAGAGTCTAATTATTGTCAATTATAACTTAAAAATTATTTCAATTATTAACTTTTTTAGCTTAAATATCAAATGACCTGATGCCTTCTGGATACTTTCTACAATATACGTTTATCTTATTATCTTAGAAAGTTATTTACAACATCAATATGTGGCAGTCAAAGTTTTACGAGTTCAAAGTTTTAAAAGTCGATAGTTACTCAAGTGCTACCTGAAGTGGCAACACTATTTCGTAATGCATTTTTTATGAGACGAGAAAAATCGCTCTTCGTCTCATAAATTTTTCCTACCGGATAGAATAAAAAATGATTAATATTTTCGATTTTGTAGGCAAAGAACTCTGAATTTCTTCCCGAGAAGTTCTTCCATAGAATCTGGTATATTTCTTTAATCTTCAGAATAAGAACTGAGTTTTGAATGAAGCTATTTTTAAGGGGACCGTTGACCTTCCAAATAGCTCAAATCGGTCAAAAATATGATTTTTTTTTATTGCGTGTAAGTAACAATATATGAAGTGTGCTGAATCGTATGAAAAAACCTCTTGTTGATCTGATATTTTATCGCGAAGTTATATGCGTTAAAAAAAGGAAACAGAGCGTGTTTTCGATTAAAATGGCTGTAAAACATATAAACAAAGTCGAAAAACTAAGTAAAATTAAGTGTCAAACATGTAAACTAACTTTCAATAAATCCTTACATTGGTATTAATGTCAAATATTTAATCACATCGTGAAAATATCTTTCAGGAGGTATTAAAATACGAAGATCATGAAATGTAGGTAAAATTAGACTTTAACGTCATTTATCTCGGACTGGAAAATTCGATGCTGATACAAATCGAAAAAAGCTCCATGCGACTTAATTTTTGTTCGATACGCTTCAAATTTTAGAATATGCTACTTTGGTAGTAGTTTTATAAAACTGGGTATGCATTAAGGGTTAAGAGAATTTTATGTTGCATAAAAATATTAAAGTTTTGATTTTTATGTAATATTCGCAACAAAAGCTATTGCTTTACGCGAAAAAAAAAATACTGTGCAGTTAATAATGGATCAATCCTTAAATGGATACCCAAAGTTTTTGGCAATGATAAAATGCAAATTGTTTGGAAAAAAGCAAAAATTGAGTCGCGTGGAGCAGTTTAAAATTTTTATTTTAAATTTAAAATTTATTTAAATTTTTATTAAATTTTTATTTTGTTCGTTTTTTTTGCGTGATATTTTGCATGCTAATAAACTTACTAACTTTTATGCCCAGTTTCATATTTCAAAATTATTAAATAAAAGAAAAAGCTTTCAAGGTTCACCGTCCCCTTAAAAACGACTGATATGTATTTTTATACAAAGAAGTCGTTTTTAATTCTGAAAAATGTATTTTAGCTTACTCAAGATAAGTATGAATTGTAATAAGAGCAAAACAAAAGTGTGTATTAAAATTAATCATGTACGCCATTACAATTAGCGAAACAGTTATAAAAATTTAAAAAAATATACTTTTGTCAATGAACTAAAATGGAAATGAATTTGACATCCCGGTCACGCTTATTAAACATAAAGAAGAGTACTCGTTCCCAGTCATCCTCATATACATAATAGCGAATGATCAAGTAATACTCTTGACGTCATCAGCAATGAAACTCGCTCAACGTAAGGCCCCTATATATATGAGCCGACGCATCAGCTTAAGATCAGTCTTTTTGGATCGGAGCGCGTGCTTGAGTGGTTGTCTTTTCTGGCGAGTTATCGCGTTGGTGATTGTTGACTGTAAGCAATCATTAGCGACACGTGAAGTGTTTATAAAATAAAATATTATTTTCTGCAAATTTGGCGAAATCCGAAACTTTGCTGTGGTAACCCAGGCAGTGCAACAATGAAAAATCCGATCCAAAATGGCTAAACTTAAGCTGATGCGTCGGCCTGTCTATATAGCGGCTCTAGCCCAAAGTAGGGTTACTACAGCAAAGTTTCGGATTTCGCCAAATTTGCCGATAATAATATTTTACTTAATAAACAATTCACGTGCCGCTAATAATTGCTCACAGTGAATAATCACCAAACGCGATATCTCGCCAGAAAAGCTCCGCCACTCAACCACGCACTCCAATCCAAAAAGGCTAATCTTAAGCTGATGCGTCGGCTTGTACATATAGGGGCCTTAGCTCAACGGCATGATAATTTGATAATATATTTTTGGTAATGTTTGACATGCAGGGAAAGGCTTTTTTTGTGACGAGGCTGAACTGGATCCGGTAACTTAAACAGTTTTACTGGTAAGACTCATTTCAGGGAAATGAAGAAACGAAAAAATGGCGAACAACGCTATCAACTGAAGTTTAGGGTTACTCCACTTGAGTAAGGATTAAAATTTCAACTATCAAAATATCACCAAACAGGCGATTGCTTCGTTCAAATGTCGAAGCAGTTTTCACCCGTCATATCTTAACGGGCAATTTTCTAATCGATAATAAAGCAATGTTTTTGCTATATTCTGAATTTTATTTCGATATTGTGTGATCATTACACTAATACTACATATTTAAATGAATACTGTTCTGTATGTAACATCTCTTTAGTATTTATTTGACCATTTTACCTTATTGATCACAAAGAGATCCTTAGTTTATACTCATACACACTTTTTCTTTAATATCTAACTGATATTCTCTAGGCCCAAGCAATATTTGAAAGTTAGTTTTTTTCGGGACGACTATAGTTTTACTACATTGGAAATCTCCTTTCTACTCAAAGGATTCATGTAGTATTTTGTTAAGTTTAACGGTCAAATTTAATTGCATTCTCTTTAAATTTTCCGAGGTAAACCCTCGACTGCAACATGAAACAGTTTTATTTTTCTAAATTCGTGCACAAATTAAGAATTAAATGCTCAATCACTTGTGATTTATTTTTTACCGTAATTAGGAAAATTTTTCGCTCGAAACTCAACAAAAGCTTTCCGTGAATACGGGATTAGGGTGAAGAGTGAAATACAAGAGATTTAACTCAACTTCCTTTTATCAACAAGGTTTTCCGGGAAACAAAACCCCTTTTTTGGTGTCAAGCGTTTTAGAACTTATTTTAGATATATTTGGCGCGCAAGATCAAAATATCAAATTAGTTTTTTCTTTCTACCAGTTTCACGTTTTCAAACCAGTGCTGCTGCTATACACAAAATGGGCGGTGTCGATTCTAAAGGGTGTCCCAAAATTAACGCAAGGTTTGAATTTGCCGCCATTTTTGCAATAAATGGTTGGAAACCCTGAAAAAAAAAAACAATTTGACAGCTGAGAGTTTAGGGTATTCAAAAATGGAGCGTTATACGATACAATAACGCGCTTTCATTATTGAACAATTGTTTCAAAAATAATGAAAGTTGAGGCTGGTCAAGCAGTTACTGTTATTGGCGCTTGGTATCGCAACACGGTAATGCACGGGTGGTTGTGGGCTTGTTGACATAGACCTTTGAATTCGAATAACCCCATAAGAAGAAATTTAAAAATGTTAAATCACACGATCTAGGGTGCCAGTTCTGATCACTGAAATGAGAGAGTACGCGACTAGGAAATGCCTTATGCAGTAATTGAAATGTTTCACTCTCTCTTAGCTGTATGGTACAATAACACCCCATTTTTACTAACCCTAAACTCTCAACTGTCAAATAGTTCTTTTTTCATGGCTGCCAACAATTTATGGAAAAAATGGTGGCAAATTCAAATCTTGCGTTAATTTTGGGACACCCTTTATTTTGTGCATTTCTGAAGCAATTATAGAATTATTTGCCCTATTGTCTGTCTGCAGTACATATACCTCCAAGGAAATTCACTAGGTAGAACAAACACCTGGCAAGTTGAGTAATAACGCATCAACGATTTAAGGTCAATTTGTAGGTTCCTGCCTTGCATATGCTCGCATCGCTAGATATGTTTGAGTTGGATCTTTGTATATGGTGAAACAGGGGAATGCCGCCACCTTAATCAACTTCAATTTTTATCACCATCAAAAATCGTATTTATGAGCTAAATCAATATTTTGGAACATTATACGCAATCTTAAGTCAAAATTTGTCATTATCTATAAAGGAAATAGTCATAAAAAATCAATTGATTAACCTCTTTACTGTGGCGATGGCGGTATGACCCAGGGAGCTGGGGTTGTTGCGTAAGAATCTCCTCCAGCGGAAAGTTACTCCGAAAAGCAACTTATTACGAATGAGTGGAAACACTAGGTAAGGCGGGAAGAGTAAGAATTACGCAGAACTATGTACGACTACGTTGCTGAACAAGTTGATCTTTTAAGTACGACAGTAAGACGTAACAAACAGTACGTTTGAATTGGTTTGTGTTGAAATGAGTTTCGAAATCAATGTTGTACATTTTTGTAAATAAATAGCCTCAATTGTTTTTGCTCCCGGACTTTGAAAGTGCGACACAACAGGGGTTATCCCGCCAGGGACCTGGGGTAATGACACCACTAGCCAATATGACTAAAAGACTAAGAAGGAAAATTTATTGAAAATCTTATATCCAATTAACATTACAATATAGGAATTGAAAAGCAAAAGAAAAGACATTTTTAGTTTATACGAGTGAAAAAACTGTATTTTGAATTCATCTGATTTTCTTAAACTTTGCAAAAATTACAAATGTGGTTTTCTACTGTTTCAGTACCGCTACACTCTGAATCTGAATGCATCATCTTGCCACAATAAGTGCATCTTCCATATTCATTGCATGTAGCACAAAGTTGAACGTTTGAATGGCTTGGATCAGAAAGGTCATCATTTTCGTCGTCGTCACACAACTTTTTAGCGTCGATGTCCTCCTCATCTGTAGAGTTTTCAAAACTACGAAGGCGCTTGTTCCTTTTCTTAACAGACGATTTCGTTTTCTTTCGCTGTGTTGTCACCGCTTTTTCTTTCTCTGTCTTGGATTCAGTTTCGATGGACATTCCCAAAACCTTTTCTGCAGATTTTCTTTCGGCTTGTTTATTTTTCAAAGTCTTTCTCTTTCTTTTAGCTACTGTTTCTTCCAAAACTGCCTTTATTGTGGTTCCTCTTAGAATTGACGAGTGGCCTTTTCTTTTAGAACTTTCCTTTACCCTTTCTGTTGCCAATTTTGGAATTGGTGAAAACTTTTTTAGCGATTGAAGAAACGTTTTTTAAAGGCACTTCCTGAACAATATTTGATGAGCAAGGTGCTACATACGGTAACTCAACTTCAGATGATGCTTTTACAACATTATTTTCTTCACCAGTTTCTTTTGTTTCAATCATCTTTTCTGCCTGTTCTTGATTTTCAGATTCTGGTTCATCTTGATCATCAATGCATATTGGCTCCAGATTTTGAACAAAGAAGAAATTTTCTTCCTTGAAAGTGTGTGAGCTTGCTGGATAGTTCCCAGTGCTGCGAAATCCTCATACTCCCTTCTCTATTATGCTTTGCCATTAGTGACTCCAGATTTGGTAGAAAATATCAACTTCTTCTTAATTGAAACCTGCTCATGCTTGTTGCATAGTGATTTGTTAATGAAATCTTAGTGTTCCTTTTCCGAAAACCATTCACCCAATCCTCTCCGACCACTTTTGTTGTTCGATAAAAATTGCGTTTGATATTTAAGTCTTCTGCCATCTCAAATGCTTTATGTCTTAATTCTGTGATTGTAACTCCGCAGAATAGTTTTGCCATAGTAAAAACTTTGTCCTTCAATATTTCTTCTTGTTCCATGTAAAAAACTGGGTTTATCATCTCCAGGGGAGATGGAGTCATAATTCTGGTCCGTAGATTTAAAGGCATTAAAACAAACGGAAGTGATCAATATTGTTGATTGAAATGTTGGCTAAAACATCTAGTTAAAGGTTATTCATAGCAAATGCTGGCATTGAAGCATCTAGATGTACATACCTCAGCTTATTCAAAGTGGAAAAATAAGATTAAACTTCTTCAAAACAATGTTCGTCACTATAAGAACAAAACAACGAAGAACAATGGTTGCCATCGACTTGGTGCATTATTTGTAGCATCGTTCGCAAGAGGTCAGGAGCTGTCAGGATGGCTAACTTGTTTCCTTGAATCAAATATCGGGGGCGGCATTTCCCCACGTCGGGCAATCTCCCGGTCTAACCTACTATTTGCATTGGTAGATCAAGATATTTTGGTGCAATAGGCAAAACATTTTTTGGAGTCCTTCTAATAAACACAACAATCTTATAAACACAAAAATTCATGCAGAACAAGGAGCGCCAATGTCAGGGGAGGGCACTATCAAGTCAAAGGGATGTCCAGGCTCTATGCATTTTGGTGCCTTTTCATAAGAAAACTTGTTCATTTTCAGAGTAAGTTTAAAAAAAAAAGAGAAGAAAAAAAAAAGTGCTTTGTTTGGGTTCGCGTAAAATTATTTCGCTCAAGTCCGTGGACCCGCAAGGTAATCAGGCCTTATTTAAGGGGAACGCGGAAGTACTCACAAGCTTGTTCAAAACATTTGTTATGGTGCAAAGCACCTTAAGTATACAGAAGAAAGAGAAGTAAATAAAAAACAAAACGTTTTTATTTTATTTTCTTAAATAATAGACTGGAACAGTTTCAGTAGTTTTGGGACCCCTAAAACTTGGGAATCCAAGGCCATGGCGTATTTGGCCTGTTCAGTAATCAAGCTCTAAATATTTGTGCAATAAACTCGTAATAAAATTCCCAAATAAAATAAAAATAAAAAAAGTTTCTGGTTTGTTTCACCTCTGAACTTAAATCCCGTATATTTCACTAAAGTGTTCTGCCTTAGAAAATTCAACTATTTGGCAGAAACTAATGTGGTAATTGAAGTCAGAGTTGATACGAATTGTGGGCAATTTGAACAGAACCCGATACATATAAGAAGTTTTACAGCCCCAAGCCTTTTCTTTCCTGCAAGGACTGCCAGGGGCTGTATTCCAGCAGGATAATGCCCGTCCACATGTCGCCAGGACTGTCAAATCCCACCTTGATTCGCAGCAGGTACAGCCTCTTTCTTGGTCTGCATATTCCCCGGATATGTCACCGATTGAATATATGTGGGATTTCGTTGGGCGGCGTTTCGCTCGTGATCCTCGTCCTGTTGCTTCGACAGACGAACTTTGTTTGCGCATATAAACAATATGGAATACTCTTCCACAGGCAGATATTCAAACTTTGTTTCAATCCATGCCGAGTCGTGTAGCAGCTCTTATTGCGGCGCGTGGTGGCCACACACAATACTAATTTCTGTTTCTTTTTATTGTTTGTTTGGTTTGAGAATGTAATCATTTATTTGTACCACTACCACTCAGCTGTGTATTAAATTTCATTCAACTATGGTGCTTCCTTCATGGTGTTACAATTTTCACAAACAAGAGTGTAGTATTATGCTGTAAAAGTTTCAGCTTCTTGCTTAAATTTCAAAGAGAGTTAAGAAAGTTACTCAATGACACATTTTACCAATTGCATAAATTCCTCTTACGTTTGCAATGAAGTTATGCTACTTAGTATTTTTTAACTGTTGGAGTAGTGAATGAAAAACTACAAATGGTAACGATAAAAAAGCCACTTAATTTATTGTAACTATGAGTTAAACATTAAAAAAAAAAAAAAACTGCTCAAGACACTCAAAAATTTTTGTAAATAGTTAGCATTGTAATCGCGGTAAAAAGAATTTACGAATTCTAAATAAAAAATTACTTTTCCTCAAAGAGAGCTAAAGTCCCAAAATAAATAATTGAAAACTACTACTAACGAAAATATTTAAACTATTTTATCTCTGCGAGATAACAAATGTAATTATGTGACAAGCAAGTTATTTTAAGTTGATTTTTAAGCTAAGCTCCTTTCACTGAATGAATAGTCGCATTTTTACATCTAAAACAAAATGTTTTCGTTGTTTCAAAAATCACATTCATTGAGATGTTTACCAACCCTTTTATGTTTGAAACTAATTATACCGCGACAAATGTTCAAGACTTCTTTTTTTCTTTCTTAACCCTTCAAGTTGAAAGATACGTTTTTGTAAAAGCACTCAGTCTTGCTTCTGAAAATTCTTGTTCAACATAAAGTGAATTAAAATATTTTGTTTTTGCGTTCCCCCCTCTTACATAAGGAATTCCTATTTTCTTTTATGTTAATTAAGATAAACCACCTAAGAATTTGTCTACATAAAAGTTGATATCGCAGAAAGTCACAATGTAACGAAAAAGTATCTAATTGAATAGGAGTTACGAAAGAACTGAGAAACACTCTAAAATAAATACAAATTTCTTCTGTCTTAATAAAAAAAAAATATGCTGCTTGAATAACATTATTTAGAATGGAATAAATTAGTAACCAAATCCGCACAATAAAATTTTTTATATAAATAAACGAGCCTACTTTCTTAAATAAAGATATCTATTCTCCAACATGAGTACTGTCTGACCACGGATTGTATGGAAAGACAAACATCCGTTTTACAGCCGTAAATGGACGAATTTATTATTTTTTAGCGATGCCAGCTTTTGCAGAAGCAGAGTATCATTCAAATTAGCAGAATACCGGCATTCAAGTTTTACTTTTCACCCTCATTCAGATAGATTCGTCTTATCTGGGCGTTTGAAAATTCCATACAATCCATGGTTGCACAGTAACATATCTTTCCAAACTTAGGTAGCAAATTTCATTAAATATGTTTTTAAAGCACGGAAAGCTTCGGAAGCCTAATGGCTAGTAAAGCAAATACAGGATCCAAAGATCCAGGGTTCGTGGCACGAAGCCATCATAAACCCACTGAGTACATGCGGCAGTACCATTTCGTCGGATTTTTGGGCCCGAAAGTCAGGTGTACCAGATCAGTGGTGTGCCCCCTTGTTGAAGTTACCACTGGCACATTACATAATATTACACTCCAATGTTCCCGTATTTACCACTTTACGTGGTTTTTGTCGGTTGGATAGAACTGGATGACTAGAGAAAATTACCTTTCCCGTCAGTCTGAACAGTCTCAACTGTTTAGACTGTTAAAACGGAAGCAGAAAAAACTGGTGGCGCCCTGTCTAGTGTGTTAAGCTAGTTACACTCTATTTAGAAGTACATCTTCTCGAGACAAGACACTCTGTCTTTCCGTGGAAGCAGAAATAATAGCAGCACTTAAAACTAATTTCAACACATTTTAGCAAAAAAATAAATAAATAAATAAATAAAGAAACAACTCCTTTGTTAATTTACGTTAAAATATATGTTAATGTATTCCCCTTTCTTCCTCAAGTTTCCGTAACTTCAAAAAAAAAAAAAAAAAGTATTTTTCTAGAAGAAATGTTTAAAAATACGGGTGCAGTTTTTTTTGCAACATTTACAGTAGAACCTTGTTTAATAAAAAAATATATTCACTCAAACAATAATGGGATCGTTTCCAAAATTTTAAAAGTATTTTTTTTTTTCTGAAAGAGCATGCTTAAAAACATAGGATTGGACCATTTTTTAAATAATTTATTAAAGTTTAATATTAAAAAAAATTACTTAAATCGGTGAGCTTTCATTGTTTACACTTCTGCCGTGTGACATCACAAATGGTGAAATGCCATTCAATGTTGCCATTCACAGAACAAATTATTTAATTCGCATCTTTACTCACGTGTATTGGCAACGATAAGGTTGACAGCAAGCGTAGAGTTTAATTTTAATTCGCTGCATGATTATCATAACGGGAAACGCAGTAGAAAGATGCGCCAAATTGCATCACTTGCGACGTCATAAAAACCACGCCTTGTTTGAAAAATTGGACATTTTAAAAAATTAATTTAAAAAACACTGTTTGGAAAATGAAAGTATTTCCTGGGTCCATGTTTTTTTTTTTTTTTTTTTTGCTCATTCTATCCATTTCAATGACTAAAAGTAGTGCTTTTGACTGAAGGAAACCACCCCATTCTAAACTACGATAGCAAGAACGGAACTATAAATGCGCCAATAATCGGTCTTTATTTTGATTAAATGTACAACTCCTGCAGAGGTCGTGCAATCAGTTACACTGCCGTGCTAAGCACAGATATGGTATCTGCACATTTTATCAAAATTGAGTTACTGTCACCAGGTGGTCGTTAGTAATTTAATTTACCTAAATCTCAAGTTTTTTTTTTGGCGATTTTTGAACGCGAAATATCAAAAAAAAAAAAAAAAACTTTAAGAATAAAGTCGTAATTGCACATTTTGCGTAGTTTGCTAAGGCAATTTGAACGTAAGTGACAAACACTAAGCCTTTATAGTGGTATCTGCGCAGTTACCACTTTTTCCCTTAGTAATTTGTAGATACGACTCTTATATCTTAGTAAAGCAGCATATTTAATAATGTAACAGTTTTTTTTTTAACAGAGTACTAAAACTAGGTTATCGTTAAATAGTTGATATAGGTCGATAATAAAAACAAATCGTACAAATTTACATTAATGTTCAAGTAAATATTCAGCTTTTTCTATTTAAATTTTGATTTGAAACGCAAATTCTTAGAAATGAAATGCATGTAAAATATTCATATCTAATCCTTTCATGCAAAAAAAAAAAAAAACATTTCATTGTACGGCCGATTATATTTTTATTTAAGTATTGTCTGCTGTAAAAAGTATCTAACTATCTTCATGCTGGGTAAAAATGAATTTAGAAAATAAAACATTATAAATGATAGCATCAACACATTCTTTGAACATAAAGAACAGAGAATTATTTTACACTTTTAAAATGTCCGAAATTTTGAAAATAGTATTTTTCAGAAGGTAGATTTGTATCAACAAAATAAAGCGGCATCTAAGTCCAAATAAAGCAGAGTATTATTTTATGATACATTTAACGCGTTTTACTAAGCTATTTTTGTCGTGTCTGTGCAGTTACCCCTAAAAATGTATAGTAATAGTCACTTACGGTGAAATTAACCTATGATATGGAAAGGTTTTGAAGTGAAAATTCGTCGTAACTGCATTCATTAGTTTTAAATTAAGATTTTGACAAAAATGCGCTCCTATGTAAGTTAGATAAGTTATACGACAACAAGTGATAAAGATAGATAAGTGTTACGAAATAACTACCGCGAGTTGAACATTTAACACTAGAACGATTGACATTTTCTGTATACCTAGAAAGACTGAAGGGGCCAGTGTGGCCCCTACCCATTTTTGGGGTGAATTATTTAAAACATTCTTTCTGAGTGAGTCCACATGCCCGATGCACCTTCTTTCATGACTAAATAAAAACTTAGTACGCGATTATTTGTAGTGTTTCTCGCTATACTGGCCAAAAGGTTGAATCAGTTTTTCTTTCCAAAAGCAATGACTACCGTTAGGCTGGTACGCAGTCGGTACTGTTTATAGCATTTGGATATCCAGCTGGCTATATAAAGCGAAAGTTACAGGTTAAACTAGAGTGAATGGCCTTTTTTATGCTACAACAATTAGGAGAAAGGAAAAAAAAAATTTTTTTAGTTGTAAAATAGCTTAGGGGCCACTGGCCCCTCCCGTCTTTTTAGGTACAAGGATTAATATTTACAGTACTATGAGACGAATGATAAAATAATTAAACAAGCATTCAAATGAGGTCATATATTGAAAAGTCAGGAAGTTACATTACGTTCTGTTAGAAATTATCCGAGTTATTAAACAACAAACTACGCGAGGGACCACACAGGCCCCTCCGTCTTTCTAGTGTTAATTAAGTCACAAATAAAAAAAAAAACGAGTTGTAAAAATTTAATCATGAATTTCTCATTTTGAGCTCCACTGCAGATACCACTTTTGCAGTTAGCAGGACAGTATAGTCATCTTATAAATAATATGGCGGGTAAATCCGACACCGCAGCTGCTAAATATTATAAATGATAAAGTGTTGGTGAGTAACAATCCCGTGTTATTTTGCTACGAACCTTCGTTTTTTGATGTAATAAAAGACAAGTTTACGTATTCACGAATGTGTTTTACTTATTACCCGGGTTATCCCGATTTTTGAGCAATCACGATTGCTTATTGTTCTCACTTCACTGTTTTGATGTCATATCATTTTATTTTCCCACCGCCACCCTCTGAAGCACCACCGTTGACCGGGTACTCACGATGCTGCTCCTATAGCGAAAGCCGTCTCCAGGTTGCATCCATGTCCTACACACACGCGCATACATACACAACTACACACACACATACACACATACACCTACACATTCATACACACACACACAAACACATGCACATTTATACACCTACACACACATTCATGTCTGCACACAGACACATATGCCTACACACACATACGCATACCCCCCCACTCACACATTCATATACACAACTACCCACACGCTAATGCCAGCACGCAGACACAAACACACATGCCTACACACATACACATACCCCCCACACACAAACACATATACCCCCCACACACAAACACATATACCCCCCACACACAAACACACATGCCTACATACACACACTCATGATTGCGAAAAACATAATTTGAATTCAAAATATCAAAATTCAAATTAATTTTTCTTTTTTAAATCCTGATTGCGTTTGTCTCAGTTAGTCCGAATAAACGAAGTTCCCGTACAATGCTATAAAAGTGTCCCAAAAGTTCGTTAAACTTGCAAAAAATTGAAATTTTGCTTGCCATTAAAAACAAAGTCAAGAAATTAAAATGCTAAAAATTCCATTTTTATCACGTATTTACGAACTTCGGGGACAACCTAATAATAAAAAAAGTAATAGAAACAAATAGCAGCAGAGAATAACAGTCAACATTTTTAATGACATAAACATTCTTATGCGATGATATTAAAAAATAAGCAAACCAAAAAGTCAATTGACAAAAAAACATCACCTGAATTTTTACTTTCTAAAACCATAAGATGAAAATGAGTAAAGCAAAGGGTATTTTCGTTTAAAGTAACCGGTCGACCGTGGTTAACCGGTGACTAACCAAGTGCCTTCTAATAGAACTACCAATTAATGAAAACATCTTATAGACACCTACCGCAACGTCATCAAATCAGCCGCTGACGTCATCAAATCAACCAACCGGTTGATGTATACCAACATAACCGAAAGCTTTATTTAATAGGACTCATTAATGCTTATCACTGAGCTTTAGAGAAATCCAGAGCAAAGACAATGTAGTTGATCTGCTGTACTCTTTTTTAAGACATCAAGGAAAAAAATCAGTTTTCATCGGCGCGTAATGGCAAAAAGACTACACAGCGTGTTACCATCTGCAAGTTAGTGTACAAGATCATGTTGCCATTAACGAATTGAGTATTATTTCTCTCACTAAAGTTAAAAGTGCTTAAGAAAAATTAAAATTGACTTTCCTAGAAGCCCCTTCAATTTTTAAAAGTATCAAAAAATGTTTTTTAAGCTTATTTCAGAAAATAAGGCATAACGAACATTGTACATGTAATTAAAATTATTTCTGAAATGGCTATCATTAAAAGCAGTAAGTACCACAGGATTTTTTAAAGTTACATCTGCGTTGAAGCAATTCCATTGAATTACATAAAAGCAAGACCATTTTGAGTTTTGGACTGTTTCAAACAATTTATTCGCACAAAAATGTCTCTATTTCTTTGGATTATGTTTGTGTAAAGCAAAAGAGAATAGCGAGATAAAACCTATTTCTTTGGAAAAAGTCAGGCCTTAAGGGAAATATATCGGCAAGAAATTTCTGAACAGTTTACAGGAAAAAAAAGCTCCGATAAGTGTTTGATGTCGGCTGTAATATCAACTGTAAAGCACATTTCTTTTGATAAGAAAGCTTCGTAAACTAACAGATAAGACATAAATGAATAGCTCAAGGATATATTAGGAGTCAAATGCTTTTTACAACGGGTAAAGTGAGCTGAGTTTTATTTATACGGAGATAAAAACATTGGTATCTGAACAATAATGGATTACCGATTTTTTACAGCGCCATTTGTGATGTTAATGATAAGACTTTTATGGTATTTTAACTATTTCAGAAAATGCAGTTCCTATTTTTTTTAGCTTTTTTTGCGATAATTTTATATTTTGGTTAATTTTGTATTGTGATTTTTTTCTTCTAACCGATTTCTAAAGAAGAAATTAGCTGTAAATAAACTTTAAGGTGAAATGATAATGGAAGGGGGACATTATGGGTGTTTTCACATCCTTTATTTTTTGTTATTACATTAAGTAGTTCTATATTTTAAAATTAACTTTTAAGGATTTCCAAAAACAATATTTAAATTTTAAAAAAAAGTGCATCACAGGACACTCGGCAGAAATGATAACTTTCATAGGATTAAATTGTTATCATTATATAATCCTATGAGAGTATTAATTGGCTTGTGGTAGCTATAATAAGCAACGAAATTTTTGCATTGTATGTTATCTAAAAATCTTGCAAGGACTACGGCAAATACAGTTTCGTGACTTGCAGTGGCTTCTTTTGGCTTATTTATCATTTGTAATTGTTATTTGGATTGTAGAAATGATAATAAATGTTTAGCTCGATCAGAAGAAAAAATTAGCATTAAAATCTCCGATTAAAATTAAAGGAACTGTATAATAATCTTCATTAACTAAAGCAGAACCTTCTTGTGCATAATTTGAAAGCTGTTTATGAATAAATTGAATAAAACTTGAAATACTTTTATTTGGATATATATATATATATATATATACTAGCAAAAATACCCGACGTTGCCTGGGTCAGTAATAATTATGAGAAAAAATCGTTACTTGCTTTTGTTTTCTGGTTTAAGTGAAAGAATTTAAAACACATCTTTTTGACGTGATTAAAAATCGAGTTTTTTCCTTACCCATAAAAGTAAAATAGCAATAAATATAAAGACCAAAATAGTATTGATTTAGAAACGAAAGCACTATATTTAAGCAAATACAAATTTCCAAAACATGAAATTATTCTTCTCATGTTTAAAAAGATTAATCTGTTGATACTTTTTTTTTAACATGGAGTCTAAAACCTTCTCTGTATTGCTATTGAAGTTGCTCGTAATCCCCTTATACTTGCTTTAGTTATTTTGGGAAATTTCAATCATTGTGGGCTCTTGGTGAGATTTTACCGAATTTGCGGGAATCGTTTCGGGATACCTTCGATGATGCTCCCTCTTTCTTTCCTTACTTTGTAAAACGAAATGATGTTAATTTTCGTTACAAAGATATTATCGCCAGGTGCTGAGATACTTTTGGTCACCATAAAATGGCGCTAAAGAGTTTCATTCGAAATGTTTCCAAAATAAGTAGTAAAATTTGGCGATTGTTTGAAATTGTGCAAAAAGGAAAATTAATGGAAGTTTTTGTGCTCTTTATGGATTTGCCTAATTTAGTTGCTGGATTATTTAACACAGTAAAAAAAGTTTCTTAAAGATTCTTTTATTGACGATATTTTGTTTACATGGTGAAAGCTGAGAAACATTATGACGTAGTCTTCGGCTTCAAAAACAGCGACGTTGAAAAAAACTGCCAAATGCATCAGCTACGGAAATCTTTCTGCAAAACTTTTGGCGATCTGCTGGTTGATTGGATAATGAGTAAGTGTTCAATCAGCATAAATAATAATAAAAACCATTAATTACATTAAAGTTCCGTTTAAATGGAAAATGATCAGCCAAATCATATATTAATTGCCAATCTTGTGCAAAGATCTCACTTCAAGATTTGACTTGAGAAAAGCCTTGAACAGTCACGAAAAGCAAAGATAGTAACAAAAAAACAATTGTCGCTATCGACAGGGAGTTGAGATGATACACTAAATACTGTATTGAGTTTAGGAAAGCCTTCGAACATGGAACTAAAAAGCTCATAACTCGTTTTTTATTCTACTTAGAAATTTCGAATAAGTGCCATCTTCAGCAGAAAAATCAGAGCTTTCGATGGACATATAATATAAATATATGCAAGTATTTTTTCATCCCTATATTAGAGAATTTATACGAAAATTGTATTTTATTGCTCCCCTACGGGGGTTTTGCCGGACATAACGGGACGAAAACTACCCTATGTGTTATTCTGATGCATAAGCTATATTATTGTAAAGTTTCATCAAAATCCGTTCAGTAGTTTTTGCGTGAAAGAGTAACAAACATCCATACATCCATACATCCATACAGACAAACTTTCGCATATATAATAGTAGTAAGATATACATGTTGGCAATAATAATTTTTTGCTTTGCTTCAATGAGACATTCCACTATACACATTTCACCAATATCGTTCTTGTGTAGCCGTATTAAAGCTTGCAGCATTATTAACATGTAATCCTATATTTGGAGTTGACAATATTTATGCAATCAAGATCAATCTGATAAACTGCTACGCCTCCTACTCTTATATTTTGACTCTATGGATGCACAATGCGTTTAAAAGATGGAATTAATTTAGTATCATCATTTTCAAGCGAGACTTCCATTTGAATAGCCCTAAAATAATGATTTGTAAATAAATATTGAACGTTTGAATACGTAAGAGAGAGAGAGGTGCTTGCTAGTTAGATTTTTATTAAAAAAAAAAAAAATAGAATCGACTTCAAAATGCTCTAAATGAAGAATAATTTTATTCTTTGATCACCATTCAGACTGCTTTTAAACATAAGTTTTGATGTCAGCACAAAAACAATAGATAAAATGACGCGTCGTTTCTAAATATTTCTTTTATCAGAAAAAACACTCAAACTTACGAAACATTTTAGATTTTACTCTGCGATGAACAAATTAAATGTTTATTTATTATTTTCTCGGTCGTCCCCAACCCCAGCGTTACGGAGTCTGCGTGGATGTTGTTCGTTTAAAATATGTACAACCTATCACAATTCAAAACCCCAAATGAAGCGAGCTATTTTTAGTTTAACTAATCGCAAAATGTTTTTGTTTTGAAAATAAATTTAAAGATTAAATGCTGTTTTGAATATATATTATTTACAATGTTATTGGTATTATATTGTATTATTAAACTCACCTTTCGTTAGGAGATTGCATTATGGTGCGACGATCATCCATCTTCTGTTAGTTTCATTACTTTTTCTACTATCACTTAACGCTTAAAGCTAACCCGAAGAGTAAAGAAACAAAATTCCCCCGACCACACGTGCTTCTGTCGTATGCGCCAACGAAAGGAATGCCAGACGAGAGTTGCGCCGTTACGCGCGTTATGTCACAAATCGGTTTACCCTCCCATAAGAAGTTATCACTTCAAAAATTCCAGTATTGGACGTATCTCATAAGTCGTCTGGCAGTGCGCAGCAGGCAAACAATGCGCAATAGGGAGGAATGTCGTTTTCCCTCTCCTTCACGAAAGAAAGACTAAATAAATAAAAGTGAAAGGGCCGTGGTAGCTAGATCGGTAAAGTGTCGGATTCGGGGCCGGAGGGTCCCGAGTTCGAACCTCGATGGTCGAAAACCCACCGTCGTCATTAAAGGGGACTGGGCGACGTTAAATATGCTCGTGGTCTCAGTGTCCTCCAAGTGAAACGATACCTCTGGGGGTGCTAACACCAGGTAGCTATTAGCACCTGGACTAGTTCTAAATTCTCATTAACTGTTCGATCCGGTGATGGTGCTGCCATTTATCGGTATATAAAATAATGGAGGCAAGGCACTTAGTATGCAGTCCTCGACTTAAATACAGTTGTAGTCAGTTGTGACTCTGAATAGGAATAGGAAATGAAAGTGAAGATGAAAAGGGCACAATGTGTGGGATCGCGAAGGGCCATTTTCAAATTACATCAGAACCTCGATTATCCGAGCTAATTGGGACCACCAGTGATTCAGATGTCGGAAACCTCGGTTAATAGAATTTTGTATAAAAACCTGTCAGGTTCTCAGATTTTTAAAAAGTATGAATGAAAATACAATAGAATATTTTTAAAACATAAAAATGACCATGTAATAAAAAAATTTTGAAAAAAAAAAAAAATAGAACCGACTTCAAAATTGCTCTAAAAAGTGAAAAATAATTTTATTCTTTAAACATCATCGATAATGCTTTTAAACAAAATTTTTGAAGTTGGCGCAGAAACAAAACGTAAAATCCAGTGTAACCATGCTTCGTTCATAATTTTTTTCAGAAAAGCATCCAAAGTTACGAACGAAGCATTTATATCGTTATTCAAATATGTTGTCTGCAAAGCATAATGTATGTGATAGTGAAGAAACTGGGCCTGGTTAAATTTATAGTTGTAGTTGAGTTATGTCTGTGAATGATTTTATCTATCGTTTTTGCGCCAACTTCAAAAATTATGTTTAAAAGTATTATCGATGATGTTTAAAGAATAAAACTATTTTTCACTTTTTAGAGCAATTTTGAAGTCGGTTCTATTTTTTTTTCTCAAAATTTTTTTATTTCATTCTTTTTAGTGTAAATGTAGGTACTTCAGAAATAGTAAGAAGTTACCATCACGAAACTTCATCTTATTTTTTTTTTTATAAAAATGCTCCATACTAAAAAAAAAAAAAAAACCTATAAACAAGCGTTAAACTTTAAGCGATTGGCACTAAAAACTTATCTTTCTTCCTCTCTGGAATTCATGAGTAGTTAATTTAATTATAACTATTTAAGTATTACGTTTTTCCTAACTAATTTTCATTTCACAGCATCTAAGTTGCTTATTATGCTATTCTATATATTCTTACTTAGCCCTGATCATCTGTTATTGGCATAGACGATAACGATAAAAATACTACTGTAGTTGAGGCAAACCTAATGGTAGCATTGTGAAGTCTAAGCAGATCCTAATCACTGCATCACCTCGCTTCCAGGTTAGGTTTACCCCAACTATGGAGCAATAACACTGAAGAAGGGAAGATTTCGATAATTCATATATTGTTACTATAAATCAGCAGAGTTACCAAAATAAAATTATTTACGCCAAAAATGAGACGACAGCGCCAGATTCCCGATTATCGAAATATTCCCCTGAGGAAACTTGATGCTTGCTTCAGAGAAGCATTCATTCAAAATTATCATTACAGTTACTATTAATGTTACTGTCGTATGGCACCAAACTTCATAACAATGGGTTTTAAATTTAATCATTTAATAGGGAAATTGCATTAAATTTATTGTTTTTTGCCCATAATTTTTTTTTAAAGAATAAATATGGTCAGACAAAATAATGGGATCTAAGTTGAGCCATCCCCTATCCATTAAAAAAATAATCATCAAAATCGGTTCACTAGGTGAGACGCTGTGAGTGGACAAAAAAAAAAAAAAAAAAAAAAAAAAAAAACATACATACGGTATGAATTAATAACCGCCTCCTTTTTGAAGCCGGTTAAAAAAATAATTTTATTCTTTAAACACCATCGATAATACTTTTAAACACAATTTTTGAAGTTGGCGCAAAAACAATCGATAAAATCATTCACAGCCATAACTCAACTACAAGTATAAATTTAACCAGGTTCAGTTTCTTCACTACCACATGCATTACGCATTGATGACAGCATATTTGAGTAACGATATAAATGTTTCGTTCCTAACTTTGGATAATTTTTTGATAAAAATATGAACGAAGCATGGTTACAATGGATTTTACTTTTTGTTTTTGCGCCAACTTCAAAAATTATGTTTAAAAGTATTATCGATGGTGTTTAAAGAATAAAATTATTTTTCACTTTTTAGAGCAATTTTGAAGTCGGTTCTATTTTTATTTTTTTTTTAATTTTTTTGTTTCATTCTTTTTAGTGTAAATGTAGATATTTCAGTAAAAGTAAGAAGTTACCTAGTAAGAAGTTCGACCCTATATCACTGTTTTGCTTTAGAAAAGCCTTTATTCAAAATTATCATTGCAATTACTATTAATGTTACTGTTATATGGCACCAAACTTTTATAACAATGGATTTCATACTGTCGCGTAGATGAAGATAGCGAAGACAATGTGAAAGCCAAATGAAGCGAATACTCGTTAGTCTCAACTCGAGATCTTTATTCAGAACCACGAATGAACGTTACATCTCCTTATATACAACTTGAGAAAGTGGTGGAATTTCCAGACTTGGAAAGATACAGAAATTAATAGAACATTCGAGAAAATACGGGAAACAGTAGAAACGAAATTTTAGTAAAATTCACTTTATCCTAGTCGGGATTTGAACCCGGGTCGCTCGTGTGGGAGGCGAGAATTCTACCACTGAGCCACCGTTATCCACGGATGAAGAGTGCGAACTTCGCTACAATATGATTTTAATTATTTAATAGGGAAATTGCATAAAATTTACTGTTTTTTGCCCATAACTATTTTTCTAAAGAACAAATATGGTCAAACAAAGTAATGGGACCTAAGTTGAGCCATCCCCTATCCATCAAAAAAAGAATCATCAAAATCGGTTTACTAGGTGAGACGCTATGAGTGGACAAACAAACAAAAAAAAACATACATACGGTATGAACTGATAACCGCCTCCTTTTTGAAGTCGGTTAAAAAGGAATGTTTTACAGTTAAAAAACTAAAATAGAAAATAACTTGTAGTAAGTTTTAAAAAATTATTTATTTATTAATTATTTTTTTTTACAATGCTAAGTTAAATATTGAAAGATGCATTTAAAGAAACAAACTTCTAGAAAATATTCTTATTTCCAAATTTAAAACTTTTTATTTAATATTAAATTATTTATTATTTTTTTTTGAATACACTTAGTTATCTGCTCGGTTAACAGAAATCTCGGATAATCGAAACTCGGTTAATCGAGGTTCTACTGTATTAAGTTTAGTATGGAAGTGGGGATTGAAAAGCGGGATCGATGTCAAAAACATCTCAAACAGGCTCGTGTAGACAGCGCTGGTCATCAACAAAGGAATATCATTTGCTTTAAGCGCAAATACTTGATTTATGAAAAGCAAACATTTCTTTTCTTGCGCTAATAGTGGTCATAACGTGGAAAAAAGACTCTCTACGATGTTTGAAAAGTTCAAAATTTGAAAACTTTATTGGTTAAAGTTTTTAAATCGATATGAATGTCCCAGAATCCCGGGATTCATGAATTTTTCAGGCTGAATAGTATTTTTTTTTAAATCTCGTTAGTTGGAAGTGACAATAGCAAAAGGTACCTCATATTGGGTGCTTTTGCACTTGTCAGGGTCACTTCTATTCCTAATTTATCTGATTCACAATTTAATAGTGTAACTCAGTGCTTTTGCACAAGTCAGGGTCACTTCTATTCCCAATTTCTCTGATTCACAATTTAATAGTGTAACTCAGTGCTTTTGCACTTGTCAGGGTCACTTCTATTCCCAATTTCTCTGATTCACAATTTAATAGTGTAACTCAGTGATTCTCATCCTGTGGGGTACTCCAGGGAGATTGTAAAAATATCCAAGATAAAATATTGTTTGAAATGACTGACTGAAAGGAAACGCAGACATACCAATAGAAAGGAAAATGAATTTCAACATACGTAATAATTATTTTATTAACGTAAACAACTTCTGAATCAAAACTTACTTAATCAAAACACACAAAATAAAAAAAAATCGTAATTATTAGTGACTAGCTTTTTCCCGTGGTTTCGCTCACGTTGATGTAGTTTTTTTTTTTTTTTTTTAAATTAATTCAAGTTAATGGTCATTACAGGCAGAGATCAAATAGTTACCAAAACATTGTTTGTCTCTAGTTTCGCCGACATTTCAAATTGCCTGCCCCCTTAAATGTATCAAAAGGTATGATTAAAACTGAAAATCAGGGGGAAGGGTAGTAAATGAAATGTCGGCGAAACTTGGAAGACACTCAAAAAATCACACAAAATAAATCTTGAAAACGTTCAGGAGTTGTAAAGAAGTTAGTTTGGGTAATTCTCAAAAAATCCAATTCGAGTGAGGTCAACTATTCTTAAATAAAGTGAAACAGTTCCCTTATAATCCAGATCTCCGTCAAATACATAACATCCAGCGCTACACCGGAAATCTAAATTATTGTATAATGTGTAACTTCTTACCGTAGAAATCGTCCCAAAATAGGGTCAACAATGATGCTACCCGAAATGTTTCCAATAAACAGTAAAAAATTTGGCAATTGTTTGAATTTGTGTGCAAAGACAAAGTAATGGAAGTTTTTGCGCTGTTTATGAATTTGCGAATTAGTTGGCGAATTATTTTACGTGTTAACAAATTTAAAGAACGAAATATTAAAGAAATGGATATATTTGGTTACATGGTGAAAACCGAGAAACAGTATTGCGTAGTCTTTAGCTACAAAAACAGCGACAGTTGAAAAAAATGCCAAATGCCTTAGCTATTTAAATGATTCCACAAAAAAAGTTTGGCTAGATTCCAGCTGATCGATTAAATACCCAGTCAATACAAATAAATAAAAAAAAAAACCATTAATTGGGTCAAAGTTGCATTAAAACGAAAAAAAAATTGCCAACTCCATGTATTATTTGCCAATCTTGTGCAAAAATCTTACTTCAAGATTTGACTTGAGAAAAGCGTTGAACAGTCACGAAAAGCAAAGATAGTCAACAATACAACAATAGTCGTACAACAAACATCGCTGGCAGAGACTGGGGTGCTGACGCCAAAACACTCAGATCAACATACATTGCACTAATCAGGCCTATCCTTGAGTATGGATTCCCGGTATACTTCTGCGCCTCGACATCTAACCTTCTCCAGTTGGAGAGAGTGCAATTGAGTGCGGCTCGCATCATAACAGGCCTAAGAAACAGTTGCCCAAATGATATAGTACTTACTTGAGGCTAATCTCCCTCCCCTTGGCCTCGTTAGAAACTCGAAACTGGTGAAATACTTCAACAAACTAAAAAGCTATGAAAATCAGAACCGTACATCTGAATATCTGTCCAGCTGGAGTAACAACCAGAGACTCAAAAGGAATAGCCCACTTGGTCTGGCCGACAAACTGGATATTATATCCCATTCAGTGGAGTACTCATCTCTAACACCCTGTGTTAGTCCGACTGAGGGACTCCTTGGAGTTCACTTCCACTCTGAACTACCGTCTCAAACCAACAAAAACTCTGATGTCCCTGAATATCTACGACAACTGGCTCTGGAGGTCATAAATAGTATCCCGAGTTACGCTACTCTTATTTATACAGATGGGAGTAAAGACGAGTCAAATCATACTGGGAGTAGTATATATATTGAGAATCCTTCTGTACGTCTCTCTCGACGCAACCCAGACCACTGCTCGGTCTTTAAGAGCGAATTAATAGCTATTAAGGAGGGTTTAAATCAAATTCTCCACTCCACAGACTGTAGTGACATCTGGATTCTTACAGACAGCCGTAGCTCAATTCAACATCTACAGGACTGGAACCAAGTAAATGACCTAGTAAGCATTCAAATCATCAATATGCTTAAAACTATTTCAAAGCGAAGAGACGTCCACCTTCAGTGGATCCCCTCCCACGTCAACATTCCGGGAAATGAAACCGCGGATGCTTTGGCAAAAAGAGGCTGCTCTGAGATGGCCACGACTGATTACGACCTAACCTTTGAAGAAATTTTCTCTGCGGCGAAAAATAGAGACCGGCATGTCTGGCTAGCTCCTCCAGCTCATTCTTGGTACAGTAGACCAAAACCAGGAGGTGCATTACGTTTCAAGGCCGACAGACAGGACCAAACGGCCATCTCAAGACTCTTCAGTGGGCACCTGAAATGCATGTCATTTGAATCCGGCCGTAAAGTCTTCCCAACGTGTCCCAAGTGCCATCTGCTGCCGGCCTCCCCGCAACACCTACTGGATTGCTTGGGGCTCACTCTTGAGGATGTCCGCGACAACCCACTCCTGGTGCTCGACTTTGCGAGGGTGCATGGAATTATGGATTTGATCTAGCTGTCGCTAGATCCTGAAGGATTGGACACAACAACAACACAATAGTCGTTATCGACAGGGAGTTGAGATGATACACTAAATATTGTATTGAGTTCAGGAAAGCCTTCGAACATGGAACTAAAAAGCTCATAACTCGTTTTTTATTCTACTTAGAAATTTCGAACAGGTGCCATCTTCAGCAGAAAAATCAGAGCTTTCGATGGACATATAATGTTAATATGTGCAAGTATTTTTTCATCCCCATATCAGAGAATTTATACGAAAATTGTGTTTTATCGCCCCCCTAAGGGGATTTTACCTCCCATAATGGGACGAAAACTACCCTATGTGTTATTCTGATGCATAAGCTATATTATTGTAAAGTTTCATAAAAATCCATTCAGTAGTTTTTGCGTGAAACAGTAACAAACATCCATACATCTATACATCCATCATACATCCATACAGACAAACTTTCGCATATATAATAGTAGTAAGATTTTCTTGGCCTGCTTTGAAAAACAAAGTTTTACGAAGAATGGCTTAATAACAGCCACTCTCAGTTCTGTTTCTATATTTATCCAAAATCTATATTTTGTCTTCAAAGTATAGTCGCAGCAGAAAATCCAGTTTCACAAAGGTACGATGTTGAAAATGTGAATAGAATGCGAAATGCTCTTTTTACTTCCTTTTACAAGAAAGGAAGTATTGTAATCGCGAAAAATTTTCACTTAAAAATCGACCTTAATTTCCATTTTACTTACCCCCGAATGAATATTGAGTTTTTTTTTTCGACTTGACCACACGTGGATAAATGCCCAAGAAAGTATAGACACGCGAAATATCCATAATGACGCTTCCTGAGTTAATTACAACGAATTTTCTCGTGATGTCTGTATGTACGTATGTTTGTGCGTATGTGCGTATGTATGTCGCATAACTCACAAGAACGGAATGTCCTAGAAAGTTGAAATTTGGCACGTAGACTCGTAGTGGAGTCTAGTTGTGCAACTCCGCTTTTAGTTGCATTCGGGTGCTTCTAAAGGGGTCTTTTGCCCCTTTTGGGGGGAGGGAATCATTGTTAATTTCGATGTAAACTCAAGTGGCGTTATAATTTGGCGAACACTTGGTGATACATCGCCAGTCTTTTGGTCACACATCAGCTCGTTTTCTTACTACGAAGAAGAATACTCTACTCCTGAACAAAATTCAAATAGTGATTCATTATTAAATTGTCTTTTAATTTCGCCACTTGTCGTAAAGTCTATGAATTATTCTTCCTCATCAATAGAGAGTCCTCGGGAAATCTTATGAAACAGATCTCTAACCCACTCGTAACTTGCTATCAGTTTGTCGTCAGAAGGAAAAAATACTTTTGAAAATTCTTTGCCAACAAGGCTAAATGATTCTCAATGGTTACAAAAACAACTTTTACATGGTCTTCTTCAGCTTTATAAATTTTAATACAGTTATAGAGGTTGATAATCAACCTCATCTAGATCCTAGATTGCTTCCAATTGATTTGCATTCAATTCTTTAATTTCTTATGTTTTTACAAGACTATACTCAAAACAAAGTTATGCGTAGTAATATTAAATTTGTTTACAATATTATTAATAATTTTTATTTAATAACTTGCTTTAGCTATCCCAACTAGCTTCAGTTTCAAATTTTGAGTGTGCCCTCGTATTGACGGGGGGGGGGGGGGGGGACGTTAGATCCCGTCAGTATTCAAAGGGGGAGCAGAGCCTAAAAGGTTGAGAATCCCTGGTGTAATTGCTTTTATTAGAGCATAATATAATAGAAGAAACACACCTACTATCCTAAATTCATATGTAAAATTAAAAAATAATCTTTACTAATAATAAAGCTGAAAGTCTCTCTGTCCGGAGGATGTCTGGATGTCTATAGGATGTCTGTGACGCGCATAGCGCCTAGACCGTTCGGCCGATTTTCATGAAATTTGGCACAAAGTTAGTTTGTAGCATGGGGGTGTGCACCTCGAAGCGATTTTTCAAAAATTCGATTTTGTTCTTTTTCTATTCCAATTTTAAGAACAAAATTATCATAAGTTCGACGAGTAATTTACGAAATTATCATAACGTCGAACCGTTACATGGGCACAAGCCAATTGGCGAGATACGAAATTATCATAACGTGGAACTGTAACATGGGTACTAGCCAATTGGCGAAAAAATTCACCATACATTGTTTGTAAATATGCAGGCGAACCAAAAAATCTTTTAATTTTTCTATTACGGTTAAAGCCGTGCGGTTACCACTAGTAACCAATAAAAGCACTTAAAATGAATTATTTATCTATTTTCATTAAATTAGTGCTAATAAGCACGAAACTGCAGTCACCGGCTGGAATGACTGAGCTGGCGGTGTATTTCATGTAATATTTATCTAGTTCTGAGCGATTACTTATGTCACTTAGGTTACCTTTGATCTATACGTACGAAATGTGAGGTAAAGTTTGATTTTGATACAGCTTCAATTTTAATCTTACGCAACTCTGAACTAAAAAAATGATGTTTCTAAAAATTAAAAAAAAAATCTCAGTTTTACTTCATGTCATTAGAAGATTCCTCTTATTTTATATAAATTGATTAAAATACAATTTACAATGTATGGCGAGCGGTTAAAACAACATGAAATCTGTCTTCGAGAGTAACTTTCAAACAGTCTTTTCAGATTTGTAGAATCAAACTAAGAGTGGTTTACAATGTTACCAACTTAATTTTGAAAATTAAAAAGGTTAAAACGGATATTCTGGCAGCCAAGTACAGCCTCAGGTCTTTTAGTTTTTTTTTTTTTTTTGAAGTCAAAAGTAAAAAGAAATTTGAAGTGGTGTACATTTAACTCACACGGTTTACAGTTCTAAACAAGAATACATCCTATATGCATTTAATATACATATAAATAAAGGTAGCGATTTTAGAATAACTTTTGGACGTTATGCTAGTTATTCGTGAGTTTTGGTACTCTTCAACTCGGTATCTTTCCCAACGAGCATAGTGAGTTGCCGAAGTGAATTTTGAAAAATTGAAAATATGTTCCTGAAATCAGTATATTGATGGATGATGAAAAAATGTTTGTTTAAATTTAAATGTTAAGTGCCAAAGAAAAAAATGTTTGTTGATTCGTGTTCAGACACATTTTATATTGATACCTTTTTTTTGGTTATTAAGTGAGGTACGTTTAAGTTCTACAACGTTCAACAAATCTCATCTTATGGCAAAAAATCTAATGATTCCTAATCATTTTTCTTGTCTTATCTATTATAATCTTCATGACTATGCTATAAGTTACAATATAAATTGAATAATTTAGACTTTCAAAAAATAGAGCAGGAATTTACTAGCGTATTGTATCACAAATGATGAAATGACAAAGATTCTTGAATCACTTTTGAAATGCACTGCAAAATGACTCTCTGCAAATAAAGTTACTCCTTTCATTACTCCAAACAACAACCACCGTTCAGTATCTTGCTGAAAAGATTGTCCAAGTGCCAAAACATAAGAAAAGCTTCACACTAGAGCGAAAAATAATTTAATTAGTGAAGTAATGCAGCAAAAATATTTTTTGCATGGATAAAACATTTGAAATAACGAATACATCCCAAGAGGGAGCATAATCATATCTCAACGGATAATGAGTTTTACAGAATATTCAGCGCGATATTTTTATTCCAAGGAAAAGATAAGATTTTACTCTAGACTCAATAGGAAGATTCTACTTTCAAAGCTTTTCGAAATTTTAACTTAGTAAAAAGTTTTCACAAAGGAACGGCACTAGGCAAATTGCCAAATGTATGTTTAACTTAAAAAAAAACTGATTAGTAGGCGCAAAGAAAACATGAAATATGAGTGATTCCTTCTAGCTGTTACATTTTTGATTTGGAAGAAGATATTTCAAAGAAGATAAAATGATATAATGCTGACATTTGAAGTATTTAAACTTCCGACATTTTACTGTGTTTCTGCCAGCTAAGGAAAACAAAATACTGTAGTTGTATTAAATTTTTATTAGAGTTTCACGGAGTATTTTAATGTACATGAGGTTCAAATATTTACTTGATAATAATCATTTAGCAAAACGAAAATAGGAATAATTGTACAAATAATTTCAGGGATGCTTCTGAACACATAAACAAGGTTGAAATGTATATTTTCAAAACAGAAAAGTCATGTTTCAGGTAAATTCCCGTTATAAACCTCCATTATCCTTCCCTCTCTTATCCGAACCTAAGGATAGTCCCGGATCAAGTTTGTAGTCTATTGAAAATGTTCTGATTTCCATAAATAATTTAAAAAATTGCTAGTAAAAACGGAATAATACGTACACTAAACACTCGCTTTTTATAGAACAATCTGTTTATTAAAGTAAGACAAAACAACGCTAGATGAAACACAAATTTGCAAATTACAGCAGACACGTGTTTCGGCGTTACAGGAAACGCCTTTTTCAATGCAAAAAATTATGAGCTTATGGATTATCTAATCTGTTTATTGTTTTTACTTTGACCCAAATGTCCGTAAGGGGTAAACTGTTTTCTTCCTAACTGATCCAGTCAGTGATCTGACCCTTTTCCTTGGTTACCAACCTGGAAAAAGAACCCCTCACAAGCTTGATTTTTAAGTCAAAATTCATTGTAAAATCAGGTCATTTTTTTAGAGATGAAAAAGGTCGAATGAAATATAAGGGAATTGACTTTGACACAAGAAAACATGTTATACCTGTGACGCCAAAGCAAAAGCATTTTTTTTATTATTTCTTGGAGCTACATAAAGAGTTTGCACTACCATGCTTCATTCAAACACGACAAGCGTTTGGAAGAAGACAGTGGTTTGAACATTATTTTTACATTTTTCTTTAAATGTCTTGCAAACAACTCTATGAAGTTTTGTTGAAAAACATATTTTCGGTCACGATGAAAGGAAGGTCAAGTTTTTTGAGCAACCACGATTGCTTATTGTTCTCACTTGACTATTTTGATGTGATATCATTTTATTTGCCCGCCAGCACCCTCTGCAGCACTACCGTCGACCGGCCGGCCGCCTCACGATGCTGCTCCTCTAGCGAAAACCGTCTCCAGGTTGCGTCACTTACTTGCCTACACTTACACCTACACACACACATACACCTACACACACATACATCTACACACACATACATCTACACAAACACACATACACATACACGCACAAAGACATACACACACGCATACATCTAGACACACACATACACGCACAAAGACATACACACACGCATACATACAGACACACATACACCTACACGCAAAGACATACACACACGCATACATACAGACACACAAACACATACACACACCTACAAATACCTACACATACACATAACTACCCACACACACACATACCTCCCACACACATACACACAACTACCCACACACACACACATGCCTGCACACATACACAAACCTCCCACACACAAACAAACATACCCCCCCCCCAACACGCCTGCATACACACACACTCGTGATTGCGAAAACATAATTTGAATTCAAGATGTCAAAGTTCAAGTTAATTAATTAATTATTTATTTTTTTTTTTTGCTGTGTATCCATACTCGTTGTTTTTTCCGGTTAAACAAGGTAGCACTCTCGCTAAGTTTTGGAAATGTTGTTCCAAACACAATGTTGTTCACAGTTTCCATCATGCTTCACCCAGGCTAGTATAAGACGTCTATTAGAATTCTGCTGTCTTGACCTTGTCTTAAGCTTTTAACAAATCCTTATTCACCTAAGCTTAGCAGAATAAGTGACATAGTGAGAGATTTTTTATTTTGAAAATGAAATCCAATTTCAGTCGTAAATATTTGGATTTCAAAAAGCTGTGTGTAAAGCTTTCTTACATACTTCGTCTAGGCTATTATAAGATTTTTGAACTTTGTTGGCTTGACTTTGCCTTAAGTTTTATCTTAAATCTTTAGAATAATTTTCAATGGGGAAATATTTCCAATATTGCGTATTTAGTCGTGAAAAAAAAAAAAAAAAATCTCGACTGCTTGAACCATGCAATGCTTTCACTCTCAAGCACACTTAACGCTCCGGGGGGGGGGGGGAGGGGGACGCTCGTACCTACCACAATACGTGGTTTAACCTGTTAGATAAAGTCCTGTAACAGCTTTTTTTTCTTTTTTTTATATCTAGATCAAGAGCCGAGCAATTACGGGTCCAGCCCATCAGAGGTATCGTTTTGGAATGAGAATTTGGAGGACTTTGCGACCACAACACATTTAACGTGCTCCAATGCCCATCTGCGAATACGGAGGATCTTCGATCAGCTGGCGTTGAGCCAGGGACCCTACAGTTACGAGTCCCATGCCTTATCAATCAGACCACCACAGTCACACGCAATAGTCTAGTGGTATAAATGAAAAGAATTGAAATCTGTAAATAGATAAACGAGCTGGTTTGACCTTTCCGCAGTTTCGCTAGTCTTCGAGTAACAATCTTTTCAGTAACTTTCAAAATCATATTGAGCAGACCAAGTAACAAAAGTTTCAAATGGAAACTAACAAAAATATCGGAACAAATTAAGCAGCAGCAAAATTCCAGAAACAGCAATTTCTTTAGATTTCCTTAGTATCTGAGAGAAAATCAAATCTAGGGGGGGGGGAGGGCAATAGGGAAAAAGCAAAGAACGAAAACGTGATTCAAACTTTCAAAGCTTTTTCAACTCTTGAATACAGGAATATTTTAAATGAATGCATTATAGAAATCGCCATCTTTTCATTTATTTATATTAATTGGTGAAAAATGTTTTCACAAATGATTTCTAGGACATTAACGAAAAAAAAAAAAAAACCCATCAAAACTTTAGAATCTATTTGCAATTAGCTATAAAAGCAAAATTAAGAGCATAAAATCTTTGAAAAGCTAGCTTGCAACATTAGAAACTTAATACATATGAGTAATTACCAGTGTGTTCTTGGAGTAAGTAACGTCATTTTAGTAAATCTGGGAATGGGTATGGAATGGATGTTTGTTTAAATAAGTGGCACTTTAATTTTTAAAAAGTGATAAACATACACGAAAAGAAAAAGTGCAATGGGCGTTTCAACACTTAATGAAAGTACTTACATATTTCCATCATTTTCCAAGAAACACTGATGAGTATGTTAAGATATACAGCTAGTATTTATTTATTTACAACAATTCTTTAAACACTATGTTGAAAATAACAATAGGGTAATTTTCAAATCCGGTTCAATACAATTTGAAAATTTTTGATTTATAAACATTAAAACTTTTGTACGGACAAGTTCCTTACAATTTATAGTTTCCTAACCAGGTGATTATTTGGGAGTTAATTTGCTTAGATTTTAGAAATTTCAAACAACTTCTTGGCAAGTCAGTTTTTTACAAAAGTGTTACCTTTATAAAACATTCTGAAATTTCTTTTCAAAAAATAAATAATCTTACAAATCTTCATTAAACTATCTTACATCAGTAAAAAGTCAAAATGGTATAAATATTTATTTTTAAAGAAAATTTAAGTACTTGTAAAGGGTTGTTTTTTTAGAGGTATAGAACTTTATGGCAACACTGTTTGATATGTGTGCCATTTTGATAGCTGTCACTTGTTTTGTGTTCAGTTTGGTTTGCCATTTCATCATGAATAGACAACAAGACGGTGCAACATGCCACAGAACGCGTGTCACAATTGATTTATTGAAAGAAACGTTTAGTGAACGAACAATTTCGCGTAATGGACCCGTGAATTGGCCTGCAACATCATGCGATTTAACACCACTGGACTACCATTTGTGGGGCTATGTGAAGTCTCTGGTCTACACCGCTAAGCCACAGACAATTGACGCCTTGGAAGAGAACATTCGCCACCTTATCACTGACATACGGCCTCTATTGCTGCAAAAAGTGAGAAAATTGGACTTTCCGATTGGACTTTCTCCGAGCCAGCCGAGGTGCCCATATGCCAGAAATCATATTTAAATAAAATTGGCAACGAATCATCTTTCGAATATAGCCACATTCCTGGCAATTAACAACATTTAACTGTGTTTTATTTGAACCTAAAATTCTCTACCTCAAAAAGAAAAAAAAAAAAACACCCTTTATAACTATGATTAAATTGAAAAACCAACGTAAATAAAGCACAAATTTTGAAGAAAATAGAGCATATAGCTATTTTAAGGCTACAATGGAGCCTTTTCATCAGTGCAAAAAGCTCCCCATCAGAACAGAAAGTCGCGAGAGAACTGAACCAGTTCTCTCGCGATTACAAAAGCAAGAGGATCTTGCTTTTGTAATCCTGAATACGCATTGATATGACAGGATAATATCATGATGTTGTCATGACAGCAGGAAATCAATACGTTTGCAAGATATATTTTATCTATTTACTTATTTGTATTATTTTCGCTTCAAACTCAAGAATTAAATTTCATTCTGTAATTATTTCTGTTATTCTTCAAGACTAATTAATTTTCTAGCCTGAGAATATTTTATTAAAGCTGATATCTGATCGAATATTCATAAAAAAATAGTAATAGTACTTGCAATTTAATTTAAAAAATGAAAATTTCTTCGTTTTGCGTAATATTTGACTCATTTTTTAAATTCAAACTTCTAATTCTAACCATATAGCCATAAAGCCATAAAATGCCTAATTAAGGAAAAATTGCGGAAGTTTTTACAGCATATTAAAGAGTAAAGATATTAATAAATAAATAAATAACATAAATTACATCCGAGTGGATGTCAGCATTGAAAATATCCCCTGGACAAAACATTTGAATTTATCTTAAGTAAGAACACAATTAACCATTGAATCAATACCATCTGACGGCGACAGCATGAAATCATTACCAACTTGACGGCGTTAACATGTATGCAATGCTGATATTTTAAGGTAATATCAATATTGGTATTTTAGGATGAATGCAATGTTGCATACATTTTGTTATTGCAATATTGCTTTTTAATCTTTATGCAACTTTTATGCAGTATGAAACACGTCAGTATTGACGCCGTCAGTATAATACCAAGATCTGTCAACGTTGGTGCAAGAATCTTTGCTAGTAGGGCTGCTAGGGCACGCATTTTACAAAGGAGTTGCGACGGGCGCTGATCTCCCAGTTCCAAGCGCTGCAATCCACTATAATATTAAAATCTGTTCGCGTCCATCTGTCTGTCTGTCTGTCTGAAGATCGATCTTCTCGAGAACCACTGCGACTCGAGAGTTAAACGAGATAAAGATCAATTCGAAATTATCCAAAGAAAAAACAATGGGATCAATCTCGTAATTGTGCGACTTAGATTAGCGGAGATATTAATTAAAACGTTAATTAACATAACGTTATTCATGAATTTTTATTTATTTCCTGTTGCCATTTTGTATATGGGTGAGCAAGTAAAATTCTAATATTTGTTTTTAAAAGAGATTTTTTTGGCTGATGTCCAAAACTTAAAACAACGTTTCCATCTAGAATTTCATTTTAAATTAATTTAAAATTGGTTGCTCTATTCGGACACAGCCTTTATTTTATCGTCTGTCCTTTTTTTGGTTTTTACATGTAACGTTCTTAGCTCTTTTCAGCGCATGAAAGTTGATTGATCGTGGTGTAAGTTTATCATTCACCGGCCTCATATTTTGGTACATTTAGGATGTGCGACTAATTATGTTTATTTTGTTGGACTTTTTCCCGTCACACGGGTGAGTTTTCAAATTATAATAGCTCTCTTTTTCCTTCTTGTTTCTATTTTTGAAATACAGTTTGTATCGTTCAAAGAACATGTTAAATTAGGATTGTTTGGATTTCTTTAAGTGAAACAGAGTTGAACAAAAAAGATTGTTTTTGAAAGTTTTAACTAAAGCTAAATTGGAATCTGATGACTTGGTATTAAATTAATGCTTATTGCTATTTATTAATACTTGATGCTTTAGTTTCACGTAATCAAATACACATTATGTGTCATTTATGTAAAAACCCGATTGTAATTGTACATGAATATTTCAGATATAGTCTATCAGATGTAGTTCATTTTAGCGTGAGCAAAGATTATAGTTGATAATGCATATATTTTCATCTTTTGTGCTAATTGAAAATACTCATAACTTGTATCATTGATAACTATGATTAACGTTAAAGAGATTTTTACCAAAAATATGCTCTACTGATGTTTTGCAAAAATCTTGCATTACGCGTGTTTATTTATTCCTTAGCGCTTTAGAAACTGATGTCAGAGTAATACAAAAACATCAATTGGACATCTCTTTCATTTTTTAAGTACCCGTGCAACGCCGGGCACGCAGCTAGTATTTTACTAATTTTCGACTCTTCACTTTCAGGGTGGATGTTGATAATTTTATTTTTTAAACTGTCATATTTACCGGTAGCAGTTGGATTTAAAACTAGATCGCTAATTGTATTTAAAATATCAGATTCTATGACGGAAACAACATTTTAAAATTTGGTTTCGTCTGATGTTATTCCAGATAAACAGAACTGGGACTCAATTTCTTTAAAATATAAATTCGGATTTGCCTTCCAAAACGGTGGTAGTTTAACGCCACCCGAGCAATTGGTGGAGCATTATAGACAGCGATTTCGGCACTACTCTCAGATTTCATGATTAAAAACGCGAGGTTACACAGTTTTAAAAATAATGTAAGCACTAAGGTAAGCAATAAATAGTATTAAAATCAATGGCAGGTGCGAAAATAAGCTCAATAAAACACAGCATTCGGAATCAAAAAAAAAAAAAAAAATTGAAATTTTGGCATCTTGAATTCAAATTACGTTTTTCGCAATCACGAGCGTGTGTGTTTGTGTAGGCGCATGTGTGTGGGTACGTGGGTGCGTAAGTGTATGTATGCATGTGTGTGAGTGAGTGTTGTGTTCGTGCGTGTGCGTGTAGGTGTTCGTGTGTGTGTATGTGTAGGCGGTGGTGTGTGTGTGTGTGTGTAGGCGTTCGTGTGTGTGTGTGTGTAGGCGTTCGTGTGTGTGTGTGTGTGTGTGCGTAGGCGTTCGTGTGTGTGGGACATGGACGCCACCGCCCAGCAAAAGTGGATTTCGGGGGACAGTGCTCAGGACCAGCCGCACCGCCGCCGGTGGACGGTGGTGCTGCAGGCCTGGTCCAAGCTGAAAAAGGCACGGACGCCAAAAACGGTCAAGTGAGAAGAATAAGCAATCGTGATTGCTCAAAAAAAAAAAAAAAAAAGATAAATAAATAAATAAAATAAAATAAAAAAAAATAAAAAAAAATGGACAATTTGATGAACATTAAAAAATGGTAACTTAACTCCTTACCAAGTTCAAGAAAAGAAATAATCTGAAACTGTATATGTTAAAAAACAAATATGTTAAACTAGTGGTACCTGCACGGCTTTGCCCGTAATAGAAAATTAAAAGGTCTTTTGGTTCTCCTGTACATTTACAAATAATGTATGGTGAATTTTCTCGCCAATTGGCTTGTGCCTATGTTACGGTTCCACGTTATGATATTTTCGTAATTTACTCGTCCATCTTATGATAATTTTGTTCTTAAAATTGGAATAGAAAAAGAACCACATCGAGTTTTCGAAGAATCGCTTCGAGGTGCACACACCCGTGCTTCAAACTAACTTTGTGCCGAATTTCATTAAAATTGGCCAAATGGTCTAGGCGCTTGCGCGTCACAGAGATCCTGACAGACAGATAGACTTTCAGCTTTATTATTCGTAAAGATATACAGTTTGATTATTTGGAGTTTGAACATCTGGCTTTTACCTGTGTACAACCTTTTAAAATTTTGTGGTCATTCACTACGCTGTAATCTATCTCTGAAAAAAAAAATACATTTCCTGATATGTAAAGAAAAAGAGCTTTTCATTTTATTACTTTATCTACTTCTTAGTATGCCAAAACAATTAGCAGATGATATTTAAAAAGATGAATTTTCTGACTTCAAAAAATATTCGCCATCATTATGAAAATTAAAGAAAGCAGATATTTTTTATTACCAGTAGTTATCTGTTTCATTTGGGACAGCAGAAAAAATTAATGCGTTTTATTATAGATAATCTTTCGAGTCAACATCAGTTTGATCGGAGTTTTAGATTTCATGTCATAAGCTAATAGAACTAAAAGAAGCAAATTAATGATTTTTATGAAAATCAACTTGTAAAAGTACCTCAAGCTTCTATTATAGCAAAAAATGCTAATTCTGCAATGTCAAAACATCTCTTACTTATGTTAAATACAATAGCTTTTACATAACAGAAAAATGAGCGTCACATAAAACAGGGAAATAATTTAAATGCATTAAAAGTAAAATTAAATTTGAGTATTTTCATGGGAAGTTCTCAAAAAGAAAGCAAAAAAAAAAAAAAAAAAACCCGCTATTTTATTTGATAAAAACATATTAGGCTTCAACTTTCCTATTATTTAATTTAAAATTAAAATTTTGTTTATTGATGCCAAAAAATAGTTCTATTTAAAATATGCACCGAATTTTCTGAAGCTTCTTTTTTTACGAATATAATATTACTTACAGAAAAACAAAAGAAAGCAAAAATCATAATTTTGCTCGGGATATTTGAAATAATCTTCATCGGGTTTTCATTTCAAAAGCCTGAAGTAAGCGGGGAAGAATAAAAATTCCCACTGAAAGAGAAAAATGACCTTAATTTTTTTAGTTGTTTTTTGTTATGGAAGATTAAAATTTTTTCTTTGAAAAATTATAATTCTAATACACTAATATACATTGGTTGTGGCAAATTTGTGAAAGGTATAAGATTTAAATTAGTTTTTGGCTAATTAAGTTTTTGCAGTCAAGAGCTGCAGTTAGATATTTTAAATAAAATTTTCTAAATATATTTCAATCTTGGTGAACGAATTAGAGTGGCTGTTGCAAGATTGTCAAATGATTCAAATTTGAACTTTTGTTTCGCTGTCAAGACTTACTGTTAAATTTATAAACATTGTTTCTTTTTCTTAATATTTTTTAACTGTTATTAATTGTTATCTTGATGATTGTGCTTCTTGAGTTAAGAAAGGAGAAAAAACAAGCTCAATGCACTGCAACACAATGGTTACTGTAAGTTTGTTTCTGATAATTTCGAATTTCATCAATGACTTCCCCAAATAACCTGCATCAACCCTAAATGTGCAAAGTTTTATATGAGTATTAAAAATAAACATGATCAATAATCTACAACACAATGGTTAATGTAAGTTTGTTTCTGATAATTTTGAATTTCATCAATGACTTCTCCAAATAAGCTGCATCAATCCTAAATCTGCAATGTTTTATATGAGTATCAAAAATAAACAAGATCAATAGTCTAAAACACAATGGTTACTGTAAGTGTGTTTCTGATAATTTTGAATTTCACCAATGACTTCTCCAAATAACCTGCATCAACCCTAAATGTGCAATGTTTTATATGAGTATTAAAAATAAACAAGATCAATAGTCTACAACACAATGGTTACTGTAAGTTTGTTTCTGATAATTTTGAATTTCATTAATGACTTCCCCAAATAAGCTGCATCAACCCTAAATGTGCATTTTTTTTATATGAGTATTAAAAATAAACAAGCTCAATACATTACAACACAATGGTTACTGTAAGTTTGTTTCTGATAATTTTGAATTTCATCAATGACTTCCCCAAATAAGCTGCATCAACCCTAAATGTGCATTGTTTTATATGAGTACTAGCAGTACCCGCACAGCGATGCCCGTGCTAAAAACTTAATGGAAGTCCGTTGAATGAAAAAAAAAAATTGACGCCCTCTCCCCCTCTGATGTAAAATGATCATTTTTCTTTGTATAAAATGCGTACACATTTTTTCAAAGAAAAAAAAAACCTATTAAGGTTTCTTTAGAATTTAAAACTTTTCGTCAAATCATTAAATTAAATTTACAGTTGCTTTAAAACTCTATTTAGCGAGTGAAGCGGTTTTTAATACAATTTAAAATATTTCGCAAATAAACAAAAAAAAGATATCAAATAATATCTTTCAAATGTAAAAATAGTTCCGCAACTCTATTGTTTATCGCCAAACTCGCCCAGCAACCACGCTCTCATAATCCATCCGTCTAACGGAAAAAAAAAACATCCAGTGGAACATTTAAAAATCATCGTTAGAAAAAAGAAGAAAATGTCGTACATTTCACTCTGATAAAAACAAATCAAAAGTTTCTTTTCTTCCAAAACAAATCGCCAAAGCAATGAATTACATTTACGGTTGCTTTAAAGATATAATCCTAGACTGAACTGCTCAGCGCCTAACTCGCCAAGCGACCACGCTACCGGAACCCAGCCCTTTTGCAAGTGAAGCGGATGTTTTTTCTTTGGCAAAGAAAAATGTAAACTAATAGCAAAAATACCCGGCGTTGCCTGGGTTAGCAATAATTATGAGAAACAATCGTTACTTGCATTTGTTTTCTGTTTTAAGTGAAAGAACTTAAAACACACCTTTTTGACGTGATTTAAAATCTAGCTTCTTCCTTACTCATAAAACTAAAGTAGCAGTAAGTAAAAAGAGCAAAATAGTATTCATTTAGAAACGAAAACACGAAATTTAAGCGTATAAAAATGTGAAGAATTTCCGAAATATGAAATTAAACTTCACCTGTTTAAAAAGATTTATCAGTTAATACTGTTTTTTTTTTTTTTTTAACATTGAGTCTTACCTTCTCTGCATGTCTATTGAAGAACGAACTGTTTAAAAAAATGTTGCCGCGCGCCCGTGATCCCCTTAAACTTGCTTTAGTTATTTTGGAAAATTTCAATTATTGTGGGTTCTTGGAGCGATTTAAAATATTACCGAATTTGCGTTTTGGGATACCTTGCATAATGCTCCCCCTCCTTACTTTGTAAAACGGTATGTTACTAATTTTTGTTAAAGAGATATTGTCGCCATATGCTAAAATACTTTTGGTCACCATAAAATGGCGCTAGACAATTTCATCCGTAATGTTTCCAAAATAAGTAGTAAAATTTGACGTTGGTTTGAATTTGTGCACAAAGTCACATTAATGGAAGTTTTTGTGCTGTTTATGGATTTGCCTAATTTAGTTGCTGGATTATTTTACAGTAAAAAAAGTTTTTCAAGATTCTTTGATTGGCGATATTTTGTTTACATTCTGAAAGCTGACAAACATTATTACATAGTCTTTGGCTTCAAAAACCGCGACAGTTGAAAAAAATGCCAAATGCATCCGCTACTGAAATCTTTCTACATAAATTTTGGCGAGGTTTCTGCTGTTAGATTGGATAATGATTAAGTGTCCAATCAGCACAAATAAATACAAAAAAACCCAGTAATTACAATTGAAGTTCCGTTTAAAAGGAAAATAATCAGCCAAATCTAGTTATTATTAGCCAATCTTGGGGAAAAAACGTTACTTTAAGATTTGACTTGAGAAAAGCCTCAAACAGTCAGACGAAGCACAAAAATATTCAACAATTCTAGCTTTGGACTGGGAGTTGAGATGATACACTAAAAAATGAATTGTATTGAGGAAAGCCTTCGAACATGGAACAAAAAAGCCCATAACTCGTTTTTCATACAACTTAGAACTTTCTAACAGATGCCATCTTCAGCAGAAAAATAAACGCTTTCGATGGACACATAATTTTAATATGTGCACATATTTTTTCACCGTCAGATTAGGGCATTTATGCGAAAAATTTTGGACAAATTAGAATAAAAAAGGAACTATCAGTCGGATTTTTTTCGAACTGGTCTACAAACCTCCCCAGTGCCAAAAAGAACAAACGGTGAAAGTTTCAGCCAAATCTGCCGGGTAGTTTCTGAGATCTTAGGGAACAAATTTACCAAACTCCATTTTTATATATATAGATTAAAAATAAACAAGCTCAATACACTACAACACAATGGTTACTGTAAGTTTGTTTCTGATAATTTTGAATTTCATCAATGACTTCCCCAAATAAGCTGCATCAACCCTAAATGTGCATTGTTTTATATGAGTATTACAAATAAACAAGCTCAATACACTACAACAGAATGGTTACTGTAAGTTTGTTTCTGATAATTTTGAATTTCATCAATGACCTACCAAATAAGTTGCATCAACCCTAAATGTGCATTGTTTTATATGAGCATTAAGGTATTGTAAAAAAAAATATATATATATTTTCGAGTCAAAATAGCGTGGACAAATTGCGATTAGTGAAACTTTAACATTAGTTTTCATCACCCAAGCCTTTGTAATAATAAAGGAATAGTTTTTTTCGTTTCATTTGTAAAAGAAAATGTATGTAATAATGCTAATCGCATCTTATAATTGCACGGAATTGAAGCATAGTTTATGGATAGATATTTAAGGAAATGGCGCTCGCAATCTCTTTATGTTCTTAAAGCATTTGATTTTCAGTAACTAATTCTGCGTTTTAAACTTTGATTACAGTTACCTGATTCTCCTAATCCATTCTAATGGTGTTGCATTTTATTTCAATCCATTAAACATAGCAATTAAAGAAAATTAAGCGCATTAATGAATTAAAATCAAAATTGCTAGAGAAGCGATTAGGATCATGTTCGACCGTTGGCTGCTATTTGGGGAGTTCCATTCGAAAAGTTGCTTGCCGGCGACAGAGATTTTTCAAATACATAAAAGTTTCTCTTTAAAAATGAAGATAGACTCTCACAGATAGAAATAATTTGACGATTTATTCTTGTTAAACGTAAATTGGCATACTTTTGTCACTGAAAGTTGTAGGAAGGCGGTTTGCCGTTATTGTTCATTTAAAAATAGTGAGTAAAAGGACAGACATATAATTGACATGTTGTGACACCATACAGTAGAACCTCGATTAACCGAGCTTCGAATAACCGAGGTTTCTGCTAACTGGGCCGATAATGACGTCTAATTTTTAAAAATAATTTTATTTTAACATTAAGTGAAGAGTGTTCAATGGGAAAATAAGAAGATTTTCTAGAAGTTTGCTTCTTTAAATCCATTTTTCAATATTTCACTTGGCATTGTAAAATTTAAAAAACACTTTTCTTTAAACTTACTACAAGTTATTTTCTATTTTAGTTTTTTTGATTGTAAAACATTGCTTTTTTCATGGTCATTTTTATCTTTTCAAAATATTCGATTGTATTTCAATTAATACTTTTTAAAAAATTTGAGATCCTGACAGGGTTTTCATGCGAAGTTTCTATCAACCGAGATTTCCGACATCCGAGGCCGTAGCGGTCTCAATTAGCTCGGATAAACAAGGTTCTACTGTACTTATATATTTCTCACACAACATCTAATTAGAGAGAGATAGTTTCAACACAACACTATCTCCACTTCTCCTCTTGCTTGGAACGAAATATCAAATCCTTAGAGCAGGGGTTCTCAAATGGTTGGTCGCGAACCCCAGGGGATCACGGAATGTGTTATAGGGGGTCGCGAGGTGTGGAAGAAAAGTTGAAAGGCAATTAATTGATTGCTGTGTTTTTATTAAAAACGCGCATGCGCGTCGATGTCATGAGTCATCTTTGTTTCTTTTTCGTACCGCGTGCAATGATAGAACTTGAAGGAGCGCAAGTTCAACAACTATCATAAAACTACTAGAATAATATAAAATCAGTAAGGTATACTACTGTCTCTTATAATAAAACATTTCAAGAGACAAAAATTCATGTTTAATTTAATAGTTACTTGTGTTTCAAAGGATAAAACGTAACCATTTGTGTAGTTTTTAGTTATTGTTTTAGGGTAGGGTTTAAACAGGGTTAAAAGGGGGGGGGTTGCCAAAATACTTAGTATGAAAAGGGGGTCACAATGTCTAAAAGTTTGAGAACCCTGCCTTAGAGCAAACATACGATGCAGACAAAGAGAGAGAAAAAGGAAAAGAGATAGAGAGAGAGTACAAGCTTTATTTTGAGTTTCCTTGTAACCATTATAAAAAAAATATTGTGGTTTCACTGTCACGATACAATCTGTCATCACTGAGATTCAATGCAGTAAGAATAATATTTATTGTTATTATTATTATTATTATTATTATTTTGAATATTTCCAGCGAGAATCAATTTACAACACCAAGCTCAAAACAATAAATGATTGTCAATAAATTATCTCGCCAAGAGGAATGCTAAGACCTGTCACGGGACGTTTCAGAAAGTGACAGGTATTCTCGGAGCTTTTCTTGCGATTCCAAAAAGTAAAATTTCTTCTACTTGAATATTTCCTCCCAAACCGATCCATGTAGTTTGATATTGTTTAGCCTACCGTTCACCCTTAAAAAAAGAACCTGCTCAAATAAATCTGATGAAAGTGTTTCGTATTTTTTTTTTAATGCGGGAAACATTTTTATTTGTAGGCACCAACTAAACTGCTCAAAGAACTCCGAAGATTAGTTCACCACAAGTAACTAAGAAGAAACAAATCACCTGCTGATAATAAGCAGTATAAGTGCATACTAAATGGTGATAATATTACGCTAAGATGACATCTAAAATCTTGTGGCATTTCTGTTAATACTTGAATAATGCTCACAAACATTCGATCAATTAATTAACTAATTAAAAAATTATATTATAAATTTAAACTAACCAATTAAGAAAACAAAATAAGTAAGATAAATAGTAAGTAAAATAAATAAAAGAAAAAGGAAGAAAGAAAATAGACTGAAAAAAAAATTGAACTTTGACATCTTCAATTCAAATTATGTTTTTTGCAATCACGACTGTGTGTGTACGTAGTGTTTGTGTGTGTGTGTGTGTGAGGAGGGTATGTATATATGTGTAGGTGTGTGTGTGTATGTGTAGGTGTCTGTATGTATGCATGTGTGTATGTGTTTGTGTGTGTCTGTGTGTCTGTGCGTGTATGTGTGTGTATATGTAGGTGTCTGTATGTATACGTGTGTGTATGTGTTTGTGTGTGTTGTGTAGGTGTGTGTATGTGTAGGTGTCTGTATGTGTGCGTGTGTGTATGTGTTTGTGTGTGTGTGTGTGTGTGTGTACGTGTATGTGTAAGTGTAAGCAAGTAAGTGACGCAGCCTGGAGACGGTTTTCGCTATAGGAGCAGTATCGTGAGGCCGCCGGTCGACGGTGGTGCTGCAGAGGGAGGCGGTGGGAGAATAAAATCATAGGACATCAAAACAGTCAAATGAGATCAATAAGCAATCGTTATTGCTCAACAAAAATAATTTTTTATAACTTTTTTAAAAAATACTATTTAAAGTAACGCCCGTGCTTTTTTCCCCTCAGAAATTTAGACAGATGGCAATGACTGCTTTAGCTCACAAAAGGCATTGAAAATCATAGATAGTGGTTGTTATAGGTTCAATGACGAACTGAATAGTGGTGGTATTTTTGGAATTTGCTTATTAAGATATTTTATGAGCTTTTTTTCTACAAAAGGAATAACTCGCGCCTGCGGGAAATTATTTTTCATAGTTTTTAAAATATATTCCTTGTACAGCCTTGCGTGATATAGGAAATTGAGTAAAGATAAACCTTACATTGAACACGAATGAAGATACGTTTAAGAAAGATTAAAAGTAAGAATATTCTTTCAAACGAGCTCATGTGTGCATCACATGACTTCCTTTTACTCCAATTTAATGTCATTTCCCCATTATTGGCAATTTTATTGTGATTCAATTGTTTACTTTCTAAATGTCACTAACAGTGGTCAAATTAAAACCAAAAAAAATATAAAAAATCGCCAAATTTGTCGCCAAGTTGGCAACCAAAAGACTGGCGATATATCGCCAAGTGTCCGACAAATTATAACACAACTTGAGTTTACATGGAAATTAACAATGATTTCCCCCAAAGAGGGGGAAAAGACCCCCTTAGGAACATCTGAATGCAACGAAAAGGGAAGGTGCACAACTAGACCCCTCTAGGAGTCTGCTTACCTAATTTCAACTTTCTAGCACATACCGTTTTTGAGTTATGCGAAATACATACACACATACGCACATACGCACATACATACGGACGTCAGGAGAAAATGCGTTATAATAAACTCGGCGGTCGTCAAAATGCATATCTCGGGTGTGTGTACGTTCCTAGGCATATATCCACGTGTGATCGGGTCGAAAAATAAACTCAACATTCATTCGGGGGTGAGAAAAATGGAAATTAAGGCCGATTTTTGAGTGAAAATTTTTTCGCGAATACAATACTTCCTTTTTTGTAAAAGGAACTGTTATTTAGAAAAAATAAATTGTATAATTTTTAGTTTAATCAAATAAAATTAGCACTGCTTCTGCATATTTTCTATGGGGGATTTCGAGTAAAACCGTCAAAAGTGCTATGCTTAAACATTTCATTCATAAGCAGTTTCCTTTTAGCTTTAAAAGGGATTTAAATGGAGCTGTTGAAACACTTTCAATTTAAATTTTGTTCCATTGATACTTTCCCGTGATTACCTTTCCCCGGTATATTGCACTCCTAAAATGGTTTTTCTGTCAATATAATCCCTCTTAAGAAATATAGCAAAGAAAATAGCGTTTTTACTGCAAAAAATATATCCTTAGCGCTTATGCAATTTCGAAAGACTATTTTTGTTTTGAAATTCCTCGAACTCTTTTACTTTGCCATTTACAAAAGCCTATTTCTCATGTCAAATATCCATTTACTTATACGTTCATATTCATTATCCAACTCTGTTATGTATTCAGAAGAATCAAAGTGTCGGTAAAATTACGCATCTAAAAATTGTTTTAGAAAATAATGATATTTTTGAGGGATTACTCTTTACTGTGTTGTTAGGTTTCTTGTCAGAACTTTTATGAAAATTAGCATTAAAAGGATGATATTTTAACGAAACAATTTAGCACTGGATGCAGATGCACATTAGGGTATGTCATTAAAATGTTTTTTTGAACTTTGACTTGCGCATTTAGGATGCACTGTATTTGCACCCAAGAAATTCATTTTTAATATTATTTTTCAGAAATATTAAGGTTTAGCTACCGAGAAACGTGTTTAAAAGTTTGAAAAAAGACAAAAAACGGCAATTTAAAATTTTTTTATGAAAATAGAAAGGTTTAAAATTCTTGTTCTAAAACCATTCAAATGCTTCCTTTTAACACTCTTTTCACATATCTTTATGATTAACTACATTCCTTTACAGATTTTACTACGCGAATATACCGTACATTTTCGTGAAATTATCCAAAAATCAATTTTTTAACATTCTTTGTACATTGCAACAATTTGCCTTCATGGTTCAGTATATGTTTTTTCGCAATAAATGCGCATTGTGCATCTCTTTGTTGTAAATGCAAATATACTTTATTACATCAACTAGTGGTGCCCGCATGGCTTTGCCCGTAATAGAAAAATTAAAAGGTATTTTGGTTCGCCAGTATATTTAAAAATAATGTATGGTGAATTTTCTCGCCAATTGGCTTGTACCCATGTTACAGTTCCACGTTATGATAATTTCGTATCTCTCCAATTGGCTTGTGCCCATGTAACGGTTCCACGTTATGATAATTTCGTAAATTACTCGTCGATCTTATGATAATTTTGTTCTAAAAATTGGAATAGAAAAAGAACAAAATTGAATTTTCGAAAAATCGCTTTGAGGTGCACACCCCCATGCTACAAACTAACTTTGTGCTAAATTTCATGAAAATCGGCCGAACGGTCTAGGCGCTATGCGCGTCACAGACATCCTACAGACATCCAGACATCCTACAGACATCGAGACATCCAGACATCCTCCGGACAGAGAGACTTTCAGCTTTATTATTAGTAAAATAACCGAGAACCCACCACGAGAAGGTGGCTGCAGTTCATGCTCCACTGTGCCCTTTCCATCCACCCAACGAAGAAAGATAGTCAGTCATTACAAGACTTACATTTACACTTACTGCACGATTTAAAGCGAATTTCAATATTTGGATCAGGGTATGAAGTTGTACTAATGGCTCAGATTTGGCATTATGATCGTAAGTATAAAGTTACTCTTCCATCTCCGCCGCGTACTTGATCTTTTGCCTCGTGTGCCTTTCTCTGATTCAACTGCCTTACATTTTGACTGTTGCCCGCTGCCATGACCAATAACAAGTTCTCCAAATTGGCATATTAGCCATTTCATTGGATCACCAAATCCACGATGTTTAGGAAATCAACAGTAAATTGACTTGTGCACATTGTGCAACTTTCACTAATTTGTTGGAATTTCATTTCAATTTCTGTTATAGTTAACGATATGAAGAATAATTTAAGATATGACTTAAGAATATCCTCATATCTTATTAGTTCAGTTTCAACATTATACAGCTCTGTAACTCCATTAGCACACGTTAACAAACCCTGACGAGCGAAATGTCGAATTTCTGACAGCAAGATCACGATCATATTTTCTTCCTGCATTACATTAAGAATACCCATTAAGTACAGCTAATGATAACCCAAAAACAGTTGAAGCTTTATCATTAATTCAACCAGTGATCCCCTTTTACAGTCCGGTTGCTGACAGGGTAATGAAATTGGTTAAAAAGGAAGTAGATTGGTATTTAGAGAAGATGAAATATATGGATTTTTAAGAATACAATGTACTTGTGATCATTAATGCTAAAACTAACTCAAAAACCAACTTCAAACCTGTATTCAAAAGTAGAAACGTGTTTTAAGTCATTAATCGTAAACGCTTAAAAAACTTGGCTGACTGGAAGGAAAGAGCAGGACTGAGCTCGAAATGCAGTTACCTTCTTGCGATAGTTCGGGTTGTTAATGTACTTGAATTATAATAGCATTTCCAACAAAGAGCTGCAAAGTGTATATTTGTAGGGAAAAAATTATAACTAGACTATTAAAAAATACTGCAATGTGCAGAAGAAGTTAAAAAAAATCGATTTTGGTTAATTTCACGAAAGTTTTAGCAGTTTTTCAAAGTCTGAGGGGAGGGAGGCGGCATTGATCACCCGTAGAAGTTCCTTAAATACGGGCCTATTTATATTTTATTGACCATCTACCTGTATCGACCTCTATATTTATCTATCGATCTATCTAAACAATCTATACATATCTATCTTAGATGGTAATTAACTATATTTTTCAACGTATGCGAAACGAAGATCATGCAAAAAACCGCGCACTTTATTTATTTAATGAAAATAGCACCAAAAAAAAAAGAGCTCTCTGTTCCCCGTAGTATGCAAAAGATAAAAAGAATTCACTGCTTTTATTGAATCAAATGCATAAAACCATGTAACGTTAAAACAGCAGCAAAGCCGCGTTTGATCACGTGACCCCGACGTCATTGCCATCATGTAATGACCATTGTAACTGTGCTCCGCATTGAAAAAAAATGTAAAAAAAACTATTGCGTATTTTTGAAAGTTTTTTTTTTCTGAAGAAAAGTAAAATGCGTTTACTATTACATAGTTGAATTTTAGAAAAGAGGCCTTTATGAATGATTTTATAAAAAATTAAACAAAGGAAAAAATGTGAAAACAAGGGTTTTTTTTTTCAAAAATTCATAAAAAATACAAAAATTGCTCTATGTGCAATTTTTTTCTCATTATACTTAAAATTAAAGTTCCTACATTTTAATACACAATTTTGTTTCTGGTGTTATAGTTGGGGTCTGTGGGGTAAAATGTTCTAAAAACTGCTAAAAATCACATAAAACATTGAAAATTTTTTTTCAAATTAAAATATCAATGTAAACTATAGCCTATAGCATTCCTCAGTAATTGGACTATTCAACACAAAAATAATTTTTCAATTCGAATCACTGTTTCTGAGATTAGCGCGTTCAAACAAACTAAACTCTTTAGCTTTATATTATTAGTATAGATTTGATGTTTTGTAAAGCAATAAGTAAAGTTACTTAAGCTGACAAGTATTATTAATAACAAAAAAGTAAAGATTGTTTGAATAGATGTTTTTGTTATTTTTTTTAAAGAACCAATTAAGAAAATTATATCTGAAAAAAAATTATCTCTCTTGAAAATTTACGATTTGTGCATGCTAATTATTTCTCTTTCGTCTTGTAAAAAAAGTTTTAAAGCACTACCTGATTAGGAAATGCACTCTAATGCGCTCTCTTTTCATAAAATATCCCTTCAGGCTGTGCTCCTTTTAGTTTTTGGTTGCAAAATTAATACTAAAATATAAAGTTGAAAATAATTTCTCTTGTAAAAAGCAGTCACACTCACTTTGATTAGCCGTAATATACTCCTTAAGTATTTATTTCACGTTTTACTAATTCTTGAAATGAAATGTCAGTCTGAACAAAAACAAAATCAGTCTACTGAATGCCCTTTAGGAAAGTACGATGGATTATGAAATAAAATGCCCATCTTTGTGCCTAAAACCTGATTTAATGAGATGTTTACACAAGCTTTTTAGCTTGAGAATCAATATTTAAATGTTTTAATTTTATCCGCTCATTTTATGTCATATTTTTCTGGAGAATTATGTTTTGGAACTCGAGCTTTATTTTTAAAGCAAACTGCTTACGCGCAGTAAATTGGGTTTTGTAGTTATGATTTACAGAATTTTTTTCCTGCTTAGAGAAAGTAAATAAAATCGTCATTTTAATGTTGAGTAAGGTTAAATATTTATAGATAGAAAAATGTTTTTGATTGATTGATTGATTTACTGGTATCTTCTTTAAAAAAAAGTAGTGGAATGCTAATGATGGCTGTAAAAAGTTACTGAGTTTTGCAATTATTTCATACCCTATCGTGTAAATTACAAAACGGTTATCTCAAACTGAAATGTGCCATTCGTGGGAGAGAAAACTTTTCTGGTCAAATGCATTCAAAAGTTTCAAAGTGTTATTATTCCACATAAGAAGGAATTGGCAACTATTCGTTACCAATTTTGTTTTTTGGGGGTTGTGAGTTACTGTTAATTTAAATTTTGTGTATTTCAAATTAAAATTGGTTTTAGTAGCTGTTACTTCCTTTCTGAGTATATAAATGGCAGTGTTGTGTATAAAGTTTTATATTCAGTATATTTCTCAACTTTTTATTTCAAAACGTATTTTCATATTTTTATTGCAAAATGTCACCCAATCAATATAAGTAAAGTTATAAGCAAGATAACTTATTAATGACTGAAAATATTTTTGTGATAGAAAACATAAAATAAAAGAAAAACTGAGCCCCAAAATTTTAACATTTTCAATGCTTCGAGAAAATTAAAAATTTAACATATTGACTGATGAAATGAACACCTACCATATTTTTGTAACACACTCAGATCCAGTAATATTAAGTTAAAATGTGCATTATTACCATTAATGACGCTAAAGTTAATGTATGTATAATGCAATATTTGGCTAACTTTAATACACTATAGCTCTGGTCCCAGTTGAGTCTCCATCATCAAATTGCTATCAGATTTTCATATCATTAAAAAGTGTTATCTGTATTAATTTCATAATTTTTCACTCAGTCCCTTTTGAAATATTTCACTTTAAACTTTGCGAAAATGCAATATTTGGCCAACTTTAATGCGCTATAACTCTAGTACCAGTTGAGTCTCAGTCATCTAATTGCTATCACATTTTTATGTCATGAAAAGGTGTTAACTGTATCGATTTCATTATTTTTCACTCAGTCCCCTTTGAAATATTTCACTTTAAATTTTGCGAAAATGCAATCGAGTCTCAGTCATCTAATTGCTATCATATTTTTATGTCATGAAAAGGTGCTACCTGTTTCGATTTCATAATTTTTCACTCAGTCCCTTTTGAGACATTTTACTTTAAACTTTGCCAAAATGTGATTTTTGCTTTTTTAAAAAATAGTAAAAAAAAAAAAAAAAAGGCCAACGTTCTCAAGCTTAAAATTTCTACAACAAATAGTCCTATTTTATAACTAAACAAGGAAAAATGACGCTTAGACTCCCTCCTTTTACTAATTTTGCAGCACTAAAAATCGTATTTTGTGCTAATTTTCAGTTTGTAGTTATGGATTTTTATCTTCCTCTTTCTCTCTATTTAAATAATATTTTGCAAGCAAATCATATCTAAGGCATTATTCTGATGGTGTTGAATCTCCCTTTTAGTTTCTTTTGGCGAGAAAACATCTCGCCAGTTTTTACAGCAAACCTAAGTTTAAGTTTAAATAAGATTGCTTTAGGTTTTGTGAATTCCGATTAATGTGGATTTTGAAGGGAGCCGCTGGCCCTTGAAATACCAGCATGAACCATTCCTATGGTTTTAATTTTATTTTGTTCATGTTAATAAAAGTTAGTTTTGTTTTAGTTGATGGTTGTAATGTGGTTACTTGTATAACATTTTGACCAAAATCAACAGATTTACGAACAATATTTAGAACCTCCAAAATTGGAACTGCTGAGTTCTTTCATCTGGCGTCCGTGACAGGATTTGATATTGTGATCAGCTGAATCTGAAAAGTCTTGAAATTTACACAGGTAAGCTCAGTTTATTATTATACCTGTTGTAAATATTGCATTGAATGAAAATGACAAGTACATTAAAAATCCTAAAGAAGAAACGCGGAGGTTTAAGAACACAGACTTCAAAACTGTGTAACAAAATAGATACAGCACTAGAAAGTGAGGAAATCGCAGCAGAGCAGAAAATTGATCTGTTAAGTATTTATAAAGACCAGTTAAATGAAAAGTATGACTGCTTGAAAAAATTAAATTCGGATATCCAAGATCTGACTGCCGAGTCAGAGTTTGAAAATGAAATAGAAACTTCTGAACATTATAGCGAAAGAATAATAGAATTTCGGTACAAGATTACTAAGTTTTTAAATGAACGTGCTGCTGAAAGTCAAAAGGAATTGTTTGAGTCATCAATCTCGAAAGATGAAAGTAATTCTCAATCCTTCAAAATTGAGCGTTGTATGAAACTTCCTAAACTTACCATACATAAGTTTTATGGGGACAGCAGTTGCTGGTTGGAATTTTGGGGCCAATTTTCTAATGCCATTGATAAAAACAAAAGTTTATCTCCTATCGACAAATTTTCATATTTGAAGTCTCTACTTGGTGGCAGCGCTTATAATGCTGTTGCTGGATTTTCACTTACGGCAGAAAATTACAAATCAGCTGTAGATTTGTTGAAAAACAGATATGGTAGAAATGATTTAGTCATTAATGCGCATATGGAGTAAGCTGTTAAATTTAAAACCAGTGAAAAATTCCTATCACATAAGGGACTTAAGGGAACTTTATGATAATGTTGAAGTTCAAATTCGAAATTTAAACTCCCTCGGTGTTACAGCCGGTAGTTACGGACACTTGCTTGCTCCTATTTTATTGAAATTAATTCCAACTGAAATGGCCCTGGATTTCAATCGTAAACGGTCAAGTATGCCAGATATGGACATCGATGAACTTCTAACATTTATAAAAAATGAAGTTCAATCTCGTGAAGCAACAATTCATCTGCAGAATTCTGAAAAATATTCTTCAAGTAGTAAAAAGGAAAAAAATAAACAGCAGATTAGTAATTACAAATGGGATATTCCCACGACTTCTACATTAACTACAAATTCAAAAAGTGTTTGTATATTTTGTGATTCAACAGAACATGATTCGAAATCATGCAAGTCGAAGCCTATTTCTGACAAACGTGAAAAATTGCGGAAGACTGGGCGATGTTATGTTTGTTTTCGTAAATATCACCTATCCTCAAATTGCAAATTTAAAACTGAGAGCTGCAAAATATGCAATGGTAACTTTCATCACACATCAATTTGTACCAATAAAACTTTCAAACCCGCAAATGTAAACAGAGATACTGGGGGAGAATCAATTATTGCTTCAGTTTCTCATTGTCGGAAAAATATTACTAATGTAAATACTAAAGAAGTAATTTTGCAAACTTCATGCGTGAAGGTGGAATCTGATTCGAATTCTAAATTGTCTTTAATTCTTTATGACACGGGAAGTCAAAAAACTTATGTCACAGAAAATTTAATTTCAGAATTAAACCCTCCATTTTTAAGGCAAGAAAGACTTCAGATATTTTCATTTGGAGCTTTTAAACCGCAAATTAAAAATTTTGATGTCGTTGAGTTGAAGTTATCTCATGTAGATGATAAATCGCGTTGTAGTCATATTGAAGCGTTAGTAACAGATGTGATTTCGAGTGTTAGTATTCACTCCCCCCCACTTAGCAAAGAAGTTATGACTAAACTAGTGTCATACAAGTTTTCGAGTTGTGATAACGTAGGTGGTTCTCAAATCGAGTTATTAATTGGTGCGGATTATTTTTACCAAATCTGTTATGGACCGGTTGAAAAGTTAACAAAATCACTCTTTCTGTGTGATAGTTTGTTGGGGTACTCGCTTTGCGGTTTTGTAGAGGATGGGTCAATGAAAGGGGAAAGAAAATATGTTTGTAGTTTCTCAGTCGTAAGTAGCAAGCTAAGCCCTGATAATGAGCTCGAAAGCTTAAGATTTTTGTGGGAATTGGAATCACTCGGGATTATGCCATCTAGGGAAAATGTTTCAGAAGTAGAAAAGGAAATAATTGATAAATTTGAATCAAACTTAAAGTTTGTAAATAACAGATACGAAACTTCTTTATTATGGAAGGAAGATAAGTCTAAAGTTGCGAATAATTTCAGAATTGCAAGAAATCGCTTTGACGATTTAAGTAGAAAACTTGAAAAGGACATTAATTTATTTGGTAGTTATAAAGCTATTGTTTTGGAACAGGAACGTAATGGGGTTATAGAACCATGTTCTGATTCAAAAATCGAAAATAGTTATTTCATGCCTCATAGACCAGTAGTAAGAGAGGATAAGGTAACCTCTAAAGTTAGAATGGTGTTTGATGCTTCTTCAAAGGAGAAACATTTAAATTCTTTAAATGATTGTTTATTCCCCGGACCTAATCTTAATCCAAACGTTCTTGATATAATACTTAGTTTTAGGAAACAATGTTGCATTTTGCGCCGATTTAGAAAAGGCTTTTTTGCAAATTGGAATTGCGGAAGAGGACAGGAATTACCTGAAATTTATTTGGTTTAGTAACGAAAGGGGTGAATTAAAATTTATGAGATTTTCGAGGGCGGCTTTTGGGGTAAGCTGTTCCCCCTTTATTTTGACTTCTACGATCAAGCATCATATTAAAAAATATGAAAATCATCCCCAAGTAGTTAATATTTTGGATTCATCCATTTATGTAGATGATTTGATATCTGGTGCGAAATCTGATAAAGAAGTGTATTACATATCATCGACAGCTTCAGATATTTTTAAAGAAGCTGGAATGAATTTGCGGAAATTTAACACTAATTCCGTAAAACTTCGAAAAATGTGGGAAGAAAAGGGAATGTGTGAAACAGCTGAACTTCGTAATGATGCCTTAAAGATCTTGGGTTTACTATGGAATATCAATTCTGATAGCTTTCATTTTGACGTTCCAGACTTTCGCGAGGATTGTAAAATCAATCCTTCAAAACGCGTTGTTTTGAAAACTGTTCCAAAGATATTTGATCCTCTTGGAATTCTTTTACCATTTACTGTTAGGATGAAAAGTTTGTTGCAAGAAACTTGGCAGCGAGGTATAGGATGGGACGAAAACTTACCTAATGATCTAAAATACGAGTGGGAAAGTTGGTGTTCAGAAATTGATCATTTACTCAAGTTTGAGATACCTCGTAAATATTTTCCGGGGGGTTTAGAAAATTTTGATACCATAGAACTTCACATTTTTTCTGATGCAAGTCCTAAGGCTTATGGTGCTGTTGCATATTTTCGATGTGCCAAAATTGATAATGAAATTCGGACCGGTCTTGTTTGGGCAAAATGTAGGGTTTCCCCTATAAAACGTTTGACAATCCCTCGCCTCGAACTTATGGGTGCGATAATAGCTGCTAGGATGTGCAAATATTTAAAAACTGTTTTTAGTTCTCATGTTTTAGATGTCCATATTTGGTCAGATTCCATTGTCGCGCTACATTGGATAAAGGGTTCACCGATAAACTGGAAGCCATTTGTGGCAAATAGGGTAGAAGAAATACAGTCTTTGACTAACCCCAGAATTTGGAATTTTACTCCAGGGAAAGCCAATCTGGAGATTTGTTGACCAGAGGGGAAAGTTTAACTAGTCTTGTAGAAAATACATTATGGTTTGAAGGTCCAGATTGGTTATCAATGCCTAAAGAAAGGTGGCTGAAGCATGACATTCTTCCCAGCAATAATGATTATTTGATTGAAAAGAGGTCCAAATTAAATTCTATTCAGCTTTCCTGCAATGTTAAATTACTTACAGAACCATTGCTGGATTTAGGAAAATTTAGTAAACTTAATCGTGTATACAACATCACCGCTTGGATTTTCAGATTCCTTAATAACATTAATAAGAAAAAGACTAAGCTGTCAAAAAAGCTTACATTGTGCTCTTCACCTGTGGAGTTACTAGAGCTGTTCATCTGGAAGTAGCATCTGACCTCAGCACTAAAACCTTCATCTTAGCTTTCAAAAGATTTGTTTCACGTAGAGGACTCTGTAAAATTGTATACAGTGATAATGCCAAGACCTTTATCAAAAGTGATAGTTTACTGAAGGAGATTTGGAGTAAGATTTCCAAAGCTGAGGTTCAGCAGTATTTTACTAAAAACCGAATTGTGTGGAAATTTATTGTACCTAGAGCCAGCTGGTGGGGTGGTTTTTGGGAGCGTATGGTGCGTTCTGTCAAAACGCCCTTGAAGAAAGTTTTAGGACGATCTTGCTTGAGCTATGAAGAGATTCAAACCACTCTCACTGAGATCGAAGCTGTTATAAATGGAAGACCTTTAACTTACGTGTATGATGAAATTAACGAGCCATTTCCCCTAACTCCTTCTCATTTTCTGATAGGCAAGCGCCCAAATTTCTTTCCTGATATTCCTTCTGTGCAGAACCAAAATCCAACAAAAAGACCCTCACGAAATTATTGAGATACAGAGATCAAATTTTAAACCATTTTTGGAAGCGTTGGAGAACGGAGTACTTACTGGAACTTCGATCTGCAAATCGCATCGTTCCAATAGATACTCCTACAAAATTCAAAATTGGAGACGTGGTTATAGTTCATGAAGACAAGGTTCCAAAACACATGTGGAAAATAGGAGTTGTTAAAGACCTTTTTTTCGGCAGAGACTCAAAAGTTAGATCTTGTGCTGTTCGAACGCCTTCAGGCGTTGTGAGGAGACCTATACAATTACTGTATAATTTAGAACTTGACATTGAGTCAGTGACTCAGTAAAAAAAATCTTCCGTATAAAAATGTCATTTCTGTTTACTTTTAAATTGAACTTTATGTTATTTCATGTCTAATTCAGACTGTTATATATTTTAGTTAGCTGTTATTCATTTGAAGTTTACACCAAGTTTGTAAGTATGTTAATTTGTTTGATTGTTATTATGTTTAAAAAAAAAAAGTTAAATATTTGAATTTTGCTGAACATTTCAATTGTTCATCCTGGGGGAGTGTGTTGAATCTCCCTTTTAGTTTCTTTTGGCGAGAAAACATCTCGCCAGTTTTTACAGCAAACCTAAGTTTAAGTTTAAATTGAAAGATTGCTTTAGGTTTTGTGAATTCCGATTAATGTGGATTTTGAAGGGAGCCGCTGGCCCTTGAAATACCAGCATGAACCATTCCTATGGTTTTAATTTTATTTTGTTTATGTTAATAAAAGTTAGTTTTGTTTTAGTTGATGGTTGTAATGTGGTTACTTGTATAACATTTTGACCAAAATCAACAGATTTACGAACAATATTTAGAACCTCCAAAATTGGAACTGCTGAGTTCTTTCAGATGGTGTAGGACTTTATTTTGTCTTGATAGCTGTAAAATTAACCGAGTTAGATGCATTTACGTAAAACTTGTTTATGGTCCAAAAACGGCTACCAGGCAAATTTAAAATGGCGCGTAAAAAAAGTATGAGCCCCCAAAAAAATTTCTTCAATTATTTTTGAACTCATTTAGTAGTGGAAAATAACTAGTAAAAAATTAGGAAAATAAAAAATGTCGAGCAACAAATTTTATTCTTTTTGGATGATTTCAAATGGATTGACCCTACCATGATGTTAAAATTGCAAATTAACATAATGTGTTCCGCTTCAAACAAATGATGTAAAACAATGCCATTAAACAATCACCCGTTCAATAAGTTATGTTATTTTTTAAGACATTTAATGCACTACATTTTCTTTTGCTGGTTTAATGTAATCCCATGAAAAGAATTTTAGCTTAATTTAACTAAAAAGTGTTAATGCTTTACATCAAAATTGGTTTAATATTTAAGCGAAAACACGGAAAGTTAAAGCAGTTTTTTAAGGAAACTAAGTGCATCGCTTTTTCGTTTCGAAAAAAGTAATACAATCTGATATTTGATAATTTAATAAGGTACAAAACTGTGAAAAAATATTTTATTACGAATAACATTTCACAGTCTATACAATTAACATTTCAAATGTTATCCTAAAAAATCTCAGTTTTGATTATCTTATGAAAGAGACAAAAAAAAAAAAAAAAGGAACAATGAGAAAAAGAACACAGATTAGGCTTTTCTAGCTTTTTCATCGTAAGATAATTTTTGAACACAAAACTTAGATAAATATTCTTTGGTATTTTCTCTCCTACCCAGCAAAATTCAAGAAACATGAAATTTTAATTTAACAAATACGAAACTTTCGAAAGTAGACTGTTTGCTTTAATTAAATAAGCTTTTCAGCTTTGCCTTTTTTTTTGATATTTTTCTTGGAACTAAATCCAAATTTAATCAAGGGGTGAAATAATATTTTTGAAAGTGTAAAGTTTTTTTTCTTCTACGTTTTCTCTTTTGCATGGTAGTAATTTTCACTTTATTCAAAAAATGCAGAAAAAGATTAGGTTTGGCACATACCTTTGCCGATACGTTTTCTTTTCCTTTCTTTCTTCCTCTCTGTTTATTGTAATCTTGAGGTGTCACATTTTTACAACTATATTTGCTTGCGCTGTTTTAATAAAAATGCTTTTACTTTTAGTTCAGATTTTCATGATTGTTTTTTTAAAGTCATTTTCTTGCTCATAATTTAATCAAAGAAACTTTTAAAACTGCATTTGATTCTTGATAGATTATTTAAAATGAAAAAGAGCTGCCTTTGAAGTTTTTTTTATTGCATGTTTGCGAAACATATTTTAAGTTACATAATATTAAGTACAATTTAAAAAAAAAACAAAAAAACCGCAAGATTTAAAGTTTAGACACTCACTGGATTGTGAAGGAAAAAAATGATAAGTAAAAAATTAATAGATTGATAAATAAATTATAATAGTTTATAGATACATTATAATCAAATAATAGATTTGATAAATAAAAACGTACAAACAAATGATACAGTTAAAAATATGAAAAGTTTTCTCATCAGAAAATAAAACATCTTTGCTGAAAATACAAATTAAAAAAAAAATATAGCCGACGTTTTACAAATCATTGCATTCATGTGCTTCGAGTTAAAAAGTAACCCTTTTACCAATCCATTAATAGAGATTTTTAATCCCCCCCCCTCAAAAAACACCCCGCAAAAAATCACCTGCGATTATTGTTGTTGTTTTTATTTATTTATTTATTTGTTTTAAGACCGTAGCAATAAAATAGCTTTTACTACTCTTGTACAATCCAATAGCCACAATAGAGTAAACGTTTTTGTTTTTAGTAGGTCATAACCTAGGATTGTTGATAATGATTTGGAAAGTATAATGGTTGGCCTTGACAACAAGAAGTTTGACCCTGGGACCATTCATTTCTGCAAAGGTATTATAAGAAAATGAATTATTTTACCCCTATTTCAACAAACGGAATCGTTTTATCCTTCTTTTATCAGACTTCAGGTTTTCAGAGCCAAAACTATAGGTTCGTTTATTTTTGAGAGTGTCAATAGGACAATCCTTCCTATGAAATTATTTTTGGCGAATTTCAAATACACTGGCGGACAATTGCTAACGACGGATTCCAAGTGCGCAAAAAAGTAAGTGTAATTCGATGCTTAGTAAAATAAACGAGTGCCAGAACTCTAGAACATTGTGATGATGTAATGTAAGACAAACAACAACGTTGAAAAAGGCGTTCCCTGTAACACCGAAACACGTGTCTGCTGTTATTTGCAAATTTGTGCTTCTTCTAACGTTGTTTGTCTTACATTACGCTGTTCAGCACAAAGGTATTTATTTATCTTATTGTGATGATGATTATTTATTGTGCTCTGAAATATAGAAGGCATTGAAAAGTGTTCAAAGGACGAAATGGTCATTTAGGGCTGAATACGTAAAAGTGAATAAATGTAACTACCACCCCCAGGCTTTCCGGCGTCAGATGTCAATATGGGATATGGCTACCATGGAAAGCGATGCAAGCTTCCACGCGTCATGTGATGCTTTACACAGCATTATCCAGCAGCTGTATATTTACACATAATGGATGATGAATTTCTTCTCAATTTGCTACGTTAATTTGCTCGCCATGTTATGGTAGTTTGCTCGTCCATGTTATGGTATTTTATTCGTCCATGTTATGATAATTTGCTCGGTAAAATGTTCTTAAAATTGGAATAGAAAAAGAACAAAATCGAATTTTCAAAAAAAAAATAAAATAAAATCGCTTTGAGGTGCACACCCCATGCTAAAACCTAGTTTTGTGCCAAATTTCATGAAAATCGGCCAATCCGTCTTGGCGCTATGCGCGTCACAGGCATAAAGACAGACATTCAGACTTCCCGCCTTATTATTAGTAGAGAAGCTTTAGTTTACAATCTATCTAAAAAATGCTGTTGCAATCCTTATAAATAGCTTATTTTCATAGAAGTATTAAACACGTTGTATTTTTCAATATATTTATTCAATGCTCATATCGTATAACCTCTGACTCCGCATGCTGTCTGAGTGTACGCCACAATCCAATATGGTATTTCATTCGTAGAAGAATTTCAGTTTTATAAAATGTTCAAAAGAATCTTTACTAATAATAAAGCTGAAAGTCCGTCTGTCTGTCAGGATCTCTGTCTGGATCTCTGTCTGTCAGGATCGCTGTGACGCGCATAGCGCCTAGACCGTTCGGCCGATTTTCATGAAATTCGGCACAAAGTTAGTTTGTAGCATGGGGGTGTGCACCTCAAAGCGATTTTTCGAAAATTCGATGTAGTTCTTTTTGTATTCCAATTTTCAGAACAAAATTCTCATAAGATGGACGAGTAAATTACGAAATTATCATTACGTGAAAAACCGTAACATGGGCACAAGCCAATTGGTGAGAAAATTCACCATACATTATTTGTAAATATACAGGAGAACCAAAAGACCTTTTAATTTTCTATTACAGGCAAAGTCGTGCGGCTACCACTAGTATCACAATATTTGTGAGATATCTAATATCATTATGATATTTAATTATCATTTAATATTTTTTGAAGTACTTGATAAAACTACTCTTTATGCATTTATATTACATTTGGATACTGTAACATCAAAAGTAAACTGTCTGGGATGAAAATATTCATGTTTTGGTTTTTAACACGTTGTCGCAAACCCCTCCCGCTTTACTATTCGCAGCGAATTCAAACCAAGTTTTTGAAGAAACACAATGGGGGATCTGGTTTATAGACGTGGCAGACGTCTGAACGATCCGATTCTGGAAATGAACGACATAAAAGGATTCACCAAGACCAAATCTTGCATTGCAAATATGAAGACACTTGAGACATTCTTTCGTATTCCGTTCACTTTTGTGTTCGAGGGAGCGATTTTTGTAGCACCGGTGCGAGGGGTAGCAAAGGGAGGACGACAACCGATTTCCATCTTAGAAGTGACAAGAGATTGCCTTAAAGTAGAATAGATCGTCTCTTTTTCGCGTCAGAAAATGGAAGCAATATATTTTCCCAAATAACAACCTTGGACTCCTTCATTTTGTTCGGGATTATTCAAGATCACAGGTAAGCAATGTATCATTCTTATACGTTAATGACTATCGTGAATCCCGATTTTATCCTATGCTTTCATTTTTACTGCCTTGTAGCTGAAATTACTTCCCGCTAGACAAAAAAAAAAAAAAAGAAAGAAGAAAGGAAAAATTAATTTGAATTTTGACATCTTGAATTCAAATTATGTTTTTTGCAATCACGAGTGTGTGTATGTAGGCGTGTGTTTGTGTGTGGGGGTATGTGTTTGTGTGTAGGGGTTATGTGTATGTGTGTGTAGGCAGGTGTGTTTTTGTCTGTGTGCTGGCATAAATGTGTGGGTAATTGTGTGTATGAATGTGTGTGGGGGAGTATGTGTATGTGTGTGTAGGCTTATGTGTTTGTGTCTGTGTGCAGCCATGAATGTGTGGGTAGTTGTGTGTATGTGTGTGTATGTGTATGTGTGTGTATGTGTATGTGAGTGTGTGCATGTGGTAGTGTAGTTGTGTATGTATGGGCGTGTGTGTAGGACATGGATGCAAACTGGAGATGGCTTTCGCTATAGGAGCAGCATCGTGAGGAGCCCGTCGACGTTGATGGTGCGGAGGGTGGCGATGGGAAAAATCAAAAGACGCCAAAAACAGTCAAATGAGAACAATAAGCAATCGTGATTGCTCAAAATAACACCCGAAGTAAATGAAGTACTTCTGTTTATTTTGAGTATAATTGTTTTTGTGCTGAACTGCATTTGCAAAGATCAGTTTAGAATACAGTCAAACCCGCTTATTAGAATGTCGGTTAAAAGAATATCCAAAGAATAGTATAATACATTTTCAATGTGCCAAACCAATGTAATGTGTTATTTTAATCCCGGTTAATGGAATATCCCGTTTATTAGGATATTTTTTTGTGGAAAAATGGCTATTCCATTAAACGTGTTTGACTACTTTAGATCTACTCATTTTCATCCACTATTTTTTCCGAACTATAATTAAATACGTAAGAAAAAGTTGGTTTATTATTACAGCGTAGATACATTTTCATACACTGAAAAAGTTTTTATAATGCCGCCGGAAAAAATGGACTTTATTACATCTTATTAAATTTTAAAATAGAAGAAATTGTTAACCGACTTCAAAAAAGGAGGTTATGACTTCGTCATGCGGCTTTTTATGTGTGTTTTCGGATTACTCCAAAACTATTGGACCAATTTGAAAGATTCTTTTTTTGTTTGAAAGGGTATTTTTCCCAGATGGTCCCAAGTAATTTAGTCTGGATATGATAAGGGGTCTCGGAGAAATCCAAGAAACTTTGAATTTCACACACTGTGGATACATCCAGCTTACATCAGCGGGCGAATTACGTCACAGGTCACATGGTGTTTCCGTGACCGGTGTATTTTCTCAGCAAAGATTTCGTCTTGAACGAGAATTCTCGAGGCCTATGGATGATTAATTTTCGCCGCCTGTTAATTTTTACTTAGGGGAGATGCGGGCAAGATGGGATATCTAACGTTTAAAGGGCAATAAAACTGAAACCATTGCATTTAAACAATCATATTTATTTCAAAATCTTCCTTTGGTAATCAGTTTTTAATTTTTTTATAATTTTAGGAACAATCATAGCGTAGTTATTATTCTAGAGATATAAAAGTAAAAAAAGCCCCACCACCCCGTCTTACCCTCTGGTTCGGGTAAGATGGGGTACCCCTAGGGGCAAGATGGGGTACAGCATTTCACCTACTTTTCCTGACAGAATTCGCAGGAGAATGTTGCTTCATCGTCCTCATCATCCACTCCAGCACAAGAGCAATGTGCCCACGTACCACAGAGAGAACATTTGATCCAGCCTTCATTGGAATCTAAATAAAGACCGCTGCAGTACAAACAAGGGGTATTTTCAATATCTGCATCACTATTGTTATCCGATGATTTGCGATTATCTATCGTTTTTTTCTTTTTTATGACTCCTCTTTTATTGGGTCTTCCTTTTTTATCCTTCGTTTTCGTCTTCTCCAATTTTAATTGTCTAATTTCTTTTCGTTTTAGTTTATTCTCTTCCGTGACCTGCTTTCTTTTAATCGTTTCTTCCAGTTCTTTTTTATACGGTGACTCAGTAATAATGGCTGTTTTTCCTCGTTTACGAGTCACGCGTGAAGATCTACGACTTGCTGGAATGGGTAATATTTGCTGTGGACTAACAACAGAAAATGTTGACTGTTGTGGAGTAGTTGGTCTTCTGTCTATTTCTGTATCATCAACCCACGTGGAACATCCAGGTTGAGGACTCGACGAGGTAGCAGAAGTCACCGTAGGTGTCTCGTGAAAAGTAGCTGATACAGGAACATTATTAATGGTTTTGCGAATTGCCTCTGTTTCAACCCCGGTAGATAGAAGTGAGGCACGAGATGTAGTTGCATTAGTAATAGCAGCTTCACTGGTATCCAGCACAGGTAATACGTCAACTTGCTGCGTTTCTAACTCAGCAGGTGCTGTGACTGCTACATTTGTGGTCGCTGAAGTCAGTGTTTGAGTGAGCGGAATATCAGTCACCAACGAAGGAGCAAAGTCGGTTTCAGAGAAGACCGTCGGATCGTAAGGCCAAATTCCGCACTTTTTGAAGCCATTTACAGCTGTTGCCATGGTAGATGTTTCTATGAATGTCTTTCCAAAAATTTCTGCAACTTGCCGCATTGTTACAACCATCCCTGGATTGCTGCGAAGCCAGGTCGTAATTTGCCGATCGTAATAATTGCTCAACGGTCTCATATAAACAACATCGGCGACCTGAAGACGATGAGTTGTATGTGGGGGGAAACATAAAATAATTACCCCATTGGCTCGAGCTTCATCTATTAAATCGATGTTTTTTGTATGGGTGCTATGGCCATCCAATAATAGCAAAACAGGTCGATCTACTGTGGCCCCACTAAATTTCACAAACTGTTTAAACCATCCAAGAAACAACTCCGTGGTCATCCAGCCTGAGTCACTAACAACTCCCCATGCTCCAGGGGCAGCATTAAGCATTAACTGTGGATCCATCCTCTTCCTGGGAAACACCATCATAGGGGGCATGTATTGTCCACTGGCGCTGAAGCATATCTCTACTGTGATTGTAGTACCTCTTTCTGCAGAAGTTAATGCCCCTACTTGTTTTCGGCCTCGTTTTGCTATAATTTTGGATTTAGTCTTTGGTACAACTGAAACACCAGTTTCGTCGCAGTTATAAATGCGGTCTGGTGTAAGATGGTGTTCGTCATAGATATTGCCCAAAAAATTAAAAAATTGATCAACAACTATTCTGTTGAACCCGGCAGCACGTGCAGCAGAAGTGCTTTCGGGTTTTCTTATTGACAAGTCTGGGTGTCTGTTCAAAAACCCTTGAAACCAATCTTTGCCGGCTTCTTGTTTTTGAACGTTAAAAGGATGGACTTTATTATTTTTTACTGCTAAATTGTACGCTAATGCTCTTAAGTCTTTGGCTGTAAGTCCGTAAAGTCTAGTCTCCATGTCCAATATATAGCCACAAGGCTCGTCCTCTTCTTTTTCTGTGAAAACAGGTTGCTTAGGTCCTAATGAAACCTTTACTTTAATGATTTTAGATGGAGATAGGGCCAAGTTCTCCCGAGCTTTTTTTACTTTTCTTTCTAGAGTAGTCTGAGGAACTGAAAATGTCTTTGCTGCTAGCATATACCCCATTTTCTCTTCTAAAACAGCTTTAACAGCTTTTTCCATGCTCTCTTCCGGCCACTCGCCTCTATTTGTCTTTCTCTTGTATGTTTTCACCATGCTAAAACAAACAAGTCCGCCTATGCATTACACAGCCAAGCCACATGCATATATACAATCACAAACATACATATAGAGCGAGAGATACATTAACATTAATCAACACAAAAGCTCGAACCGTAATAAAAACTTAGAGCGGGCAAGACGGGGAACACATACCCCATCTTGCCCTCATGGGTCTTGATGTATTTAAAAAAGAAAACAAAATAAACAACACACAAGACAGAAATAAACCAGTTTTTACCTGTTAGCGTAATATTCGGCGCATGCGGATAAACTCTTATCTCATTTACACTACTATTACTTGTATATTAAACACGTACTAAACGAATTGAGAAAATAAGAAGAAAACTTGGCGAAATCACTTTTGTTTCGATAACCTAAAAAATACGTGTCGCACGAATCACATACGAGAGTGCACTGGAAGCCGTCGTGGTGCCACATCGTCTGTGCGAGTTTGAACGTGTTCGCGCGACTAGAAGGTTATAATAGACCGGGTGCCCCGTCTTGCCCGCCACCCCATCTTGCCCGTATCTCCCCTATAGGTGTTACCCATGTTTTACTATGTAGCAAAGTAGTAAATTAAATATATTTTGCTACTTTAATAGCTGAATCAATTACCTTAATAATATTTTAAACTGAAATAACTTAATTTATTCACTAAAATGTTTTTTTTTTTTTTTTTTGATAATTCAGTTTTAAAACATATTTAGTGTTCAATCCAAGGGGAATTGAAAACAGAACACCCCTCCCCCGATGATTTAACTTATATTCTTTAATAATATTTTGTAACTGGTGTCTGATTTATTAAGTTTGACCAGTATTCAAATAATTAACTATGCTAATAATTAACGCCAATAATTTATGCCAATAATTAACTATTTTACAATGCTGCCAGTTTAATTTGAAAATAGGGGTTATTCTTCTCAAAAATGAGGAGGAGGTTCTGAACTCGTAATATTAGTTTTTTCTTTGTACAATGTACTTTGAACTGACTGAATTAAACACTAATTTAACTGCACACGAAATTAGTCTTTAAAACTAAACCTACTCAGTTATGTTAAGTAGTAGTTTATAGGAGGCCTCGACTTCAAAAGGTTACTAAAAATTAAGAGATCGTATATAATTAGTTAGATATTTAAAATAATTCATCGTATAGTAATTAAAATCGGTATTTTTTTTATAATTGGGTAATTAGTTTAGTTGATTTTTGTACTGGAATTGTAAAATAAATTTAATTTCTAGGTTTGGGTAGGAAATAGTATGTAAGTGTAATCGGTTATTTTTTGCTTCTTAGCTCCTTGGTGTTTTTTGAAGGCGGTTTTTTTTATTTAAAAGTAATTTATTTTTTCTTGTTTTTTTACATATGATGCAATACAAACAATCGTTTACTTTTTCCACAAAAACGTATTTACTCCAAGGAACTCATAAATTGTAGCTACAACCACATACTAACAACAACATTAAGACGTACTCATAATTATCAAAAAAAAAAAAAAAGTTTAACATTCTAAGTACTAAGATAAATAAATACCTTTGTGCTGAACAGTAAAGAAAGAAAACCAACGTTAAAAAAGCACAAATTTGCCAATAACAGCAGACACGTGTTTCGGCGTTACAGGGAACGCCCTTTTCAATGCAAAAAGTAATGAACTTATGGATGAAAAGACATCCGACAAAAGCCAAGAGCAGATAAGCATGCAGCTTAAAAGATAAAAATAGCGGATTAGCCAAACACCAATGGGAAAATTATAAACCGATCAGGAACCAATGAGCCAATAACAATATATAAATAAATAAATAAATAAATAGGATTTCTTAACTGAGTAGCAACCAAATCTTTATCTCTTACCTTGCTGCATTTTTACTAGTTGCAGTCTTTGTAAACAAAATTGTTTCTATTAAATTTATTTATACAAGAGTGATAGTTTAAACTTATGTCAAGCATATTAAATAAAAAAAAATCTCTCTCTTTTTATAAGAAAACTTTGTCTCCTTACGTAATTTAAACACACATAGGTGTAAATATTAAAAATAAAATTAACTATTTCAAAGCTTAGATTCTTTTTAATATATTTTTTTTTGCTTGATATTTGTACTTTTTTTTAAGTCTGTTAATTTTTAATGATGGCAGTATTTCGCTCATCGTATCAACTACCGTGAAGCTTAAAGAAAATTTTTACAAAATGGAGTTAAATTATTCTTCAACTTCAAAAAAAAAAAAAAAAAAACACGTTTGACGCTTAACGCTGATGATCCTTGGCAGTGATGAATGTCATGAGACTTATCTTGTCAGTTATAATATTGAATGATGAGCAAAGTTTAGTTCAGCAATAACTATTATACATTGTAAAAATTATCAATTTTTACTCGCTTTTACCAAAAAGGAAGGGTTTTTTTTGGACTCGACCATACATGGATTAAGTGCCTAAGAACATATAAACACGCAAACTATCCCATTTGATGACTCCCGAGATAACTACAACGAGTTTTCTCGTGACGTTTGTATGTACGCATGTATGTATGTGCGGATGTGCATATGTGCGTATGTATGTCGCGTAACTCAAGAACGGTATGTCCTAGAAAGTTGAAATTTGGTACGCAGACTCCTAGTAGGGTCTAGTAGTTCTGTTTGGCTACATTTGGGTGTTTCTAAAGGGGTCTTTTGCCCCCTTTTGGGGGGAAACCATTGTTAATTTCGATCTAAACTCAAGTGGTGTTATAATTTGGCGGACACTTGGGGATATATCGCTAGTCTTTTTTCTCCAAATTTTTTCGCCAACTTGGCGACAAATTTGGCGATTTTTTTTAGAAATCTGGTCTTAATTTGACCACTGTTGGTGATATTTAGAGAGTAAACTATTGAATCACATTAAAATTGTCAATATTGGGGAAATGACATTAAATTGGAGTAAAAGGAAGTCATGTGATGAACACATCAGCTCGTTGAAACATGTTTTCCAAGTTTAACAGTCAAGTTTCTTTCATGTTTTCCAATGTAGTCAGCTAAAGTATTCGAAAAAAAATATTTTTGTATTTCTTTCTTGCACTTTTAAGGACTCAAAACATAAGTACTCATAACAAGTTTACTTATAACAAGTATTCATAACATAATAAAAGTAAAAATGTGCATTTTCTTTAATATATATATATATATATATATATATTGGTATATTGGTACATATTGTAATGTTGTAATTTTAAGTTTTCTGATTAAGATTCCGTTTACAACATGAAACATTCTAGACAGATTTAATAAATTAAAATGATATAATTGCTCATAACATTTTGCATAGCTTAATTAATGTTCATAAAAACGTACATTTTTAAATACTATACAATTTAACAAAACGTTATAGCATAGCAAAAGCAACCAACAAATATTAATCTACAATATGTTTGAGGTTTCAACAGGTACATAACGGTGAGTGCTGCACATTTGAACTTATTTCATATATTTATGAAAATAAATCTGGAAAAAAAATCGCATAGAAATCTCTCAGCCATGAACCATTTTTAGCGAATTTTGGTTGATTTTGAGTATTTTTTTCTTAAATAATTCAGCCTCTTAAATTGTTTACAAGAGATGACTTTCTTATACGGGAAAGATTAGCACAAAAGGTGGAAAAAAACACGGTGACTTATAGGGGTGGACCGGGTCCGCAAAAAGGGAGACAACCTTGACTGTCAAAGGGCACGAAAAAAACAATCTCAGCTATGAACCATTTTTAATGCCTTTAGGTTGATTTTGAGTCTTTTTACTTCTTTTTTACAAAAAAAAGGAAGTATTGTATTCGCGAAAAATTTTCACTCAAAAATTGACCTTGATTTCTATTTTGCTCAGCCCCGAAAGAATGTAGAGTTTTTTTTTTCCGACTCGACCACACGTGGATAAGTGCCTAAGAACGAGCTAATACAATACAAGTTTTGTCGTGACTGTATGTACGTATGTATGCATGTGTGTGCGTACGTGCGTATGTATGTCGCATAACTTAAGAACGGTATGTCCTAGAAAGTTGAAATTTGGTACGTAGACTCCTAGTGGGGTCTAGTTGTGTACCTTCCTTTTTGGTTGCATTCGGATGCTCCAAAGGGGTTTTTCTGTCCCTTTTTGGGGGGAAATCATTGTTAATTTCGATGTAAACTCAAGTGGTGTTATAATTTGGCGGACACTTGGCAATGTATCGCCAGTCTTTTGGTCGCCAAGTTTTGTCGTCAACTTGGCGACAAACTTGGCGATTTTTATTTATTTATTATTTTTTTTTTTTCAACTGGTTTTAATTTGGCTACTGTTGGTGATATTTAGAGAGTAAGCTATTGAATCACATTAAAACTGCCAACAATGAGAAAATGACATTAAATTGGAGTAAAAGGAAGTCATATGATGCACACATCAGCTCGTTTTCTTAAATAATTCAGCTGTGTACATTGTTTACAAAAGATACTTTCTTGTACGCGAAAAACTATCACAAAAGGTTGAAAAAAAAAACAAAAAACACGGTGACTTACAGGGGTAGACGGAGTCCCCAAAGAGGGAGTCAACCTTGACTGTCAAAGGGGAGGGGGGGGGGGAACTTAAATGAAATTCTCAGCGATGAACCATTTTTAACGCCTTTAGGTTGATTTTGAGCATTTTTTTCTTAAATTTTTCAGCTGTGTACATTGTTTACAAAAGAGGACTTTCTTATATCTGAAAAACTAGCGCAAAAGGTTAAAGAATATACGGTAACTTACAGGAGTAGACCAGGTTCCACCAAGAGGGAGTCAACCTTGACATTCAAGGGGGGGGGGAGAACTCACTTAAAATTCTCAGCTATGAACCAGTTTTAACGTTTTTAGGTTGATTTTGAGTTTTTTTACTTCCTTTTTGAAGTAAAGGAAGTATTGTATTCACAAAAAAAAATTTCACCCAAAAAAATCAGCCTTAATTTCCTGTTAATTTCAATGCAAACTCAATTTGGCAAACACTTGACGATACATCGCCAAGCTTTAGGTCACCAAGTTTTTTCACCAACTTGGCGACAAATTTTTAATTTTTTTTACGTAAATCTGGTTTCATTTTGGCCACTATTGGCGATAGTTAGCGATACCACCAACCATTGAATCACATTAAAGTGTCCAATATTGAGAAAATTAATCTGTATAAACGTTTTTTTTTTTGCTTCAGTTCGCAAAAAACTTATGATGAAAATATTTAAAGTATTTCTCTGCTTACTCCAAGGCACTATTATCAATAAATTGGCGTAAAAGGAAATCACATCAGCTCGTTTTCTTAAATAATTCAGCTGTGTACATTGCTTACAAAAGATTACATTCTTCGAAGGCGCATTATTAAGTTTGCAGAAGCGTTCTAACATTGCATTCAGGCGACTTCACAGGATTTTGCATTCTGTAATACAGGTTCTCAATTTCTTCTAAACCCCAATTTTCAGGGTTTCAATTTTTAGTGATGGTTTTCGAAAAGGTTTATATTTTTTACGATTTCGCAATTGCTGCACGTATGGACCCTGAAACCTCAACTGAGAATGCCAATTTATTTTCAGAAAATTATTACATATTTAATTGCTTTCTTGAATGATAAATCCACCGTTCATAGTATGGGACCATGTTTTCCTTGCTTTTCGTGGAGGTGATTTAAACTTTAGATGATACTTGTAAAAATATTCGTTTTATGGACGGCAAAAATTGGAAAACGTTTGATTGGAAAATCTTTGCGGGATTGAAAATCCCGCGAAATTTTGCTCTCAATCCCGCTAAATATCATACGGGATCCCACGGGATTCGGGATCGGGATTGCGGGATTGGAAACCCTAGACCATATACTTCATTCGAATGTAAGGGTGTTGTATATTCATTACAAGAAAATATGTACAGGTTACATTACTAAGACAATTTTAGATGAAAGATAATGGAATAAACGACAAATTTAGCCAGATAACAATAGATTAATCCTAAAAATAATTACTATTTACAGAATTTGTAACAATACTTTGATTTTACGAGAGCTGTTTTTTTTTTTTAACTTCCGATCGTGCCGCTAGACGGCAGGGCGAGCGGCATCGACCAGCAATGCGCGGCAGTCGAATGCGCACCTCTCCCACTACAACCTCACTCGTTTTCGGACGTCCGACGCCATTACCAGTTTATCTAGCGACGCATAAACATGGCTAGCATGATAGAATCTCCCGCCAAGTGTGAGATTCACCGTAGAATGAAACGAGTATACGGTGAAAGCTTTATGAGTGACAGTGCAGTGCGTGATTGGTGTAGGAAATTTAAAGATGTACGAAGTGATATTCATGATGAAGGGGGCCAAGGACGAAAGTCGGTCGCAAACGAAGACCTCGTTGATCAAGTTGACCAAACTGTAAGAAGCAATCGGAGGTTTACGATTACGGACCTATCCGATCAGTTTCCTGAGATTTCAAGGTCAGCCCTATACACTATCGTAAGGTTACAAGTGAGGTGACAAGTTAGGCTACAAAAAACTCCGTGAAAACTCATCTCAAATCACTGGCGGCAAACTTCTATGAAAAAGGTATTAAGAAGCTTGTACCCAGGTATGAAAAATGCCTTAATTTAAATGGCGATTATGTTGAAAAGTAACTAATAATGTACCTAACTTTTGATAATAAATTTATTTAATTACTCTCTCTAGTTTTATTTTTATACCACATCGGAAGTTGATAAAAAAACAACCCTCGTAGTTATGAGTAAAAGAATTTGGTCTTCTGTTGTCTTTCTAGCTTTACTTTTTCCATTCCTTCATTTGAATCAAAATATTGCTCCCTTCGACCGTCAAAGTACATCATTTTCTTATAAAAAGTGTTATTCCTCATTTTGTGACGACCGACTTCTTTGGAGGATTCTTCGTTGACAATTATTCAAATACAAATGTGACGACCAACAGGCTCTGGGCCCAGCTTGGCTGGTCCTAGGTCAGCTAGTCTCTAATGAAGATCAATGACCCACTGTAAAGCTATCTAGCCCCTTACACATTATAGAGGCTTCCGGTAAACATTTCCAAGTGCCCTAAACACTAATAGAGTAATAATTTCCCCTAATTTGAAGATTAGTTTGAGATTTGAATAGCTTAAAACAATGACCCTTTGTCCGGCTTTCTACACTGTAAAAAAATTCCGAAACGTTACTGGTTATTTCCGTGGAACGTCTCGGAATTTCACACGTTTTCACCTATTTCCCCGTAAAAACAAGTATATTCACAAAAAAGTTTCCTGAATCGCTACAAGTTGCACGCGTGCAGACTTTTCACTGTTGTGGAAAATATTTTTAGCAACCAGTTTAATGATTGAATGAGCGTGTTTATTAAGTGTATCGGCCTAAGGTTGCTTACGGCCTGTCCAGGTTGACCAAGCTCTCACTGAGAGCGAAAAAGTCAATGGATAGCTACAGCTTTGCAAGGCAGGAATTGCAGGCAAGAGATATAGTTGGTTCCTTCTTGCATAGATTTGGCCATGGTCGCTCTGATTTTTATGGAGCCCTCTTAGTAAATCATGAAGGTTCTAATCAATAACACTAAACCTACTTAATTTTTCCTCAAGGTTTCCGAGACATGGCTGGCTTTAAAAGGGGAAATTTCGCATTTCTTCAGAAAGTTTCAAAATTTTTTTTAGAAATGTTAATGATTTTTAGCAATAAAAGTTCTTGGTTTTTGCAAGGTAAGTTACTGGAAGAAATTGGGCCCATCAGCTGCCCATTATTTTCCAGCAACGTTTCTGAATCGTTTTTACAGTGTATGCAAAAATTTAAAAACCATTAACATCTTTCATATCGATAAATTTAAGCAACTGAATCATGTCCTATCTGAGTCTCCTTTGCTGCAGGCCATACATATTATCTAAATATAATATAAAAGTCCTAAGCCCTTTTTTGGACCCTTTACAATGAAAAAATATCTTTCTTCGGATAAGGAGACTGAAACTGAAAAGCATACTAATTACTAAAGATGAGATCGTAACAAACTCATATTCATATCTTTTAAAGCAGCATTGAGAAGAATTGATGCCGAACTGCCGGAGACATCATCCTATGCTACATCTGGAAGGTTAATTCTCATTTTTTCTCATTTACGATGCTGAAGAAAAACCTTGACTTATCATTGTGTTTTTCTACTTTCAAGTTGTTTATATGTAAAAACAGCGTCTTCATTTATATTTGAAGTAAATTTTAATGGTTCGAAATAATTCAAACTAAATGAACTGCTTTTAAAGAGAGAGACAACCAACTAGAACAATGAACGCAGTTGATACCAGTGAACGCAAGAAGTAAGGGCGTGGTAGAGCATGTACGATTAGCGCGCTTAATACACGTTTGAAAGCAATTTCGCAATCGCATAGGTAATTCAACTAACTATATGTATTTTAAGTATTTATTTATCAAGAGTTTCATTTCAAACATTCAAAGTTTTAAATGAGAGATAATTATATTTTATCACTCCACATTTTCGCCAGTTTGGTGAAAAATCAGGCTAATTATTAAAATTCAAAGTCAAAGTGGCAGCTAAAAATATTATTTGATATAGTTGAAATTTTGTATGATAAATAGGCTTGGTAAGAGGCAACTTTTCCGCATATAGGCTTTGCATATTTCTCAATTTCTTTTTTTTTTTTCACTCCACCCTACTAAGCAGTCCATAAATCCCTCTGTGGACTTTCATGAGAAACCTATTTACCTTTTGCCTAACCTTGATATAGCAAAATATAATAAAAGCGCGGTCATAGGATTGCCGCCGTCTGATAAAATATCAAAGCAAAATTGACAAATCAACATTTGATTTGATGTCAACATCTTCTTATAAAACCTTCCAAGGCAGCTGAGTTGCGCTTCATTAACTATGTCAACACTTATTTATTCGATGTAACGAAAACAAAAACATTTATATGTATAAAACGGGATTTCTGTGACTACTTACTATTTGCGTTTGACAGAAATAACTAAAAGCTCAACAGTAGAGCAAAAGAAAATAACATCTTAACAGTTGAGTAAAAGTAAATAAAGCTTAACATTAGAGCAAATATGGCTAATAGCGTAACAGTAGAAGAGACGCATATTCTTAAAGAAATGTTAGTAAAAATCAGTATTGAAGGTCATTTTTCGACCTTTAAAGGGTTATATTCGATGAAGCATGTAACATGAAATCTCATCTAGCACGAATAATTATTATCAGGTGTATTCATAAACTATAATGACTCTAATATTTAATTTGAATGAGTATTTATTTATACAAAAAACTGATTATGGCGAGACAAAATTTATCCATCGTAAAAAAATAACAATGAAACAACTTGTTTTAAAATTTAAATTTCACAAGAATTCCGGTCGAACAAAAGGAGAGTTTTAACGACATCAACGGGAAATTAAATATAATTAATTACGTTGTTTTGTGCTTGCTAGACATGAAAGAAATTAGAGTTATGTTAAACAAAGAAAGAACTTCCATAATGTCGCCGTAATTATTTTACGTTATTAAATATTTATTTACTTTTTAAAACTATTATTTTAAACATAAGTAAGTCTGAACTTCCATAATCAGCTTGGGTATAATCAGGTATCCTTATAAATATAAGGGAAAATGCGATCACAGGAATAACAAAATAACTTGATATAAATTCAACAGAAAAATGCTTTAAAATTTTCTAGATTATTCAATCATATAATTAAGTTTTTGATTAATTTGAAAGTCAGATTCTTCCTCCAAAAAGCTAAGAAAAATTTATGAGGCTGCAATACGTATTTATGAAACATTTAAATTAATAATTAAATATTAATTTTTCACTCAACCTTAGTAATAACAAATTAAATTACAAAAAATGAAGAGGATTCAAAATGGAAACATATATTAGCTTAATTGTTGGAATACATTAATTTTCTATCTCAATGTTTTTTCCCCAAATTAATTAACCGAACTTCTGAGCATGATTAGCTTTCTAATGAAATTACTAATTACAGACCCCATTGAAAGTTCAATTAATACAGCAAGCATTTAGGTTTCAGATTAACTAGTATTCTGTTAGAAGTGAAAGGTATTGAGCAGGAAAAGAAGTAGTGTACCTTAACGGAATTGGTTCTTTACTCATTTAATTTAGTGTTTAAGATGAGTACGAGATTTTAAACTGTAATTCAACTAGATCTATATACCTTATTACTTTAAAATATTAAAGTTGTGCACTTAAAAAAAATCGTCAAAATCAATACTAGCTCTATATTAAAATAATATACTGTAACGGATCCGGTGCGACTTCCAACTTTCTTGAAAGGACGACACAGTTCTTGATTAAAAACACAGGAAATTTATTTACACTATGTACAGGAAAGAGCGTCAACAACTGCTAAATTAATCATCAGCAATTAAACAAATATCACACAACATTGCGTTGGTAGAACTATTTTACTTATTAGGGGACTAAAGTTAATTAATTTATCAATGCAACTAGCAACATATAAAGCAAAAAAGGGCAACATTTTAAAATTATTCTCACTTTCCAAAAACATCTTTTAATTAAAGCTTGCTATATGTAAACAAATTTAATGAATGTATTTCCAAATACATTACATTTTAATAAAAATGATTCCTGTTATTCTTGCTTGAAAGCATAATAGAAACTCGTAGAAGAGGGAAATAGATTTTCGGAGTGGAAATACACGTTACATTCTTCTAATGTAAGTAAGCTAATTTACGAGTGAGAAAATACGCAAAAAACTGTCAAACAAAATTTATTCATTTCTTCATGAGATGTGATTTTTTTCCCTTTGTACGTGTACTTTAAAATAATAGCAGATGAAACAAAAGAAAAGATTTTGCCTTGTTTTTAATGTTTGTTTTATTAAATGAAATGTTTACGCGTAGGAATTCATGAAATGGTCATCATAAGCTGTGAATATATTGTACATGCTATAGAGGTGCCTAAATGGTTTTAAATGATATTTAGATAGTTCACTCTACATCTTATAAAAGTAACGTGTGAGAGTGATTCTTTTTACTTCCTTTTACAAAAAAGGAAGCATTGTATTCGCGAAAAAAAATTACTCAAAATTCGGCCGAAATTTCCATTTTGCTGACCCCCGAATTAATTTTGAGTTTTTTTTTCAACCCGACCACACGCGGATAAGTGCCTAAGAACGTATAAACACTTGAAATATCCATTTTGACATTCCCCGAGTTCATTACAACGACTTTTCTCGTGACGTCCGTATATATGTATGTATGTATGTATGTGCGTATGTGCGGATGTACGTATAAACGTATGTGCAGATGTGCGTATGTATGTCGCATAACTCAAGAACGGTATGTTCTAGAAACTTGAAATTTGGTACGTAAAATCCTAGTGGGGTCTAGTTATGCACCTCTCCTTTTGGCTGCATTCGGGTGTTTCTAAAGGGGTCTTTTGCCCCTTTTTTGGGGGAAATCGTTGTTAATTTCGATGTATACTTAAGTGGTGTTATAATTTGGCGGACACTTGGCGATATATATCGCCAGTCTTTTGGTCGCCAAGTTTTTTCGCCAAGTTGGCAACAAATTTGGCGATTTTTTAAAAAAATCTTGTTTCAATTTGGCCACTGGTGGTGATATTTAGAGAGTAAACTATTGAATCAAATTAAAATTGCCAATAGTGGGAAAATGACATTAAAATTGAAGTAAAAGGAAGTCATGTGATGTACACATCAGCTCGTTTATTGCACAGTTGAATTTATTTTTTAAAAATATAAATTAAGGCTCTTAGATTGTTCAAGTTTCTTTAAATAATAAAGCTTCAAAATACTGATGTAGATCTGAAATCTATCGCTTTGCTTGCTGGTAACATAAAAAGTAGGTACTGATTTTATTATGTACAAATGTGATTATACATTTTGATAAGCGGTGAACCTAACTTGTTTTAAATTGAGGAATAATTTTAAATTTGTACTTTAACATTAAATTTGCAATTTAATTGCAGCTTCAGTATTTTCAATGCGTAATGTTTTATGTGTAATAGTGATGCAATGAATAGTTATTTGGTCGAATATAACGAATACCATATATTCTGCCGTAATCAAGACCGAATATTCGGCTATTCGGCCACCGAATAGTAAACTTGTTTTAGTTTTTTTTAAAAACGGGAAATTCCACTGACTAGTATTATTAGTATATAAACATAGTTATTTCTTTTCTTTAAAACTGAATAAGTATATTTAGTCCTAGTCCAGATTATGAAACTGGCTTTAATGTTACCCACATACATTCCTAATAGATAAAAGGATAATTTTCCCTAAACCTAAGAATATAATGTCCCAGGAGCCTAACACAAGAATTGTTTAACATAGAAAGTGGTTTTTTTTTTAATAGTTAGAAATAACTTATCTGATGCCATTCTACTCTTATTAAAACAATATTTCATTTATTCAGTAAATTACCGCCCAATAGCCAGGGCTATAGCAGAAATACATGAAATACACCGCTAGCTCAGTCATTTCCAACCGAGGACTGCAGTTTCGTGTCTGCACGAAACTGCAGTTCGTCAGCACGAAACTGCAGTCCTCGGCTGGAAATGACTGAGCTGGCGGTGTATTTCATGAATATTTCATTTAGTTTTTTCTACAAAAATTTTTGAATAACCAGAAAGTCACACTTTTGGCGCGTCCTCATCCGTTTTTCAAATGGATTGAAATTATTTAAAAAATTTATTTCAACATTCCACAAATTTAAGTCGTAGTACAAAATTAAGCATACTTAAAGGAGTAAAATACCATTCTTCGGATAAATTTAATTTTTTAAACAATCAAGGTACATCATTTTTAAGTTTGTCCCCAGGTTTTCATGTCATTATCTTGTCCTAGGAATGGGTTTAATTATTATATATATATATATATATATATATATATATATATATATATATATATATATATATATATATATATATATATATATTAGGAATTTTTGAAGTTCGAATCCTTCAGTATTTTGTTAATATGATTTGTCTGCTGTTCTTACTAAAACTTTGAAGTTCAAAAATATGTATGTAACATTTTTGCTGTCATTCTCCTAAACAAAATTGGATTAAGGCGTAAAATTGTAGGCAATTTCCTGAAGATTTAAACTTCAAATGCTTCTGCTGTGAAATTTCATTTCTTCGAATTGTGATATTCTTTTTCCGAGCAATATATATATGTATATAATGAGCAATATATGAATATGAGCAATATATATATATATATATATATATATATATATATATATATATATATAGATATACTATTAACACATACATGAGACCAAAACTAAGGTATCTATGAGTGTGCGCGCACATCTTGGAGGGGTTTTGTAAAAGTATTTTTTTATTGAAAAATTCCTATACTAACCTAACCCTTGCATGTTACTAAAAAAGTTTTTCGAGTGTGTGCATATGCTTAAATAACGTCATTTCAAAAATTTAAAATGGGCAAAGCAAAGTACATATTTGTATGATAAATATTTAGTTCGGTATTTTAAGTTTATACTTTGCAATCAAATCGCAGTGCCGTAAGTTTATTGGTCAATATTGTAAGAATCTAAGTGCTCACCGGGGATAGTCAGATATTGCTTTTTCCTTTTCTCCGTTTGGCAAACTTTCCATTTCCTATTCCGTTCTAATAGGAGAGTGGGCACATCGGGGGGAATAGCCGCTTCCACAAAGACGTCATTTCACGGATGGAGGGAAGTAGTTGACCCTTGGCTGCTCGGGGAATTAAATTGGAAAAACTCCGGAATAATGCATTGTTTTAGGATTCCAAAGCAGCACAAAACATGTCCATGTGATTCCAGCTTATGTGATTTCAGAAGGAGACTTTTAGGCGAGTTTACCTGATTTATATTTCATCGGGAAAGTCACAAAGATTGTTTGTTTGTTATTGAATGAGATCAAAAGAAATAAACATTTTTGTATTTTCTTCCCTGTTAACCTTTCAAGGGCTAGCGAACATATATGTTCGATAAGGTTAAAATGGTTTCGGAAATTATCGAACAAAAATGGATAAGAAATTACATTTTTTTTTCATGTTACTGAGATATCAAATCTTAAAATTACCAAAAATATAATATATTAATTAATTATTATTTACAAAATACCTTTTAGTTTTAAGTTGAAAGATCGCATCCATTGAGGCATTCAATTCGAAGTGCATTGTTTCTACTTTTGTTTTTTAAGTTAAGTTTACTTTTTAATAGATGATGATATGTAAGTAATATCATCAATTATCTAAATATTTAAGAGTGTAATACTAAGTAAATGGAACTATGGAAAATGTTTGTATAATTTTCTCTGTGGATAATATAGACACATATATATCCAATCACATTACATTGCAATATACTGAGCCCATTTCAATAAAACGTGACATACGTGTTATTTACATTGCCATTTGATAGTTTTGATTATAAAAAAAAAAAAACTCTTACGCTCTACTACAAAGCTTATGGTTCTTATGGGATAAAGAGACAGATTTGTAACAAATATTGATACAGCTTCGTAATCGGGAAAAGCCTTTCCAGAAAATTTTCTGCACATACCACTATCATTTTTTGCCCGTCTTGTATCCCTTATCTATATTTAAGTTGATTTCTTTTGAGTAAATATTTTACTTTTAACCAAATGTTTTTATTAAAAGGAAACTCCACCGTATTATTACATCCATAACTACGATTCTTTATTTTTATACCTGGATTTTTTTTTTCCTTTTTAAAATATAATAATCGAATAGTTTGTGATTGTACAAAACTTCTAAACATAAAATATGTATGTGCTCTAAAAAAATAGATAAATCAGTTTGTTACGTCATCTAATATATTATATATTGATAATAACATAACGCAATGGGGGAATACATTAGGAACTAAAGGTTTCTATGCCTAGCTGGAAATAAATGCGTGCATTATTTTTATTCTCGTAAAATTTTACTTACAAAGTGGAGTATTGATGACAGTTGACAAATGCCTTGGGAATTTCCTTCCTATTTTGACATTGAAAAATGTTCAAAGTTTAGTTCAGCTTCAACAAGTATGCAGAGAAGATACAAGAAATTCGCTTTCTCAGTGTATAGCAAGAAAAAAGTGATAACGTGTCGATTTTTCTGCCTTTCAAGAGCTGCAAAAATGTAACTGACAAGAAGAGTAATCATCTTCCATTATAAGACATAAATTGCAACATTTGATAGAACATTGTTTCTAATGAATTTTCTCGATACCACGCTCAAAGGTTAACGTATTTTCGGGTTCATCAATCTGTGCAAAAATTAAAGAATTAAATGATGCTTATTTCTTTAGGCAGTTTCAAAATAGTTCGTCATAATAGTTAGTTAAAAAAGAATCTAGCCAATAACATGAAAAGATATGAACAGCAATATAAACTGCATTTTAATGAGTACAAAATATTACGTTTAGTTTATTAGTTACAAGTGGTACCCGCACGGCTTTGCCCGTAATAGAAAAATTAAAAGGTCTTTTGGTTCGCCTGTATATTTACAAATAATGTATGGTGAATTTTCTCGCCAATTGACTTGTACCCATGTTGCGGTTCCACGTTATGATAATTTCGTATCTCGCCAATTGGTTTGTGCCCATGTTACGGTTCCACATTATGATAATTTTGTAATTTACTCGTCCATCTTATGATAATTTTGTTCTTAAAATTGGAATAGAAAAAGAACCACATCGAATTTTCAAAAAATCGCTTCGAGGTGCACACCCCCATGCTACAAACTAACTTTGTGCCAAATTTCATGAAAATTGGCCGAACGGGCTAGGCGCTATGCTCGTCACAGCGATCCAGACATCGCACATAGGAGTATTTGGCAAGTAGAACCGGACAAAAAACCAAAATTCAAAAGTTTGACGAAAGTTGGTTTAAACCTGCTTAACTTCAAGTCAGATAACTGTTCTATCAAAGGACAGCAGTAAAAATCTCACCTGGTGCATTTCCGTTGGTGTACGCTAGTCGGAATTTGGACATTTTTGAAACCTCTCGCTTTTTCTTTCGACGCTTTTCGTGCTAAGTCTCCGTTTTATTGTTACTGTATTTGAATGCAATAGAATTTAGTAAAACAAACTTTTGAGTATGAAAAAGGGAGGCATATAGCTGCATCTAAAATCCTGCTTCGTTGAATTATTTTATTATTCGTCACTTTCTTACTCTGTGAAATTATGACAAAATTGGGTGTTTATTTTTCACTAAAATTTTTAGAAATTAAAGTTTTTGTTTACGTTCCGGGCCGCGTCGGGCTGTACTTTTGCTATGGGCATAAAATAGAGACTGTCTGCTATGATATTCTGTAAAAACATCTTCCGCCCATTTCTGTCATTTTGTTTTTTAGGAGTTAAAAGTTGGTGAGTAAAAAAGGCAGAACTATTTCAAGTTCGGAAAATTTTCTTATTTCTTTATAAATTCTTCTGAAACTGTTAAATCTTTTACCAGAATAGGAGTACATGATGTCATGAAAGAATTCAAAGCTATGATACAGGATAAAAAGTTTACATTATTGAAAGGAAAACTTGAGGAATTAGCGAAATAGGTAGATCATATTGAGTCGTGTTTTAAAATATTTTTAAACGAAGTTCAATTGTAAAGAGGCTTCTAAATGTTATATTGATAATCGTTTCTTGAAAAATAAATAAAAATGACTAAGATATTTCATTACTGGTAGACGAAATCTGCGCAATTAGCAGAAACCATCAAAGTCCTTTCAAGAACTAAATTGTAAAACTGAAAAACTACAAAATCAGGTACCTGTTGAAGAGATAACAAATGTAGTTGGTATAAGCCAATGCACTAATGCACTATAAAAACAGTGATACATCCAAAATCATAAAATAACTAAATTCTTTACCAACCGGATCAACAAATCGTCGAAAAACTATTAGTTCCTCTATAATAATCTAACTGTTGTTATGAAACAGGCACCTCAAGACGCTCTCGCAATCTTTGCAGACAGACCTCCCTAGAAGGAAGTAATTAAAATGATAACAAAAGCAATTACCCCTCAATGTTCCATTGCAGAAAGTGTTAAGAAGGACTTACCCGGGTAAGGACCTAGTACGAGTTAAAGATACCGTCTCTGAAATTCAACTTCACTTACTGCTTCACCACAGTGGGTTACGACTGTATAAATATAATAGTACAGGGGGGGGGGGGCGAGAAACGTCTTCAGAGGGAAAAAGGCAAATAATGGTGCTGATATAAAAATAGGGCTATGATGAACACCAGCACACACAGTATAAATACAAATTTTAAAACATTACCGAAAATGATGCAAATATTAAACAGAACTCGCACTACTAGTTGTAATTATTGATAGAAAAGGAAACAAAATTACAAAATATTATTCCTTTTTATGTTAGATTTTGTCAACCTATAAGAGTAAGGTTATCACCCTATGCCTAAAAGTATGTGTAAATTTTGATGCCAGCTGCTGAAGTTTACCTCTCAAGCAATACAACCAATTGCTTAGTTTTCAGAGAATGCAGCTGTAACCCGAAATAAGCGCATCACCGCGTACATTTTTCACGGTAATTTGTCACGAGTGGATTGTAACAGATGCAGACTAAACAGACACTTAGGAAATTCTAACCTCTACTAAAGAAGTGGTAGTAGATCGAGTTAGCTCTAAAGAACAAAGTCGTTTTCCATAGGAGGAGTAAATATGATGATCGCAAGACGCAAGCACGCTGTAATAAATACTAGATGAGCAACCGTTTAATTGCAGTAAATCTATAGCAGAGTAAAAAATAATAATTTTTTAAGAAATATCTTTTTTTCCTTTAAATAAACACTTTATTTTGATCGAGTAGCAAGTTTCAAAGCATTATATAGCAAAAAATCGCATCAAATAATTTTGTCCGGTTTTTCGATACAAATACTCCTACGTGCATCGTACAGAGACATCCAGACATCCTACAGACATCCAGACAGAGAGACTTAGAGCTTTATTATTAGTAAAGATATCTCTTTGTGATTTAATGCACAAAAGCTGCCTTCTAATTCTAATTTCTCATTTTATGTATTCTTATAGACTAGAAAATTGTGCGTCAAGGTATGAAGGGTGAAAATTGCTTCTAAATTTGAACGAAGCCATTGCCTATTTGGTTATAGTTGAAATTTTAACCCTACCTCCAGTGGATTAACCCTAAACTCGAGTAAATAGCGCTCACTGCTGACCACTTTTTCGTTTCTTCATTCTCCTAAAATGACAGTCGCAACTGTGATAAGTAAAACAGTTAAGTTACCGGATCCAGTTCAGCCTTGTCAAAATAAAGCATTTCCCTGCATGATGAAACATTACCAAAAAATATTATCAAATTATCATGCTTTGGTGCGAATTTCAATGTTGATGACGTCAGCGTTACTAGATCAGTGAATTCGCTATTATATAAAGGGTGTCCCAAAATTAACGCAAGATTTGAATTTGCCGCCATTTTTGCAATCAATGGTGGGCAATCTTGAAAGAAGGACAATTTGGCAGCTGAGGGTCTAGGGCTATTACAAATGGAGCGTTTTCGATTCTATAATGCGTTTTTATTATCGAACAATTATTTGAAAAATAATGAAAGTTTGGGCGGGTCAAGCAGTTTACTGTTATTGGCGCTCGATATCGCAATTAGGTAATGCGCAGGTGGTTGTGGGATTGCTGACATAGACGTTTGATTTCAAATAACCCCATAGGGAGAAGTCTAATGATGTAAAATCACACGATCTAGGGTACAATTCATATCACCGAAACGAGAGAGTACACGAACAGGAAATTCCTTATGCAGTGATTGAATTGTTTCGCTGGCTGAATAATAGCATAACACTCCATTTTTACTAACCCTAAACTCTCAGCTGTCAAATTGTTCTTTTTCCGTGGCTGCCAACAATTCACAGCAAAAATTGTGGCAAATTCAAATCTTGTGTTAATTTTAGGACACCCTTTATATGATGATTCAGTACTAATTTTAATAGTTGAACCGTGCGAAGCATTCGCTCGGTATACACCGGAATGTAATGCTCCGGTTTGTCCTGCTGGATACCGGATTGTGCTGCTCACAATTCACAGTACAATCCGGTATCCTATATATTGTTATGACTCGGTAGGCCATTCTAATGATAATTATCCATTTATATGAAATCAATTTAAATAAAACAAGATTGATAATAGATAAGCAAAGAGTTTACCTTCATTTGTTCATCTGTTGTTCATGTTGGGCCTTCTCTCTATAATCATTTTATATTTCCTTTAATTGTGTAGTGTTGTCATTATTACATGCTTTATGTAGTCACTGCTCAATAATTTAACTAATAAAGAAATTAAATACATTTATTAGCTAACGTTACATCACATGTCTACACACTACGGTGGTTCGAGAGAGACTGACTGTTTTACAATATGGACGCGAACGCGGAACAAAAATGAAAAAGTTTTAGTTTGGATTTGAAAGTTCGCGTTTCAGTTTACGTTTTGGTTTGCGTTTAGCAAGGTTCCTCTTCAGTTCATTTCAGAGATCACTATTGGAACGTCATTTCTAATACCCCTGCTTGATCTCTGAAGTCATTATTTGCAGGTTGTTTCTATGTCTGGTAAAGTCAGGCTTAGGTAAAGGTTTGGTTAAGATATCTGCAGTCATTTCCTTGCCTGGACAATATTCTAAGTCAATTATTCCGGTTTCCTTCAGATGTTTGATGTTCTGGTACTTTATATCAATGTGCTTCGTTTTAGCGTGATACTTGTCACTTTGAATCATTTTTATGCAGGATTGATTGTCTTCCATCATAACTATTGGTAGTTCTTGTGGTAAATCCAAATCTTTTAAAAGACTAATTATCCATATTGTTTCTTGTGCTGCATTAGCTGCTGAAATATATTCAGCCTCAGCAGATGAAAGAGCGACTGAATTTTGTTTCTTGGTGATCCATTGAATAGGAAAGTTACCAAGTTTAAAGAGATTTCCACTGGTAGATTTTCTGTCAGATATGTCTCCAGCCCAGTCTGCATCGGCATAGGTTGTTAAGATTGGATTCATCTCTTTCTTTATAATCAACTTGTACTCTATAGTTGTTTTTAAGTATCTTATAACTCTCTTAACTGCTTCCCAATCCTTCTGTCTGGGTTTTTCATTCCTTCGGCTGAGGATGTTTACAGAGGCAGATATGTCAGGTCTAGTGACTGTTGCTATGTATAACAGTGTTCCTACTGCTTGTCGATATTTTTTATTATCCGGGAGTAAATTCTCTTCATCATTTAGTTTTAGGTAACCCGGTTCCATTGGTGTATCGCAAGGTTTTGCATTTTCAAGATCAAATTTTTCTATTATTTCTTGTATTTTGTTTCTTTGATCTAACATCATGTTTCCCTCTTTTGTTATTCTTATATTTATTCCTAGGTAATGATTTACGAAACCTAAGTTTTTTATCTCAAATTCCTTTTCCAGTTTTTCAATTATGTTACTTATGTCTTTTTCTTCTCCTGCTATCAGTGTATCATCTACATATACAATAATGTACACTGTATTATTACCTCTTGAACATTTAAAAAGACATTTATCAGTGTTACTCTGCACAAAACCTAGTTTTAGTAAGAAATCAGCAATTTTCAAATTCCAAGCTCGGGCAGCTTGTCTCAAACCATATATGGCCTTATTCAATTTATAAACTTTATTTTCTTCGCCTGGTTTTACATACCCTTCCGGCTGACACATGTAAACCTCTTCTTTCAACTCTCCGTGAAGAAATGCTGTTTTCACATCTACATGGTTTATTTTCAGATTTTTGTGTATTGCGTTGAATAGGAAAGTTCTTATTGTTGTGTATGCAACAGTTGGTGCAAAAGTTTGATCAAAATCCTGTCCAAACTTCTGTGAAAAACCTTGAGCAACAAGTCGTACGCGAAACTTTTCTACAATTCCTTTAGAGTTGTATTTTGCTTTAAAAACCCACTTGCATCCAATTATTTTCTTCCCTTGGGGAGGATTAACTAATTCCCAAGTGTTATTTTTGTTAATGGATTTTATTTCATCTTCTATAGCTTCAAGCCATTTTGCCTTTTCATATGGGTTTTTAATATCTTCTAACTCTTTCCAGTTTTTCGGTTCTGTTATTCTTTGTATATTTGTAGCGTAAGCAAATCTGTCAGGAGGTATTCCTTTATTTTTTCTTCCTGATCTTCGCGGTTGCTCAGTTGTTTCTTCATCATCTGAATTCTCGTTATCTTCTTGTATATCGATTTTTATTTCTCCAGAATTTTCCCCTGCTTTTGTACATTTTCCTGCAGCAGTGTTTTCATTATCTTCAAGTAAATCAAGACTTGAATTATCTTTGATCTTCATATTTGAATTTTCATTTTCAATAAATTTTACAGTGCGAGCTTTGATTATATGTTTTCCTTCAACATAAATTCTGTATCCTTTACATCTGTTATCATATCCCACAAAAATACCTTGAATAGCTGTGTCATCTAGCTTTCCTCGCTTAGTTTTATTAATATACGCATACGCTTTACATCCAAATATTTTTATATTGGATAGATCGGGTTTATTATTTGTCCACAGTTCATAGGGAGTTTTTTCTTTAGCTTTTGTGAGGAGCCGATTTTGAAGGTAGGTGGCAGTGTTTATTGCTTCACCCCAAAATTTCTGAGGTAAATTTGCTTGGGACAGTAAACACCGAGTCATTTCAACTAAACTTCGGTTTTTTCTCTCTGCTACCCCATTTTGAGAAGAGCAATATGGTACAGTTAATTGATGCTGAATACCTTTTTCTTTTAAGAAATTTTCAATCTCATGATTTATATATTCTCCACCATTGTCTGATCTTAAAGTTTGTAAAATCCGCCCAAATTTATTTTTAGTCATAGCAATATATTCCTTTAATTTTGTCAGCACTTCGCTCTTTTTAGATAGTAAGTATATGATTGTAAACCTACTAAAGTCGTCTATGAAAGTAAGAAAATATATTTTTCCTCCAATAGTTGGTGTCTTAAATAGACCTGATAAATCAGAATGAATTAACTCGAGAATTTGTTTTGATTTATGATGTGTTTGCTTAGGGTAAGGTGCATCTGTTAATTTTGATTTGATGCAAGTCTCACATGAAAAATTGTGTGCACAATTTTCTAATTCTAATCCCGTTGCAAGTTCTTCGATGCTAATTCTTTAATTGAATTGTAGTTTTTGTGTCCTAATCTCTTGTGCCAAAGTTCAATGCAATTTTTCTTATTGCACTGATGAGTTAGGTTAGCAAAACATTCATCTTTAGAATTATCTAATATTACTTCATAAAGATTTTGCTTTAATTTTCCTTCCAGAAAAGTTTCCCCTTCATATGTTAATTTGCAACGATCCTTTTCAAACGTTACAGTGCAACCATTCAATGTTGCTTTGCTTACTGACATTAAATTAGTTTCAAGATCTGGAACGTATAAAACATCTTTAAGTGTTATGTTACAAGTGTTCCCATCCGAAATCCTCGTTTTAAGTTTGCCGCTTCCAATCCCATAGGAGCTTAATGATTCACCATTCGCGACTGTTACCGAGCTGTGATCATTATTCATTTCAGTAAATAAACGCTTGTCATTAAGTATATGCGAGCTGCAAGCTGAATCTACCAAAACACTGTACCTCTGGATCTTGTCTGAGGAGAGATAAGCCAGATCCCTACTTGAGGTTTTATATCTTTCTCCTTTTGAAAGTGGGTCATCGGAACTCGCTTCACTATATGCGTTTGATTTCGGAATTCTATTCGTCTCGAAACAGAGCGATGAATTATTTAGGAATTTTTCATTGCTTTTGGTGTTATTTGTCAGATAGTTACTTTGTTTCTTTTTTAAATGCCAGCACTCAAATTTCTCGTGATTTTTCTTGTGACAATATGTACAGAATTTTTTATTCTCACGTTTTGGGTAATTTTTCTTTTTATTTGTATTATTTGCTTTGTAGGCGCTTTCATTAATTGAAGCGGAATTTTCCATTCTTTTGTTATATTCGTCTGTTAATTTACCCTGTATAAAATTTGAGTTTAATTCTTCTTCTGGCCGTGCTTCCAATGCTGTAATTAATGTATCATAACTTGGGGGTAAGGAGCATAATAAGAGAGCAGATAAATGGGAATCTTTGATATCTTCACCAATAGCTTTGAGCTTATCAGTGATCTCAAGAATTTTAATAATATGGTTATTCATATTACCGCCCTCTTCTAATTTTGTGCTGTATAATTTTCTCAGCAAATATAGTTTGCTTGATAAATTAGATCGTTCGTGGATCTTTTTTAATGCCTCCCAAGTACTTCGAGCAGTGACTTCATTTTTTACGTGAACTATTTGTTTATCATCAATGGATAAATTTATTAACGCTCTTGCTTTTTGATCTTTTTTAGTCCAAGCTTCAGTTAGAGGGTTCGGTGGATTACCGATTATATGGTCATACAAATCTTCTTTAATGAGAAGCATTTCAGCTTTGAATTTCCACACGGCATAATTGTTTTGATTTAATTTATCAATTGTAAAGCTTTCTTTTGAAGAAGAAGCCATTTTATTTATACCGTTTTTCTGACCTTTATTAGATGTGCTTGGATATTATAATAATTTATTTCAATTGTATTAATTAGCTTTTGCCATTTAAATGAGATCCGAGCGAAAGAGCGCATCAGTCTCATAATCTGTTATGACTCGGTAGGCCATTCTAATGATAATTATCCATTTATATGAAATCAATTTAAATAAAACAAGATTGATAATAGATAAGCAAAGAGTTTACCTTCATTTGTTCATCTGTTGTTCACGTTGGGCCTTCTCTCTATAATCATTTTATATTTCCTTTAATTGTGTAGTGTTGTCATTATTACATGCTTTATGTAGTCACTGCTCAATAATTTAACTAATAAAGAAATTAAATACATTTATTAGCTAACGTTACATCACATGTCTACACACTACGGTGGTTCGAGAGAGACTGACTGTTTTACAATATGGACGCGAACGCGGAACAAAAATGAAAAAGTTTTAGTTTGGATTTGAAAGTTCGCGTTTCAGTTTACGTTTTGGTTTGCGTTTAGCAAGGTTCCTCTTCAGTTCATTTCAGAGATCACTATTGGAACGTCATTTCTAATATATATAGAATAAGGTACAGTACAATCCTCGCAATACCTAATTGTGCTGCTAACAATCTAATTGAGATAATGACATAAAAATGCATAAGCTTTCATAGTTATGTGTGTTTAACTGGATTATAAAGTTTCAAGAAGACGTCTACTTTACTGAAAGAGTTACATTGCATTTAATGAGTCAACTGAAAGTAAGAATATGCCAATGCAAAGATTTTGAACGATTAAAAAGTATTCACGATATCAACACGAAACATAGTCCTAAGTATGCGCAAACTATTGAGAAAGATCTTATTGTAAGTTTTAAGCGAAATGTCGGATATTCTTTGGCCGCGCTGTAGCGATAGTGCCGACACTAGTTCAACATTTCATTACAGTAAAACAATACACATTCAAACGTTTATTCGTCGGAACACTAAAAAGCTAAAAACTTTGCAAAGAACATAAAAAGGTAAAAAACCGATACAAATCGCTCACACATCACCGCCTAAGTTAAAAGTGAGGATCTCACACTTTGTCCCTTTCACCTTGGCTGCCGGTGGAAATCTATTCGCTTCACTTGATTTCACAATCCACAGGTTTGCTCATTTGCTCTGCATTTTTTGCCGCCACACGAAGCATTGAACAGAAAAATTTAAATTTATAAAAATTGATAAATATGACTTTTACAATTATTGCCATTCCCTAGACAGTAGCACAGGTCTGCCTTCTAGCTATGCAAGCTGTAACTGCAGTTTAACCTAGAGGTTTAATTAGAAACTGGTTTCAATTCCTTTCTACAAATGTAATTAAGATAATTACATTGCAACCGTAGAATTACATTACAAGATAAGATTATTACATTACAAGCAATTGTAGATGCAACCCTTTAAATTAACTATAATACCCGTAAAACTATAGATATATATAAATAACTTGCGAACTATCAGTTAAAGTACCTGAAAAATGTATTTACAAGTTAAAATGAACATAAATTATTCAAACAGCTAGAAATAATCGTACAACTTTCAAACTGTTCTCTAATACGTATGTCAAAATATGTTTTTTCTCTTACAAGTGTGTAACTAATTAAAGGTGTATTAGTTATTAAAGGGGTTAAGTACAAACAAACTGTTCGATAATTAAATTGTAATAGAAATCATTCTACAAAACAATCGTATAAATATACCGAAAAGTACTTTTTAAATAAAATCGAAAGCCAAGTTATATATTCTTAACTAGTACAAAATATGAATTTTTGTTTTAAATGGCGAATACACATTCGGTAGGGCAGAAAAACGTAATTAGCATTGCAGATTGAAGCGTTTGGTTCTTTAACACTTGTAAGCAGTAATAATTATAACGTATCTAACAAAATATAGTTAAAAAAACCTTACAACAACAATTGCATACAACTAAACATTAAAGGTTAAAACATCAAAACTGAGCATAAAAGTGAAGAAAAAAAAAACAAAAAACGAAAGGATTTTTTAACCCTTATAGAAATTTTATTTTCTCGAACTTGTGTTATCATAAATGTAATAAACTAACGTCTTGTTTACGGTAATTTCTATTGCTTTTCTTCGAGAAAGCTATCGTTTAAGAATGAGCGCTACGTTATGTTTACGATTTAATTAATTGATAGAACGTGTGTAAAACTATGCATAATCATTAGATGCTTATGATTAATAAATTAGACAATGGGGATTGGTATTTTTCCGACAAAGTACATTCATTTTCTCTAAAAGGATTTTTTATAGCATTAATACTTATTTATTTTTACAATTAACTTTTAACAAGGAATTAAAATAGTTTTGTTTTTTCGAGGCTGATAAAGTCATGGTTTAATGAAAGAATTTTAATGTCCGTTTCTTCCCATACATTTAATTTTCCGTTACAAAACGAAAACAGTTGCGCGTATGGATACAGCATTACCACTCATCTACAACTGCAGTAGTAAAATTGAGTGTTAAAATTCAGGTAGCTAAAGCTCATTCCATAAAGCGTAATGCATTATTGTATTAGGGTCTAATATTAATCTAAAAGTAATGAATATCCTTTTTTTTTAAATAAAAAGGTTTTGAGTCTGAACTATCTTCAAATCATGCCATGAAAAGCGAAGCAAAAAAAATGGTCATAGTTATCCATTGAATGAGTCAGTATTTGAGTTTGTCAGTTTTTCAGGATATACTCCGTCCCAGATTAACACAATATCACATATTTAGTAAACTACCGCCCTTTAGCCAGGGCTAAAGCAGAAATACATCGTCAGCTCAGTCATTTCCAGCCGAGGACTGCAATTTCGTGCTTATTAGCACTCAACAGCACTGCATAGGAAAGTGACTGAGCCGGAGATGGAAAACCTCTTAAGGAAGCCAAGAGTGCCAAACAAACTGGTAGCTGATATAGAATTAGCGCACACCAGACGAGTGACCGAAGCAATGGTTCGGTTCAACTCGAGGATTGAAGGCAAGGCATGGTATATTCAGTAAATTACCGGACCCAATAACCAGGGCTAAAGCAGAAATACATGAAATGCACCGTCAGCTGAATATACCTCGCCTTGCCTTCAATCCTCGAGTTGAACCGAACCATTGCTTCGGTCACTCGTCTGGTCTGTGCTAATTCTATATTAGCTACCAGTTTGTTTGGCACTCTTGGCTTCCTTAAGAGGTTTTCCATCTACAGCTCAGTCACTTTCCTATGCCGGGCTGATGCGTGTTAATAAGCACGAAACTGCAGTCCTCGGCTGGAAATGACTGAGCTGGCGGTGTATTTCATGTATTTCTACCTTAGCCCTGGCTAATGGGCGGTAATTTATTGAATATACCTTGCCTTCAATCTTTGAGTTGAACCAAACCATTGTTTCAGTCACTCGTCTGGTCTGTGCTAATTCTATATTAGCTACCAGTTTGTTTAGCACTCTTGATTTTCTTGAGACGTTTTCCATCTCCAGCTCAGTCTTTTTCCTATGCCGGGCTGATGAGTGCTAATAAGCACGATCCTCGACTGGAAATGACTGAGATGGCGGTGTATTTCATGTACAATATCACATGTTCGTCGGAGACAGGAAGTGCCGATAACCAGCGAATACACTCTAAAAACAACAATTTCAAAAATGACGAAAAACCATTCAAACTTGAATATATCTCAGAGATAAAATGGCTCCAACATGTGGTATTCAAATTTAAAACATTCAAATACTCTAAACAACATGTGCTCATTTTTGAGACATTTGTGCTCATTTTGGAATGTGTTACAATTTCAAAATAGAGTATTAACCTAGTTATGTAACTCATTTTTGAGTATGAAATAATTCCGTACCCTATTTGAAAACATGAATACTCATATTTGAAAGAAAAAGCTTCAAGAAAATTTGAAAACATGAATGTACTCATTTTTGAAAGCTTCTTTTTTCTCAGATTTAGGGATTTAACTGGCTACAATCGGAGTTTTCAGAACCAAATTCTGAATTAGAAGTAATGCATTTGTTCCTTTAAATAAATGATTCATAATATTTTACTCATTAAGCTGCATTGAAAGTTTAGTATAGTAACTATCAGATTAATTGTTACAGTCCTTCATCTAGAGAAAGCGAATAAAAGACGTGAATCAAGTAGAATTAAATCCAAATAAATAATACAGAAGGCCAGTCAACGGCAGATCTAATTAGTTTGATGCATGTATACTTTTTTCTTTTATACTTAACACGCCGAACACAAATCTTCGGAAATTTTATCGAGATTTCATTTAATCCAACAAAAAAAAAGAACATTAAGAAATGAGAGATGATGGTGTAATGACACACCACCCAACTACAAGCATTGCAAAAAAAGCGGCATAAAGAAAGTTTCAGGAAAAAACGTTTAGCGAATGGCTTGTTTTTGATTGTTGAATATCTCGTGAAAAATTTTATTTTCTAGTATTACACTCTAGTACTTATTCTCATTAATGCATGGTGATGGTGGTGGTGCAGACATTCAGGGTATCTTTGAGAAATGCCGGTTAATTTGACATAACATCTTTTTTTTTTGACTTTAAAGTGTAAGCCCCCCCCCCCCAACACCGAAACAATAGGTGGCCCAGCGCTGAATTCTAACTACAAGGTTATGAAATAAAAATATTCTACTTTTTTACAAAACAAATAAATAAATACAAGTTGAGAAAATTGTACACAGTTCTTTGCATCGTTTAGTAATGTTCGAATTACAGTTTAAAGCTACATTAGAAGTTATTGAAAGTGCTCTTTCTGAGAAGTAATATCCTTTTCATAGTTTAAATGATAGAATTTTTTTTATTAATGTTAACAAAGGAAGAGTTTTTAAACATTTCGAAATTTTTCCTTCTAATTTGATATTATTTTACATTCCATTTCGGACGTAGTTCAAGATGACCAAAAATGATAATATAACTTTGAACTAAATTGAAAAAATATATATAAATGGATTTAGTGATTGTCATTTACCAATTTCAGGACCCTACACCGGCTTAGCAGTATATTTCCACCGCTTTATACCAACAAATATTACTATAAAAATTTTGAAATAAGAGAAACTGGTGCTCAAAACTACTCTAAATGAACGTACTGTCGCCCTTTTACTGTCTGTCTGACATGTTGCTTGACTAAAACTTGCTCAACTCAAGAAAATTTTCCATAGGCACTCCATAGCGGCAAATTTAAAAATGGCTCCGTCTTTGTGAAAGAGTTTCAAAAAGTAAACGCGAAAAAGAAGAAAATCAATGGCAAAGTTCATTAACAGCCATCCACATGCTTAGGAGATATTTCCGAGAGAAATGAGGCAACGCTGAAGCCAATCTACCATGAGAGTTCGGGAGAAAGAAAAAAAAATACTGTTGAAGCTTCGGTGGTTTATTTCATGCGGTAGACATTTTTATGCTTACCACTTAAAGTGGAGAGGAAACCAACCAGAACAAACGACCCCATAAATTTAATTTCATAGGGAATAGTGTGGTTGAAAATTGCTTAAAATAGTTATTTTAAGTGTTTAGTGATTTTTCATTTTCAATTGTCTAGACATTGTGTTATCAATTACAAAGTTGTTATTGTTTTTTCAATTTTAATTTATCTTCTATTATAGATTTTTACATTTCAATTGGATCTTTGGCAGATTTTTCTGAGCTTTTTAGTCACCATAATGTTGGTGCAGTTTTGCAATAAAACCAATAGGAAAAAGCGACGGAGATAAGTGGAGGTCATGAGTGCTAAAATACAAGTCCTTTATGAATTGTATTCTGATCACATTTACGCATTACTCTTTTTAGCTACTTTCCCAGAAAAAGTCAGAAAAAGAGGAAAAAAGCATGAATGAAGGCTAAATGCATCTTAAAAATTACGAGAAAAGCAAAGAAAAATCAAAAATAAATAAAATAATTAAATAAATATCGAAAAATTAAAAATTGGAAAGTAGGTGTTCACTGTAAAAAAATTCCGAAACGTTACTGGTTATTTCCGTGGAACGTTTCATGATTTCCGAGGTTTTCACCTATTTCCCCAAAAAATCGAGTAGCTTCGCAAAAAAGTTTCCTGAATTCCTAAAAGATGCACGAATGCAGACCTTGCACTGGTGTGAAAAATATTTTTTGCTACCAGTTTAAATACTGACGGAGCGTGTTTATTAAGTGTATCGGCTTTAGATTGTTTATGGCCCGTTCGGATTGACTAAGCTTCCAATGGGAGCAAATAAGTCACTGGATGGCTACAGCTTTGCGAGGCAGGCAAGGAATATGCTTGGCTTTTGCTTGCAATTTTCGCGTAGCTTGGCCGTGGTTGCTCTAATATTTCTGGAGTTTTCGTGGTAAAACAGGAAGATTCTAATCATATAAATTAAACCTATTTAATTTTTCTAGAAGGTTCATGACTAGCTTTTATAGGGGAGATTTCTTAATATTTCAGAAAGGTTACTGACTTTTATCGGAAAATGTTCCTGTTTTTTGTAAGATATGTTACTGGCTGAAATTGGGCACATCAGCTGCCTATTATTTTCCAGGAACGTTTCTGAATCGTTTTTACAGTGTTTGAAATGTTGGAAAATGTGTTTGTCAGTCTGTCTGTCCTTCCCCCCCCCCAATAACTTTTGACTGAATAGTCCGATTCAAACAAACCTTTTTATGCTAAAAATCTCGGCGAGGACACTTCATTCCCATAGTTCATTTTTTGATTTGAAAACTTTTTGATTCAATTTTGAACAGTTAAAAAACTTAACATTAATGGAAATTCTAGACAATCCCGCACTTAGAAGCGAATTTGCTTCAAACAAACATTGTAGGAAAAAGTTTTTGATGAAAAACATGTACAGAAAATATCCTTTTGATTTGAACAATTTTCCGTTCAATAATGAATATCGCTAACTGTAGAAAATAGCATATAGATGGCGCTATTCAACTCTCATTAGTTATTATGACTCCCACTGAGGGAAATAGAAAGGGGATTTATTTATGTTTTTGCAAGTATTGAGGCAGGTAAGCTGTGTTGTCTGTACTGATCTTGTAATATTGCTTGAGGGTTATCTACCAATCAATAGTCAAAATCAAAAACATAATTCAAAATTTAGCAGTGAGTGCTTTTTGAGAATCCGTCACCCAAAGTACAAGCAGAATGTTCGTTGTTGGAACAAAACAGTACTTTCTTTTAATAATGATTATGTTTGGATGGATAAAAACAAGCAAGTTGGAGATTAATAGTGACGTAATCCAGTGGCGTACCTAGCAAGTGTGACACCCGGGATGGTCATTTGCGGTGTCACCCTCCCTTCCCCTATGGACGCAAAAGGAAAACAAAACTTATGTAAACATGAAAACATGAAAATCATGCAATTTTCAGAAACAACTTCATTTGTATTATAACGCAATTTTAATTTGGGTAATGTACAAAAAAACAAATAAAAATGGGGGTGTTCGTAGGTTTACCCTCCGGAACAATTTCAAATTTGTAGTCCTAAAAATGCATTTTAGCTTCATATTTTTCAAAAACTTGCAATTCTACTAAGAGTGTCACCTTCCAGAAGGGCGACACCCGGGGAGAACCCCCCCCCCCCCCCCAGTGACGCCGTTGCCATAATCATTGTAAGTGTTTGTTCTAAAATAAAACTTAAAATTGAAGATAGAGAGTCAGAGAAACATCATACATCATAAAAAAGGGTCTTTTTTTTAAATTTAAGTACTTTAGTTAATAAATTACATACAACTAATATATTTCTTTCATTGATTGCAAGATCACGATGTGGTTATAAGTTAGAATACGTACGCAGCACGTATTCTGTTTACACAAAGCATTGAAATGGCTTATTTGAAGCTATTTGCTACCGAAACATAAGGAGAAAAGATATATTTTTACAAAATCCATGTTTGAATACAAAAAAGCAACACTAATTTTTTGTTGCAATGATAATCAAATAAGTGCAATGTTAATTTGTTTGCGTTTCACAATAGATATTTTTACAACCAACAAGGTGATTAGGAGATATAAATTAGACAAATTGCTCCTGCGGCATAAAATGAAAACAACAAATAAAAAAACTATTCACTAACTTTTGAAACATTTTCTAACCAGTAATAGAAAACACTTATGCAAAATGCTCTGAGCATGACACAAGAAAATAGTTCCATGGAACATTCCCTCAACTCCACACGATCTGATTGCGATGTTACAGAACAAGCATTCGAATGTTCCTTTTGTTCTTTCTTGTGCCTCTTTATTGGGAGTACAAAGAGGGATACTAATTTGAAATTCCTTTTGCGCTGATATTTAAATCCTACTAGTAATACGTCCTAATTCAACGCTTACAATTGTTAACGGATGGAAGAAATTCCCGCTTCGGGTTAATCCTTACGCACCAAAACACAAGCGTTTACTTATATATGCATTGTTTTACTTTAAAATTATTCCTGCATTACGACTTTTATCCAATTACACATTTTGAAGATTTTAGACACTTTTCTGCTGCAAATTCTACATTTTTTGTGATGGCTCCATTAGTTTAATTCACTTGTTTTTATAATAAACTAGAGGCACCCGCACGGCTTTGCTCGTAGTAGAAAATTAAAAGTTCTTTTGGTTCGCCTGTATATTTACAAATTATGTATGATGAATTTCTCGTCAATTGTCTTGCGCATCTTACGGTTCCACGTCATGATAACTTGGTAATTTACTCGTCCATCTTATGATAATTTTGGCCCTGAAAATGTTCTTTAAATTGCAATAGAAAAATAACAAAATCGAATTTTCAAGAAATCGCTTCGAGGCGCACAACCCTATGCTACAAACTAATTTTGTGCCAAACTTCATGAAAATCGGCCGAATAGTCTAGGCGCTATGCGCGTCACAGAGATCCGGACAGAAATCAAGACAGACTTTCAGCTTTATTATTAGTAATAAAGATAAAGAAGATAACTGTAGTTATTCTTACAGTTAAGATTCGATATAATTTAGTTATATAACTTTAATTGTAGGCCTAGAAGGAGGAACCCAACGCACTATTTCTATTTGCTATGCCGGGGGTTCTCAAACTGGGTGCCGTAGGAAGAGGCTAGGGGTGAAGCGAAGTGCCCATGCTATCAATGCAGTGTATGATAGGTGGGTTTACCTAAAGCCATCCCCCTATTTTTGATGTGCCGTAGTGAAAATTCACTAGTTCGTGAATTCACCGTCATCAGAAAATGTAACTTGCGATAAAGCGTTATCAACAAGCAGTTTTTAATAACAAGGCAAAAGTTATAGCAAAAGAGTGATATAAAAACCGCCTGATCTTATTTTGCTATAAGATTTGCTTTTACATGATTCACTGTAGGTTAGATTACTAGTATAATAAAGTTGTTTTTTGTTCTTGTAGCCTAATTCATGTAGTTGAGGAATAAACAAAGATAAATGTCGCCGCGTTCCGTCAATTATTTTTCCTGTAATTTGATAACCAAGAAAAGTATACTGTTACCCACAAAGGCCTTAGTTAGCCTTCTTAGTACTCCGGTGTCGTTGCGGTATGACATCGGAGTTTCAGGTGGAGGATATAATCAGATGCTGCACATGCGCAAGACGAAGAACAGAAAATAATGCATCATTAATTGTTCCTAACATGACAATTTATCTTTCTCCTTCTCATGGAAGTAAGCATGGAATTTTTGGTAATGGTTTTGTGGTTATCAAATGATGTTTGAACATACTGTCACAAATTCTGTAAATGGTAATTATTTTTGTGATTAATTTGTCGTAATCTAGCTAAATTTGGCGTTTATTAAATAATCTTTCATCTAAAATTATGGTAGTAACGTAACCTGTAAATAGTTTCTTGTAATGAATATACAACCCCCGTACATTCGGCTGAAGTATACGGTCCCCTCATTTCTGAATGACAAAATTTGTGAATGGAAAGAAATAATATAGAGGTAGAACGGTCTACGATTTTCTGGAATATTTGAGAGCTCTCTTCGGGGTTTTATAAATAGCCGTGCGGCGGAATAAAAAGTCTCGACTGAGCGCGGTTGCGCCGAGAGTGTATTAGCTCTGTTTATTGTGAGGCATTTTGCGTTGTGTTTTTGCGTATTTGAATGTAAATACGTGTAACCGTTGAGTTTACGGTGTTAATTGATATTTGCTTAATTGCTGATGATTGATATAGCAGTTGTCAACGATCTCTCCTGTACATAGTGTAAATAAATCTCCTGTGTTTTCTCAAGAACTGTGTCGTCACTTAAAGAAAGTTTGAAGTTTTATCACGAACTCTTTACAATACATTTTAATTAAAGGCTCTTTCAATTCATTTTTTATAGTACTTTTTAGAATTTTTTTCTTTAACTTTGCGTGAAGTAATCTTTAGCCAGAGTCTTCCTCATTAGGGTTCATGCTCCTAAAAAGAATTAATCGCTTTTCTTTGCTAAAATTTCTCAGAAACGCAATTGAAACTTTAAATTTTCATTTCCCCCCTCCCTTATTTCATGAGTCATCTGATGAATATGCAAAAGCTGGAGCAATTCAATCATGAAAGAGAAAGAATTTAGGTTTCGAACTTTAGAATTGCCTTATTTTGCCCACTTACCTACATAATAGAGATTGAATGGGGTGCCATGAGAAAATTCTAAGTCATCAAAGGATGTCGCGAGTAGAAAAAGTTTGAGAACCCCTGTGCAATGCTTTAGATTTCTTACAGTTATATTTTTTACAAAATAAACTATTTAGTTTTTCCACCAGAATAATGCCTTTTACCGCAAAAGAAAAAGAAAAAATGTTTTTATGAGAAAAAATTAACACAGCACATTTTTATTGTGATTAATTTGCTGTTTTCATTTTAGAAGTACACATTGTTAAGAAATCCTATTAGCCTCATATTTGAAAATTTTTTGGAGAGATTTTCTTTTACGGACATCGTACATTAATTTTTCACTGACACAGGCTGTCAAATGAAAACTTTCACAGCCAAAGAACAACACTCGTTGAAATGAACTTCAAACTCCTGTTTGTTTTAAAGCGTTAAAAAAATTATATGTTATCTTTTAGATACATAGGGATGAGTCGGGAGGAATGGGACATAGAGAAGAATAGAACAGCGCAAGAAAAGAGTGAGAAAAAGTATGTCTAGCTTGGTAATCAATAACGTTTTAACGCACAAAATTAGCAGCTTACTGCATAAATAAAAATATGCTAATTTTGTGCGTTAAAACGTTTTTGATCACCATTTACTTCCCTTTGCAAATAATTTTTTTTAAATTTCAATAGATGTTGCAGCTTTAGAATCTTGCTGCTACATTTACTAAAAATAATTTTCCACGTTTTATTTCAAAATAAATGCTCTAGTACTCCTCCCGACTAAATAAAGAAGGAGAAAGAATTTAAAACTGCTACATTTATGGGACAACTAAACAATACACATACATACATACACATACATACATACACAAACACATACATACAGACACCTACACATACACACACAAACACATACACACATGCACACAACTACCCACATATTCATGCATGCACACATACACAAACACATATGCCTACACACACATATACATACCTCGCCCCCACGCAGACAAACACTCATACACACAACTACCCACACACTCATGCCAGCTCACAGACACAAACACACATGCCTATACACACATACACATACCCCCTACACATAAATACACATACCCCCACACACAAGCATACACGCCTACATACACACAGACACTCGTGATTGCGAAAAAAATAACTTGAATTCAAGATGTCAAAATTCAAATTATTATTATTTTTTTTTGCATTTCATTTCGGCACAAAAGCAGTGCAATGCCAATCCTCCTGACTTTTCCCTAAAGGAATAAATCAAGATGGAGCAGCATGTAACCTCAAAGAATGCAGAGAGACCAAACTAAATAACTGAAACATAACTTCATTTAATGCTAAAAGGATTAACAAATCAAATTTTTAAGAATAACCCGCCTAGCACTCAGAGACACAAAAACATTATTTGTTTTTACGAGGCAGTGAAAAGCATCTGAATGTTTGTATAATAACATTAACTCCGAAACACGTGTGCCTAGTTTTTTTTCTCGTACGAAGTCTGAAAGCTGAAAGGGAAAAGAGCAAAAAGATCCAAAGTGATCATTAACAGACATCCCAGTTTCTGTGCGATATGCCCGGAAAGAAATGAGGTGAACCTGAGGTTAATCATCCGTGAGAACACCGCAAAGAAAAGGGAGAAGAGAAATGCAATCGAAGCTTTCGGTTTTTATCGAGTGGTTGGGTTTTTTTAATTTATTTTTTTCTCTCTTTCTTTTTGCAAGCCATTGCTGATCAAGAAATAAGTTACTGTTCAGTCAACCTTAGAAAATTATGACATCAAATATTTCGAGTCAAAAAACTGTGTGATTATTTAATTATGTTTTTTTTTTCATAGGGAAAACTTGAAGTAATATATATTTAAAAAACTGCATAGTCAATTTTTAGCAAATTTTTTTTTCTTTTTCAACGTGGTAAGCAATACGTCTTACTGTCTGAAACGTTTAATATCACAATAAGCTCAATTCAAATTTTACAACTCTGTAGGGGAGACAAAAAAAAAAAAAAAAGGGGGGGGGCACGCTGTGCCCGCTTAATTTTTCAAAAAGATTTTAGTTTCTTTTGACAATCCATTCATGTACCCCAAGAAACGTTTAGCATCAAAATATGCTCAGTGCAAGTTTTACAACGCTTTAGAAAAGACAAAAAAAAAAAAAAAAAATCGCACTGTGGCCGCTTAATTTTTCAAAAAATATTTTAGTTTCTTTTGACAAGCAATTCATGTACGACTTCATTTTAGTTTTCCTTTTCAAATTAGAAATTTTGTCAAATTATTTACAAATAAAAACCTTTTAAACTGAAATGGTAATGCCGGTACGAGTAAATCGGCCTTGTCATTGCTATTTTCCCATTTAAATTCCATTTTAATTAATGTGGTTTCTCATTTTCATGCTATGTATAATCACTAATGTGACTTGATTTCGTGATTTATTATAATAATGTTGGTAGTGTTGCCCGTACGAGATATAGTGACGATATAGTAAAAGCCTTGATTGAACTGGTTTTGAATAAACCCGTGCGTTGTTGTAGCGGCGATTTACAAAGGTATGGATTGAACTGCATTTGAAGCATTTCGTATTTGGTTGTAGTAACCCGAACGTTGTTACAGTTGGTGATATGGTAAAAGCATGGATTGAGTTGGTATTGAAGCAACTCGAACGTAAAATATTTATCTTTATTACCACGTCCAAATCACCATTTCTTTTTTGATGGATATTCCTCGAATTACCAATACTAGAAAATCACCAGTCGTAATGACGGGTACAAATTTCTTGGCCATTTCCATTCCTTTACATTTGTGGAAACAAGAAAGCAGGAGTATTGCTCTATCGCTATCAAATGTTTTTTTTTTTTCAGCAATCACGATTGCTTATTATTCTCACTTGACTGTTTTGATGTCCTATGATTTTATCCCCCCCCCACCTCCCTCTGCAGCAACTCCATCGGTCGGCCGCTTCACGATGCTGCTCCTCTAGCGAAAACCGTCTCCAGTTTGCATCCATATCCTACACACACACGCATACACACACACATACGCACACATGCACATACACGCACACACACCGACACACACACCGACACACACACGCACACACACATACGCGCACACTTACACATACACACACATACGCACACATGCACATACACATACGCGCACACTTACACATACACACACATACGCACACATGCACATACACGCACACACACCGACATACACACGCACACTTACACATACACACACATACGCATACATGCACATACACGCACACACACCGACATACAAACGCACACACACATACACGCACACTTAAAAACACATGCACACACACCTACACATACACACAACTACTCACACATAAACATACACTCTCCACACAAACATACAACTACCCACACACACACACAAACACGCACGCCTACATACACACACACTTGTGATTGCGAAAAACGTAATTTGATGTCAAAGTTCAAATTATTTTTTTTTAAATTATTTGAAATCTTCCTGTGTTGACCATTATCCTGAATCGATTGACAAAAGTCTATGTCAACGAGAGTAAAGACACGAGTAAAAGATAGCTTTTTTTTTTTTTTTTTTATATAAATTTCAGTTTTCCGTTTCGGAATTCTTAGTCATACTAAATACCGTATCAAAAACGCAATACTGAAAAAGGTGTAGAAACGCATGATTTACTAGCTCTCCTAGCGTAGCGAGTGTATTAGAAGTAAATTTATTGTTACGCGCAACACATACTCACAAACCGACGAACCGACTGACTCTCATCTCAAAGCGCTTCCTACCATTTTTCAGTTTTTCAATGTGCTGTTTATTGTATTGTTTTATTTATTTTTAACTATTTTTTTTATCTTAGTGATATTTTTACGATGCATTTAGCCACCTGCAACGCTTAAGTATTTTCAATTTTTCTTTTTCCGGAAAAATAAGCTAAAATAATAGTTTCTCTTTGCACTAAGAATATTTTAATAAAATGCATGAATGGGAAATTTATTTTCAATTTGGCGTGATCTTCGTCATTATATTTTCTCCTAAAACTTCTTTAGAACTTAAAGTATACCGTTAAGTAATATGCTAAAGCCAAGTATACAATCAAATGTATTTACAGACCTCCTACTGAAAAGGTTTAGTTCTCATTGTAATGTTTAAGCAAGCTCCATTTAGATATTCCTTTCAAAAAATACACACAATACTACGTCAAAACAATACAATTACGATGTGCATGCAAGCATACAAGTTTTTCCCCACTCAGATGACTTGTGATACCTACAGATGATATATCAATACTACCTATTTCATCAACAAAGACAATACCTTTTAATAACAAAATGTCAAAAGTAGATTCCATATAATGATCCAACTTACTAACTGTATTATTTGCGTAGGTCGAAATTAAGCAATGAAAATTTCCAAAAATAACTAATTAAAGTCAAAGTTTTTTTTTTAAAGGAATCATGTGTTTGATGATAATCACAAAAATAACAGAATAAATTTTAAAAAATTACATATATTTTAGCAGGCACTAGCTAGGTGCGCAAAAATAAGCATGTTCGACTATGCTTATGGTTTATTCATTTCGGGCTGAACAAATGGAAAAGAAACTCGTTAAGTCTCCTTTGCTACAAGAAAATAAGAAAAGAAAAAAGTCCACTAGGTAAGACTTCATTTTCAACTTTAAGCTAAACATTATGCTGAAACGAGAGAAAAGTTGTTTCCATGCAGTTCATGAAAAATTCAAAAGCTATAAACTAGAGAATATCAAAGCGAAGTTGAATTTTCACTTTAGTTACTGGGCTAAAAAACAAAATAATGAAAAACGCGTGCTGTGCATATCTTGTCTTCCGACCTCAAAAAAGTTTCCTAGATTCCAGCTTAAAATATAAAATGAAAAAAAAAAAAAAACTAAAAGAAATTTTTCTTGTGCTTTTGGTTTGTATTAAAATTGAAGCAATATCGATTTAATACGTCAAGTGTGTTTTAACTTCAGTTATGTTTGACAGCTAAATAATGTTAGACATAATGTCCTTTGCACCACAAAGTATAACATGAGGCTTACAAAAGTAAGTAAAATCACAAAAGCTTAAACAAACAAAAAACACACGAAACTAAGTAAAATGTATAAAGACTATTTGTTTACATTAATTACGTATATATAAATAAATAAATAAATAAATAAATAAATAAATAAATAAATATATATATATATATATATATATATATATATATATATATATATATATATATATATATATATATATATATATATATATATATATATATATATATATATATATATATATATATATATTCTTATATTTAATACAGAAAAGTATAGAATGAAACGAATTTTCTTCCAATAAAGTTATTTATGTGTAATATTTTATTTCAAAATATTGAAACCGTCAAATATATTTCATAAAATTTAAAAAAAAAAAGAAAAACAATAAACGTAGTTAAAAATCTTTACAAATAAACATTTAATTTCGAAAAATATTGTTCTTTCTTTCACAGAAAAAACTTTTCAAAGAACCACGCTAGAAAGATAAACTTTATATATTTGCTTGGTGACCAAGCGAAATATTATTTTAATGATCGAAAGATTATTTTTTTCTTTGAAGTCTAATCAGTTTATTCACCAAAAAGGTGACTACTTCGTGATCAGATTTCCATCACAAATAACGGTCATAATCTGGTATTAAGACGTCTTTAGTCATCTTCAGCGACATTGGTAAATGTGAAGAAAAATTGTGAATGAAAAGTGAAAAATAAAGTGATTTTCCGGTTTTATTAACATGTACCAATTACTGAATCACAAGGTGCCATACACTGGAGTATTAGGTACCAATTACTGGTGATGTTGATAACGTTTTATACATATATTTTTTATAAAAATAACTTTTCAAATATTTTTGCTTTCAGTGAACTAAGTAGATGCACAGATGTGCATGCTTTAATATAAAAAATATTTACAAGCAAATATTTCTTTTCTAAGAAATGAAAACAGAGTTAAGTTTAAGGACAAAGTCTTAAAGTGCCAATTACTGGGGTTGTTACCCTAGTAAGAAGGATTTTCAAGCTGTTTCAAGATGAATATTTTTATTTTTGTAGATTAATAAACTCTTTTATAAATAAATGATCAATACTTGGACAACCTTACGTTTTTACAGATATTTGTAATTATGTATTTTAATTAAACAAATCTTTTTTCCTTATGTACGGGTTTTTCAAACTCAATCCGGAGACAGAAAACGATCTCCAAATCGAATGAAATTTTGTATATACGCTTAAAACGTCATTTAGCACTTTTTTTTTTGCCTTTCCCGATGAAAATCGGAAACTTTTTTTTATCATAGGATGGTGATCCACCCTCATGCACAATCGAAGAACGTGCTCCATCGCACACCTTTTGTTATTGCAGAAGTTTCCTTCCCCAAGAGCAATGGCATGACCTTAAAAAAAAGAAAAAAAAAAAAAAAAGCCGACACCTCGACCCCTTCACACAAAAAAACCTGATCTAGTCTTGATCATAGATATTCAATGTGATATGACAATTCACTTGTGTCATAGATATTCAAATGTTAGTTGAAAATATTGAAGTCTAATTAGTAAACTACGTCAATAACGTGTGCACCTAAAGACGATTTGTATTTCTATACTCCAAACATAAAAATTTTTCGACCCATATTTACGATTTTTAAGACATTTTACATGTTTAAACAGAAACTTTGATACTGTGTTTCTTAGAAGCGTTCCGTAGAGGGAGTTTGAAGATTTAAACTTGTACCAAAATATTTTCTTTCGTCTTTCAAATAGTGCTTATAGTCATGTGTATTTATTTATTCGTTTATTGTATGCTTTTAACCGGTACTTTGGAACAACAATTACCATTGTTAAAAATATCAGTTCCACAATAGGTGGTCGTAAGTTTTTTCAATTATTTTCTGGTTCTATCTAACTTCAAGTAAGAATTTTGAAACACTTCAAAATAGTATGGGCTCATGTTACATTAGGAATGCACGCCTAATATTTTAATTAATTTTAAATACATTTGAAATATTAATGACATTGGACGTAGTAGCTCAAAATAATAATTAAAAAAAAACAAAATTATTTGAATTCCAAAATTTTGAATTCAAATTATGAGTTTCGCAATCACGAGTTGCGACAGGACTCTACTCATTGGAGTTATTGTTTCTAGAAACGGCTCCTGTCCCCCCAACCCTGTTCCACTTCCTGGGCGGTTGTGTGTGTGTGTGTGTAGGTGCGAGTCAGTGTAAAGGCATGTGTGTGTGTATGAGCGTGCTTGTGTGTATATGAGTGCGCGTGTGTGTATGGGCGTGCGTGTGTCTAGGACATGGACGCCACCGACCAGGAGAGGCGGCTACCGGGGGACAGTCGCGCCTGCAGAGGCCGGTGGGCGGTGGTACTACAGAAGATCCTGGTACAAGCTGCAAAAATGAACCAGAACATCAAAGACGGCCAAGTGAGAACAATAAGCAATCGTGATTGCTCAAAAAAAGCTTAATGATATCTTTAGGTACTTTCAGAAACACTGGTAAATGCAATCACTGTAGCTCCAAACTAGGGCGCTGCACACAATTACCTGTTTTTTCACCAAAAAGTTGACTACTTCGTGAACAGATTTCCATCACAAATTACGGTCATAATCTGGTATTAAGACGTCTTTAGTCATCTTCAGCGACACTGGTAAACGTGATCACTATAATGCCGTGTGCAGGTAAAGGGCAGTAATTGCAAATTTTTCATTCTTCATTTTTTTGCATTTTTGTCATCTGCTGTATGTTAACTTTATTGTACAAGTTCGCTTATTTGGTTTCCGCTGAAAAAAGGTACGCAAAATACGTCAAATTCCAACATGTCCCCATTGTTAATATGGAGTACAAAACGCGTTTTTTCAAATATCTCGAAAACTCATTTCTGCAGATACTGCCGTTTACCTGCATACGGCAGCATAGCTCTACCATAGGGGGATGCACACCATTAGCCGTTTTTACACCAAAAAGTTTACTACTTCGTGAATAGATTTCCATCACAAAGGATAGATTTCTATCGCAAATTATATATGGTCAAAATCTGTTGTTGTTTAAAGGTACAGAAATATCATCCATGCTTATGTAAGCCACCAAACTTATTTTGATTGAAAACATTAGCTGCAATTAGAGGTTGAAAATTTACAAGTACAGTCAAGCCCGCTTATTAAAATACCGGTTAAAAGAAAATCCCTCTTAATGTAATACATTTTCACTGTACCAAACCTATGTAATTTGTTATTTCGATCCCGGTTAACGGAATATCATGTTTATTAGAAATTTTTTGTGGCAAAATAGCTATTCTATTAAGCGGGTTCGACTGTATTTAATCTCAAAACGTAAACTGTTTCCTATAAAGAGTTATACTTCACCATAGTTCTTACAAAAATAAATATGCATTAATACGCGAATCCCCACGAAAGTTTCAATGTTAACAAAAATATTTTAATAATGATTTTTCTTTCTTAAGAGCGAGAACCATTAAAATAAACGGGGCGAGAAAAATCTGCTGAAATAATTATTTTGCACAGTATCACTTTGTAATGAATTTGCAACTAAACTGCAAAGAAACGAAATACTCTGTGAGTTCGTTAAACTGACGTTTAATATAAGTGTTTCTTTCTCTTTGCAACGCTTCAGTAGTAATGCCGGGAAAAGGAGATTTTGTGTCTGATTTGATACTGTCGCGAAATAGTTCGTTAAAAATATTGGAATTAGTTGCAAATAGAGTATTTTATCTATGCTTACCTTGTGCAAAACGTCGCACAGTGGGGCAAAAAAGCCAAAACGCGCTTAAAAATGTTTTTAAAGCTCTCTCGTTTGTTTGTTTACACGGCATATTATTATGGAGTTTTTCGATTTGTTTGGTCTCAGGGTCCAAAGTTCCGCAGGTTTACGCAGCTAATTCCTTTTCAGGCTCTATCTACAAAACATTGATGACTAATATATGTTAATTTCAAAAAGGACATAAGATGACAATTTTTTGTAAAGTATTTTGAAAAAAATTAACTTTGAATTCAAAAGTTTTCGGTGCTGATCAAAACCGACTTTCGGTTTGAGAATTCAATTATTCATCTTTTTCGTCCTGTTACTATAGTTGGTCACGAGAGAAATTAAATATACCCGACTTTAATATGAAGAAAAAATCATAGACTGCTTAAAAGCATTTTTTTTTAAATTCCCGCGCTCGTGGTTCTTTAACTTTTTAAAGGGTCCCTTTAGCTTTGTAGTGGACGAAGGGCTCTAAAATTCCAGTTCTGATTGCCTAAGAGGTAGGCCTGTGCAAATTAATTATTATTATTTTTTTTTAATTCCCGCGCTCGTGGTTCTTTAACTTTCTAAAGGCTCCCTTTAGCTTTGTAGTGGCCGAAGACCTTTAAATTGTGAGTTCTGATTGCCTAAGAAGTAGGCCTGTGTAAATATATTAATCCTCAATTGGTTGAATTTGAAAAAAAAAAAAAACTCATAAACGTTTTTAGGCGTTTTCGTCCCGCTGTGTGTCGTACTACTCGTATCTTGACTTTATTTGCCAAAAATGCACTACTTTTAAGATTTCAGTAACTATTTGAATCATTTATTCAGTTAAATCCAAGAGTTAAAATAGTTAATTTGACCCAATAGTTAATTAGATTGAAACTAGTTATAGACGAGTATATAACTGTTGTTTCAGCAGAAAATTTCACGAAGTTACCAAATCAAGCATTTGTAAGAAATATACTAAATGTTTCTTGTCTATTATTCTTGTAATGTGTGTTAGATATGATTTCTTAATATTTTCTTTGATTTCTTAAAACCTATATTTTGAAATATGTAGGGCGTAATTTGTGCATAAAAAAAAAATTTGGTACACTTTACAGAATGTGGATTAAGAATCTTAAAATACAGCACTGCAACTGTGACCAAAGCAAAAAATTGTGCGACTTAATACACAACAGTCTTACTTGTATAAAGGTATTATTTAAAATAAGATTCCTGTACGTGCTGCTCACCGGACATTGGTAGTTTGAGATTCACTAAGCTAGATACTGTATGTTTTCAAAACTACTTGTGTTAGTTAACATATTTAAAAAAAATAAATAAATAAGTAGCTTTATATGCATTTAGTTTTACCTGATTTAAATTTAAAAAAAAAATCAGAGCTTCTTTTTCAAAACTCCTCATTGGCAAATTTAACCTTCTATTCTTATTTCCGGATTATTTTTTTTAAACCAATGCTTTAAAACTATATATTTAAAAAAATAAAAACACACATGCGCTTTGAGAGTTTTAATAGCTTTAGTATGGACAAGTTTTATTAATTCAATGTTTCACATACATTATATTCAATCAATAATATAATAGGAATGTCTTTTATTATTAATTGGAGGGTAGAGGGAGAATATAAATCTTATCAAAGGCAATGTTTTAAAAAGGGAAATAAGGAAAACGTACATAAATATTGCGAATTGCAAAAGCCACAATGTATTATTTTTTGGAAGAAAATCCCAGTATAAACGTTAAAAGAGCAATGTTTTATCAATAGAGATTTGAAAAAAAAAATGTTGGAATGAAAATAACGTTTCATAGACAAATCTATGTCAAGTTATTCCTACTGCAATTGGTATCTTTCTTGCAATTGATGCTTGATTTGGTAACTTTTTGATATTTTCTGCTGAAACAACTGTTATATCTTCAGGCACTGGTGAGATTGAAGATAAGTAATTTGACGAAGCACCTCAGCAAAAAATGGGACATAGAGAAGAACACTTATAGTATGTCTAGTGATTTCTTTAGTTTCCTAGATGATTGGATAAATTATTGCTCTTTTGAATCTCTATCTAAAATGTATCTTTCAAAAATTAATTGATAAAAGATCATACAGTATAAAAGTATAACAGGAAATATCCAACGTTGTTTAACACAAATAAACAGATTACAGAATACACGTGTTTCGGGATTTTAAGGAACCCTTTTTTCAATTCGAAGGTAAGAGCTTCTAAATGTAAAGACACCCAGTAAAAATGCGTGAGTAGCTTTATATGCATTTAGTTTTAACTAATTAAGATTAAAAAAAAATCAGAACTTCTTTTTCAAAATTCCTCGTTGACAAATTTAACCCTATATTCTTATTTCCGAGTAAGTTTTTTAAACCAATGCTTTAAAACTATATATTTGAAAAAACAAAAACACACACACATGCACTTCGTGAGTTTTAATAGCTTTACTATGGAAAAGTTTTATCAATTCAATGTATCACATACATTATATTACATCAATAATTGAATAGGAATATCTTTTATTATTAATTTGAGGGGGAGAATATAAATCTTATCAAAGGAAGCTCACATCTTTGAATTAAAAAAGGGGTTCCTTGAATCCTCGAAACATGTGTATTCTGTAATCTGTTTATTTATGCTAAACAACGTAGGATATTTCCTGTTATTCCTCGGCACAAAGGTATTTATTTATTGCTTAGTATAAGAGTAGTTTAATTTAAATTGAACAAGAATGAAATTTAAATAAAAGTGAAGTATTGTTTGCAATGGGCCATTTTTTTAGGAGAAAACTCTTGTATTTAAATTAGGATTAAAAATGTCTTTTGTATTAGTCATTCAGATGGAATACGTACTTTAATTTAAACTAGAGTTTTTACGAGAGGGTTAATATGAAAGTTCCGACAAATAAACTAAGCTACAAAAACATATTAAAAGATTCATTACAAATAATTTGATAATTTTTTTTTGTTAAAGTGTATTAAAAGTTAAATTAAAATGAAAAAGGCCCACCAACTCCGTATTTTACACCAATCTCACCAAGAGACCACGTTATCGAAACCCAGAATCAATGATATACCGTATTACGTTAGTTATTCAAAGCAAGTGTGGTGTAGGTATGAAAATCCGATTTTGAATATTTTTGTCTGATCAAATTGAGACATTTCTTGAAAACTAAATGTGTTGATAGACCGAAATTAAAAAAAAAAAAAAAAAAAAAAAAAAAAAAAAAAAAAAAAAAAAAAACCTTTGAGCTATGAAATATTTTTGGATGATTTTATGGTTAAAATATTTCATAGACGAAAATTTGACTTTCTTAGAATACCGGAGTTAGCATAATTTTCTGCATCGAAATTGAGGGTTCAATTAAAAAAATTCTTGAAGCCATGAACATAATTTTTTTTTTTTCATTTATTTATTGATTTTTTTATTTGTGTCAACAAATAAGGCAGAATTTCAGATGAATTTCGATATAATAATTTGAGTTCGTGATAATCTCTAATGATGTTGTTCAGTGAAGTTAATTGGGATTCCGTGACTAGTGTCAACCAATCAGCAAATTAGTGTATTAGATGATGATTTGAAATAAACGCCAGTCTTTCGGCAATTTGATGTCAATAAGCAATTTCAAGTTTGTGTAAACGTAACCTGGCAGCATTGCGTAGGCTACGCAGATCCGAATCGCACCATTAAATCCCTGGCAGGTTAGGTTTGCCCTAACTTTAGTTTATGTTTTTATTTGAGGAAATCATTTGAAATTCATTTTAAAACACTCACTTATATAATCTGACCACTGATTACACTGAAAAAAAAAAGTTTCGGCAGATACCTTGGTATTCAGCACTTATTGTAAGACAATCTAGATATGCTGATTAAAAATATGCAAACCGTCTGTCTCTATTACCCACCGTTTTTGAGACATCTGACATTAACCATTAAAATATGTGTAACATCGTATCAAGGCAAACATCTCACAGACAAGTTACAGTAGAGCGCATATTCCTAAATATATTACTAATTAAACACGAACTACATAGCATCATTTAGTTTAACGTGTAATACACATACATAAAATGCATAAGCACAGGGTCCATTATGAAAGTAATGAGCATTTACTGGCAAAATATATTTATTGATCGTAATTTGTACAAATGTTCAATATTCTTCAAAATACATTCCTCCTGCATCAATACACTTGCGGAGACGTGTTTGCTACGCCTGAAAGGCACCCTGAAACTCTTCCAAAGGAATGCCTCTCAGGAACGTTGTAACATGGTGTTGGATGTTTCCCAAAGTTCCCCAATGTTTTCCTTTCTCCTCTCTCTCTCTCTCTTGAGTCGCGGAAACAAAAAGAAGTCACATGAAGCTAAGCAGGGACTGTAAGGTGGTGAGGGATCACCGGGGGGGGGATATCCATAACGGGGTTCGTCGGCGACCTCCTCCTGACTCTCTTTGAATGCCTTGTGCCACTTCCCAGACTGTGATCTTGAAATGCAATCGTCCTTAAAGGCTTCTTGCAGCATCTGGAATGTTTCGGTTGCATTTTTTCCAAACCTCACTCAAAACTTTATGGCGTATCATTGTTCAAGCGAACGCTCCATTGCGTTATGTTACAAAAGTTGAAAACATACTTCAAGCGGAGGCACTTGTCTCCGCTCACACTGCTCGAAAGCAACTGACGACTGGATGCATTGAAAGGGCATATCCCGCAACACATTTTCCAGCCGGTTTTACCGTGCTGCCATCTATCGTCGCGTCACAATAACATTATGCTCATTACTTTCATAATGGACCCTGTATAACATAAAATTTCTTAATTAAAAATTAGTTTGGTCTGAATTTCATGGCTGCGTTTGTGTTTAGCATTTGGCAAGTTGCGCTGAAGCTAGGTTATCGAGAAAGAAGTCGAGAGTGAGTCGAAGAGATGAATCTTCAGGGATAAGTTGCAACCCATCAAGCTGTACCCACAAATGCACTTCTGCACAATATTTACATATTCAGGAGATTTATAATTTCCAAGGGAATTAATTGGCTACAACAGACTTGAATGCCAACTGTAGCGGACAGGAAAACCTTCCATCGTGATAAAAGATAGAGCGAAGCCCTGCAGGCGTTGAGTTCCAAGAAGAAAAATAACTTTAACTTTCAATTTAGAATTCCATAAAGAGGAATTTAACAAAGATAGCGGAATAAGTTTGAAGTAAAAAAGGCGCTTGATATTTTGGTGATTAATTGTAAATAAATGTATATATTTATGTTTTTAAATTCTTCGGCTTAATATTTTTATTTATTCAACCTTCTGATTAATTGTTTGATGTTCGATAATAATAATATTCAATACATCGACACCAACCATGCATCTTTTTCAGTACTGCTGAGTAAATCAACTATCTTCCTTATTTGTGGACCCATGAACACTCTTTCTCTTTCGCACTATGCAAACTTGTTGGATAGGTGCCGAAAAGCATCTGAGTTGTTGTCTAGAGCCTTCACGAAGTTCTTCATGGGCCCCAGCTTTATATGAAGTGGAGGCATAGTAATGGAAATGTGAAGGGGTACTACACATTTTTAACATTGTAGCTTTTTTTTTTCCATTGGGGTTTTAAAATTTCGGGGGGCACTGTACCACGCACAGTTTTATGGGAAAATTCAGCGTTCCATCGAAAAAAATAAAAATAAAAATAAAAAAACCCACGAAAAAACGAAGGAAAAAAAAGTCCGACGAAAGGGAACTAAAAAAAATGTTTTTGTTGATATCTTGAAAACCTGACGTGATAGAGCAAAATAGTTTTCAGATATGTAATCAGCATAAAAAGCTGATTTAGAAAAAGTACACATCATTCCAGATATCTATGGCTTATTTATCAGTGTTATAAGTAAAGATAAACAAAAAGACAACAAAAATAAATGTTTCTGTTGATATCTTGAAAAACTGAAGTGATAGAGCAAAATAGTTTTCAGATATGTAATCAGCATGAAAAACTACATTAGAAAAAGTACACACCATGCCAGATATCTATGTCTTGTTTATCAGTGTTATACGCAAAGACTAACAACCGGTTTATAGGCAGAAATCGACACATCTATTAGTTTTGGAATACCACGTTTTGAAGATGTGTGTTAGCCTCTAAATTCAGCCGAGTTACATTGAATTGAGCGCAACACACGGATCAAATTTTCTACTTCTCCCTCTCATTCAGACAGACTCGACTTTAATAAATCAATCTTAATAATTTTGTCAATTCCATAGCAACGGTGGACGGACAGTAGCTGTAATTCAAACGAGCTTGGAAGCTTCCACTGAATTCCAACTTTCGCTGAAAAGTTTGCCGATTCGATTGGTATCAACATTTTTTTACAGCCCGAAGTTTGAAAAAAAAAAAAAGGATTTTTGCGATATTAATTAGTATTTCTTTTAATTACAAACCCATAACAATGAGGCGGACATTAATTTGTGTTTTGGAAAACTCTAGTTTATTTGGTACAGCGCTTGATAAGTTACTATCGGCCTTGTAAAACACCGACAGACCGGTCATCCAGAGACTGCAGTTTCTTCTTTGTTAAATGGTCTCATTAGTCTGGAATAGTCAGTAACCGAAATGGAGGCAGATGTGGTCTCAAGGAAGCAGAAAGTGCCATCAAACTGACAGCTGAAATTAATTTAGTACATCAGCGAGTTACTGTTAAGCCATAGCGCGGGACAACTGGAAAATAAAAATGAACTGGAATGTTAAAACACTTCTTTCACAAGCTTTCGCAAATCTTGAGCTATGAAAGCCATGTTTAAGCAATTAAAACCTTTTTTACACAGAGATTTTCTAGTTTTAAGCTAACAGAAATAAAACACGTTAGGAGTTTGTGATCAATTCAATAGTTGATAGCTGCGATTATTTATACACATATCCTTACTTACTGCTTTATTCAAACACTAGTGGTACCCGTACGGCTTTGCCCGTAATAGAAAAATTAAAAGGTCTTTTGGTTCGCCTGTATATTTACAAATAATGTATGGTGAATTTTCTCGCCAGTTGGCTTGTACCCATGTTACGGTTCCACGTTATGATAATTTCGTAATTTACTCTTCCATTTTATGAGAATTTTGTTCTGAAAATTGGAATAGAAAAAGAACCACATCGAATTTTCAAAAAATCGCTTCGAGGTGCACGCCCCCATGCTACAAACTAACTTTGTATCAAATTTCATGAAAATCGGCCGAACGGTTCAGGCGCTATGCGCGTCACAGAGATCCTGACAGACAGAGAGACTTTTAGCTTTATTATTAGTAAAGATATTTATTTTACACATTATACAGCAGAGCACACACAATGGAGGAAAAAACACAAGCTAAATATCAGTGCTTACTTTTTGTCTAATTTTTATTATTGATAAAGTCTAACTAATACGTAACGCATAATTTAGCTTACTTTATTAATGCTAATGATTTGAAAGTTGAAATACTATGTATATTTTCTCTAATCCTTTCATAATAAAAGTTAAGCGCATGAAAATATTTCACTGCAGAATATACATTCATGGCTCATTTCGAACAATTACTCATATTCGACACCAACAAACAATACAAAAGCAAAGCTGTTTTGACGACACTTTATCAAAAGAATTTTGATGAATACAAGTGCATTCATTCTCAACCGAATCGTTCTATCATTGAGCTCTTTGTTAGCCATCGAATGTTTCTGATCCAGAGTAAAAGCCATTTTCACTATGATCTCATTGATCAATATCTCAGCAAACCAAATACGAGCTCAAATATTTGGAAAACAACTGGATTTAAGTGTTGTATGCATAAGAATACAAAGTACATAGCCATTGAGGTTAAGTGATTAGGTTTAACTTTAAAATAATTTGTATTGTTGGTGTTACGCCGATTGTAAATGATTCATTTCTTAAAAGCGAAGGTTCACTTAAATGTCACTAAGTACACAAAACACATTTGACGGACTACGGCAATCTTGAGCCGCTATATAGACAGGCCGACGCGTCAGCTTAAGTTCAGCCATTTTGGATCGGATTTTGCATTGTTGCACTGCTAGGGTTACCACAGCAAAGTTTCGGATTTTGCCAAATTTGCCAAAAATTCACGTGCTGCTAATAATTGCTCACAGTGAATAATCACCAAACGCGATAACTCGCCAGAAAAGACAACCACTCAAACACGCGCTCTGATCCAAAAAGGCTAACCTTAAGCTGATGCGTCGGCTCGTATATATAGGGGTCTTACGGCAATCAATTGCAGAACGTCAGTTATGACGTAAACAACTTATACAATTTAACAATTATTGTTGGCAAACGAACTGAAGGAGTTATTGATCTGCAAGAATGTTTTAATCTTTTTTAAAACTACTTAAAAGTTAAATATGAGCTTTAAAATTACAGTTGTTGCTTTTCAATTTTTTTTTTTTTTTTTTACAAATACTGTACCCCAGAGCAAGAAGAACGTAAGTCACATTATGATAACTTTACAGGAGCGAGGGAAAACATTTTTCTGGCACATGCAAAGGATGGGACGCGTGCTCTTTTAACCCTGGTGAAAACGAGCTGATGTGTGCATCGCATGACTTCCCTTTACTCCAATTTAATGATAAAAGTGCCTCTCAGTAAGCAAAGAAACACTTAAAACAGTTTCACCACACTTTTGTTGCGAACCGAAGCAAAAAAAAAAAAAAAAAAAGTTTCATCCGGATGAATTTTCCCGATATTGACAATTTTAGTGCGATTCAATGGTTAGACCTCTAAATTTTGCCAAACTGAAACTAGATTACGCAAAAAATTAAAAAATCTCCAAATTTGTCACCAAGTTGGCGACAAAACTTGGCGACCAAAAGCTTGGCGATATATCAACAAATGTTTGCCAAATTATAACACCACTTGAGTAAGCATTGAAATTAACAATGATTTCCCCCAAGAAATGTCTAAAAGATCCCTTTAGAAACATCCGAATACAACCAAAAATGAAGGTGCACAACTAGACTCTACTAGGAGTCTACGTACCAAATTTCAACTTTCTAGGACATACCGTTCTCGAGTTATGCGAGATACATATGCACATACACTCATACACACATACGCACGTACATACAGACGTCACGAGAAAACTCGTTGTAATCAACTCGGGGATCGTCAAAATGGATATTTCGTGAGTCTATACGATATTAGGCATCTATCCACGTGTGGTCGGGTTTAAGAAAGAACTCAATATTCATTCGGGGGCAAGCAAAAAGGAAAGTAAGGCCGATTTTTGAGTGAAATTTAGTGAAATTTTTTTCACGACTACAATAATTCCTTTTCTGTAAAAGGAAGTAAAACTTGAAAAGTAGTTTTTTTTTAAGAATTGCGTGCATATGGCTCGATGCGGAATAGGTGTCGAGTCATGCATATGCAATGCGTAATAAACGGAAGATCGTTTTTTTTTTTTTTTACTTGCGCACTTTTGGCTCTGAGGAACATAATTAATGCCTTAAATCGTCAAACATTTATTGATACTAGAAAAAAGTAGATAGTTATCTCAAAGCGAGAGTTTTTTTTTTAATTGAAAAATGCACACGGATTAAAATAAACAGAAAAACTCGTAAAGAACAGTTTCGTTGTGAATTAACATAGTTGCAAATGATTAGATAAAACGAATACCTTCAGTAAGTCTAAAACTTATATCGTTACATTTTTTTGGAGATTAGTAGGATTAAAAAAAAAACATTACTTGAAATACACCGCCAGCTCAGTCATTTCCAGCCGAGGACTGCAGTTTCGTGCTTTTTAGCACTCATCAGCCCGGCATAGGAAAGTGACTGAGCTGGAGATGGAAAACCTCTTAAGGAAGCCAAGAGTGCGAAACAAACTGGTAGTTAATATAGAATTAGCAGACCAGACGAGAGCAATGGTTCGGTCACTCGTCTGGTCTGCTAATTCTATATTAGCTACCAGTTTGTTTCGCACTCTTGGCTTCCTTAAAAGGTTTTCCATCTGCAGCTCAGTCACTTTCCTATGCCGGGCTGATGAGTGCTAATAAGCTCGAAACTGCAGTCCTCGGCTGGAAATGACAGAGCTGTCGGTGTAGTTCACGTATTTCTGCTTTAGCCCTGGCTAATGAGCCGGTAATTTACTGAAAATACATTACTTGATTTAATATATTTACCTCATAGCTTAATTATTCAGTTATCTACTTTTCTCTGTCTATAACCCTAATCTCTCCACCAACAAAATGTACTCAAAAGTTTTTTTTTTTTGTCCAGCTTGTTTATAAGATATCGTTTTGTAAAATGCCTATTCTGACGTGGAAATATTTAAATCTACAATGAAATATCACCATGTATTTAGAGTTAAGCTAACATTAAAACATGTCTCCAACAAATATATAATCAAGTTATTTAACAAATAATCAAGTTTATTAAAGTTGTCTTTAGTAAGAGATATAATGTTAATGCTCTTTTTAAGTTCGAAAACGATAAAACAAAGTTTGGGAATGAAATTATTTAAGAATTTAAATTATAAGTTTTATTCAACGGATTTCTGAACCGAGTTCAATATGAAATGCATAGACTTGCACACAGACCGAAGAATTCATCCATTATACATAATTTTGTTTGTAATAACAGTTTTAGAAAGAAGGAATATTTTGAATTAAGTTTTACTAGTGATTTGCCGAGTTGCATTGTATTGGCTTCTGTGGGAAAATGCAGCAAAAAATCAGTCTTTCAAATTTTCGGTTGCGTACCGCTTTCAAAATTCCATTTTTGCATACAACATGCTTTTTTTTCTTGCTTCTTTTCATAAGCCATTATTACTGAACCAACCTTATTCATAAACTCTTAATATTTTGGTTCATTAATTCAAAGAGGTGCGTATTTTTCAGCATTTTGTATTAATTTAAAATAAATTTGCAAAGTATTATTGTTCAGTAATCATATAGACGTACAAATGTGAGGGAAATTAAGCTTAAAGAAGCAAAACTGATTCATACTGCTTATCAAAATATTAAATTGAAATATCGGATGTTAGGGTTTTTTTTTTTTGTTATAATTTACATCCCTGAAGAGCAAACATTTTGCAAAAATCCCAAATTATTACTAAATGCCACGCAACTTTCAGAAAAGGAACATAAAGTTAGTGGTTGAGCAATGAAGAAATAAAACGACTCAGTTGGCATAAGATGATCGGAAGCGGATTCGGTATAACGAAACACCGCAAAGTTGATGTGTAACAATCAAACTGCACACTTTGGCATGCATTTTGTTGTAATATGTTTACAAACTAATAATGGAAATTCGATAGATTTTGTAAGAGGGTTGAATTCTTGGAACTCTGTTGATATACAGGGTGTCCCAAAATTAACGCAAGATTTGAATTTGCCGCCATTTTTGCAATAAATGGATGGCAACCCTGAAAAAAGAACAATTTGACAGCTGAGAGTTTAGGGTAATCAAAAATGGAGCGTTATACGATACAATAACGCGCTTTCATTATTGAACAATTGTTTCAGAAATAATGAAAGTTGAGGCTGGTCAAGCAGTTACTGTTATTGGCGCTCGGTATCGCAACACGGTAATGCACGGGTGGTTGTAGGCTTGTTAACATAGACCTTTGAATTCAAATAACCCCATAATTAGAAATTTAAAAATGTTAAATCACACGATCTAGGGTGCCAATTCTGATCACCGAAATGAGAGAGTACGCGACTAGGAAATGTCTTATGCAGTAATTGAAATGTTTCACTCTCTCTCTAGCTGTATGGAACAATAACACCCCATTTTTCCCACCCTAAACTCTCAACTGTCAAATTGTTCTTTTTTCATGGCTGCCAACAATTTATGGAAAAAATGGTGGCAAATTCAAGTCTTGCGTTAATTTTGGGACACCCTTTATTTGTCCTTAATTGACTACGAAGCAGGAAGTTATTAACATCGCATTTTAATATTAAAACGATGACATCATCCTAACATTCCCCGATTACATGAAAATCTTCTTAACTCTACACTATCACAAACATGTGACGTACGACAGAATTCATTATTTATGAGAACCAAGTGGATACCTTTTGCTTTCATTGCTTAAAATTCTCTTGTCCTGACTTACGCGAGGGATGCGTTCCAAGACACCTCGCGTAAGTCGGAATTTCGCGTTGTGGAACAAGGTATGTACCAATACAACGAAATTCCCATTTCAACAAAATACATTTTCAGTCCCTAATTAATTGCCATTACATTATTTGAATTCCATTACAACGAAATTCTCGTTACAACGAACAAAATTTGTGATTCCTTGAAGTTTGTTGTAACGGGATTTAACTGTATTATTTGATTCAAAGCGCATATTTCTTTACAGAAGTCATACGACCTGTTGTATGCATGCCTATTATTAATGAGCCTAATTTATTAGCACTTGTACCTTGTTCAGCAATAATACATGAAAAAATAAGGACAAATAATAAATTCAGGGGATCGCGATATGTTTGTGGCAGTTTAGAGTTAGAAAGATTTTGATTCAATTGGGGAAGATTAAGATGATGTCATCGCTCTAATGTTACACTGGTATGTTAATAACTGCATGCTGCGTACTCAATGCGAAACAAAGATATCAAAAGCAATATTTCAGAGTTATAATAACCAAAAGTGCCATCAAAAAACCGTTTATTAGGTTTTTATACATTAAGAATGCTACGGTGAAGTTCTTTCAATCACTACGCTAAATATTTCTAACTGAAAAAAAAAAAAAAAAAAAAAAAAAAAAACACGCAGATGAGCTCACAAAGCGTAATTGTGTAACAAATAAATTTACAAAATGCACAAGCAAATGAATCTAAATAATTTAATTTTACGTAAACTGCTTAAAAGTATATATTACAGAACTAGAGTAAACTTACTGTATAAGTTACCTGTTTTGTAGCGAAAAGGGAACAAACTTAGACTAATTAATCATACAGCATATGCATTAAATATATTAACCAAACAAAGCTTAATTGCAAAAAGATAAACTATAAGCGCATACTTTGGGACCGCATAATTCGGTTTCTGTAGATGCAGTGAAATCATTGACTCCACTATTGATGGTAAATTTTGTTGATGAAAAAGAATTTCCGTTTAAAACACTTTCGCTCTGGCACTTGAATGCAAGAGCGAAATTTTGTTGATGATAATTTCCGCTCAACAACAATACAGCTTTTGTTAAGCTCAGCATTGGAAGCGGCCGAAATTTATTGCATGCAGCTTATTTGTATGCAACAGCAAGTGGCAAAAATATTTAAAGAGAAAAATTGAATTTAGTCTGCCTTTTTCGAAAAGTAAGCCAGACATTTCTTGGAACAGACACAAAACTGCTACGCAATCAGTTTTTCGTCCCGAGTTTGAAGCATTTTCTTTTTACGTTACAAGAGTTATTGTAAAGAAGTTTGTTAAAGTGCTAAACGCGTAACACTATTTGAAAAACCTGGACAACTAAGCATTTTGAAATGAAATTTTGTGACAGTGACGTGAATACTTAACAGTGACAGTGTGACATGTTTGTGACAGTGACGTTAAGGTTTCCTCATGGTGCTTAACGTTAAAAATCCGCGTTTGAACATCAACATATGTGCAAACAGCAATAAAAATGTGGTTCTGCTGCAGTTTTAAAATCATGTAAAACAATATGGATAGGATTTCATCAGTACCTTAGCAATGTTAAAAGAATAATACATCATTTTAGGAACAAAGCATTAAAAACGTTAGAACATTAAAGTATCCATCAAAATCAGTCTTACTTCTGTTTTCTGATGTATCACACACAAGTATCTGACGCCATGGAGCTGATGCATTCAACTCTTAACGATAATTCACTTTCATTTTGGTATCGTGCGAAGTCACAAGCTCTTCCCTTCACTACAGGGGAATCGAAGATGGATAAATCTAGCTATTATTAATGAAATTAAAATTTTCCACAATGTCATGCACACAGCTTCCCTTGCTAAAGCAGAGTTCATTTTGCTTAATCTTTTTACGGACAACTCCGCTTAATTGAAGTACTTGTTTCCAAATGGTGTTATATCAATATTTTCAATTTAATATTTCAATATGTAATATTTATTATATAGACCTAGTAGCGTCAGCCGGCTTTGCACACTCTACCTCAAAAATAAGAGTTACGTCAAGTGACGCGTGTTCAACAATCAGGCTTGAACAAAAACCATCTAAAATTTCCCGACAGATTGCGAAAAAATAAAAAAGGTAATAATAGGTTTAAGAACCTATAATTTTATTCTCAAGGGGGGCTAGGGGGGAAAGCTCAAGGAAGAGAGGCGGTGACTTTTGGGAAAATACTCCCCTCCCTAGGTGCTAACACCTGACAAAAATTTAGCTTGTCCCTAATTTCTTTCGACAAAAAGCTTTGATTGACTGGTGCAAAAAAAAAAAAAAAGAAAATTAATTTGAATTCTGAAATTTTGAATTCAAATTATGTTTTTCGCAATCACGAACTGAGACAGGACCCTACTCATTGGAGTTATTGTTCCTAGAAACGGCTCCTGTCCCCCCAAGGTCTGCCTCTCCTCCTGGGCGGTTACTTGTGCATAGTTGTGTGTGTGCGTAGACCTGTGTGTATGCACGTAGGCGTGTGTGAATGTATGTGTGTGAAGTCGTGTGTATGTATGTGTGTGTGTGTGTGTGAACGTGCGTGTGTGTAGGACATGGACGCCTCCAACCAGGAGAAGCGGATAGTTCAAAACCAGAGCAGCCGCGCCGCGCCGCCAGCAGAGGACGGTGGGCGGTGGTGCTGCAAAGGCTTCTGGTCTAAGTTGAAAAAGGCACGGACACCAAAAACCGTCAAATGAGAACAATAAGCAATCGTGATTGCTCAAAAAAAAAAAAAAAAAAGCTTCTAGTGTGTTCGCAAATTGGTGCTTTCCGTCTTGTCACGACTGTATAATTCTATATATGTATATATTTTCGGAAAGCTTAAAAACTGCTCAAAAAAATACGCTTCATACTTTTTTAAAAATAATAAATATTAGACGTGAGAAGCCCCGAAGATTGCAGCAATAAAAACGAAAAATGATTTAAAATGATGTAATTGCTCAAATTACAAAAACAGTATTTATTTTATAAAACATTCAAAGGCAATTACTGATTTGTCATGTTATGACAATTAAAAATATGTTAAGTTTCAAAGCTTTGAATAAAATTTAACGTAGATTTAAAAATAGGGTTGTTGTTTAAAAATAGGGTTTCCAATCCCGTACCATTCTAAGTCCTGCGGGATTTCGGGATTGAAAGGAGCTAATCCCGCTGGATTGACCTTTTCTTCTAAAAGGTAATTTTTAAGTCAAGTAGAAAATGTTTTATGGTTTTCAGGAAGGATTACTTTTGTTACACATGCATTAGTCGGTAGCTCGAATTCCGTACACGAATTGTAGAGTACTACTAAGTCACATCTCACTTAGCGAATATTGTTTGGTACGCAACAGACAAAAAAATCGATGTGTCTTCACAAAACATCTCTGCATCGCTCATATGGGGTGGGAAACATTTTTGCGCAAAAAATAATGGACTTGATGAAAACGCCTGGAATGGCTCCACTGCATTCTTTTTTATTCAGATTAAACGAGCTGATGTGTGCATCACATGACTCCCTTTTACTCTACTTTGATGTAATTTCCCCATTAATGGCAATTTAATATGATTCAATAGTTTACTCTCTAAATAACACAAACAATGGCCAAATTGAAACAGATTTTAAAAAAAATTGCAAAATTTGTGGCCAACTTGGGCGAACAAAAGACTGGCGATAGATTGCCAAAATGACCGCCAAATTATAACACCACTTGAGTTTACATCGAAATTAAAAATGATTTCTCCCCAAAAAAGGGGCAAAAGACCCCTTTAGAAACACCCGAATGCAACCAAAAGAAGAGGTGCACAACTAGACCCCACTAGAAGTCTACGCACCAAATTTCAACTTTCTAGAGCATACCGTTCTTGAGTTATGCGACATACATACACACATACGCACATACATACGTAAATACAAACGTCACGAGAAAGCTTGTTGTAATTAATCAGGAAACGTCAAAAGGGATATTTCGGGCGTCTATATGTTCTTAGGTACATATGTAAGTGTGGTCGGGTCAAAAAAAAAAACAAAACTCATCATTCATTTGGGAGTGAGCAAAATGGAAATTAAGGAATAGTTTTGAGTGAAATTTTTTTCGCGAATACAGTACTTCCTTTTTAATTCCTTTTACAAAAAAGGAATATTCGCGAAAAAATTTTTTATCCAAAAATTGGCCTTAATTTCCATTTTGCTCACCCCCAAATGAATGTTGAGTTTTTTTTCAACCTGACCACACGTAGATATGTGCCTAGGAACGTACAGACATCCGAAATATCCATTTTGACGATCCCTGAGTTAATTACAACGAGTTTTCTCGTGACGTTTGTATGTACGTAATTATGTGCGTATGTGCATATGTGTTTATGTATGTCGTATAACTCAAGAACGGAATGTCCTAGAAAGTTGGTACGTAGACTCTTAGTGGGGTCTAGTTGTGAACCTTCCTTTTTGGTTGCAATCGTATGCTCCAAAGGGGGTCTTTTGCTCCTTTTTTGGGGGAAATTATTGTTAATTTCGATGTAAACTCAAGTTGTGTTATAATTTGGCAGACACTTGGCGATATATCGCCAGTCCTTTAATCGCCAAGTTTTGTCGCTAACTTGGCGACAAATTTGGCGATTTTTTAATGTTTTTTTAAAAATCTGGTTTTAATTTGGCCACTGTTGGTGATAGTTAAGGCATAAACTATTGAATCATAATCATATTAAAACTGCCAATAATGGGAAATTGACTTTAAATTGGAGTAAAAGGAAGTCATGTGATGCACACATCAGATCGTTTTGTAAAAGGAAGTAATAATTGTGGAAACGTAGCAAAATATCCCCATAAACTTCTCCAAATTCTAAAATAGATTTTTCTTATGAGGACCATGTTGGGGATTTTCGCTTATGAACTTCAAATTTTGGCCAAAAACGATCTGTGTTTGATTTGTGTATTACTCTATCCAATTTAACTCGCCTTGTTGCTTCATTAACGATGGGCATTATTACATCAGTTCATTTGAATCATTACAGCAGGGAGTGAACGTGGGTTGTAGTCTCAGTAAAAATTTTTGAATAATTTTGCTATTTTTACCTCTCACTTGAGACAATTTAAAACTTGAGCTGCTAAACGTACTGCACTGCCATGAGAGTCATCTAGTGTTTCATCTAAGTTTCTGTCACTTCTCTTAGAATCGTGCCGTATGGTGAAGATTGCTCAACTAAATTTACCGACGGAATTTTCATGGAACCATCCAGATTTATATTATTAGCTTCACGATGACAATGACATCGACAGGCACTAAGGCACTTTCTACAGGTTAGAGAGCATAGATTTAAAATAATGTTAGACTTTTTCATTGCTTTCTCCTTCGGAAAAAAATATTGTGCACTTTTAGTAAGTCAAAGGCTTCCAGCGCATTCCTTAAGTTTACGAAAGCGTTCCAACATTGCCTTCAGGCTACTCCAGCGGATTTTGCGGTCTGTAATATACTTTCTCGATTTCTTTTAAAGTCCAATTTTCTGGGTATCAATATTTAATGATTTTTTTCGAAAAGGCTTATAATTTTTTCGCATTTTCGCAATAGCTGAATGTATGAACACTGAAAACTTGAATGATAATACCAATTCATTCTCAGGAACTTTTATTCTATTTTTATTGTTTTTTTGAATAGTAAATGTATTCTTGTAAAAATATTCGTTTTGTGGAAGGTAAAAATTGGGAAACGTTTGCATGGAAAATCTTTGCGGATACAGCAAAATATCATGCTGGATTCGGGATCGGGATTGCGGGATTGGAAACCCTATTTAAAAGCATATAATTTTATACTTAAAGGAGCTAGGGGAGAAAGCTCAAGGGGGGGGAGGCGAGGACTTTTGGGAAAATGCAACCCTTAATGGGTACTAACAACTGCCTAATTTGTTCCGACATATACCCTTTATTGACTGGGGTATTATGTTTAGAGTTAGTTTTAACCGTTTGGAAGATCTTTACTAATAATAAAGCTGAAAGTCTCTCTGTCTGGATGTCCGGAGGATGTCTGAATGTCTTTAGGATGTCTGGATGTCAGGATCTCTGTGACGCGCATAGCGCCTAGACCGTTCGGCCGATTTTCATGAAATTTGCACAAAGTTAGTTTGTAGCACGGGGGGTGTGCACTTAGAAGCGATTTTTCGAAAATTCGATGTGGTTCTTCTTCTATTTCAATTTAAGAACAAAATTATCATAAGATGGAAGAGTAAATTACGAAATTATCATAACGTGGAACCGTAAGATGGGCACAAGCAATTGGCGAGAAAATTCACCATACATTATTTGTAAATCTACAGACGAACCAAAAGATCTTTTAATTTTTCTATTACGGGCAAAACCGTGCGGGTACTACTAGTTGTTTATAAAAATAAAAGCATTTCTGCAGCATTCAGGTAATTTTAAAATGTGTGTTTTGTTTTTTTTCTTCTTACTTTTAGAATTTATTTCAAAGAGAAAACGGGAGATTTTTTCCCATGCGTCCTCGTGAGACAATCCACGTTATCTCAAAAAAAAAAAAAAAAAAAAAAAAAAAAAAAAAAAAAAAAGCTGCCCCCCCCCCCCCCCCGATTGATTAAATTTGGCTTAATCATTTTTGGCACAAAACTTACTTGATTTCATTCTTTTTCGAATAAAATACGAATTTCATCTTTTTTCAATACGATAAAGCTTTGTTGTAAAAATCTACATATTTGAAATTTATTTTTTTGACATGTACTGTTATCTCTTCCCTTAAAGAATCAAGTTTTGAAATTTTTGAGCCCCTCCCCTTAACGCGTTTTAGAAACAAGATCTTCACATTAAAAAAGAATTTATATTTCCAAGCATCAAAGAATTAATTTAAATTTCAATGAGCTTATTGTAAAAGTAAATAATCCATAAATTAGTCTTAACTATTTTCAAAACTACTCAAAATATCTCACTGACTATGTCCCAAAACAATTATTTTGGACTTAGGGACTTAATCTTGAACACTGACGGATACATCTCGGCTGCTTAGAACTCATTTGCTGCACGAATAAACATTTAACGAACTGTCGCTCGTAATTAGAACTTCCAAGTATTGTTTCTCTGCATAAATAAGTCAGTTTAATAAACTATTGCAGGAGTTGAAAGTGCAAAAAATAATTGTCACTACTTTTATATTGATTTAAAAAGTAATTATTTCTGCACTTCTCCTTTTGGATCCAGTAACCATTGTCGTTGTTTCATTCTTAATAACTTCACTTTATAATTTGGCATCTTATTGCGGAATGGATCCTAACACAAATTGATTTTTTTGTTATTTTAAATACAAAAACGTATTTTCAACAAAATCGTATTTCTTAGATATACGTTAAGTGTTACTTAACGTATATTTTTATGAAGATATCGTGGGATTACAAGTGAAACCCACTAATATAATTGATTTTCGGATTTCTAGCTTTTCTACATGAGAGAAATCAGTTCTTTTGACTGGTGAAATGTGTTATGTCGCAGCTTATTTTTTTCTTTTATATTTCAAAGTTTTGTAATCACATATTCATACAATTGATGATAATTAGTCCTAACCGTATCTATCGTTAGTGTAATATAAAAAATAAACTTATGAGAACCAAGCTGGTCCATGATTGTGAAGAAAATACCAGTGCTTTAACTTTTTTGATAAAATAATAGTAGTATCAAGAAGAAAAAAAAAAATGAATTCTGACATTTTGAATTCAAATTATGTTTTTCGCAATCACGAACCGAGACAGGACCCTACTCATTGGAGTTATTGTTTCTAGAAACGGCTCCTGTCCCCCCCCCCCCCCCAAGCTTGCCTCTCCTCCTGGGCGGTTACGTGTGCATAGTTGTGTGTGTAAGTGTGTAGGCTTGTGTGCGTGCGTAGACCTGTGTGTATGCACGTAGGCGTGTGTGAGTGTATGTGTGTGAAGTCGTGTGTGAGTGTGTGTAGGACATGGACGCCTCCGACCAGGAGAAACGGATAACTCAGGACCGGAGCAGCCGCGCCGCCTGCAGAGGACGGTGAGCGGTGGTGGTGCTGTAGAGGCTTCTGGTTCAAGCTGAAAAAGGCACGGACATCAAAAACTATCAAATGAGAACAATAAGCAATCATGATTGCTCAAAAAAAATATTTAATCGGTGTTTACTCATAACCATGTTTTTTCTCTTAGTGTGTTTCACTTGTAACCCCACGATATACAGTGGAACTCGTTCGTAACGAGCTCGAAGGGACCCCGATATTTTCTCATTATAACGGGTTTGTGAAAAAATTGCAACAGTTCAAACACATATGCTTTGTCTGATTTTTTACTTCTGTACAGAATCTAAGAAGTCAGTATGCTTTGAGCTGGTCTTATTGCCTCTTTCTTGTTTTACTATTTTTCAAGAAATGCTCATGGATTGAAAAGTATTGCAATTTACACCTCTGACTTCCATAAATAGTGCGAAGCTTTTCTGCACATCAAAAACTCTTTACTATGCTGAACGTGGTTCGGCTTGAAAATCTTCACATTTGTCATTATCGTTGTTCCTTTCATGATTGTTTTCATCTGCTTTAGTTTGAACCAAAGCTACAATAACCTCGAAAGTAATAACGTTGGCAGCAACTTCTCGACAAATACTTTTCAAATGCCATTTTACTCCGAAAATTAAAGAAAATTGCCGTAATCACTTGTTTTCGGGTTAAACAGGTGTTGCTCGTTGAAAGCGAGTTATGCCCTCGTTACAGCCAAGCATTTCCGATTTTCTCATTAATTCCACGTTCTCGTTAAATCAGGGCTCGTTATAAACGAGTTCAACTTTCGGCTTTGAGTAGTGTTATTAATTCAGTGATTCTCAACCCACTGGGAGCGAGCACACTCCAGGGGGGCGTGAAAATATCTGAGAGAAAATATTATTTAAAAGCATTGGTTAACTCACTGAAAGAAAAAGCAAACATACAAATACAAAAAAAAAAAGCATTTTAACATATTTTATAATTATCTTATTAAAGTAAAAAACTTCTAAATCAAAACTTATTTAATAAAAACATACCAAATTAAAAAGACATTTCGTAATTATTAGTGACTTCTTTGGGCCTGTCTCGAGGAACAAAGTTTTTTGAAGGAGGGCTTAATATTAGAAATATGCACTCTCAGTTCTGTTTCTATATTTAGCCGAGATCTATATTTTGTCTTCGAAGTAGTCACAGCAGAAAATCCAATTTCACAATGTTAGGATGTTGAAAATGGTAACAGAATGCGAACCCCCCTTGTTTTTAGTGCGGAAAAAGAATCCTCTACTCCTGACTAAAATTCAAATAGTTATTTATTATTAAATTTTCATTTGATTTCGCCACGCGTCGTAAAGTCTATGAATCATTCTTCCTCATCAATAGAGAGTCCTCGGGAAATCTTATGAAACGGATCTCTAACCCATTCGTAACTTTCTTTATGTTTGTTGTCCGTAAGAAAATACTTTTTAAAATTCTTTGCCAGCATGACTAAATGATTCTCAATGGTTACAAAAACACATTTTAAATTTTCTTCTTCAGCTTTGTAAATTTTAGTACTGCTAGAGATTGATAATCAACCTCATCTAGGCCTTAGATTGCTTCCAATTTATTTGCATTCAGTCCTTTAATTTCCTATGTTCTAATAAGACTATGCTCAAAACAAAGGTATTCGTAATAATATTAAATTTCGATTCGATTCGATTCCGAGTCACAACTGACTACAACTGTATTTATGTCGAGGACTGCATACTAAGTGCCTTGCATCCATTATTTTTTATACCGATAGATGGCAGCACCATCACCGGATTGAACAGTTAATGAGAATTTAGAACTAGACCAGGAGCTAATAGCTACCTGGTGCTAGCACCCCCAGAGATATCGTTTCACTTGGAGGACATTGAGACCACGAGCATATTTAACGTCGCCCAATCCCCTTTAATGACGACGGTGGGTCTTCGACCATCGAGGTTCGAACTCAGGACCCTCCGGCCCCGAATCCGACACTCTACCGATCGCGCTACCACGGCCCAATATTAAATTTGTTTACGAAATTATCAATATTCTCATTTAATAACCAGCTTTAGCTATGCCAACCAGCTTCAGTTTCAAATTTTGACTCTACTCTCGTATTGAAAAAGGGGGGGGGGGGCTGAGCTCTCGTCAGTGTTCAAAGGGGGGCGCAGAGCCTAAAAGTTTGAGAACCCCTGTACTAATCCCGCGACGAAACATCCGTCCCTTGAGCAGATCTACAAAATTTAGCCGGTGTGAGAAGCATAACGCGAAAATATTTTCTCTATAGAATTTCATTGCATCAGCAATCAGTTCACTGAACCAATTTGCGAAACAGGAAAATAATTAAAATATTGGTATAAATGCGGTGAATGTCTTTAGAAAAATTAATCTGACCAAGAGGTCAAATTCTGAAAATAGGAATCAGTTTTCTCTAAAAGCTAAGTAAACCGATCACGAATCACAATAACTCCAATCATTGTGTAAAGTCATCACTAAATTAGTTCAAATGTGTAAAACAAATACAACTCTAAAATAATAAGAAATTTTCATTTTCAATTTCAAGAGTTGTAAAAAATAACTCCGATTGTAAAATGTGACAAATTTAGCTATCGATGTTAAATTGGTTGAATTTAAAAAAGGCTACTTAAAAAGTAAAAAAATAAAACTTTTAACATTAATGTAGGAAAATTTTTGCAATATTTAATCGATTCATTGTTGTAAATGCTATTTTAGCTAAAATAAATAACACAGTCTCAAGATTAAAATCAATTATTTATACAACGTATTGGAGTTGCGAGTATATAAATGCACTTTGAACATTAAAATAGGAAAAAAGAAAGAAAGGATATAGTCCTCAAGACAAACATTAATTTTGACGATTGACTTCAAATTGTTTATCGCTATCCACATTAAATTTATTGGATCAAAAATACTACTCTATCACCAAACTGTAAAATGTTGCCAATACTAATAGGAACAAAACAACCTTTACACTAAAGTAAGAAACACTGCTGATATCAATTTAACTCGATGTGTGTGCTTTAAAGATACTTTAAACTTAAACTAATGCTTAGCAGAAATTGTCTGTTATCGGAGACGCTTTCGTTTCAGACTCTCATTTGTTTCAGGCTGAAGAAAGACTCGACTTTTAAAAATGTTCACGAATAAGCGTCCGTTAAAAGACCCCTTCAGCAGCGTAATTGCCATCATCAGGGATAAAACACGGAAAACTACTGTGAAATTTTAAAGGATAATCTGACACTTATCTCGTGTGCTTAAAGTTGGTTATATTTAAGCTGTAACTAGTTCTGAAAATATTTAGCTTCGGCAATGATCATTTGAGTATTTTTCATTGCTTTGCTGGCTATATTTCCTGCACTAATGGGGATGGATAATATAATGATTCGGCAGCACCAAGCGTGTGGAGTAGTTTTGATTTTATGTAGTCTGAGCTATTAAAAATATTGTCATAAGTTGCAGCTGTTGCAGATGAAATGTATTATGGAATTTGATAAACAAATTCCATTATTTTCCATTCACAATTTTAATTTATGGATCTAAACAAGAACTTAATAAAAACGATACTATTTTACAAAAGTCAGAGAAAATCTATAATATCAGAGAAAAATATGCACAGAGAATATTGTATTTTTCGCATAACAACAATAACTGGTTTGAAATTAATGAAAAACAATATAATACTCGAATTTCAGGTAAACAATATAAAGTTATAAAACCAAATAAAACGATTATTAAAAAGCAATTCTTTTTCTTGGCACCGCGGCTGTTTAATGAACTAACGGAAGATGTTAGGAATGAGAAGAACTTCAAAAAATATAAACAAGGGGTCAATGAATATATACAAAATAATGACATTCTATCAATAATTAACTTTTAGCTGATCAAATATACTGACTTGCCAACCGGGGGGGGGGGGATTTTGTATTGTATTTTTTATACTATTGGATGTTTCAATGCGAGTTATTGTGTTTTTTTTTTCTGGAGTCAAACAGTCCAATAATTGTTCTGTGTAAAATTTTTACTACTTGTGTAAAATTAATTTGTAAATATTACTGTTAATACATATTTGTGTTTGTACTCCATACTAAACCAATTAAAAAACACTGCGGACAGTGCCTTTGGCGCTCTTTAGTGTTGAATTTAATACTAACTCATGTTGAACTATAGTCAAGATTTTCTTAATGTTTTGTTATGACGTTTGTAATTTATGTTTTATAATTTGTAAGTTTTTTAACTTTACTTTTTTAATTTTGCTTACTGTTATGCATGTGTACTTTGTTTGTTAATAAATTGTATCTTATCTCATCTAAATAAAAAACATAACTTTGGGAAATTGTTCTTAGAACTATCACTTTTGGTATTTCGAGTATAACAAAGAATTTTTAGAAGTTTCGTTTTGTGTACAGTGTATTAGATTTTTACTATTTACTTTTGCAATGATTTTTCACGGACGTAAGCATCACGTTTTTATGTTAAATAGGGTAACAGTGTACGTAATTCTTAAGATTTTTTAAACTTCTATGGTTAAAAACATTCATTAAAATGCAATTCAATAAACAAATTTATTATGCTTCTAAAAAACTTTTTTATGGATAGAACCAAATCAAACAAGGTCAATAGCAAGCAATGCTAAAAGAAAATGTATGTAGAATATTAATGGCAAACTTTCCTTGTTGTCCGGCACTTTTTGCACCTCTCAAACTGTCAGTGTTCTTTATTTTTTTACACTCTTCTGTCCAGACAAAACTCAGGTTACAAAAATTTGAAAGTTCTTCATGTGACAAATTGCAACTCGTCAGCACAAGTAAACTAAAAAATTAAATAGGTTTAATACTCTTGGCTTCCTTAAATGGTTCTCCGCCCCCAGCTCAGTTAGTCCTATGCCGGGCTGATGAGTGCTAATAAGCACGAAACTGCAGTCCTCGGCTGGAATTGACTGAGCTGACGGTGTATTTCACGTAGTTTCATATTATGTTTAATATCCAGAATGTTTTATAAGATGTAACCTCCAATCTCTCACAAAAAAAAGTTTTAAAAAATGCGATTGGAAACTATTTAGAATAGAAATTTGTGGCTGAGGGTGGTACGTAAGGCACAAAGATGGTACGGGTAACATGTATGTACCTTTAAAGAAAGAAAGAACATTCATACTTATTTAACATAGCAAATTAGCGAGAAATTCATCATCCATTATTTGTATATATACAGGCGAACCAAATGACCTTTTAATTTTCTACTAAGAAAAAAGCCGTGCAGGTACCACTAGTTTAAAATAAAGCAAAAAGAAAAAAATAGTCGTATAATAGATGCTATGACTTAATCTATTTAATCTATTTCCTTATGGTACGGGAACACTTTAAATTTATCTTTTAAATAAGTAGAAAAAAGAAACACTCGGTCAAAAACAAAAGCGATACTATTTCCATAGAAATACTGCAAATGAGTTTTGTATCTACATAACTTCAGCCCGATAGTTATATACCTTACATTATTTTTTATAGATAGTTAAAATAAAGCAAAAAAACTTATTAACCTTAGATGCGATGCTATGTCTTAATCTGTTTAATCTATTTCTTTACGGTAGGGGAACACTTTAAATTTATCTTTCAAATACGCAGAAAAAAGAAACACTTGGTCGAAAACAAAAGCGATACTATTTCCATAGAAATACTGCAAATGGGTTTTGTATCTACATATCTTCAGCCTGACAGTGCTTTCTCTCCCAATCGCTCCAATCCAATTCCCAGTGCAACAACGGGTCAACGGTTTCTCCCCATCCGAGAAATAACGTCTTTGTTGCCGTAGTTGCTCTCCTTTGTGCTCCCATTTCTCTATTGGAATGGGATGGGAGGTTTCCCCGATCGCCTTTGGAAAAGTAACGTCTGAATATCCCTGGGAATTATTTAGGTTTACGCTATTGACTCAACTGCGCGCGATTTTATTGCGTGTTATTGCTAAGTTATGTTGAAGCTGGTAGAGAGAGAGTGTTGTTAAATATAGATTGTTGTTGTTAGGAATATGATCTGTAAATGAACACTTAAATGTAATTTCATTTTCAAAAAGTGCTAGGCTCGTTGAAAATTGGAAATTATTCCGTACAAGTCAGTGCAATGATTTTTATTTATACATGTAAGTATTTCCAAAAAAGATAAAATAAAAAAGAAAATTTGAATTTTGGCATCCTGAATGTAAATAATGTTTTTCGCAATCACGTGTGCGTGTGTATTTACGCGCGCGTTTGTATGTATGTAGGCGCGTATTTGTGTAAGCGTTCGTGTGTCTGTAGGCGTTCGTGTTTGTGTATATGTGCGCGCGTGTGTGTAAGCGTTCATGTGTGTTGGCGTGTGTATGTAGGCGTGTACGTGTATGTTGGCGTGTGTGTGTATGTGAGCTTGTGTGTATGTGAGCGTGTGTGTATGTGAGCGTGTGTGCATGTGAGCGTGTGTGCATGTGAGCGTGTGTGTATGTGAGCGTGTGTGTATGTGAGCGTGTGTGTATGTGAGCGTGTGTGTATGTGAGCTTGTGTGTATGTGAGCGTGTGTGTATGTGAGCGTGTGTGTATATGAGCGTGTGTGTATGTGAGCGTGTATGTGTATGTTAGCGTGCGTGTGTATATATAGGCGTGTGTGTATTTTTGTATTAACGCGTATGTGTAGGATATGGACGCAACCTGGAGACGGTGTTCGCTAGAGGAGCAGCATCGGGAGGGGCCAGTCGACGGTGGTGCTGCAGAGGAAGGCGGGGGAAAAATCAAAAGATACATTTAACAGTCAAATGAAAGCAGTAAGCAAATCTCAATTGCTCAAAAAAAAAAAAAATATTATAACTTTTATGGTTTCGCTTTTCGTGTTTTGAACGCTTGAATGAAAACTACTTCATCAACACTGTATATAAACGTGTCTAAACAGTGAAAAAACACATGAAGTTTATACGTGATGATCGTAAGGCATTCTAATTTTAAGAAAACACTTTATTGAGGTTTTCCCCTATTTTAGATTCTCTTTTTCATTCATGTTTTTTACTCCATCTGCTTATTACTCCTCTTTTGTTTTCATTACTCTCTGGTTTACTTTCAAAGATTATTTTTTCCTCTTTTACCCCCCTTTACTTTCCTTTCCTTTTTAGAATTCTATAGAAGGACGATCCTGCTGCCAATTGAACTGAGAATTATCATTTAAAACCTTATTAAAAACAACCAAAAAGCAAAATGCTTATTCGTTGGTCTGACAAAACTAATATATATTAATATCTGTTATAATAATGTTGTAATTGGAAGTTATTTCTAAAATAAAATGAATGGTTTCGATATAAACAGTAAGAATATTTAGAACATCAAAAAAGCTTTCCAAAGTTGAGTTTGATAAAAGCACTTAAAAATGCATATGTGGCTATTATGAAAGACGTAACAGACTTTTTTATTCCCTTACTAGTGGTACCCGCACGGCTTTGCCCGTAGTAGAAAATTAAACGGTCATTTGGTTCGCCTGTATATTTATAAATAATGGATGATGAATTTCTCGCCAATTGGCTATGTTCATTCGCTCTCCCATTCCACGTCATGATAATTCCGTAATGTTCTTAAAATAAAAATAGAAAAAGAACAAAATCGAATTTTCGAAAAATCGCTTCGAGGTGCACACCCCCATGCTACAAACTAACTTTGTGCCAAATTTCATGAAAATCGGCCGAACGGTCTAGGCGCTATGCGCGTCACAGACATCCTACAGACATCCTTCAGAAATCCTCCGGACAGAGAGACTTTAAGCTTTATTATTAGTAAAGATAAAGACTAATGATTTTTCTTTTCTTTTCAGATACGTACGGTTATGCTGCTAATAAATACGTTTGTATGGGCGTAGGGGAAGTGACTATCAATGGACCCCTTAAACAAAATAAGCCTTAAAACTACCAAATTTGGAGAAACAACTCGTTTGTTAATTTTAGCGTGAATATAACTTTTCCATGCATTGCTAGCTGCAGAAGTTATAATTATGAAATTCTAAGTAAATATACGAAACATTAAAATCAGCTTTACTGGCTCAATGAGAGAAATCGTTCTCCTTCATTGGACCACGAAGTTTCTATGAAGTGTAAGGTAGTTATTTTATTATTATTATTATTTTTTTTGAATAAAATCACCTAAATATAAGTCGGTAAATCAATTTGAAGTATTTGTTCAGTGTTTGTAACTTTATCGCCCCTGGCGAAGTTATTTTCTTACAAGTATTCAAGCCAACATATATGGCAAAACTTTTTTATTACAATAAGAAAATCGCCATTGTAAAACCTGCCAGTCTGTCCATTGCAATAAACGCTTACAGTCCACTCACACTCGCTTGAAGATTATTTCATCTAAGTACCGCACAGTATTTTTAACATGATGAAACATATTTTTTTGTATTAGCCTATTCACTAGTACTCATTAAGTGATATTTTGAAATCAGGAAATAGATTTGTTTACTCATTTTTTAATATAAAACAAAATTAGAATCTACGAAATAATAATGAGTTTTGTTTATTAAAGACACTTTCAATGAAACACAAAAAATGGAGAATAGTCCATAGCTAGGCTACTTGAAAACTTTGGAATCACAAAGAAAAATCCTAAAAAAGATGATTTGGGATAGTCCGATCTTTACTAATAATGAATCTGAAAGTCTGTGTGTCTGGATCTCTGGATGGTCGTTACGCGCATAGCGCCTATACCAGAAGTTCCCGAACTTCAGACCTCCGCGGACACCCACCGGAAAAATTACGAAAATCGCGCTGACCCCCTGGCATGAAATCGCGGATCCCCGGGGGTCCGCGGACCACAGTTTGGAAAATCTGTAAACTGTTCTATTTTCATGAAATTTGGCATAAAACTATGTCGTAGCATATAAGGGGGAGCACCTAGAAGCGATTTTTCGAAAATTCAATTTTTTTCTTTTCCTATTCCAATTTTAAGCAGATTAACATATTGGAGAGAAATTCATCATCCATTATTTGACAATATACAGGTGAACCAAATTACTTTTTTTTTATCTACTACGGGCAAAGCCGTGCGAGTACCTCTAGTTTGAAATAAAACTCAAACTAATAAAATTTTTTCTATAGAAAAATGAAAAGATACAAGAAAGTAAAAAGTATACTTTATTGCATTTACATTACTGGTGTTCAAACATTTTATCGAGTACCAAAAATTTTTTTTCTCTAAATTTACATTCAGTGCAATAATAAAATTGCAATAATAATATGTAAAAAGGAAAATGCAATAATAAAATTATACTTGAGCTGCATGATGAATAATTTCTATATATATCCCAGTACCTTTGTTTTCAAATAAGTAAGATATAAAAATGTTTCACATATTTCCAGGATAAGCGATTCATTTTAAGCATAAAATTCTGACAAATCGAGTTCAAAGATTTTATTTTATTGAAATGACAAGGTTCAGAGCTAATAAACGAGAGAAATATTTTAGTTGGTCTGTTTTCGTTCAGCCATACATTTAAATCGTTTCAAGAGTTTCAGGAAGCTCGAATATCTTGTGCACAATAGTCTATGTCATAAGTCATCAAAACTCATTAATATCTATGAGATATTCAAATTACAAGATTTTGCAACTCATAAATAAGTTATCTGCCGGTTATTGCAATGATGCAAGTTTTCGAAAAGCTTCAAACAATACCTACAGTTATTATTGTGAATAAAATTTCAATTTATCTTAACTAAAATTCCAATTTAAATTTGAATAAACGAACAAGGTTTTGAAAACCGTAAACGGGTTATATAGTCGGCTAGTTTTCAAACAACTAACTTTTCAAGTTCCTTTCTTTAATGCTCCCGAGCATTAGCTTAAAAATAGCCTATTTACAGAAACCTCTTTTAAATATATCATCTTTTCTACAGCAAAAGCATTGTATGTCAACAAAAGAGCTATTCACTGAACAATTTAAATGTAGTTTAAATTGAGTATATTTCCGTTAGGAAAACTTATTCGAAAATGGGAATCAGAAGATTCTTTTCATTCCCAGTAATTTGCTGCTGTATATTCTTTTTCGTGTTGTGATTTATGCATTAATTTTCCTTACTTAAGTATTTTTCAGCTTTTCAGTCGCATGTTTAAATGCGTTAATTCAGGTTTAAATGCGGTACGCGCTGTTTATTGTTTGTGAAAGAGAGTTATTTGTTTAACACTTTTGAGCGTTTTATTGTTGTGGAAATTTATCTGGGAATAACAACACGTAATGAATGTGTTAACGTAATGAATATTAATAGTGTTTAACGATATTTTTCAAGTGTCAAGTTCTTTTATTGACTTATTTTTATGCAAATATTCTCTTTGAAGTAAAATTAAGAAAAGAAAAATATAATATGATTAATTTTATTCACATGCACCAGAGAACAAACTATCTAAAACCGCAGAAATGATATCTAGAAGCTTTAAGGGAAAAATCGTGAGTGCAACAGTTGTAGCACTTGGTATTTTGGCGATTTTTTTCTTCATTTTTTCTTTTCTTTTGATACATGCTATGCTTGTTTACATTTACATAAAACGATATCTATGGTGCTGCCATGCATTATTTGCCTTTGTATTTAACTTTTAATTAAAATATATCTTTGAAAAAAATCAAAAATGTCATTAAACGAACAAAAAAAAAAAAAAAAAAGAAAGGAAGAAAGAAAGGATCTTATCAGACAGTAAAAGTCTTCACCAAATGAAAAAGAAGTCAAGAAATAATATGAAAATAAGCAGTAAAATAATGCACACTCTGAACAAAATAACACCAAATTATTCAAAAAGTTAAACAACCCACCACATAAATAAATACCTCCAGTCATTAAAAAACAATAACAGTTAAGCAACATTAAAGCGTGTAAAACGTGCAAAGCGTATAACATTAAAGCGTGAGAATCAACCATGATTGTGACAAGTCAATAAGTTTCAATTAATTTAAGCCCAATACGTTCCTGGATTAACTAAAGTGAACAAGGTGCCAAGCACCATGACAACGAGTGACCTACTTGCTGCTGCGAAGCGAGAAATTTTTCATAGGGCGGGGTGGGGATCACATGATTTTTTTCGAAATTAAAGACCAAAAAGCGCCTTGTAAGAAAAAAAGTACAAAAAACTGCATTTGAACAACATTCCTGCCGATGGCAGCTTTTTTATTGAGCAATCACGATTGCTTATTGCTTTCATTTCACCGTCCTTGATGTTGTGTTTCCTTTTTCAGCTTGGACCAGGGGCACCAGCACCGCCGCCCACCGGCCTCTGCAGGCGCGGCTCCGAGCACTGCCTCCTGGAATCAGTTTCTCCTGGTCGGTGGTGTCTATGTCCTACACACATGCGCGCACACACACACACACATACACACGCTCATACACACGCCTACGTGCATAGACACATGTCTACACACACAACGCATGCACGCACGCGCGCCTACACATACACACACGCCTGCTCACACACACTCACTCAACCATACACACGTAACCGTCCAGGAGAAGGGGTATGCTTGGCGGGACAGGAGCTGTATCTAGAAACAATAGCCCCCAATGAGTAGGACCCTGTCGCAACTCGTGATTGCGAAAAACATAATTTGGATTCAAAATTCCAGAGTTCAAGTTTGTTTTTTTTTTAATCAGAGAATGTTAAGCTTAGAAAAAATAAGAACATTATGATAAAATTAAACTAGTCATAACTATAGCACCAGTTTAGTTTTGTAGTATGTTACCGCCCTAAGCCAGGGCTAAGGCAGTAGTACTTAAAATACACCACCAGCTCAGTTATTCCATCCAAGGACTGCAGTTTCATGCTTTTTAGCCCTCATCAGTCCAGAATAAGAATCACATGAGCTGGAGGCGAAAAACCTCTTGAGAAAGCCAAGAGAGCCAAACAAACTGGTAGCTAATGCAAAATTAGCAAACCAGATGAGCGACCGCAGCAGTGGTGCGGTTCAATTCAAAGATCGATTGATGGCAAAGCATGGTATTTTGTAGTAAGTTACCACCCTAAGCCAGGTATAGGCAGAAGTACTTAAAATACACCACCAGCTCAGTTATTCCATCCAAGGACTGCAGTTTCATGCTTTTTAGCCCTCATCAGTCCAGAATAGGAATCACATGAGCTGGAAGCAAAAAACCTCTTAAGGGAGCCAAGAGAGCCAAACAAACTGGTAGCTAATGCAGAATTAGCAAACCAGATGAGCGACCGCAGCAGTGGTGCGGTTCAATTCAAAGATCGATTGATGGCAAAGCATGGTATTTTGTAGTAAGTTACCGCCCTAAGCCAGGTATAGGCAGAAGTACTTAAAATACACCACCAGCTCAGTTATTCCATCATGAATGGATGGAATAACTGAGCTGGTGGTGTATTTTAAGTACTAGTTTAGTTAAAGATAATAATTAGGTCGAGCATTTCTTAAACCAGTAGCTTATCCTACGAGTCTGTCTGCCGGTGCCCATGCAATGTTTAACTGCGAGTAGCAAAATCGCGTTCAAGACGGTGAATTTCCTTTACCCACAAAAGATAGTCAGTGGCGCACACAGGAATTTTTCAAGGGGAGGGTCCAGAGATAAAACTTCCATTTTCATATAATACCCCAATGAATCGTCAAACATATTCACTTGATTTTTATGGCTTCTCGAGAACAAAAAACAGTAAAAAAAAATTAAATAAATAATTAGAACTAATTAATAAAAAAATATTAATAAAAAATACTTAATTAAACTAACAGAACAGCGAAGCAAATTCAAGTATAGAAGCACCAAGTCCGAAGACCAAGAAAAATCTCATTTTAATAACCAATTACAAAACTAAAAATATGATTATTTCACTGTATCCACTTACAGTCACCAGTCTGCCTCTGTAGGCTTACAAAATATCGTAGAATAAAAGCTAGTTTTCTAGTTCGTTTTTCAATTTTACTTGTAATTTCCTCTGTGTGTGATGGTGACAATGCTTGAACGCATCTCAGTGCAAAAACACATTAAACGTTCATAATACACAGTACTCCTTCAGTGTGTTTTTAGCCTTCTCAAAGTCGAGAAAGATCTCTCGATTGTGCAATTCGTTACACAGTAAAAGCTGTGAAGTTGACCACCCTTGTAAGTTGACCACCTGTCTTAAGTTGACTGCTTTTTTCAGGCACGGAATTAGCCCTTATCATATAAATCAACCTTTGTAAGTTGACCTCCTGTTTAAGTTGACCACTAAAGTAGTGCACCGCAAGTGGTCAACTTACACAGGTTTCACTGTAATAGGATAAATGCACATTTAAACAAAACTGTTTTAACAATAGAAGTTTCTTTTTTCACTTATTAGAACTGAAATTATTGCTATCTTTATTTGGAAATATTTTACGTAGAAAATACATAGAATCAGAATTAATCGGAAAAAAAATGCAAAAGCTATGGGAGGGGTCCGGACCCCCTGGACCCCTCCCTTGTGTGCGCCACTGAAGATAGTTAACACTTTAAGCTCCAAATGACGTTTCAATTTTATCGACAGAAGGACTCAATTACTTTTCAGTGCTTTGTTTTAAATTTATGCCAACTAAAAAAATAGGGCAATTTAAATACATGAATTAGAAGAAACAACTTCAATAAAATGTGGGTTTTGCTTACACTATCGCTGTATTTTGTAATTTGAGACCTGTTGAAACGATTTCCAGGGTGCAGTTATGGTTTTCTTCTGCACGTTTCACATACACACCCATAATACACACAAAAAAATTTATATTCTTCCTACAACATTTTTCTATTTGAGCTAAGGACACAATACGTGTGTTTTCATTCGTGATGCACAAAAATAAACATAGCCGACAACTATTAGCATAAAAATGTAGAAATGCGGAGTACGATTCGGCAAAAGAGGATCTAATATGAAAACTTATCCAGTGTCGAGTAAAACTAGACGCACGAGCGTAAAAGGTTAGAAATAATTCATGTAACTAACATTGCTCCATTTCTGCTACTACTAAAGTTTTTTTTTTTTTTAGAGGTATAGACCTTTAAGTCGGGAACACTGTTTGATCTGTGGGCCATTTCGATAATTGTCACTTGTTTTGTGTTTAGTTTGGTTTGCCATTTCATCATGAATAGACAACAGGACGGTGCAACACGTCACACAGCGCGTGTCACAATTGATTTACTGAAAGAAACTTTCGGTGAACGTATTATTTTGCCTAATGGACTCGTGAATTGGCCTGCGAGATCATGCGATTTAACTACGCTGGACTATTTTTTTGTGAGGCTGTTTGAAGTCTAAGGTCTACACCGATAATCCACAGACGATTGACGCCTTCGACAAGAACATTCGCTACGTTATCACTGACATACGGCCCCCATTGCTGCAAAAAGTGATAGAAAATTGAACTTCCCGATTAGACGTTCTCCAAGCCAGACGAAGTGGCCATATACCAGAAATCACATTTAAATAAAAATGGCAAGGAATCATCTTTCGAATAAAGGCAAATTCATGACGATTTATATCATTTAACGGAGTTTTATTTGAACCTAAAGTTCTATATCTCTAAAAAAAACACCCTTTATTTCAGTTATGGTAACATTAAAAAAAAAAAAAAAAAAAAAAAAAAAAAAAAACGTAACATCATTCTAAGGAACGAGATTACGCAGAGACAGACATTTTCTTTTCAAAATTTGTCAAAAATGTGTTCAGCTACGTTTTAAAACGCAAACAAAAAATCTCCAAAAACTTAAATTTTTCCTATAAACTACAGAGAATATAGAAGAACGTAAAAGAGGTTGATTGTATTAATTTAAGCGATCCGAGCTAAGATTCCCCAAACATATAAAAAATGCGTATTTTCTCACCTTGCTTTGGCAAGCTCATTTTTCAATCAGAGTTCAAGAGATATTTTTCATTTATTGCAGAGATTTCACGTTCATGGTAGCACCCGATTGTAAATAGTACCCCCATTACTTAAACAGAAATTGTCACGACTATCCTTTTTCCTTTTGAAAAATGGCGAAATATCCCGTGTTATTGATGGCATCAATTAATTTTTCTTTATACGCTGACTTCCTCTTCTTTAGAATTGTTTGAAAGGGATGCAGCTTCCGATTCTAGTGTAGTTTCCCTGCCATGCTTGATTTATTAAATTCATAAACCTGACTATTATTTTGGATATCGTGTTCTTGACATTGCTTTATGTCCTTAAAAATATTTACTTGCAGTTATTTGATTCTGAATCAGCTGATTTTAAACCGCATCTAAGGTGCGCATGAGTTAGGTATCTAAATGAATGAACGGACACGGATTTTGTTCCGTCGAATTATATCTTAAGTTGAATTACTATGAAAACATTTGAAAAGGGGAATTGACCTTACGATAGATTTAAGTTTCAATGTCATTCACCGTGACTTTGTAATATTGCGAAGGATGGTTGACTCCTATTAATAAGATTTTTTAAACTTGTGAACTTTAGTTTGTTTAGGTTTTTTTTTTCAAATGTTTAATCATAATTTGATTTTTTGTAATTAAAATTTAAAATAAAAGGAACGTATTGTACTCTATAATATCCCAACTATTCAATATTTAGGGGTAAATTTCACCCCATTAAAAGCGTTTGTTGCCCATAAAAAAATAAAATAAAATAAAATGCAATGGGGGTATTGTCAATTAGGTAGGGTTACTTGTTAATTGTTTACCTTGGTCAACTTGAAATGTTTTTATCAAGTTTCGTTAACTAAAAAAAAAAAAGATGCATATGTAGAACAAAATATTTTTAATGTTTGTTCGCAGAAAATTCTAAATTTGAAGCCTCGTGCCCCCCTCCCCCCCGCACACCCAAATCTCTTCTTCTTCTTCTTTTTTTTGTGATATTTGTGGGTCTATAGGAGCAAACCTATATCTACTTGACATTTTGAATTTCCAAAAAAGAAAAAGAGTTTTCCTATACATTCTAAGAGTTATACGTAACGATTTTCTGCGCCTTGAAAATTCATCAACTGTGTTTAGGTTTAAACTCACAAACTATGTCGAAAAAGTCAACGTGAAACGTTTATGCCACTCTTACCGAAGATTTAAGTTAGTTAAACATAATCGTTTAAAATGGATAGGGGCAATCTAATGACGTGTACCTACAACCATGTTTAAACTTCAGGAGCATTTTGAAAGCTTTTACATGGCTAAAGTATCATGTAAAATATTTTGAAGAAGAACAGTAGGTTTAGCTCAGAAACACATAATTAGGTAAACATAGATAAATAAATATTACACAGATATGCATGTAAACAGATACATATAGATATAATAAAACTTAGATTTAAAAGAAAGTATTCTCTTTTATATCCCTCTATATCATAAAACCTTTTGTCCTGAGCTCTACGTCCTTCTCTTTCTGATTCCAGCATAAATAAAACATGAGAAAATCTTTCTTTGAAGGAACTGTTTTATTAATAACCACTTCTCCTTTGTCATGAAATATTAACCACCTGTTTAATTCTTGAAGAGTCAAAAAGCTGCTTTTGTTTGTAATTCTACTTTCCTTCTTCGTGTCATTTGATCTTTCTACCATTTATCTTATATGATATCTTTACCAATAAATATGAAATTGGATTAATCCAGTTCATCCAGTAGTTTCGGAAATAATTAAGAAAAAATGGTAGGATAAACTGAAGTAGTTTGGCTAAACATATATTAAACGTTTTTGTACCTGTGGGGAAAAAATAGTTTACTTAGGCATATTTTATTTTTGTGACCGTTAAAAAACCCAATATGAAGGACTTTACCATTCACGACTGTAAGTAAGAATATTTACAAAGTGCAAGAAATATTAAAGTATTTTATGCGCTGTTTTATACTTTATTTGCTAATTTTAAAACATGATGATTAAAATTTGATTTTACACTATTGCGTTTTTATGTAAAGATACTCATTTTGATTCATTATTGATTTGTAATTTATAACAATTACAGTTACAATTGTTGGTGATTAACTTTTATATTTTTGCGCAGTTTGAAAAAAAAAAATGTTTCTTTCTAACTCCATCTGTTCCGGTTTTTGCAACCTATATTGATAGTAACTTAGTTGTGAAATAAATGCTTTGGTTACTTTGTGAGTGAAAACAGACTGAGAATACAGTTTCTTGATTAATAAGCCAGATCATAAGTAATTAACGTATGATTCACCATGTGAAAGTAGTTCTACTACACTGTAAAAAAAATTCCGAAACGTTACTGAGTAATTCCGAGTCACAAGTATCAAGTATCATAGTCAAAAAGTTTCCTGAATTGCTGCAAACTGCACGAATGCAGATTTCTCTCTGTTGTAAAAAATATGTTCAGCTACTAGTTTAAAGATTAACTGAGAGTTTATAAGGCGCATCGGCTTCAGTTAGGTTACGGCACGTCCATGCCGATTAAACTTCCTAAGTGAGCGAATTAGTATGGACAACGTAGCTCTGCAAGAATTGCAATCAAGTGAAACACTTACTTGCAGTTCTGCCTTAGCTTTGGCCATATTGGTTATACTGCTTTTGCAACTGTCTTGATAACTCAGGAAGGTGCCCAGCTGTTATATTATCCCTACCAAAGATTACACTGAAATTCCAGAGACGCAACTGGCTTTAAACGGAAAGATTTCTGGGTTTTTCAGGAAGGTTACTGAATTTTAACGGAAAACGTTCCTGGTTTTTGCGAGATATGTTACTGGTAGAAATTGGGCACATCAGCTGCCTATTAATTTCCAGGAACGTTTCTGAATCGATTTTACAGTGTACTGACTATGTTTTGTCAGAGTTTTTTTTTTCTTTTTTGTAACATCTTAATATTATGATACAACATTTTATTTTTTTTTGCACACTTCGTCTAATATCCAACGTCATATGTTCCAAGTTATACTAAACAGTTTTCCGATTAACATATCACGTCATTTAATTTTTTCTTAAAAAACATACATTGCATTTCGTATTTAAATCGGGCTAAGTGAAAAAACATAATTAAATCTATATGAAATCCTATTATAACCACAAGATAAAGGAAAGATCTAGCCTAGAAGGACAATTTTTCCAATCTTATGTATCCAACTATACTGTTGTTGAAGTTGAACAGATATCCAGTTAACTCATAGACCTTCAAGAAGATGCACTATATTTCTGGTTCAGTTCAAATTAAATTACCGGTTCAACACATAGATTTCAAATGGGGAAAAATCACATTTTATCGAGAGAAGAAACTGCGTTCAACATCTTGTAAGTTGAGAGAAGTCGATTTTCTTTCTTTTTGTTAATGTACTATTTTGATTGATAAAACTAATTTAATTCATAGAACTTTTGGGTTCCTTTCAAAAAATTTACTGCTTTTGTTTTGCAGCGATGACGAAACGAGAAAGCTTTTTAGTGATTTTCTACGTGTTATTTGGTTTTTCTTTTTTTTTTTTTGGCACATTTTGTGGACCCAGAATTTAACGAAACGGTCTTCCAAAAATTTTCCTTATTAATATCTTAAAGTTTTATGTGATGATTTGTATACTATTTCCCTTAAAATGTTGTAAGAGACGGAACATGATGTTTAGTACCGAATGGGACAAGAAAAATATCATTGCACAAATTGTGAAATCGGTTTATTTAGCCGAAAATTATAATTATGAATCGAAAATAACGCAAGTTTCATGTGGCGACAACTAAAAGTCTTTCTGCTATGAAATCATCAGAGGAGGCACTCATAATCCAAATAGCGTCATCTACGCAATAAAAAGCGCACTGTGTTTTGTCCTGGAATATGCTAAAACATCATCATTTTGAAACACTTTTCCCGCTTTTTGGTATTGCATTAGCAAATCGTCATCGAAAACAAGTAAAGAAGTTTTTGGACGGTGGCTTTACCACGCGACTGAATTTGTCTTGCAAGGCGAAACCAAGTATCGTTGCAGTGTTGACTGCCGTTTGTTTTCCTATGGGAGTTTGCTGAAGACAAAGTGTTCGTGCAAACCATTTTTAAAGGATTTATACTACGGAAAATAGAGGAATAGAGTAAAACCCTGGTGAAGTATATAACTGATGCGTTCAAATCATTAAAAGTGCGAATTGTTACGAGTGCGACAGGAAATTAAATAACTCATACTTTTCGTACAACCATTTAGGCACACATAGGTCTTTCATAGAAGGATAACTACAGTCCCATTGTAAATTTGACTTCTTTATCTTTATTACTAATAATAAAGCTGAAAGTCACTTTGTCTAGAAGTTCGGAGGATGTCTGGATCTCTGTGACGCGCATAGCGCCTAGACCGTTCGGCCGATTTTCATGAAATTTCGCGCAAAGTTAGTTTGTAGCTTGGGGGTGTGCACCTCGAAGCGATTTTTTGAAAATTCGATGTGGTTCTTTTTCTATTCCAATTTTAAGAACAAAATTGTCATAAGACGGACGAGTAAATTACGAAATTATCATAACGTGGAACCATAACATGGGCACAAGCCAATTGGCGACATACTAAATTATCATAACGTGAAACAGTAACATGGGTACAAGCCAACTGGCGAGAAAATTCACCATACATTATTTGTAAATATACAGGCTTACCAAAAGACCTTTTAATTTTTCTATTACGGGCAAAGCCGTGCGGGTGCCACTAGTTTGAAAATAAAGCTATTCAAAACTCACAAGACTTCTTATTTTTGGTTTCACTGAATATGAAACACCCTCTATACTTTTGACGGAAGTGCAACGAACAGCTCAGTAAAGCTACAAATTAAATAAAAATAAACTAATCGTTGCAAAGGTAAAAAAACGAGAATATTAGGACTGACCTTTCCTGCTGGTGTCGGGAAGTTGAAGCTAAAAAGAAGAAATACACATCCGAAACAAATTTCTAAAGGTGACTTGCCAAATGATATAAAAGAAGGAAGTATAAAACGTTATTTGATGCGTCAAACTAATAGCTAAATTGCTGAAGAGGAACTATTGATATTTCACTCATACAATAGAAATTGTCGTCCTGTTACGAGGTTTGGAGGCTAAAGAGTTCATTTATAAAAGAAGCATTCTTCGAAATAGTAATATACATGTAGTCTAGACAGTTTTAATGCTTTACTTGTTGCCACAGCTTCTTGCTAAGAAATTACCAGTCGAAATTGAGATACATAAAGAAAAATGGGGAAGTGGGCTAGTGAGGGGAGAAAAACATGAAACGTTGCAGATAAATAGCGCAAATAATTGGAGAAAAATCAATTTCTCGCTAGATATGTTATTGGTTGATCTGACAGGTGTTGCTAGGCATTATGCGATTCAGTTATTATATATTAGAACTTTGCACACATGTCGCTTAAAATTTTTGTTTTGTATTTTAAACTCATTGACTCTCACTGAGACAACTCTTCTAATAATATACACTGACCATACTTTTTGATGGGTCTTTAAAATAATAATAATAATTAATTTGAATTTTGACATCTTGAATTCAAATTATGTTTTTCGCAATCACGTATCTGTTGGTGTGTGTATGTGTTTGTGCGTGTGTGTTTGTGTGTGTGTATGTGTAAGTGTCTGTATGTATGTGTTTGTGTGTGTAGGTATATGTATGTATATGTGTCTCTGTGTGTGTAGGATATGGACTCAACCTCGAGACGGCTTTCGCTAGAGGAGCAGCATCGTGAGGAACCGGTCAACGGTGATGCTGCAGAAGATGCTAGCGGGAAAAAAAAATCATAGGAACGCTAAAAACAGTCAAATAAAAGCAATAAGCAATCGTGATTGCTCAAAAAAAAAAAAAAAAAAAAAAAAAAAAAAAAAAAAAAAACGTTTTCCTCGTTTAAGAAGGAAATTAAAACAGGCTGATTAGGAGTTAAAAATATATTTTCAACTTAAGAACACAGCGTTGATATTTTAAATTTATAATTCAATAACATTTTTAGATTTGAGCATTGGAGAAAAGTGTGCTAAGTACTGACCAAAAGTATTATATAGGAAAAATTTAAGAATAGATTTTTTTCGAGAAATAGTACATTCCTCAACCTTATTTTTTCTTTTAACTGTTATGATCTAATTTTAATTTTAGTATGTTAAGCTATTGTTCATAGAGAAGACAAAGTGACTGAACTACTTAGTGGAATCCGAGCGTTAGAGGTAGGCGGGTGTGCTTAAAGCCAGGCCCAACAACAGATTAAATGCTTTTTGATTTATATACAACCAATTATTATCATTTCTGCTCATAAGTATGATTGAAATTGTTTCTTTATTTCATTTTATTCCGTGGTAATACGTGGTAATAAAAACTGCTGACAATCATGTCAATCTGTACTATATTACATAACAAATTTTCTACAATAAAGAATTTTGCTCTCATGGCAAAGAACCATTATGAAGAATTGGAAATGCATTCGTACATGTAGGGGAAGGTGGCAGTCAATGAACTACATAATACATTTGACTTTTTTTAGGAAGTAGTTCTGAATTTAGCTCAAACTTTATATTGACGATAAGAATAATTACTCAATATATATCTCCTTTACATATTCACTTTTATGCTAACTGTATTCAATAAAGAATAAAAATTAAAAAGAAATATTTTAGCATGTGGTCCATTAATGGGAAACAGTTGCTATGGATGAACTACTGAGTTTCCATCGATGGACCATTGAGTTTCCATTGATGGACTACATTCTCAAATAAGAAAATTAAACCGTAAAATATAAATATTTACTACAGGAGATAAACAAACACTACAAATATTAGTAAGTTGTTCAAAAAGAGAAAATTGTTTTTGCTTTTGTTTTTTTTTTAATTGTTTTTTATCACAGGAGAAACATAAAAACCCATCAGGACTCACACAACAGAGCTGTTTTCACAGCACCTCGCTCACCATTTGATATTTTCTAACATGTGACTTACTCTTTTGAACAAATGGGAGTCCTGTTTCATGCAAGCTCAAAAATTTTAATAAACAAAGATTTTACTTGACAACGAGTATTTTGCTACAGCACGTTGGATGCCCTCAGTTATCCACTGGCATTATTTCACTCATTTTGGTATTTTTCTCGAACAACAAACGTACTTGAAACGGTATTAAAATTTACTGTAACAAATACTGAATCGACAACACAAGTTTTTAAATTGAAAATATGATAAATGAGGGGAATTTCCAAAATTTATTTTAGAAATATTTTTCTGTCATTTTCACATTTAGTTCAAAAGATTGATCATTTATTAAAGATAATTGAGCTGAATCTTCAATAATATATATAACATTCCAAGAATGTACCACTTTGTTAGCTGGTTCATTCATAGAAACACCTAGTGGTTCAATGATAGCAACTGCGTCATTTTAAATGTTCTCATAGTAGTCACTGCTGTGACGATTCATGATGAGACTTTGAATATCGGGAATTGAAAATGTACCCTTTCAAGTTAATGTTCCCATTTAGTTGTTCAGTAATATTCAAAGCACGTAAAAGCAAAATGTAAATGTCACTAATTAGTAAGTGAACAGTATAAATCCTAAAGTCAAAACAAACAACGTAAGTAGAAGCACAAATTTGTAAATTACAGCAGACACGTGTTTCGGCGTTACAGGGAACGCCTTTTTCAATGCAAAAAATAATGAGCTTATGGATGAAAAGACATCCGACAAAAGCCAAGAGCAGATAAGCATGCAGCTTAAAAGATAAAAACAGCGGATTAGCCAAACACCAATGACAAAGTTATAAACCGATCAGGAACCAATAGGAATGCAAGCAAAGGGCAGGAGCTTTCTCTTAGGTAGGAACCCAGAAAGAAAGAATTCAATTGGACAAGGATTAAGCCGAAGCTTAAACAAAAAGAAAAGAAATTGTCAGTGACCGTGAACCGCAAGAAAGGAAAAGCAGAATGGAAAACCAAGAAATAAAATAAACAGAAACAAAAAATATTCGAAAAAAGGAAAAATAAAGATAAATAGAAGAAAATTGGGGGGGGGGGGGTGTCAATCAAGACAAAAAGGTAAAAATAAACAAAGGAAGATAGATAAAAATGAGTGGGAAAAAAGGGGAGTATTAAAGATATGGGAGCCAAATGTTAGAAAAATATGGAACTGAACTAAGATCGTTAACTAAGTTAGAACTGTTCCTCAAAATATGAAACTTAGTTAACGATCTTAGTTCAGTTCCATATTTTTCTAACATTTGGCTCCCATATCTTTAATACTCCCCTTTTTTCCCACTCATTTTTATCTATCTTCCTTTGTTTATTTTTACCTTTTTGTCTTGATTGACACCCCCCCCCCCCCCCCCCAATTTTCTTCTATTTATCTTTATTTTTCCTTTTTTCGAATATTTTTTGTTTCTGTTTATTTTATTTCTTGGTTTTCCATTCTGCTTTTCCTTTCTTGCGGTTCACGGTCACTGACAATTTCTTTTCTTTTTGTTTAAGCTTCGGCTTAATCCTTGTCCAATTGAATTCTTTCTTTCTGGGTTCCTACCTAAGAGAAAGCTCCTGCCCTTTGCTTGCATTCCTATTGGTTCCTGATCGGTTTATAACTTTGTCATTGGTGTTTGGCTAATCCGCTGTTTTTATCTTTTAAGCTGCATGCTTATCTGCTCTTGGCTTTTGTCGGATGTCTTTTCATCCATAAGCTCATTATTTTTTGCATTGAAAAAGGCGTTCCCTGTAACGCCGAAACACGTGTCTGCTGTAATTTACAAATTTGTGCTTCTACTTACGTTGTTTGTTTTGACTTTACTATTCAGCACAAAGGTATTTATTTATCTTAGTATAAATCCTATTTGAACGTTTTACAATATGATGTATTGATTCAAGCTCTTTGATAATTCTGCATTGGATTGATTTGAGAAAAAGGAATACACTGAAACTGATTTCGTGCCTAAGAAAACTCTTGTGGGGAAAATATCTTCAAAGTTCAGTCATGGAACCGGTTGATTGACGACAATCTTTCCCTATGTAATATGGAAAAGTTAATGCTAATTGTTTTTTTCTTTTTCTGAATGCAAGAGTAAAAAAAGAAATGAATTTGTATTTTTGTCATTTCATGAACGTCTTTTTGCTTTTTGAGAAAAATGTTAAATTTGTGTACTTAAATACACAAGTTTTAGTAACAAATTTTTTGCGTATTCCACATTTTAAACGTATTTTTGCAAAGATATTTATTCTTATCTGAATTTTAAATTTAGAATTTAATATGGCGTGGAAAAAAAGTGGATATCTGAAAATTATGATTTTAAAAACATTTACGTGAGAAAGTTTAGATGTCAAGTATGTGAAAATTCTAGTTTTATTTGCAAAAGAACGAATATTAAAAAGTGTTTCGAACAACTTGATGTTACTTAAATTCTCAAGTGAAAAATTTTACAGCCCCAAAGTTTTAGATTAAATTTCTTTCCTTTCACACGCTGCGCTTTTTTCCTTCGCTCGCACTAAGGACTATGAAATGGTGAAATAGTTAAAGGAACGTCCACAGAAATACTCGGAAAAAGAACATGTTATAAATGTGGGCAATATTCGGGCTGTTTTCTGAAGCTTAAGTATCTCATAAAATTTTCATTTTCTGTCAAATTTAACTTTGCGGCCATAAAACCATTAAAGTTAAATGCGTAAAGGTCTTGAGAATATTTAAGCAGATACACCTGTTTTATAAACGTTACCCGTGTTTTAGACTCTTGATGAGAAAGCCACAAACTTGGAAATTAATTTAAAGATTTGTGGATTTACTGTTTAATTTCATTTTATTTGAGAAAGTATTTTGAGAAAAACTTTTACCCCCTGGTTGGCTTGCGCTAGATGAAAATTTTGTGAATTAAGGTACAGGTTAAGCATACATCAAGATAGGTAGTAGAAAAAATTTGCAAAGGCTATCCAATAAAAGTATAATTCGATAGTTCTTAAATTAAGTCAACATTTCTTAAATTCAGTCAATTCTCATGTCTTAACATTGTGTCCGGCGCTGTGTGGGCTAAGGCCCCTATAGTAGAGGAGCCGACGCATCCGCCATTTTGGAGCAAACTTGATCCAGTGCTTCGTAGCGATAGCATTGTTGCTGATGTTTACATTTCTTTAGCATGTGTTAAATTGAGTCAAATGGGTGGTTGTTTGGCTGTAAATTGTGCAAACAGTTCCAAGAAAGGATTTCAGCTCTTCAGATATCCAGCAGATGCAGAAAGAAAAAAGAAATGGATAATTAATAGCCCGCGAAGTGAATAGCAGCATGGAAACGACGTCAACTGTTTCCAAAATTTCGCCAATGCTCACCTTCACTCTCCGACTCTCGTTCCCTGTTTGGCGAATGATTGCCAATAAAGGTAGCTTTCCCTGTTGTACGCTTGCTCCAAAATGGCGGATGCGTCGGCCTCTCCAGTTATAGGGGCTCTAGTGTGGGCTACCTCGTTTGCTGACGGAGAAAGGAACGGAGAGTGACATATTTTCTTCTGATTTAATGAGAAGAATCATGCTATCGTTGGACCGCGTTGATTGATGGTTAATCGAAAATAGTGTTGTAACTTCAGCTCAATTACCAATGAAAATTTCCCAATTGTTTTAAAATAAATATAATAATGATCAAAAAAGTTTCTTAATAATTCAAGAAAACTCTTTTACTGTATCATAACTACAAATCATTTTTTTATGAAATTAATTATAAATTTAAAATATAATAATACAGTTTCAAATACTTTCTGTTCCAGAAAAATGCAAAAATTAGTTAAATATGGCCAATGAACAAGTGAGCTCATGTAACTTGTGCAACAGTCGTATCTTACAGAAATGGTGGCATGCACCTTAACGAAGTCTGCCGACAATATAATGTCCTAAAAGCATTTTTAAACAGTCTCATGGAAGATAAAAATCGGTTTGTTGTTACCTTAGTCACTTATTAGAAGTTTAGGAGGCCCTCCGAAATAGAAATATAATTAGTGAATCATATTTCAAATTAGAGAAGACGTTTTTGGAATTATTTCTGAAAAATTGAAGGAATAGGCCTTTCAAGAAGCTGAGAAAAATGACACGTCACACAGATATAATTAAGACAAAAAGTCTGTTAGTACTATATTCTCTGGCAGTTTGAGACTTACGCTTCTTGTTTCAGTAATAAAATGATCAATAAGTTCTTTGACACTTTAGAGAGCAAGTACAATCTTGCGTCAATCGAAAATTTGCAAAATGGATTAAAGAAAACTCCCAACAGTTCAAATTAGGTAAAAAAGATATTAGCTAGCACGCTGTTGCAAAGGTTGGAAAAATATCAAATGGTGAACGAGGTGTGATGACACCAGCTGTGTGTTGTGTGAGTGTTGTTTTTATATGTCTCTTTTATCCAAAAATAAAACGTTTTATAAAATAAATCTCTTTTCCTATAATTTATTGATATGTGTAGTGTTTACTGACCGCCTGTTATAAATATTAGTAAGTTACGCGTTGATTTTTCAATTGTAGAACGTGATCCATCGATGGAAACTCGATGGTATATCTGTAGCAACTGGTTGCCATAAATGGACCACACGATAAAATATTTATTTTTAATTTTCATTCTTTATTGTATATATTTATCATGAAAGTGAATGTTATTACAGTAAAACCTGTAAAGTTGACCACCCTTGTAAGTTGACCACCTGTCTAAATTGACCGCTATTTTCAGGCACAGAATTAGATCTTATCATAAAATTCAACCTCTATAAGTTGTCCACCTGCTAAAGTTGACCACTAAAGTAATGCACCGCAAGTGTTCAACTTACACAGATTTCACTGTATTAAAATAGAAATATACTGAGGAATTGTTCCTGTCACTAACGTGAAATTTCAGTTGGTCTAAGTCAGTTGGTCCTTTCTAAAAATATCGAAAACTGTAATGTAGTTCATTGACGACAACCTTCCCCTATGTATTGCAAAACGTATGAATCACCCTTCTACAAACACTTACGTAGTTTTATAACAGATGTGGTAACGGCACCGTCACAGACATGCATCGCTCTCAGGTTAATTCAATTTTCTGAGCCTTTTAATGTATTTAGATTTTTAAAACTATTTTTCTCTCATGCAACAACATCTCATCTAATGCTTGGCTGCGTCTAGATCCTTCGCATTAGTTAAGTATATTTTTATTTGCTCAATTTCGAAAAATGTCCAACCCACCAGTAGCAGACATCGAAAAATCTGATGACAACCAGTAACAGACAGGATAAGAAAAGGACGAGTAATAGATGAACTTCCCTTTCTCTCTTCAAAATATTCAAAAGTTATTTATTTTTTGAACTAAACCCTTATGAAATTCATATAAACATGAAACACCAGCTGACCTCGTGGTAACCGTTCATAAACTTCCACCACTGCCTTGTAAATACCATCTGGCTCAACTCTCGCATAAAACCATTATCTTTTCAATAAAATAAGTAATCTGTAATTCAGTGATGTAGTACTTTAGTAATCCGCAATTTTGTGCAGTTAAACGTTGTCCTTTTTTATTTTTATTTTCAAGCAAAATGGCATTTATTAACTCTCATTTCTTTTTCAGTTCATCTTTATAGTACTCATTTTATCTACTTGACGAAACAGCATAAAGATTATTTTTAATAACTAGTGCAATTTCTTGAAACCGTCTTTGATTACATTTTTCTACGTGACTCCATTGCACCATTTTCTTAACATCTAAAGATGCAGAATATGAAAAAAGAAACGCTGTCAAAATTCCCGTAAAATAAATCGGTCATAACTTTAGGCAATATTTAGTGATTCTAGTTCGTTGGACTTTTACAGCCTCATAAAAGATTTCATTTAATGTTTCTTTATGCTTCCCTCCCATGAATTTTAAATCTACCCTTTAAAACTATTATGCTTAGTTGTACGCAAAGTGCTTCATAAAAATCATATTTGTTCAACAGTTTTAACGAAAACGCGACTCCTTTTGTTGTGTTTGGTACGTTACCTTTGACAGAAATGGTGCCAGTCTGGAGTGAAAATGTTGACCCATTAAAAAGTATTCTTATTAGGGTCGACTGCTATTTTTCACGTATGCCTACTTTAAAATTATTAATTTTATTAATTGCTAGTGAAATTTATTTTACGTTAACCCTAACTGTCCCAGTAATATGTTTTGGAAAGAATTTTTTTCTTTTTTTTTCGAAATTTTTATTTTTCGTAGAATTGATTTGAAAAAAAAAAAAAAAAAGACTTCAAAGTAAGAAAAAACAACGTCAAAAAAAGCACAAATTGCCAATTACAGCAGACACGTGTTTCTGCGTTAAAGGGAACGGATGTCATTTCATCCATAAGCTCATTACTTTTTGCATTAAAAAGGCGTTCCCTGTAACGCCGAAACACGTGTCCGCTGTAATTGGCAATTTGTGCTTTTTTTTTGACGTTGTTTTTTCTTACTTTACTGCTCAGCACAAAGGTATTTATTTATCTTATTAGACAGCAGTTTACTTTTGTTAAGTTACTTCAGTAATTTAGTTTTTGTTTTTCTTATAAGAGATTTCTGTTTGGTTATTAGTTACATTTTGTTCCTTTTATTCTTTTTTCATTGAATAGTATTTAAACTGTAGCAATGAAAAACCTGTGGTCGAAATGTTTAAAGCTTTTTTACTAATAAAGGTCCAAATTAGCTACATTGGAACAATGCTTGAGAGTTATTAGCTTGTGGCAACGTGCCTGAACTCAGCAGAAAAAATAAATGCACATCTGGCAAAGTTATTTAAAGTTTCCGGCTAGCTTGGCTGTGGCACGATATCTGGAATGGTGTTGAAGTATAAACTTACAATTGTTCCGAGAAGGGACTGTTTAATATATATTTATTGATTTCAATTGTAATGTGTTTTAGTTGGAATCTTTACTAATATTAAAGCTGAAAGTCTCTCTGTCTGTCAGGCGCATAGCGCCTGGACCGATCGGTCAATTTTCATGAAATTCGGCACAAAGTTAGTTTGTGGCATGGGGGTGTGCACCTCGAAGTGATTTTTCGAAAATTCGATGTGGTTCTTTTTCTATTCCAATTTTAAGAACAAAACTATCATATGATGGACGAGTAAATTACGAAATTGTCATAACGTGGAACCGTAACATGGGCACAAGCCAATTGGCGAGATACGAAATTATCATAACGTGGAACCGTAACATGGGTACAAGCCAATTGGACAGAAAATTCACCATACATTATTTGTAAATATACAGGCGAACAAAAGACCTTTTGATTTTTCTATTACGGGCAAAGCCGTGCGGGTACCACTAATACACAATAAATGTTCACTTTTAGTAACTGGACTACCTTTAACCACAAGCTTGTTTGTAGCGAGAAGGAGAATGTAAGCAGAATGTTGAAACTCATAACACTTATAAAGCTCATGCAGTTCTATTTGACGTTTTCATGGATTAGAGCATAAAAAAACAATCCTAGATAACACTATTCAACACCAACAATGCACCCGGGTCTAAAATAGCTATTTGCGTAGAATTTTGCTTCGCTAAACTTGAAAATCACCATAAAAAGTTGAGACAAGCTCTAGTTTTCAAGATACAGAGCTAACTAGGTTTAGAGAAATCTCACTAATGCTCCTTTTCCCTGACAGATAGAAACACCCCATATGGGACTGACTGTCTTCTAAACTTTAATCCCTGGTTGGGACAGAAAATCTCATTACATGAAACTGAAATGGACTTCAGGAAAATTAAATACTGGGAAGAGAAAAGCCCAAAATGAGCTCTTTCAGCCCAAAATAATAAAGAACTTCGTGAAAGCTGTAAACAAAGGTGGTTTTTCAATACCATAGAGTGAATTTTCCAAGATATATTGAACTTAAGGTTAAGGGGAGAATTTTTAATTACCTTTGAAATACGCGCAATTATGAAAATTCCTTTTTGTGAAAAATAAATAAATAACTTAAAAAGGGAAGAAAAAAACACATAAGAAGCCTTTAAAAGTGTATTACAAGTATTTCTAATCAGTAGAGAAGACGATAACTAAAGACAGTAGGTAAAAATATCCCTTCGGAAATTCTGTGACTGTTGATGATTGATAGGATTGCATTGTGAAAATATTTGTTCTCGCAAAGTCTATCACCCCTTTTAGTATGTACCATTAGTTTTACAACACCCTTTATAATTTGAGTCATTCTGAAATATTGGGTTTTACTAAAACGAAACTTCGTTGTTTTAAACATCGACTATGTTTTAAAGTGTTTTGAAACATTAATAGAGGAGAAGGGGGACTAGTGTGGACAAATTTTACATTTTTGGTTAAAAAAAACATACTAAATTCTGTTTTAGAAACACCTGGTGTTTTTTTTACAATAATTTACACTCTTGCACTGGTTTTATTTTAGCCAATGTTAACCTTAACAAAGCATAATTTAATGAAGATTATAAGTTTAAGATCTTAATTTGTAGTTTAATATGATAAATAAATAAAATAATTTGTAACATAACTCATGACTTTGAAAAGAATCAATGCTATTTTGTAAATGAAATTTAAAATATGCAACAACAGGGTATAAAATATTTTGTAATTGAATGCAAACTTATGAAAGTTAAGTCAGTCAAATTCAAGCTTTAATAGGACCCTCAAGGAAATGTTCAAACTTGATCATATTTTACATGTGTATTGTACTTACACATGCACAGCTTTTGGTGGGTATTCCAAATTAAGATTCGAAATTTCATTTTTTCCGATCCACCCTTGTCACCTCAAAGCCATTTTTCGAGAATTCGATTTTGTTCTTTTTTTATTAAAATTTTAAGAACATTTTGCCGAGCAAATTATCATACCGTAAACGAACAAATCACTATAACGTGGATGAACAAATTATCACAACGTGGAAGAACTAATTATCATAACTTGGACAAACAAATTACCGTAACGTGGACGAGAAAACTATCATATGCGACAATGGGCGAGAAAATTAACACAGCAAATTGGCGAGAAATTCATCTCATCGATTATTTGTAAATAAACACGCGAACCAAATGACCTCTTAATTTTCTGCTATGGGCAAAGCTGTGCTGGTACCACAAGTAAGCAATAAAGTGTACTTTCTTAGATATTTTGAGAAAGGAAATATCTTTCTCGAACTGTAGTGTTCCGTCAGATGCTCTAAGGTGGAACACTTAAATATCCCTTTTCGAAATTTTTTTCAAGTTTATTTCGCACTGTGTTTTTTTTTTTAAAGTTTTGATTACAAAAAAAAGTGAGCCCCCAAAATAAGTACATTGATAAAATAAGTAATTTACAAATGAATAAAATTAAAAAAATGTTGAAAAATATAAATCAAATTATAATTAAAAACGAACTTACAAAAGACAAAATATTGCATAAATAAAATTACGCATCTTGAATATTAAATTATTTTATTAAAACGCGTTGTCTGCATAATTGACTTGAAATTTTTCATGGGTTATCTTTCAAAATTATGTGCAACATTTGTTTTACTTGAAAGTATTTCACATGCTGAATTTCAATTTTATTTGAAGAATTTTTTTCATTGTTTCAAAAAAGTTTGCAGATTAGAGTTATGTATTTAATTTGCGTTTGAGTTGGTTTTTAATTTGCGCTTACTCGAATAAAAACAGTGAAGTGCTATTGAACACTTATGAAAGATCAGCTGAAGACACACTCACCAATTAAAATCTGTTTATGTTCTAAGCAAGAACTTGTTAAAATATGCGGAAATGATTGAACCTAAAGGCTAATTCGAAAAAATGGCTTTTATATAATGCACCGTACATCAATTTGTCATGTGAAGTTATTATGCTTCTACTGAAATAATAAAAAAAAAGCCAGAAATAAAGATTACTTCATACTTTCTGTGGAGAAACAGCGTTAATAGTCCTGATAACCATTAATTGAGGATATTATTAATCGTTTAAGTCAGTTTATTAAAAAAATATGTGCGGCTTGGTTAATTGTTTCCTTCATAATTAATGTTTTCCGTGTTTTTTATGCTCCATTTATTCTCTCAGTCGATTGCACGGTTCTACTTACTAAGGAAAAATAAGTTTTTTTTCCTCTCTCACATTTACTCGTAATTGACTACTGAAATTACTACAATCGAAACTTTGCTTAAGGGATCATTGCAATTAATGGATAAAACAGCTTGGAAAACACTTAGGATTATTTTTTACTTTTACTGAACGTTTCATTTCAGTAGAATTAATTTGTATGAAAAAATTACTGCTATTAGTCATAAGTTTGAAGTTAAATTGTGAAATGCCTTTTTTTTTTAATAGAAAACTTAAAACGTATTCTTTGGCTATTCTCTCCAGTTTAAAGCAAGATGAAAATGATTAAAAATATTTTTTTTATTTGGAGAACTCTGTTCAAGATCTACAAAGCTCATCCTTTTGCCGTTTCTGTTTTTTGCGATATAAAATTTAAGTTTTTTTCAATCTTTCATTCTTTACAAGAACGAGACATCTGCAACTAATACTCCAACATATATTTTAGGAAAGGAGCTGTTACCAGGCTACGGTTAAGGAGAACAATTTAGCTCCTCAAGCGCTTAAGGGGCTATTGTAGTCTAGAAATTCAAAAAAGTCGATTTTTTTCCTTCATAATCTCAAAGATTAGACCTTCTTTTTATTTTACTAATAATAAAGCTGTAAGTCTCTCTGTCTGTCAGGATCTCTGTCTGTCAAGATCTCTGTGACGCGCATAGCGCCTAGACCGTTCCGCCGATTTTCATGAAATTTGGCACAAAGTTAGTTTGTAGCATGGGGGTGTGCACCTAGAAGCGATTTTTCGAAAATTCGATTTTGTTCTTTTTCTATTCAAATTCTAAGAACAAAAATATCATAAGATAGACGAGTAAATTACGAAATTATCATAACGTGGAATCATAACATGGGCAAAAGTCAATTGGTAAGATACGAAATTATCATAACGTGGAATCGTAACATGGGTACAAGCCAATTGGCGAGAAAATTCACCACACATTATTTGTAAATATACAGGCGAACCAAAATATCTTTTAATTTTTCTATTACGGGCAAAGCCGTTCGGGTACCACTAGTAAAGAATAAGTTTCTAAGAGGATTTATAGAAATTCAAATTATTTTTGGAGTTACAGCTAATTTTGTTAAAATAAATTCTTTTGCTGAAATGAGGTTGCAAATTTTTAACGCGTTTTTCTCGAAACTAGTTTCATCGATACGGTTGACAAGATATCTCAAGATCTAATGCACCGATTTACATGAAACTTGGCATAGACTTTCTTATACTATCAAAATTGTCTCCACATAGGGGTTTTTGTGTTTTTGATTTTTATTATTTTTTAAAAAAAATCAAAAAAAGAGTCAAAAAAATGAACCTTTTTTTTTTCAAAAAGACGCCGTTTTGTGGAAAAAAAGAAATATTTTAAAATCGGCGATGTCCAGACAATTCTACATCCTTGTTAAATAAGAATTAATCTTTATGTTTAAAATCACCTGAGGGATTGGAATCACGTGACCCCCCCCCCCCCGGTGGCTCCACTTTGCCAGCCACCACCTCCTTTTTTCAACTATTATGCATTTTTTTACTGTTAATGTATTAATAAAAAACTGATAAAAATGGATAGTGAAAATATTTACTGTTTTTTTTCACCTTAAAATCAAACCTCTAGACTAGAATGCCCCCTTAACCTCTTTTCAAAGCGTTTTTTTTCTTTTTTTTTTTTAAATCTCAATACTAACACTGGGTTCTTACTACTGTTTGACCACGGATTGTATGTAATTAGGCAATCTGCCAAGTAAAGACCATTCCATCTGAATGAATCTGGCAGAGAAGATTGGAAAATAGCGATGGGATATTGATACACGCGTTTTATAATGTCATTAGTGCCTTATTCATTTATTGCATTCTCGAAAATAAAATGAGGGGAAACAAAAATAGTTTCCATGGAAACAGCAAAAAGAAAATTAAACATTTTCATTTCGTTCAGGAACGTAAAAGCAAAATGGTAAGCTCAAAACTTTGTTGTGAATAAATAAATCAATTAATTTTTGTCGTGAGAATATAGATCGAATGTACTGTAGATTTAAAAAAATACTGCTGTGAGTAAATTTTCATTTTTACTAAACTAAGGCTAAATAATAGAGAGGCAAAAGTGCACATCTGAAACAAACCAACTAACATCTCTATAAACTAATAGATACGTCCATTTCCGCCTGTAAACCGGATATTAGCCTTTCCATGTAATCGATGGTCAAACAGTAGAATCAAATGTTACTCGAATTACTTTAATTCCGAAACGCAACTATCATTGATATAGTTTCAATAACTTTTATGTCTCTTGACCATTTCTTTTTTCAAAACGGCTTTCATTCCAGTGTATACTCATCGCTATAAAACATAAACTTCCGCAAAATGTCTGAATTTAAGTGCAGATCGCCATCAGCACAAACACAACTTCAATTGGAAATAAGCATTCCGACCGCAGAACTGATAATTTAGCTACAACTGGCTAAAGAGGCGTTCATTATGGCAGCCACAAATGGAGAGGGAAAGTGCAATTGGACCTTTACTGTGACAGGAATATTAGGTGGAATAACAGCGACCGTCCCAATATTCATTAATCAAGTGCAGTTGTGGCCCATTTTGTTATGAAGTGCTCTTCTAAGTAATGAAAGCTACGAAATAGGAACTCAGAAAATGTAGCCGATTCTGAATCTACTCAACCATTATAAATTCTACCAGAATATATTGCTTTTATTAAGAACTCATTGCTTAGATTTATATAGATAAATAGTAACTAGTTTGGATTGCTGTATAAAAATTTTGAAATTTCTGAATTTGCTTGCATATTATTTTTATAATAAAAATCCTGTTTTATTTTATTTTAAACCATCCTGAAGCTAAAGGAAGTATTCTTATCAAATTAATGTTTGCAGTTAGAGATCTATATTTAGCAGTTTTAAAGATAAGATGGTGTTTATTTAACGCTAAGGGAAGAAAGAGAGAAGTATACTTTTTATAGAATGAATGCGTTTTTAAGTAAATGTATGTGATTAATAAATTTTAAATTAAAATATGTTCAAGTTCCGTAATTTTTTGGCTTAGGAGACTTGTTGTAATTGTAAAATTTCAACATAAAAACCATAACAGAAATGTGAAGTACAACTATGCTACTAAGTGAAGTATAGAATAATATTCATAAATAGGTACTTAACTAACTCTTAGCTGATATAGAACTGCTTCTACATGTAAAAGTCTGAGAGGTTATAAAGACACATGTCAGCACGAGGAACATAAAACCAGTAGTGTTGTACCTTGTGGAGAGCTATCAAACTGCTTGGTATATATTACTGAGTCCTTGAGGCTGCTCTCTAATGGATTCTGTTAAAATATGTTTAAAAATTGCTTCCAGAAAGTTTGCAGAGAACGTTGTATCTTTTTTACTTCCTTTTACAAAAAAGGAAGTATTGTATTCGCGAAAAGAAATTCACTCAAAAATCGGCCTTAATTTCCATTTCTCTCACCCCCGAATGGATGTTGAGTTTTTTTTCGACTCGATCACACGTGGATATCAGCCTAGGAACTACAGACACCCGAAATATCCATTTTGACGATCCCCGAGTTAATTACAAAGAATTATCTCGTGACGTCCGTATATACGTATGTATGTGCGTATTTGCGTATGTGTGTATGTATCTCGCATAACTCGAAAAGGGTACGTCCTAGAAAGTTGAAATTTGGTACGTAGACTCCTAGTGAGGTCTAGTTCTGCACTTTTCCTTTTGGTTGCATTCGGATGTTTTTAAAGGGGCCTTTTACCCCTTTTTGGGGGGAAATCATTGTTAATTTCGATGTAAACTCAAGTTGTGTTATAATTTGTCGAACACTTGGCGATATATCGCCAGTCTTTGGTCGCCAAGTTTTGTCGCCAGCTTGGCGACAAATTTGGCAATTTTATTTTATTTATTTTTTAAAAATCTGGTTTCAATTTGGCCATTGTTGGTGATATTTAGAGAGTAAACTATTGAACCACATTAAAACGGCCAATAATGAGAAAATGACACTAAATTGGAGTAAAAGGAAGTCATATGATGCACACATCAGCTCATTTTTTTCAACTTTGGCCCTGGGATCCTTCTTTGGCCCAAGTAGCCCGCGTTTACAGTATTTAAGCGAAACCAACAATAATTGGACCAACCAACAATAAAAATAATTGGAAACTTTACTTCTTGATGTGCAATTTCTCAATTTCCACGGTTAGGCCCTTTACTTTTTTAATTAAAAACTCCCAAGAAAAAATTAACTCTTATCAGTGTCATTATTCATCTAGTTAATTACGGTAAATTGAAATATGTATAAAACAAAGCTTTTAATTGTACCAAATTTTGTAATGTATTTTAAATGTTTAAAACATAAATGAATACTTGATTCATTTAAAGAAAACATTTACAAAGGAAAAAAGAAACAAAATGTCCTATCACTCCAATTATTGCCTCCCCCCCCAAAAAAAAACTTCAAGTATTATCATGTTCGCGTTGAATAACATTTTTTTACCTTAATAAAAGTACTGTCCTTCTATATATATATATATATATATATATATATATATATATATATATATATATATATATATATATATATATATATATATATATATAAACAGCACTGTTGTTAATATCACTCTTTAACTTGTTCATTTTTCATTACTTTTGCTTATGTTCTTTTTTTATTGCCTTGCAGCTGTACTATTTTTCGGCAGTATGCAATACTTTAAAATAGATAAGTACTAAAAAATAAAGTGGAAAAAGCTACAGTACTTAATAAATATGCCTAGTAGTTAACTCCTATGCATATTTTAAAAATATATTCAAAAATTCCTCGCTTTGAAATAAAAAATTAGTAAATATCAGCTCTATTTTTTATTAAAGAAGTTCACTATGCATGTGTAAACAAAAAGTACAAACACCATTAGGGAATTTGATTTTAAGTATTTCATTTTTAACTTCCCCTACTATGCATCCAACTTCTTGGGAAAAGATCGCCAAAAATTATTTTGTATTACTATTTTGCACCTGAATTTCAATACTTTTTCCTTTCATGTGAATAATTTCATTAAATGGAGCTCTTTATTTTAATAACAGATACGTATACATACTGTTGTACAGACATACTCTTTCAAATAAAGAAAAAAAAGAACCTTGCTTCAAACACCACACTCGTATTTTCTGGATAATTAAACAAGCTTTTAAGCTAAATTGGGTGAAACAGAGAAATTTACGACTGGTCCCCACTGGATATCACTTCACCATTTACCATGCTTAATCAATATACGTTAATTAATTAAAATGATTTTAAGAGCAGCAAGGTTTACTCTAGAAAAATTAACTCGCTCCATATTCATTAATTAAAAGTTAAGTAAGTTTTCTCAAAAAAAAAAAAAGAAAAGAAGAGCCTGATATTTAATCGTTTTTGAAGATTTTTTGTATAATTTTCCGCTTCAAATATTCTTTCAGTTCATGATTAAGTAACGCATCGCTATTTTTTTTTCTTATAATCCTTCTAGAAAACGACAGTAGTTGACTCCTGAGATTTTTAATGTTTCCTTATTTACTTAAGGATTCATATCACTTAGTAATTAATAAATGATGATGGTAAATACTTGATTTTTAATGAGACTAACTTTAAAATCAACGCTCTTGAGAAACACATACACTGTTAAAAATCGGCTAAAAATTTTAAGATACATTATTGATAAGTGGGTTGCTTTCAGCTCAGGAAACGTTTTGCAGCAAAACAAATAAGAAAGTAAAGAACCAACAGCTCTTCTTTTTCTTTAGAGAGACGTTCTCTATTAACTGTGCAAAGATTAATTATGTAATAGTAGCTCTATTATATATATATATATATATATATATATATATATATATATATATATATATATATATATATATATATATATATATATATATATATATATATTATATATATAATCTCTTATATCTTTAAACGAGCAATTCTTATGGGTATGTATATTTATGTTTCGGATCTCGGAAACGGATCTAACGATTTGGATTAAATTTTGGATTTAATAGTAGCTTAGCATTGTAAGTTCATCTACATCAGCGTTTTATCTGTAAAAAAACCGTTTTTTTACAAGAAAAGAGTTTTTTAATATAAAGTCTAATTGAGTTCAGCCCTGAAAAAAATTGAATTGACACATAAGGCAGACGATTTGCAACCATAACAATGAAACTCTGTCTCTCCTCGCTTTAAAATTTTAAACTTGCTTAGGGTTGCCAGGCTTGTCTGATATTAGCCACTTTGGCTAATTTCAATCACACTTGGCTAAAAGTAAATTCAAAAGCATTATGTAAGTCGACGTAAGGCTTTTTTTTCCCAGCAAAACTATAGCTTGACCGTCTTATTTTATTTTATTTACTTATTTTCTTTTTTACACTTCAAATAGTTTTATATGGTTTTTTTTTCAAATCACGCATCTAACTTTTATTTTGAAAAAACATGTCTTGAGATTGTTTATATTTTGTTGTCATAATTTGTTGAAGTGGTTTGTGGATCATCGGTTTTTATGGATTCGCAACTCCAGCGCTCGAATACGCTACCTTGCGGTGATTTACAAAACTGCCGAAAAAACTAAAATATTGCCACATTGCGTTCCACGTGTGTCTGTTGACGTAAACACAAGCAGTTTGTTCTAAGTATTTATTAACGCATTCGATGTGTCTTAGATTGCTTTCAGTTACAGAAACTGCTTCGTCTCTTAATAGTATTCTCGAGCTTCTCAAAATAATGTTAGTTTTCATTATTACCTTCTAAAAAGCGAATTGATTGTTAAATGGTGAAAGCGAAACACAAGAAAACTCTGGATTAACAAACTTGGATAACGTTATACCAGGTAAAATTTTTTTATTGTTTTGTGTGAATTTGTAAAAATATGGGTTTTTTTCCTTCAAAATCTTAAATTAATTTAAATAACCATATTTTACAGCAGCATTTAGTTGAAATGGACAGTATACAAAATATTTTCTTGAATATATTATTGTAGAACGAAATGAAAAATGTTTAACAGAGAAAGAATTTATTTTATATTGCTTTTATTCTCTCAGCTGAAAGGTTTCGCCAAATTTGTTTAGGGTTATAGTTTTTGTATTGTGCGAGCTAAGTACCCTTGGCGAGATTCCGCAAGTAGTTAAACCATTTTAAATTTTTATCATGAATGGACTAAAATGGTAGAAAGATTACAGAATTCGATAAGTAAAAAAAAATAATGGTAGGTCAACGGAAAAGAAAACTACCACCATATATCCGTGAGAATTTCGTTGATGATTTGCATAGCATGGCATAATTAATTCATAAATCAGAAATTAGAAATATCGAAACAGAAAAATTTTAAATTAACCAATTCGGGAATTTGAGAGAAATAACTCAGATAAAAATGCCAAACAGTAAGCGCTAGCCAAGCAAGGCAAAGAAGTATCATCTTCTTTTGATAATAATTCGTAATGTCATATTAAATTTTCTAGCATTAATTGTTATTCTTGTCATGCCACAATTATTATTTAGTTTTATCAAGAATTGATAAATATCGAATTCAGCATTGTGGAAATGGCTGCTTAGAACTACGAACTACGTAGTTTGCATTAATATTTGACGTTTAGTAATGATTCTTGAATTCTCATTTCTTTCTACGTAGGCCAGAATATCAGCAAGACATTGAAAATTAATTTAAAAGGAATAAAGCGGAAAAATCATGCATACGAACAAAATTTACTCGACTTATTAGAATGTTCTTCGTTACCATGTGCGCTTTTTTTAACCTTTTTCGTCCACCATTAGAAAGTGGCTACAGTGCCCCCTATAGTTCGTTGGAGTTGCGAATAGTATGCTGTAGCATTTTCTGGCGTAAAGTGACCACCCACCTACACTAAAAATACTTATTCCAAGTGAAAATCTCGATTGGGATAAAATCTTGAATCGCAACATAGTATGGAAGGAAGTATTGGGTTAAAGCCAATTTCACCATAGTAAAATTGGCTTCAAGTTCAAAATATTTTAATTAATGACGGGAAATTTGTATAGTGGAAACAAAAATGTAACAGATAGTTTAAAGCAAAATGTTGATTTAATTGCATTCAGAATCTTTGTTTGGTACTTTAGTGTTATAAGATGGTCACGGCGCATTTTCAATCCTAGCAATGTTTTCATATTTATTTTCGCAATGTTTGGTCTTAGAAACTACTTTTTTTGGCTATACCGTGCGTTAAATATGTATATGAAACCAGCTCAGAGCTTCCCTATGTGGATTACTGTGGGGGAGAGGAGTAGACTTCTTATAGCTGAAATGATTATGATGCTGATCAAGTGATTACATGTTTATCTCTCGTTTTTCGGAAGCATAACCAACGACTGGCGAGAATCATAATAGTTCATTAACGTGATGCGTTCCAAGTATATTTGAAAAAATATCGAACCTTAGAAAAACACGACTTGGCAAAAAAAAAAACTTTTCAAGCCGAGCGAGGCTCGGTCGTCCAGGTACTATATATATATATATATATATATATATATATATATATATATATATATATATATATATATATATATATATATATATATATATATATATATATACTAGTTAGTTCAGATTGATTTTCTTGAGTTCAAAAAAAAAAATCATTTAAATAATAGTCTTACATTCTGATAGCAAAAACGAAACAATACGCCAAATATTCGCTTTTTTGTAAATTAAGAGTATCTGGCTTCCTCTATGTCACTTAACGAAACACACAAATGAAATAACTGCTGTCTCCAGTCATCAAGGTGTTAATGCAATAGTTTTAAAGTTATCGTAACTGTTCACGATTTTACAGTGCATCGAGGATTTAACTGGCTGCGTATACTTTCATTTTTCAACTATACATTTATGAGGAGTTTTCTTTTAAAACGGATTCATTATATCCACTTTTGAAAAAAAAAGTGTTTTCTTTCCCCATTTCAGAATCTCTAATCTCTGCACTTTAGAGCCAGAAGAACGTAAGTCACATTATGACAATTTTACAGTAGAGATGAAAAACTTTTTTACGCATGTAAAGGATGGGACACGCGCTCTTTTAATCCTGGTAAGAAACTGAAAAGGATTTTTTAAAAATAAATACGCTCGCATGATTCAATGCGAGAAAAAAAAAATCGCAATTTTCAGACTTACGTCCTTTTGGCTGTAAGGTACAGATTTAAGCCCTATCGACCCATGAATTTCTTTCTCAAAGTGGTTTATATCTACTGTTAAAACATGCGTAAATATGGTTTTACCTCCTACACTGTTAAAAATATCCGTGAAACATCGAACCAAAATCAGGAGGAAATTTGCTGGCCCTTCTGTTTGTGGAAAAAATGAATCATATAGCGGCGTTGTTTTTTTCCCGCACGAAGGTTGAAAGCTGAAACCTAGAATGAGACTCGCTCGTGCAAAAGACTAGTGCGAGGTTGAACCAAAATATTGATCGGTTGAGCGCGGGTGGATAGCATATGGTAAAACAATGAAATGGTTTTATTTAATGCGAAGGTTTAGAGCGTGATCGAACTGTACTTTGGCCCAACTTTAATATTAGAAGCCAGTGCGTAGTTTAACATACTATTATTTTGTTTTTAAGTATTTCTTTTAAGTTTAAGTCTTTATGTCCATCGCCTATTTCTCGTCAGGTATTTTACAGCAAATAAGAACCTATCCCTTATTTCCCGGTACCCACTCATTCACTTCCATATCAAAAGGGCACATATCCAAATTTGAATTTGCTACTTTTAATTCAAAAGTAATAAATAAAATAGCGGAGCGAAGCACTGGCTGAGCATTTCCAATCAAGCGTGATACTAGTCCGTATTAAGAGATCGCAGCATCTTGCGCCTTGTGCAATTCTGTTATCAGTTAGGCAAGAACGATCTCAAATTGTGATTACCAAATCACATTTCACAAGCGATCCACCGCTTGAGAACCCGTTGAACTATTAAAGTTAACATAGCCAGGGGTAAAAATCTGTAAAGAAATGCTTAAGAAAACCAGATAATGATCAATAAGCAAATTAAATGTAACGCAAGCCAAATTTTTGATTAGCCTATTAGAAAAATAAGGTGAACAAAGAACATACCACTAGTTGTAAATCAACTAAAAATGCAGCGAAAAGGGCAACAGATTATCCCAAGTAATTTATAAAAATAAATTAAAAATGCTTATGCTCATACTTACGTTTACCTTATCATTAAAAAAAAAAGCAATTTACGTTTTTCTTAAACGCAGAAGTTTATGGGAAATCCTTAATACATTTCCCGCTTTCTCTTAATCTACGAAAAATCTAAAATCCAAGTTTTTATAATAATGTGAAATTATTTTAATCGATGAAAGCCGGTAAAGCTCTCATCTCGCAGATGTGAATAATCGAAACAATATAACAGAAAACAATCGTTGCTCAAACTGCAGCGCGAGATTAAACTTTCATCAAAGAATTTTAATTACAAAAAAAAGAGAAATAAATGGTAAGAAGTAAATAATGTTTAAATAAATTTATACTTCGTTACGTTAAAATGCTTTCTTTCATAAATTTAGTGCTTTTAGCTTTGTGTCAGTATTTAATGGGTATGTGAGTTTTATCCATTTATAAAACAGAGAACTTAAATGTATTCATGATAGAACTGAGTTTTAAGTTTTCACATTCTACATGAGTTTAAATTAATGTTTTTAGCTGTGGTTTTAATTACCAGTCTTCCTTTAAAAATATACTTATTCGTAGAAACTATAATATTAAATCTTGAGTGAATATCAATGCATTTTTTTTCTTTGAACCTATGACGAAGTTTTTATCTCAATGAAACTTTAACTTAATTTTTTAGAAATTATCTAGTTGACAAAACTCACAATTGGTGTTAAAACAAATGTTTTTAAATACAATTTTAGAGACGATTGTGAATAATGAAAACTACCGTAGTTCATTTAATCAATTCAAGTTAAAGTAACATTTTACTCTTAAAATGTGTGTCTTATTAAAATAAGTTTAATCAAATGCACAATCAGCGCATTTTTTTTTTTTTTTGCTGAATAGAAGGTCCAGATTTGAAAAGAAAAATTATGCGAAACATTAAACTACTTACTGGGAAGAAGCCATTGTTGTTCATGGGGGTTTCCTGAAACAAGGTTAGCATGATTTAAATAAATTGATTTAAATCATGATAAAAACCTAGATTTAAATCAGTTATTTTTCTTTTTAAATCATTGATTTAAATCATTTTTTTTAGTTTGGACTTAATTTTTTAAAGACTAGAACAAAACATTAATCCATGTATTGCAGAGTGCATTCCGAAATACTCATCTAACCTAAGGCTTGGTATAATAGTGAAGGCGGCACTGCATTTGATATTCCTTTACATGGAAGATGTATTTCCTACACTGATTGCTTTTAATCATACATAACAAATTGGTCAAAAATAGTAAAAGTATGACCGTAAAAGTATGAATAAAAATACATCGAGAAAATATAAGCTCTGATATCAGAAGATTAGTAAAGGACTTAAATATTAAAAGAAATGCGGAACATATGATTAAAGTTTTAAAACCCATTGCTCATGCTATAGATAAAATTCTAAAAAGAGGACTGTTCCCTTGCCGAATGCATGTGTCAATGGAAAATTTTGGGTAAAACTTTAGAAAATGCGTTGCATAATAACCAAATAGTTGACACCACGAAAGATACGAACAAGCAATTTATATATGCCATTGCGCAGGAGATTCATTAAGCTCCTCTGTCTTAAAACGAAATGAAATTTCAATTAGTGTGGATAAAAATACTCAAGGTTTGTAATTTATTAAAGAAATTAGCAATGCCTGCACTGTGATGTCCGGGCTAAGAAGTTAAATGAAGTCTATTGAACAAAACAATCTAAGCCCCCCCCCCCACTACCCTACTAATGTAAATGATCATTTTCTTCAACTTAATGCGTACACACCTATTCAAAAGACCTATTAAAGTATCTCTGGAATTTAAAACTATTCGTCAAAACATATAAAAAGATTAACAGTAGTTTTAAAACTCAAAATAATCCTTCAACTATACACTTCATCACTTGACGCGCAAAGAAACCACGCTACTGTAACCCTGTCCTTTAGCGAGTGAAGCAGTTTTTAGCCTACTTTCCCAGTAAAAGTCAGAAAAAGAAGAAAAAAGCATGAAAGAAGGCTTAATGCATCTTAAAAATATCCCGAAAAACAAAAAAAAAGTCAAAAATAGATAAAATAGTTAGATAAATATTGAAAAATTAAGAATTGGAAAGTAGGGTATTATTTAGATGGGGGAAAATGTCTGTCGGTCTGTCTGTCTGTCCCCCCCCCCTAATAACTTTTGAATGAATAGTCCGATTCGAACAAACAGATATATCCAAACCTTGTCAGTATTGGAGCCAATTTCGAAACAAGAAGTGGCCCATTTCCAAAATCAGCATTGATCGATAAGAATGTAACACCTACAATGACCGAATATGACTGTTGGGGTTCATTTTATGCAATGGGTGGTAGAGAAATCACCACAGAACCAGAACTCCAGTTTATACACTAAATAACAACAGCCGTAGCTTCATCCGCTGGAATAAAAAGATTATGCAATGGGTGGTAGAGAGATCACCACAGAACCAGAACTCCAGTTTATACACCAAATAACAACAGCCGTAGCTTCATCCGCTGGAATAAAAATATTATGCAATGGGTGGTACAGAGACCACCACAGAACCAGAACTCCAGTTTATACACCAAATAACAACAACCGTAGCTTCATCCGCTGGAATAAAAAGACAGTTATCATCTTTTGGTTTTGTTCACTCTAGTCTTCGTAACAATTCAGGAGTGGACAAATTATCGAAACTACAGTTTTTATACAGACAATTAAATACTCGGAATTCAGTTTTAAAAAATGTTGCAAGAATTGCTATTTTTTTTTCCTTTTAACGAAAAGTTCACATTAAATATTTAATTTGTTCTTTAAAATTTCCTTTTATTTAGTTTGAATTATCCAAAAAAAAAAGAATGCCTTTTGGTTAAAAGATAGAAATAAATATTTAAATTTAAATAGAATATTTTGTGTAGATTCTATCTATTTGAGTAGAATATTCCGAACATTAAAAAAGTTTATTTCTTATAACAAATTGTTTCTCTCATTTTCCAAATATATACGCAATTAATTCCACGCATATAAATACAATAAATTAAAATCAAATAAACCTGATTTAAATATAAAAAAGTCTTTTTTTTTCAATTTAATCAAATGCACAGTCAGCGCATTTATTTATTTATTTATTTATTTTTGATAAGCGGGTTCAGATTTGAAAAGAAACGAGCTAATGTGCGCATCACATGACTTCCTTTTACTCCAATTTAATGTAATTTCCTCAATACTGGCAATTTTAAGGTGATTCAATAGTTTACTCTCTAAATATCACCAACAGTGTCCAAACCGAAACAGATTTTTAAAAAAAATCACCAAATTTGTAAAATTTGCAACTAAAAGACTGGCGATATATCGCCAAATGTCCGCCAAATTATAACAACACTCGAGCTTACATCGAAATTAACAATAATTTCCCCAAAAAGGGACATAAGACCCCTTTAGAAACACCCAAGGAAGTAAAAATATGCAAAATATTAAGCTACTTTCTGGAAGGAGCCATTGTTGTTCATTGGGTTTTTCTGAAATCAGATGATCGGCAGTTTACATTATTTGTAATAGTAAGTATTATTGAAAAAATTCTTTTTTGCACGTAGTTATGCGTCTAACCTACCCAATTTAAAAACAAATCTCAAGCAGTTTTTCAAAAAAAAAAAAAAAAAATGAAATGAAACTATGAATAAGTTATTTGGAACATTTTTGAATTCTATCTTCTAAGAAATTATCTTGATGTTTTTACTATGTTGATTGTCGTAGAATGTAAGCTTAAAGTAATCCAAATGACTTGAGATTGTAAAGACGTTAAATCTTCAGATTTTTCATAAAATTATGTTTTGAAAAAAATCTAAACTAAAAATATCATATAAAATATCAATTCCAGAGCTTCAAAATATCATATCCTTCAAAATATCATATGAAAGTACATTTCAAATAGTTAAAATATCCTGCAAATTGCAGTTATGAATTATAGATGTTATAACACATTTCTCTTATTCGCCAAAACCATTTATATAAGTAAAAATATAAATGCGAGATTATAGTAAACATATCGCTTAAGTATTTTCATATAGGTGTGCTTCAAGGTATTTTTGCAAATTCCGAGTACTAAACGAGCTGTTGTGTGCATCACATGACTTTCTTTTACTCCACTTTAATGTCATTTCCCCATTACTGGCAATTTTAATGTGATTCAATAGTTCGCTCTCTAAATATCACCAACAGTGGCCAAATTAAAACCAGATTTTTAAAAAAAACGCCAAATTTGTCTTCCAAAATTGACTTACAGTTCTTGAGTTATGCGACATACATACGCACATCCGCCCGTACATACATACGTACATACAGAAGTCACGAGAAAATTCGTTGTAATTAACTCGGGAATCGTCATTAGGGGATATTTCGCGTGTCTATACGTTCTTAGGCACTTATTCACGTATGGTCGAGTCAAAAAGAAAACTCAACATTCAGTCGGGGATGAGCAAAATATAATTAAGGTCGATTTTTGAGTAAAAGTTTTTCGTGAATACAATATTTTCTTTTTTGTAAAAGGAAGCAAAAAACACTTTCGTGGGAAAAACGTATATAAACTTCAAATATGTTTTACTCGCTCTAAAATGTATGTATCCCACTCTGATTTTAACTGGAATATTCCTACAGATAAGTTATGCAATGTTGTTCTTGGAAATTTTTTGGTATGCATAGAATAATATTTTTTTTTAATGTAGTGCAGTATTATTAAATATATATTTATTAATCAACTATATATTTTTACTTTCTTCTATATCTAATATATAGAAGAAAGTATTGGATTCGTGCAAATTTTCGAATTTCGAATTTTGACGGATTCGAACGTTTTTAGATGTGCTGAGTCCATTTCGACTATTTTTGGAAAATGTCTGTCTGTCTGTGTGTGTGTATGTGTGTGTGTGTGTGTGTGTGTGTATGTGTGTGTGTATGTGTGTGTCACGTCTGGGTGTGACCAGTTTTTGTGGCCGCTCTACAGCAAAAACTACCGCATGAAATCGAACGAAATTTGGTACACATATGTGCCCCTATGTGAACTTGTGCCCATTGGTTTTTGGCGCGAATTCGTCCAAGGGGGGTGGAGCAATGGGACGTTTTTTGAGTTACGCGTGATTGCTATTCCTCAGGAAGTAACTGGCGGAATCAAAGAAAATTTGGTCCATATGTTGCCAGTAACAGGAACAGGTGCTGATTCAATTTTGGTGTCAATAACTCAAACGGGAGTTGAGCTATAGAACGTTTTTTGTCGTCAATTGTGACTGCTGTATCTCAAGAAATAATGAACGGAATGAAAGAAAAATTTATCGGCCAGTAGCCCTTAAAGGGTATAAAAGCTGATTTTATATTGGTGTCAATAGCTAAAAAGGGGGTAGCGCAATCGCCCGTTCTTTTTTTCCATTGTGAGTGCCCTATCTCAAGAAGTAATGCTACGTTCTGGTTGAAATTTGGAATATATGTGAATCCATATGTAAACAGGCTTTGGTTCAATTTTGACACCAATCGCTCCAAGGTGTTGGTTTTTTTTTTTTTTTTTTTTTTTTTGAGCAATCACGATTGCTTATTGTTCTCATTTGACCGTCTTTTGGTGTCCGTGCCTTTTTCAGCTCCCACCGTCACCTGCAGGTGCGACTCCGTCCCCCGGTAGCCGCTACAGGTCGGTGCCATCCTACACACATGCACGCTCATACACTACGCGCTCACACACATACACACAGGTCTACGCACACACAAAAACCTACACATACACAACTAATACACACGTCTCCGTTCAAGAAGAGAGGTAGACTTGGAGGGACAGCAGCCGTGACTAGAAACAAGTGAGTAGGGTAGTAACCAATGGGTAGGGTCTTGTCGCAACTTGTGATTGCGAAAAACATAATTTGAATTCAAAATTACAGAATTCAAATTAATTTTTATGTTTTTTTTTTGCGAATAAAAATAGCTTTATTAATGCAACAATAAGAAAGATAAATCGTAATAGATTGTCGTCTGCGTATTTCTCGTGATTTTAATTGTATGGAAATGATCGGAAATATTATCTCAATGATTTAAAATTTTTAACTGTTGCCATCTTATATTTGTTAACAAATAAAATATTTGTAATTAATTCAAGCAAGGCTTTAAAAATAACTTTCAGTTTTTGCATGTGTAATTTTGTTTATGTTGGGAATATTGCTTCCTCGTCAAGCATGGGGAAGGATCAGAAAAAAAAGAAAAATATAGAAGAAAGTTTCGTGATGGCCACAACATACTAGTTTTGTAATATTCTTCCAAATGCAAGCATATATTTTATACAAGTTTTTCGTTCAATATTAGAATTTAATATTACTTTATCAGTTATTTAAGATAAAATTACGATAATGCTTAGGTATGTAATGAAATATTTTCTTTAACCTGAAAAAAAAAAGGTTACAAGTGTTAACTTCTTTGCAAACATCAACTTGATAAACAATAGAGTGGTAGAGGACATAAAATGACATTTATTTTCACCATATTATGCATATGTAGCTTCTTTTTTTTTTTTTTTTTTTGTTCAATTTATCGATAATGTGTGATGAAGTATTAAATAACTTTAGTAATGCTTACCTTGAAAGGTAGGTACTGACATGTTCAAACACTGTAAATTTGTAATACTTAAACTTATTAAACGCTTTTGCAGAAATCGCAAAACATTTTTGATTTAGACTTCATTGAAGTTAAGCCTCAAACTAAAGTGATCTGTTAGATTCAGAGCCTAACTTCTAACAAAAAAAAAGTTTAGGAGTCCTAATACACATTAGAACTTATATTTATACGAAAGTAAATGATTGTTAGCATTTAAAAACGTTAAAACGTTATGAATAAAAACTTTAATCACTGCTTGGGCATACTGCCATGTGTGGCCATCTGTAACTAAGCTCAAAATCTATTTTTTCTTTTTTTTAAAGTTTTACCTTTTACAAATTGATAATTAATATTCAAATGATAGATTTAAGTGACACTTTTTCAGAGTTTTTCAAAAATGTTTCCCTCATACAAACAACAACAAAAGTTTGTCTTTAGATAAAACATGCTGCAAAGAACAGCCGGAGGACAATCACTCGATTTTATTACGAATTCTGTGTTCAACATACCAATTGTCGTTTCAGCAAGTTAAAATGTTAACTCAAATTGAATCTAAGTCCGGATAAATTCCACAACTGTCCCAAATTACTACATAGTGATTTGCGGTAATTTTACGTATAAATTTCATATTACATGTAACTTTAATACAGAAACTCCATTTGTGAACGTACTCTTTGAGAATTTCCACAGAATAGCTTTTTGAATTATATTTAAAAAAAAAAAAAACTATAGTTAAATCACTGATATTGAGCTAAACATTTTTTTATTGACTCATTAGCTTTTTTTTTTTGTAGAAAAATCTGTTTGGAGTTTACTTATGCGTACATCTTTTTTTTAATTGAAATTAACCATCTCTTTGGATGCAAAACTGCTAATGAAAAAACTGTAAGAAAATCTGCTTTTATTTTGATGAGAAAAAAGGTAATGTAATATTTCTTAAATAGCATTTTTTTCACACATGAAGTAGCAAAATTATCCCCAGTTTCTGCGAGTTTCATTTGCTGGATAATTAATTTCAAAATCTTTCAAAGAGAATAATTAAACTTTTGACGCATGTAGCAACAATTTCTGTAATTAATAATTCACCTAACATAACATTTTCATTATCATCTCTTGAACGTAATAACAAAGGAAGTGCATTAGCATATTTTAATATTCACCAATCACAGGCGCGTCATTCCCGCATATAAACCGGAAGCATATAGCGTACGTTTGATTTTTTTAAGTTTTGTTTTATGTTTTTGAAAAATTAGCACGACCCGAAAGAAGGGTTAGGAAACAATGCTTTGGATGTGAACCACAAAAACGATACTTAACTTTAAAGTTTTACTATTTGCTTTTTTTCCCCCATTAATACTGTCGCCATTTTAGTTGAGGGAGTATCATGCTGATAAAAATATTTTTGCATGAGAAACTGGAAAATGCTTAAAAAAGTTATGAATAATAAACTTGAGCATTGCTTGGGCATACTGTCATGTGGCCATCTGTAGCTCAGTTCAAAATCGATTTTTTTTAGATTTTCCTTTTTTTTAATTGGTAATTTATGTTCAAATAATAGATTTAAGTCAAACGGTTCTGAATCTGACGTTCTGAATCTAACGTTCTGAAATCTGAAAGAGCCAAGTTGAGACTACGATCCTGAATAGACGAATCCTGAATGAAATATAAACTATAAACATTAAATTGTTCTCCTTAGAGTTGGTTAAAAAATGTTCTTATTTGGGGAACGGGTAACGCTGAAAAACAAGCGACACTTTTCTCCGGTGATGAGTATAAGTCCTTACGTGCTTAAATTAAGATACATTGATCGGCAATATGCAGTAAAAGTAAAAATTTTGGTTAGGCTGACCACCAAAATCTTCCTAGCTGCACCCGCGCGTACAAGTGGTTTTAGTATGAAAAAGTTTTAAGATTTTTGGGTCACTAAATTAGCTGTTTCACTGCTGCTGCACTGTATCTGCTAGTGACTTAAGAAAAGAAAAATGGTTAATAAGAATGAAGTGATGGTTATCTTGCATATCGTGTTCACATTTTGTTACATTTTTACATCCTGATTCACATATCAAAAGAAGTATTTTTTCACTCTTCATTTCTTGAATATTAGTTTATTTTCAAATATTCAGCTTTTACTTTCTAAATTGAATTTAGTTCAAAAAGGAAGACAAATCATAAAATGCACATAGGTATATCTTAAAAAGAAATTATAAATGACCTTTCTAGAGTTCTCATAGAAATTTATTCTATTTTTACTTCCTTTTACAAAAAAGGAAATATTGTATTCGCGAAAAAAATTTCACTCAAAAACCGACCTTAATTTCTATTTTTCTCATCCCCGAATGAATGTTTAGTTTTTTTTTTCGACAAGACCACACGTGGATATATGTCTAGGAGTCTACAGACACCCGAAATATCCATTTTGACGACCCTCGAGTTAATTAAAACAAATTTTCTCGTGACGTCCGTATGTATGTGCGTATGTGTGTATGTACCTCGCACAGCTCAAAAACAGTATGTCCTAGAAAGTTGAAATTTGGTAGGAAGACTCCTAGTGGGGCCTAGTTGTGCATTTTCCCTTTTGGTTGCTTTCGGATGTTCCTAAGGGGGTCTTTTGCCCCATTTTTGTGGGAAATCATTGTTAATTTCGATTTAAGCTCAAGTGGTGTTATAATTAGTCGGACACTTGGCAATATATCGCCAGCCTTTTGGTCGCCAAGTTTTGTCGCCCAAATTTTTTTTTTTAAATTTGGTATCTATTTGGCTATTGTTGGTGATATTTAGAGAGTAAACAATTGAATCACGCTAAAATTGCCAATAATGGTGAAATGACATTAAATTGGAGTAAAAAAAAAGTCATGTGATGCACACACATCAGCTCGCTTTTATGATGATAATTTAAATTCAAAATGAGGAATTTCATTTTTACCATTTTAATATTCCAAAAGCACACATTGTTAATAGTAAAGTACTTTTTTTCATGCTTTTACTTATATACACAATCACACTCCGAAATCAGCATTTATGTAATTTGCTTCGTTGTCCGCTTAGTTAATACAGTAGGGAAACATGGGACAAAATGAAATAGCGGGGCAAAGTGAAATTTTGAAATATTTACTTTGCTTTTAGCTCCACCTATCAGGTACTATTTTAGCTATATAATACCATATGCAGTCTTTTCCATTCAGGAAAAAAATACCGCTGAAAATTAAAGTATTTGGTAATACAGGAAATTTGAAAAATTTGATACTCATATTGTAATATTTTATTGTAAGTCAACAATTATTTGTGTTGCTATAAAATGCTAAAAATATGTTATTATCATTTGAAATATTAATTAAGATCTAATATTCAATGCAGCAAAAATTTAGTTAATATTGAGCTTATTTGTATTTTAAACAAATTGTTCAATTAGTCAAGTACATACGGCGCAAAGTGAATGGGGAAAAGTGAAATAGTTTGTTTCATTTACTTACTCAATCATTTAATCTAAATCACTAACATTTTCATTTATTAATTAATCCATTTACATTCCTTTATTTACTAATTCACTTATTTATTCACTCGTTCAATTATTTTCTTATTTATTCATTATTTTAGTCGCATATTTTTCTTCACATATCAATTGATTTATTCATTTAATTATTCATTTTTTGTTTCATTATCTTTTCCTTTTTTCATTCAAACACTTATTTACTGATTAATTTCATCAAAAATATGTTTTATAATCAAATAGAAAATATTTCATTGGAAAAATATTTTGTTTTTCACTTTGCCCCATAAAAAAAGGTGAAAATTTTCCACTTTTTTTTGAAGACTCAAATTTACTGCAAATAATTAAAAATACTGCTTTATCGCATGTTTTATTATTAAATACGATGTTTTTTCTTTACGTACTGTATTTTTCAAAAAGAAATTTCCGATTTGTTCATTTTAAAAACACGCAGCCATCTTAACCATTTCACTTTGACCCACATTCCCCTACTTGGTTGTTTTGGATAGCTACATGTTATGCCATTTTTTTTTCTTTCACGAAACATTCTTCGAATTTAACTTGGTTGAATTTGTAGATGTTTCTGAGAAAAAAAGGTGAGGAACCGAATGCCATTTCCATCTCATCGAAAAACATCCATGGTTCATAAGGAAGTAAATATTCAATATTCTTAGTTTTAGATACAGCGAGTTTTCAAGATAAATTACTGTTAGCAATTTTCTTCGTTATTTAATCTTACATACCATGCCAACTTCAGCCTTTTCCCTTTTTGTCAGTTCTAAGCATTCACTAATTGTTCTCCTATTTTGTACCACACAACATTTCTCACTTATATCTTAAATCAAGTCAAAATCGTATACGTAGGGGAAGCTGCTGTACTCACGGACGGTTGTACCTACGGTCGCTGGTCGGGAAATTTCGGGTGTCATCGAGAGAGGTCCTAATTGGGTTTCAACATGTGTATCACAGCCCTCTCCAGTACCCCAGGAAGTTTCAACGCCATCAAACAAACATTTAAGATTCTATCACTTTTTTTTTTTTTTCAGTTTTAGTAGGATCTAAGTAAAAAAAAAACGAACAATTTCTTTTTTTTTTTTTTTTTTTCACCCGTCGTGGATTGTATTATTCATTTTTGTTTTAAGTATCATGATTCCCTATGTTTTGAAGGTTTTGTTTCTGATTTTTAATGTTGTAAAACTGTGGTCCTGTTGATGTGACTGGCTTGCAAAACCAAAATGGCGTACCTTTGTACCCAAGGACACGTAACCATATGTACCCACGGACTGCAATTTTTAGTCTCCTTGGGTCACACGTGAGTCTTCTTACAATGTGAAGAACCTCAAAATGGTTTTTTGTCATCAACGTCCGAAATTTGCTTTCAACAATGATGATGAATTTGAAGTAGAGCTGAAGTGTTGAAGTAACCCCCACCTTTTGTAGGATCTACAGACCGACAATCTCGCCTGTTTTCATTTGAAGTCGACTTTTCTAGATTTTTGGGAACAAAAGCACTTATCCGCGGGGTGAACGGGGTGTTGTACCCACGGACAAAAAAGATGGTTTTTAAAAAAATTGTTTTGAAGTTGAAAGCTTTGAGATTTTCACTTGACAAAAATTGCCAAATTAGATGATAAGTTGTAGATTCTGCCAGAAAATTTTTGCGATCGATTATCCATTCCTAGAGACCAGCAAAAATTGAAAAGTAAATTTTGTCCGTGAATACAGCAGCTTCCCCTATGCATTAGGATGGTTTGAAAATCGATTCTTTATTTCGGAATCGCGTAACCTCTCAAAAGTTGTAGTTTAACATCCTCAGTCGGGGAAAAATAATTAAAAAATTATAAGCTGACATCTTCAGCTCGCGCATGAGGCTAAAAGTTTGAAAAAATATTCGAATGAATTGAATTTTTCAAAAAATAATAAAATTATTGTATATTTTTATAACTCAACAGCTATAAATTTTCAGTTAGCGTAGTTTGAACCTAAAAAAAATATGTTATAGCTTTTACATAAGATCTTTCGTTGGCGCATACGCCTTAATTTGGGCTAAAACCTTCTGCTCAATCTAAGGCGTGTGCGCAACATAAAGATCTAAAGTAAAATCTGTAAAATATATTTTGGGTTCAAACTACGCTATATACTGACAATTTATGGATGCTGCATTATGGAAAAATACAAAAAAAAAAAAAAAAAAATTATAATAATTTTAATGTTTTCTGAAAATTTCAATTTTTAACATAATTTTGGAAATATTCAGCCCCATGCGCGAACTGAAAATGTCAACCGGGTTTTTTTTTATTATGTTTTCCCAATTGAGGACACCTTTTGAGAGGTAACATGATTCCGAAATAAAGAAATTGATTTTTTCGAACCACACTATAATGCATGTTCTCTCACACATACCCACACACACACACACACACAATCTATATGCGTTTCTAAGAACAGAATGTTGACAATGAACTTTTAAACATAATCTTGGAAAACTATTTCGACTTTTTATGAGGTTACTTGAATTTCAAAGTACGGATCGAAATGTTATTTAGATAGTCAAATTCGCTGAACCTGAAACATTACCCGACTTTGCGGAACACACTTTCCACTAGAATAGAATTTAAACACTTAGGGAGGAATATGGTCTCTTTATTTACTCAACCAGACCTGAAACGGTACATTCTTTTCAAATTTTTCGTTACATTCTTTTTGAATTTTAAAGGGTTTTGCAGATTCTTTTCTATTATGTTCCTCGTGTGCCAATAGCATTTATTTATTTCTTCATAAACAAGAGAGGTATGAATTTCTAGAATATCGGTTCTTTCCAAATGTCGAATCGTACTGAAACGGGAATACAAATGTAATGTGTAGTAAACACAGGGACATAAAATGTGCGTCTTCTATGTATTTATTTTTCACTGAGAACCAATATAGTTATACTTTGAAAACGTGATAAAGTGGCACAATTCATTATGTTCTTAGAATTTTGCTTTCTAAGAATAATGTAAAAATGTCTTTACTTTCTCTGAAAATGCTTTTAAATAAAGATTTTATTGGAAACTGAATTCGAAGCTTATGTATTTTTTAAGGTATTAGAACACACGGAATAACAAAAGAGCTAGAGCGCACGCTAATTTCTATTTCGGTGGCACTGTTGAGAGCGGTTTTGAACGGCACTGTTGAGCGAGGTTTTGAACGGCACTGTTGAGCGAGGTTTTGAACGGCACTGTTGAGCGAGGTTTTGAACGGCACTGTTGAGCGAGAGCTGCGGTCTAACTTTTCGCCAAGAATGATGATACAGATCTCAGTCCTTATTTGACCATCTTTTTATCATCATGTTAACAGTTCCTTTATGTTTCACGCATAGACTAATAATAAGAGTAGACCGAGTTTTCCCAGACTTGCAGTTGAAAAAATTGGTTCATGGATACATCATGTGACTGGTGGGAGACTTGGCGAAAACTTTGGCAGCATGGTTGCTAGATGGCAACATTATCTATAGTTTGGCACTTCGACATGTATTTTAAGACGTAATGTGTTTTCATTATAATTTTTTCCAGGTGCAGAGACCGAACTGTTTTTCTTTTAGTTATGCATTATTTTGACATTAGTAATTAGTTTTTGATCACAGTTTTCAGTAACTTTTATTTTATTTGGAACTGCTACGTCAGCGTTGGCATGAACGTAATGGCGTAAACGTTTTGCGTTAACGCAAAAATGTACTAATCGGTATCTTAAATTGAAATTGTAGGTAAAAATCTTACCGTTTGCCGATTCTTTTTGGGCGCTTGCATCTTTAATTGCTTAGAGAGTTATTGATATTGATTAAAGAAAATGCACAGTACTATCTAAACGAAAAACTCACTATATTAACAAAATATTTACAACTTAGAATAACAAATTTACAAATCGGACTCCCAAAAAGATCATTCTTCCGTCCGTGTTCCATCGATTCTATTTATTTTATTTCTCGTGGGCGTTGATTGTCTGCTACGATCAACGCCCGCGGTTGCTAGGATATCCACCAGTCACATGTTTTGGTTTATGAGCAGCAGAAGGGTTGCAATAGCTCGGTCTATTCTTATTATTAGTCTACGGTTTCGCGGTCAAAGGAGCACGCGGTTTAGAGAGTGCTCTATGGTCCAGTCTGTATTATTAGAACTATCAGGTAACAATCAACACAACCTAGGTTTATATTCGCAACTCATTTCTTGTAAACGAAGCTAAAACTGAGTCTCTTGTCACACTGCAGTGAGCTATTATTTTTACATTCTTATGTGTATTTAAATGGAACAAGTTCTGTGTGATATAACGACACCTCGGTTATGACATCCAGATATTGCTGATCCGTCCTTGTTTAGACTCATCAGTCCGGCATAGTTTAAAACAGGGCTTGAGTAAGATGTTATTTCATTAAAGCTGATTTTCCCAACAAAATGGTAAATAAAATTAATTTAGCACACCACCGACAGTTGGCAAAATGGTGCGGTTCAATTCGTCAAGTAAAGGCAAAGCTTAGGTACAAAGCAGTAAGTTACTGCCCTTAAGCTAAAGCTAAGACGGAACTACATGCGATGTACCAGTTTCATCCTTGATTGAGCTTATCAGTCTGGGATAGACAATATATACTGTTAACTATAACCTGGATGAAGGGCGGTAACCTACTTCTTAAGGAACAAGTTATATTTATCATAGTCAGCAAAACATTAACTATGGAAGAACCATAATTAATGGCAACCATGTATGGAATGGCAACCATACTGTAATGGTTGCCATTACAGTAATATAATGTTGCCATTCATTATATTACTGTAATGGCAACATTACAGTAATATAATGAATGATTAGTAATTAAGAAAAACAATATAAAGATACAATTTTAGGCTTGAGAAACTTAAGTTTTCTATTTTTCTACTCATTCTGTTAAACGTATAGTGCGTCCTAATTATGTAGTTAATAATTGAAAAGTAATTACTTTTCATATGTTGAATATCTTTTATTTTGTAACTATTTTCATATTTTTCTCTTAATTTATAGAATGTATTTCGTTTAATGAACACTGAATATTATACTTTCGAGCATATGTCGTTTTACTTAAGTCCCTTGATAAACTTATAAACTATGCTTTATTTATGTTTTCTTACGAAGTAAAGGAACATAAAGCATTTCAGTTGCGCTCAAGTTGTAGAAAATTCAGTAAGTTACCGCCCTATATACCAGGGCTAAGGCAGAAATACATGAAATACACCGCGGGTTCAGTCAATTCCAGCCGAGGACTGCAGCTTCGTGCTTATTAGCACTCGTACTAATAAGCACGAAACTGCAGTCCTCGGCTGGTATTGACTGAGGTGGCGGTGTATTTCATGCATTCATCAGTGCCTGATACTTGAATTTCCATTTCGAAATGAACAGCTAATACTTTTGCCTGTGATATTGTAAAGCTATTGCTAGATTTAAGTTACAGTGAGACAATCACACTAGTAGCCTTAGTAGTTGCTGCTATTCAGCATGATTTAGAAAAAAATTTCAATGAAAACCTACCTAAAAAGTTATCTTTAAACGCGTTTTGCTCAAAACTTGAAAATGTCCACTTAAATCCCTTTGCTTCTCACTGCCTCATATGGCTAAGTAACTGCGCGGATTTATATTAAGAGTTTAAAAGCTTTCATTTAAAATAGTGTTGAGAGAGATAAAATTCAATTTTCTTCTAAACTTCTAGAAATTGAATTACAACGAAATGGAAAAAGAAATATTTTAATGAGCACCACTGTGTACTTTAATGAATACCTTTTACGTAATGACGCATTCAACAAATGTAATAAAGTATAAATTTTGGAGTTCCGAGTTCGTAATGAACAATTCTTCTACAAAGGAATTAATATTCTAGACATAATTGTAATCTTCATCATGTAATAACATTTTGTCATTCAAATACTTAACTATAAAAGAAAGAAAATTGAGTCCAATTAAGAGAGAAATAAAGGAAAAATTTATGAAATACGTAACAGACCGTAGAATAAATTCGATTTAACCACCAGATTATTTCCATCAGGTGAACAGCAAATAGAAAAATGCGATTTAGTAGTTCAAAGAAGGAACATGGTAGAAAAAATGAAAAAAGAACAACCATTTCGAATGTTCCCACCTTTTTTTCCCACCTAATATTCAATGTTCATTATTAACGAGCTGATGTGTGCATCACATGACTTCCTTTTACTCATATTTAAAGCCTCGGAGGGAGCAAAGAAACACTTTAAATATTTTCACCCCAAGTTTGTGGCGAACCGAAGCAGAGAAAACGCTTTATACAGACCAATTTTCGCAATATTGGCAGTTTTGATGTGATTCAATGGTTAACTCTCGAAATATGGCCAAATTGAAACCAGATTTAAAAAAAAAAAAAAATCCACCAAATTCGTCGCCAAGTTGGCGACAAAACTTGGCGATCAAAAGCTTGGCGATATATTGCCAAGTGTTTGCCAAATTATAGCACCGCTTGAGTTTACATTGAAATTAACAATGATTTTACCCCAAAAAGGTGGAAAAGACCTCCTTCAGAACATCTGAATGCAACCAAAAGAGAAGGTGCACAACTAGACCCTACTTGGAGTCTATGTACCAAATTTTAACTTTCTAGGACATACCGTTCTTGAGTTATGCGAGATACATACACACATACACACATACATACGTACATACGGACGTCACGAGAAAACTCGTTGTAATTAACTCGGGTAATGTCAAAATGGATATTTCGGGTGTTTATACGTTCTTAGGCATGCATCCACGTGTGGTCGCGTTGAAAAAAAAACTCAACATTAATTCAGGGGTGAGCAAAATGGAAATTAAGGCCGAATTTTGTGTGAAATTTTTTTCGCGAATACAATACTTCCTTTTTTGTAAAAGGAAGTAAAAAAGACATCTGTATTGCAATCACATTAATTTTTAGAGGTTTATTACACAGTAATATAATCAATTACGAGTTTTACAAAGTACTATAAAAAATAGAATCGCTATTTATATTCATCTAGCTATTTGCGTAAAAAAAGCTTTAAAATCAGATGTTTGGGAAAATCAAGGCAGAAAAAAATGCTTTGAATTAAAAACAATGTTTTACAATGCTTATTTCTTATAGTTTTCTTAATTATTGACTGGAAAAAATGGATTTGGAAAGAAAAGTACTGGGGTTATAATTGGCCAAAACCTACGTAGCAGTTTTTAAAATTAGGGTGATGATGTCGTGTCTATGATAATGTGCATTTATGTGGCTCCGAAGCTCTCGTAGACAGCCTTTGCAACTTCGACAGGCTTATCTGTATAGAGTAGGTTCACTTGATCTTCTAACGACCAAACGGCACGACCTTGAGGGTCACGGATTTTGACAAAATTCTAGCTATAGGTCCATTTCCACTAGGTATGAGCGCAGGTAAAGCGGTTTGACTGCATAGGCCCTGGTTTGGCTGCAACGAGGACCCATTGCGAGTTTGGCCATAGAAATGCAATGGCGTTTCCATTGCAATTTCAGACTTCGACACTGTGTTTGATCTCTCCCAACACCTTAGTCATCTTTTGTTAGTAAATTGAGTATAAGGGAGAACACGTATTTATTTATGGGTACTATCTAAGATATTTGAAAAGTCGAAACGATTTTTGTGTGTGTGTGTGTGCCATGTGCAATAAATCAGAGCTTTTTCTTCTCTCCCATTTTTGCTTATCAATGTGGGATTTCTTTGATAGCAGACGATAAATATCCAGTTAAAGTAAATGTTTTTATTAGCAAATGATAAATACTTATTACTAGCACACGATTAATATAAAATGAAAATAATTAGTTTCATTTGCAAATGATAAATATCCTATAACAATGTTATTTTGGCATTCAAGGTAAACATACAAATGGCTCATACTGCAGTACAATAACAGAAAAATGGATAAAACTGGTAATTTTAAAGGAAACTCCGTTGCATCCTGGGTCCAAATTATCAACTTCTGATCCCTGTTGCAGCCGAACTAGGGCCTATGCAGTCAAATCGCCTTACCTGCGCTCATACCTAGTGGAAATGGACCTATAGCTAGAATTTTGTCAAAATCCGTGACCCTCAAGGTCGAGCCGTTTGGTCGTTAGAAGATCCAGTGAACCTACTCTATACAGATAAGCCTGTCGAAGTTGCAAAGGCTGTCTACGAGAGCTTCGGAGCCACATAAATGCACATTATCATAGACACGACATCATCATCACCCTAATTTTAAAAACTGCTGCGTAGGTTTTGGCCAATTATAACCCCAGTACTTTTCTTTCCAAATCCATTTTTTCCAGTCAATAATTAAGAAAACTATAAGAAATAAGCATTGTAAAACATTGTTTTTAATTCAAAGCATTTTTTTCTGCCTTGATTTTCCCAAACATCTGATTTTAAAGCTTTTTTTTACGCAAATAGCTAGATGAATATAAATAGCGATTCTATTTTTTTATAGTACTTTGTAAAACTCGTAATTTATTATATTACTGTGCAATAAACCTCTAAAAATTAATGTGACTGCAATACAGATGTCTTTTTTACTTCCTTTTACAAACTAGTATGTTGTGGCCATCACGAAACTTTCTTCTATATTTTTCTTTTCTTTTTTTTTTCTGATCCCTTCCCGTGCTTGACGAGGAAGCAATATTCCCAACAAAAACAAAATTACACATGCAAAAACTTGACGACTATCCCAATGTCTGAATTATTGCAAAAGCAAAGCAAAGAGCGAAAATTGAAAGTTATTTCAAAAGCCTTGCTTGAATTAATTACAAATATTTTATTTGTTAACAAACATAAGATGGCAACAATTAAAAATTTTAAATCATTGAGATAATATTTCCTATCATTTCCTTACAATTAAAATCACGAGAAACACGCAGACGACAATCTATTACGATTTATCTTTCTTATTGTTGCATTAATAAAAATATTTTTTATTCACAAAAAAAAAAAAAAAATCAACACCTCTTGGAGCGATCGGCGTCAAAATTGAACCGAAGCCTGTTTACATCAAGTTCGTGCCGTTTGGTAGTAAGCCGATGTTAAAAAGTTTGGCCTGGATTGCTGGACAGCTGAAGATGTGTTTACAATACAGTGGGATGTCATCTGGGCAATGAGAGCAAAAGTTGGTGTAACAACGCTATCCGTCCGCAGAAATCCTCATCCCGTTTAAGTGATTTGTCCTAAATCTGGTTATTGTAGTCGACATGGCTCTGTCAGTTCAAATCCGGAATCGAGTTTCTGTTTCTATTCCTATTCCTATTCAGAGTCACAACTGACTACAACTGTATTTATGTCGAGGACTGCATACTAAGTGCCTTGCCTCCATTATTTTATATACCGATAGATGGCAGCACCATCACCGGATCGAACAGTTAATGAGAATTTAGAACTAGTCCAAGAGCTATTAGCTACCTGGTGCTAGCACCCCCAGAGGTATCGTTTCACTTCGAGGACATTGAGACCACGAGCATATTTAACGTCGCCCAGTCCCCTTTAATGACGACGGTGAGTCTTCGACCATCGAGGTTCGAACCCAGGACCCTCCGGCCTCGAATCCGACACTCTACAGATCGGGCTACCACGGCCCCAGTTTCTGTTCGCTTGTTGACCGATTAGTCTTCGGCCAGCAACAGCGTTGGCGTCAACGAGGGTTAGGGAGTTGGATGGCTGAGGAGTATAACGGATGCCTTTGCGTGCTCCTACCCCTTCTCGTTACCAAAAATATTAACATGAGCCGGTACCCATTGTAAAATGAAGGATCTTTGGGCAGCAATGATTTTGTTTGTGAGCTCAATGATCTGACGGCTAAGTTGACATTTGCCCTTCTGGATCGCTTGCAATGCTGATCTGCAATCAGAGGAAATGATGATGCCTCTGAAACTCTGGTCCTCCCTAGAAAGATAGAACTTCAGAGCGCTTTTGATGGCGACGAGTTCGCTTGTGTAGTTCGAGATGATTTTCCCAACAGGAATACCGTTGCATTCCTGCGTTCCTTCTGGTCCGGTGAAAAAGACTCCTGCTCCTCCTCTATCCAGATTAGAGTTGAAAGAGCCATCAGTGTAGGCGATCGTCAGATATTGAGTTGAGGTCGAGAGTTTCTCAATGGTATGGTAGCCTTTTTCTTTGATTATTTCTGTGGGCTAGCAGGGAAATTTGCTCATTAGCATCCTGATAACGGGAAAAATAATTGAAAAAATTATGAAATAACTTTGAAATCGCGCAAGAGCCCTCAAGTTGACAAAAAAAAAAAAAAAAAAAGAAAAGAAAAAGAAAAAATCGGCATTTTTTAAATACGTATATTTTTTTCAAAAAATAATTTACTTCATTTCTAATAGTATAAAAAATACATTTTGTAGTTATCGAAATGAATAGAAAAAACTTGGGGGCACAATGTTAATCATTTGAATTCGCGCAAAAAGCCTTAAAATACCATTTTTAAAGTGATGTTATTAAAAAAAATTTTAAGCTGACATAAAACTATAGAAATACTAGCAAAAATACCCGGCGTTGCCTGGGTCAGTAATAATTATTAGAAAAAATCGTTACTTGCTTTTGTTTTCTGTTTTAAGTGAAAGAATTTAAAACACATCTTTTTGACGTGATTAAAAATCGAGTTTCTTCCTTACCCATAAAACTAAAATAGCAATAAGTATAAAGAACAAAGTAGTATTGATTTAGAAACGAAAGCACTATATTTAAGCATATACAAATTTAAAAAACATGAAATTAATCTTCTCATGTTTAAAAAGATTAATCTGTTGATACTTTTTTTTAAACATGGAGTCTAAAACCTTCTCTGTATGGCTAATGAAGTACGAAGTGATTAAAAAAAAGTAGCTGCGCTCGTAATCCCCTTATACCTGCTTTAGTTATTTCGGGAAATTTCAATCATTGTGGCTCTTGGTGCGATTTTACCGAATTTGCGAAAGTCGTTTCGGGGTACCTTCGATGATGCTCCCCCATTCTTTCCTTACTTTGTAAAACGATATGATATTAATTTTCGTTACAGAGATATCGTCGCCAGATGCTGAGATATTTTTGGTCACCATAAAATGGCGCTAAACAGTTTCATCCGAAATGTTACCAAAATAAGTAATAAAATTTGGCGATTGTTTGAAATTGTGCAAAAAGGAAAATTAATGGAAGTTTTTGTGCTGTTTATGGATTTGCCTAATTTAGTTGCTGGATTATTTAACACAGTAAAAAAAGTCTTTTGAAAATTCTTTAATTGGCGATATTTTGTTTACATGGTGAAAGCTGAGAAACATTATGACGTAGTCTTCGGCTTCAAAAACAGCAACGTTGAAAAAACTGCCAAATGCATCAGCTACGGAAATCTTTCTGCAAAAATTTTGGCGATCTGCTGGTTGTTTGGATAATGAGTAAGTGTTCAATCAGCATAAATAATAATAAAAACCATTAATTACATTAAAGTTCCGTTTAAATGGAAAATCATCAGCCAAATCATGTATTATTTGCCAATCTTGTGCAAAAATCTTACTTCAAGATTTGACTTGAGAAAAGCCTTGAACAATCACGAAAAGCAAAGAAAGTCAACAATACAACAATTGTCGCTATCGACAGGGAGTTGAGATGATACACTAAATACTGTATTGAGTTGAGGAAAGCCTTCGAACATGGATCTAAAAAGCTCATAACTCGTTTTTTATTCTACTTAGAAATTTTGAACAGGTGCCATCTTCAGCAGAAAAATCAGAGCTTTCGATGGACATATAATGTAAATATGTGCAAGCATTTTTTCATCCCAATATTAGAGAATTTATACAAAAATTGTGTTTTATTGCCCCCTAAGGGGGTTTTACCCCCCATAACGGGACGAAAACTACCCTATGTGTTATTCTGATGCATAAGCTATATTATTGTAAAGTTTCATCAAAATCCGTTCAGTAGTTTTTGCGTGAAAGAGTAACAAACATCCATCCATACATCCATACAGACGAACTTTCGCATATATAATATTAGTAAGATACCATTAAACATCCATTATAATGTTTTACATACTTTTCTCCTATGCTGACACGACTCAGGACTCACGGGGGTCAAAGGGTGCATGTTCAATGGAAGTTTCAACGCAAGACTGCCAATTCATGCCCACTCAAATGAAAATGCATTTATTTCTCATAGCCGTGGTGGGGGGCAATGAACCACCTCCTGACCCCCTAAGTAATGAGCCAAATCAGGTGGCGGTGTCAGCAAGTCGAGTACAACTCACTACCCCACCCAATCAATCAACCAATTTCGGTGTGATTCATTATGCTGAAGTTCTACAAATTCTTACTTCGTATCAAATATTCTTGATCTGATTGTTATTTGCTATGAAAACCTTCTGGGTTTTCATGCTCGCAGTAGTTGCATGCAGCCTCTCTCACAACTGTTCTACATCTCTCTATCTTGAGTGTGGTATCGAATTTTCCAGTTGTAGCAGAGCTTTGATTTTCAATAAAGTTCAATGTCTTGTATTTCCATAATTGAAAACAATAATAGTGTTTATCAGCTTACACTTGAGCCGAGCAATAAGTTCAGGATAATCTGTGGCTTGAAAATTGATAAATGAAATCTTAAAGAATCTAACATGATGTACTTCTGGCGACTCACAAGTCTAGTGGCGAGCTCATCTCTCTACCTATTGAGGTTATTTTCAAATATTCGAGCTGTGGCAGGACATTGGCTTTCAAAGAATATTAAACATCCGTTTAAATGCTTTACTTATTTTTCCAAATATGTGAAAATGATTCAGGACTTACCATGTGTAGGTAGCTGCAGGTCGATTTCTCTCAACCCCTCCAACACCTACCCAATTTGTGTGTGATTTTTCTGTTGAAAGAAATTTTACCTTTTCGTTGAAATTTCCATACCCCGAGCACAGAAAAATTTTAACTAGTGATCCAGAATTAGCTGTTAAGAATATCCCTGGCTTTTCAGTTATTTCCAACGGTTAACTGTGCAAAACTGTGTGTGAGAACTTCATGTTCCCCATATTAGTGTAAACAAGTCCCATATTAGTGTAAACCCCAACAAGCGTAATGCAAATACTTGAAAAATTATATCTCCTGTTTGGTTTGGTACATAATACCATGATACCATGAAAGATGGTCCAAAGCATGTACTAAAGATCACTCAAGCAACAAGACATGTTTCGCATAACATTAAAAGAAATCCTTGATCCCGTCATTGATAGAAACTCGTTCGTTTATCATCCAGAGAATAGGATGTGGTGATGATATTGGACCACACAGAGCATAGCCGAGAATTAGGCTACAGGAGAATAATGAAAGTCTGAAATGAACCGCCAGTACGCCACGTTTGATTCTTCAAGCTTTCATCAATTAATTTTCAAGCGGCAGATTATCCTGAACTTATTGATTGGCTCAAGTGCAAGCTGATACCACTACCATCGTTGTCAAATATGGCAATAGAAGACTTTGCCAAATTAGATGATAAATTTTCATGAAATTTCGCACAAAATTAGTTTGTGGCATGGGGCACCTCAAATCGAATTTTAGAAAATTGGAATTTGTTCTTTTTCTGTTCCAATTTTAAGAACATTTTACCAAGCAAATTATTATACATGGACGAGTGCGGGCGCTATTACATATAAAAGTAAAAAAGAATTAAAGAATGAGTAATTTTGCTAATACAACACACTAAGATACCGACTTAAGCATATTTCTCTTCGTACGAAAAAAAAAACGTAATTGTAATTCATTCATTTTGATACATCTTAAGCATTACCAATATATATTTTTTAAATGTTTCATTTTTCAAACGATGCATATTCAAAGGTATCCTAAGGCAACCACTGTGAACATTAATCTGCATTTATTCCTTAAAAATAGAATTTTTTATCCTTAGGAAACCTTAATTGATGAATATGTTTTCAATAATACCCTGGATGACAACATCAAGATACATTTTTAGAATATAAAACGCACAAGAAATGAAATCCGATACCTTATGAAAATTTCTCAATAGTTTCTTCCCCTACTTTTGCAAAAGTATGACATTGATAAATGTCTTTTGGTCCATGTTTCGTAAATTTAACGTCAAAAGATTATCGATTCATTTCTTATTAAAAATCTTTCCCTAAAACTTCCCCATACTTATCATCAGACAACATTATTTTCTTCAGATTTTTCACGAGGAAAGTAACTGCTTCGAAAAACTGAACAGTACGGTCATTAGAATCAATTATTTGGAAAGTATTTTTACTTCCTTTTAACAAAAAGGAAGTACAGTAAACTCCCGATTATCCTTGAAATTGGGTGGCACAAGTGCCGCGGATAATAAAAATCGCGGATAACCGCAAAAAGACTAAAATGGGGGACAAATCAGGTAAAAATTGTCCTATCTCAAATTCCCTACTGTATTGATGCATAACACTTTCTGCAAACAGTGAAAATATACATAGAATACAGTACAAATGTTTTGTATTTTTGCACAACCGAACTTAACATCAATAACAAACAAGTGTATGTACGATGAAGAACGCACAAAAAAAAAAAAAAAAAAAAAAAAAAAAAAAAGTAATAATAAAATTAAATCAAATCAATCAATCAAGCAAAAACAACTGAGTGTAAATTTACAATTTTTCAAAAAAAAAAAAAAGCCACTGGTATTAGCTTTTTACTGCGGAAATACATGTTCGTGATTGTTGATTGATTCGCGGATAATCGGGAATCTACTGTATTGTATTCGCAAAAAAAATTTCACTCAAAAATCGACCTTAATTTTCATTTTACTCACCCCTGAATGAATATTGTTTTTTTTTTCAATTCGACCCCACGTGGATAAGTGCCTAAGAACGTATAGACGCGCGAAATATCCATAATGACGATTCCCGAGTTAATTACAACGAATTTTCTCGTGACGTCTGTATGTACGTATGCATGTATATGCGTATGTTTATCGCATAACTCAAGAATGGTATGTCCGAAAAAGTTGAAATTAGGTACGTAGACAGTGGGGTCCAGTTGTGCACCTCCCCTTTTGGTTGCATTCGGATGTTTCTAAAGAGGTCTTTTGTCCCTTTTGGGGGGAAATCATTGTTAATTTCGATGTAAACTTAAGTGGTGTTATAATTTGGCGGACACTTGGCGATATATCGCCAGTCTTTTAGTCGCCAAGTTTTGTCGCCGACTTGGCGACAAATTTGTCGAATTTTTTTAAAAAAATTGTTTTAATTTGACCACTGTTGGTGATATTTAGGGAGTAAACTATTGAATCACACTAAAATTGCCAGTAATGGGGAAATTACATTAAATTGGAGTAAAAGGAAGTTTAGTGATGCACACATCAGCTCGTTTAAGGTATCGTGAATACGTTAGAAGCAACAATTTGAAAATTTTAATGTAAAGCGTTATGGTATATTTTTTTAAATATTAATTTCATAAAAAAATTTTGAACTAGACACTATTTCCGGAGTAAAATGCAAAAAAAAAAAATATTGGTTTTTACTGGAAACTTAAAAATTCAAACATGATATCCAGAAAACTCTTAGTTTTTGAACCAATCTAGGAATATTTCATTTAAATGGTTTTCTGCGGAATGTACCAAAATAATTTCCGTTGTAACATTTTTTTTTTCTGGACTTCGGAAAAACCCATTTTAAAAATGTGTTGAAAGTATCCTAAAAGAGATCCGATTGACTTAAATCTTGAAATATATGATAGACTCCAGTAGAGTTCAGCCCGCTTGTTGAAACAGCCAACTTTTCTCGAAAAATCATTCTATTAAGTGTGACACGACGAAGAACAATACAACTGTTTGGTGAATTAAAAATTTACTGCATTAAACGAGATATTCATTTAGCCAATATTCTACTAAGTGGGCTTGACTGTGCACTATATTAAAAAAAAAAGTTTATTCTAGAGTAAGTTTTATATAAATTACTACAACGTTTTTACCTCAAGCATGTTTAACGTTTCCTCTAAAATAGAGATAATTACATTCTTTTTGTAAATATATACCTATTTATGTATAAAAGTACTGTTCTGTGGTCCATCATTATCAACTTCAAACCTGAAGAATAAGCCATTTTATTTTGTGCAGCTCGAGAAATATGTCTTTGAATGCACTTGGATACCTACACGTTTCAGCAAATATGTCAGTCTAATATGATCTAAAGATTACCCATGTAAGTACCTATGTGTGTATTTATGTATTCATCTATGTTCAAGTTACTTCTCCCGAATGCAAAGAACTGACCATCGAAACAGGTATCGATAGATTTGTATTTTCCCCTTCTTTATGTTTGGCTATTTAACATAATCCTCCGATTATAACACTGTTCGGCAAAAAAAAAAAAAAAAAAAAAGTGCTTCTGACATTTCGTCAGCTGATTCTTATGTAAAATGGCTCCCTGAATCCGAATATGACCTCCGTTTTCCCCTATACGTACCATTTTTTTTAAAGGCCCCCAAGTGTTTTTCAATTTTCCTTAGTTCAGAGCAATTATTATTATTATTATTAGTTTTTTTGCAGGTAAAAGGAGCTTTATATTAACTGCTAAGATAGTTTTGGCGGGAAAAAGAGAGATTCAAAGTCCAAGATCATAGACACCGATAGCTAAAGGGGGGACTTGGGGGCTGTACTCCCTAACCCCTTAAATATTGTAAAAATCATGAAAAGTGATCTTTTTATTCTGCTTTTTAAAAAAAGATGTTTTGAAAAAACATTTTGGTGCAGAATCTTTACTAATAATAAAGCTGAATGTCTGTCAGGATCTCTGTCTGTCCGGATCTCTGTGACGCGCATAGCGCCTAAACCGTTCGGTCGATTTTCATGAAATATGGCACAAAGTTAGTTTGTTGTATGGGGGTGTGCACCTCGAAGCGATTTTTCGAAAATTCGATGTGGTTCTTTTTCTATTCCAATTTTAAGAACGAAATTCTCATAAGATGGACGAGAAAAAAACGAAATTATCATTACGTGAAACCGTAACCAAGCCAATTGGCAAGAAAATTCATCATACATTATATGTAAACAGACAGGAGAACCGAAACAGCTTTTAATTTTCTATCACGGGCAAAGCCGTGCGGGTACCACTAGTAAGAGTATAATACTCGCTTCTACGACTCCCATGTCCAAAATAAATTTAACGATGTAAAAAAAACTGTCTTGTGAATGTCGCCCGTTGCGTACGAGTTGAATCGCAGGTCATTCATTTTCTCGGTACGTGTAGGAGGAAAACGAAGATCATATTCTTATTCAGGGGGTCAATTTGCAAAAGAATGAGCCGGAATAGCCTCAGAAGAATTTGAGAATTCTTCTGCTGCAAAGTGTGTTTGAGGGGGGGGGGGTGCCCCCAATGTTTTCCTTTTTGCTACATATGCACAAGATTTTGAGCTTTGCACATCTCTAGTCATTCAGAATAATGTTTAAAAAAATGGCTCTGAATCAGAAGAGAGCAGAGGTTCTAAAAAAGGGGAGTAATGGGGGATAGTTGGACGTATTTAAAAACAAGAGGTCATTTTACATAAGAATCAGCCATAAGAATGTTGTTTTGAATAAAGACTTGCGATTTAACTCGTATGCAAAGTGCGACATTCACATGATAGTTTTTGCTTATTTCTTTTTTAAATTTTTTTTACATCGCGAAAATGTTTTTGGACATAGGAGTCATAGAAACGAGTCTTATACTCTCATTCTGCACCGAAATAGTTTTACAAACATGCTTTTTAAAAAAGCAGAATAAAAGAATCGTTTTTCGTGACTTTTCAAATACTTGGAGGGGTTAAAAGCCCCCTCCCCCAAGTCCCCCTTCTTGCGATCGGTGTCCATGATCTTGAACTTTGAACCTCTCTTGCTCACCAAAACTATGCTAGCAGTCAATATAAAGCTCCTTCAACCTCCAAAGAAAAAAAAAATACTCTAAAACTAAGGAAAATTGCAAAAAAAAACTTGGAGGGGGGCGTTTAAGAAAACTGGTACGTATAGGGGGGAAACGGAGGTCAAATTCGAATTCAGGGGGTCATTTTACATAAGAATCAGCTGACAAAAGGTTAGAATCAGTTTTAAGTTTATTTATTTATTTTTTTTTTTTGCCGCACAATTAAAAACTATTAATTATTTCGACATAAAATCCGTATTTTTGGAATGCCTTCCTCCATTCAAATTATTATTCACTGCTTCACTCAACTTTCACAACAATACTTTAATTAAAATTTGTAGTGTAAAGAAAATCATTGAGAAGAAAGATGTGTTGCCATTTTTTTCTTGATCAAGAAGACATAGAATTCTGGCTTTTGTTTTGTGGCTTTTCCTGTAATCGGGGGGGGGGGGAATATTTCCTTTTTGGTTATTTTTCCGCAATCTGCCGCAAAATTTTACCGTTTTTTTCCTTCAATCCTTATTGTTGAACACGCGTCACTTGACATAAGACATTTGACATTTTCGAGCAGGACCGTGCAAAGCCGAGCGACGCAGTGAGTAATATTATTAAATTTGAAAATACCGAACACTTCGGTTCCTTGCCTAAGAAAAAAACTTAAAATTGTCGAAGCAAAAAAATTGTATTTTGCTTACATACTATGAATAATGTATATTCTACAAGACTAAAAGCTTTTCTTCTAAAACAAGGGGGAAAAAGAATCAAAACAGAAGTCTAGTGAAAAATTGTTTCTCGAGAGTTCCTTGTCATGGAAATCGTTAAGTTAATGAGGATTGCAGCAGGAATTTGAGAACCACTTACGGTAAATTTTGCAATTTAGCACCACAAATCTTTTGTATGAACCATGAACCGAAAATGGCTTTCAAAGCGCACTTAAAATCCCTTTTAGGAAAGCCTAATGAACACCGACAAGAGATGCAGAACCATTATCTTCCTACGCTGGTCCTAAAAGTGTTTAGAAATTACAGAAAACAAAATGGCTCAGAAATGTCGAGAAATATTTTTTATGTCCTTCAATTTATTCATGACGTTACTGTCATTTTAATCATTGTTGTTCATTATGCTTACTGGAAATGTTGTTTAGAACTTAAAAAGCGAATGCATGTAAATGTTTGAAAATAAACGTTTCTAAGCAATTAGTCAAAATGTAGAGGAATGTGGGGCAAAGTGAAATGGTTGAGATGACTGAGCTTTTTTAAAATAAACAAATAGGAAATTTGTTTCGAAAGTTACAGTACATAAAGAAAGAACATTGTACTTTATAATTAATTTTGCATTGAAGCATTTTTTAAAAATTTTAGCAGCAATTGTGCTTTCAAAACAAAGTGGACAATTTTCACTTTTTTTTCATGGGACAAAGTGAAAAATGCAATATTTTTCGAATTAAATCTTTTCTATTCGATTAGGAAAAATATTTTTGAACAAAATAATGAGCAAATTAAAAAAAAAAATAAACGAAAATATAATGAAAAAATAAACTAATAAATTAATTTATCAATGAGGAAAACATGAGACATGTATCAACATGAGGAAAATAAATGAGTGAATAACATAGTAAATGAATAAGAAAATATGTAAAAGATTAAATTAATAAGTGACTTAAAAGAAAATAATGTAAATAAATTAGTTAATAAATGAATACGTAAATAATTTAGTAAATGCACGAAATGACTATTTTTTCTGTTTCGTTTGTTTCAAATTTCTGAATTATGATTTAATTCTGTCATGCATCATCAATAAAACGCTCACGGATACATGGTGGTAGTTTTCTTTTTAATTGATCTTCTATTATTTCTTTAAACTTACCGAATTCCGTAATCCTACCATTTTAAACCACACATTAAAAAAAATAAAAATGGTTTACAACTGACTTGCGAAATCTCGCCAAGGGTTCTTTCCCCACACAATCATAAAACTATGCCCCTAAACTATAATTGCACTATTTTGCCGATGAAAATTCTACGCGTTAAACATTTTTTATTTCGGTCTACGATAATGTATTCAAAAAAATATTTTGCATACTGTTCATTCCAACTAAATGCTGCAGCAAAATACAGTTAGTTAAATTAATTATTTTTAAACTAGGTGGAGATGAAAGCTCTAATTCTTCTGCTAATGTCATCAAATCCTTCTTTCGAGCTTAAGATTAAAAAAAAAAAACCTATTCTTACAAATTCACGCAAAACAATAAAAAAAAAAAAATACCTGGTATAACGTTATCCTCTTTAAAAAAAAAAAAAAATCATGGAACAGACGAGCATATTCGTTGATCATTTGATGCAAATTCTAAGTTAGTTAATCCAGAGGTTTGTGTTTACGCTTTCGCAATTTACAATAATCAACTCACTTTTTAAAGGAAAATAATGAAAACTAACCTCATTTTGAGAAGCTCGAGAATACCATTAAGGGACGAAATAATATCTGTTGTTGAAAACAATCTAAGACACATCGAATGCGTTAATAAATACTCATAACAAACTGCCTATATTTACCAACAGACACACGTGGAACGCAATGTTTTACCTTTTTCTTAAATTTTATAAATCACCGCAAGGTTGCGTATTCGAGAACTGGAGTTGCGTATTTTTTTATTGCAAAACATTCTGCAATCAAAACATTAAAAACATTCCGAGTGTTTATGCAATGATAGTTTAAACAATGTAAAGTACACTTTAAAAACTTTAAAATGAAGGTGCATTAACAATTCACTCATATAACAATGCCTTTAAAATATAGTTCCTTTAAAAACACTTTTGAGAAAATTACTATTCGTACAAAGAACTTCATCAAAAACGCTAAAATAAAAAGAATATAACTGTTTGAAGTCATAACGGTTGTTGTTTTTATTGCTATACTAAAATTGTTGGTGTTTGTATTTTTTAAATATAGTACAATGCGTCTGAAGAACATGCAGAAAGAGTAGAATGAAAATTAATTAAAACGCATATTTAATTACGCGCTATTTCTCTAAAGGATTTGAAGAATATAGTTAGATTTTAAAACGAATAATGTCTGCGTGCCTAAACTTTGTTCAAAATAAATACAGAATTTCAAGATTATAAAAGTAAAATATGACAAACGAACAGAATATTTCTCGAGAGAGAACTCGCAAGTTTTTAAAAATGTTCATCCAAACGGTTTGAATAAAAGTAAAGCATTTAAGTCCCTAAAGATGCGCTCATTATAAGAAGGAAGTATTTAATAAATATTTAAAAACAAAAACAATTTGAATAATTAAAAAGGAACGTGACGATGTGTTTGAATTTTTAAAAATATATTATCCTTTAAAATGCAAATCACTGCGGAGCTCTGGTTTCACGTAAACATGAGATTTTTCTATGTAAGACAAGACGAAGAGTTTTTTCAATCCAAAAATTAATCTTAAAAACTGAAACTTGAATTATTTTCCAGTACTGAAATTTTGTATTTGATGCAAAAAAAAAAAAAAAAAAAAAAGAATTTTGTCATCTTGAATTCAAATTATGTTTTTCGCAATCACGATTGTGTGTGTATATGAAGGCGTGTGTGTTTGTGTGTGGGGGGTATGTGTGTTTGTGTGTAGGGGTATGTGTGTTTGTGGGTAGGGGTATGTGTGTTTGTGGGTAGGGGTATATGTATGTGTGCAGGCATGTGTGTTTGTGTCTGTGTGCACGCATGAGTGTGTGGGTAGTTGTGTGTATGTGAAGGTGTAGGTGTGTGTATGTGTGTAGGTGTATGTATGTGTATGTAGGTGTATATATGTATATATGTGTAGGTGCGTGTATGTATGCGTGTAAGTGTAGGATATTGACGAAACCTGGAAAAGGTTTTCGCTAGAGGTGCAGCATCGTGAGGAGCCGGTCGACGGTGATGCTGCGGAGGGTACTGGTGGGAAAATAAAATCATAGGAACGCCAAAAACAGTCAAGTAAGAACAATAAGCAATCGTGATTGCTCAAAAAAAAAAAAGTAATTTCTTTTAGTATACAGAAAGGAAAAAAAAAGAAATTTATGTAAGTATTTATTTTAAGGATCAAGTAAATATCAAAAATAGTTAAGAAAAATTTGTTTTAAAATGGACTGCTATTGAGTTCTCTTCATATTCCGGTAGAGTTATATTCATCAGAGTTGGCATTATCTCTTTCAGGTGGCGCCGTTATCAGCAAATAACAATTACCGTAAAATGGTCCAACTATGGGCCAATTTTCGATGTTTTTAATGAAAACTCTGTGTAAATTTTTAATTTAGAAATTTGAGGACTTTACAATGGTAGCTATACATCTAATCTTTCAAATGAAATGTTCAAAAAAATCAAAGTTTGAAAGAAGAGGAAGAGGAATTTTTCCCCCGTGGCCCGTAGTTGAACCCCTACGGGTTATAACGACGGGACACCTCATTTTAATCTAGAAAACACATTCAAAACTTGATCTGGCCTATTGTTGTCTTAGGCTACAGGTTATCCTCTGCATGAGACTGCATAAAGAATTTTATTGGTAGATCATTTACCATTAAAAAAATTAATAAAATAGGTTTAATCATCATTTGTCGTTTCGAGTGATTAATAAAGTTAAACATGGTAAAGGTAGGTAACGTTCTTTTTTGTCTGCCTAGGTTTTGACATAGAAAAATTTGAAAACTAGAAAAATCTCACCAACTAAAGGCTAGGTATCTATACTCAGAAGTTACTATACCTTTAGGTAACTATACCCAGTCTCTGAAAATACGTAGGTCTGACAAGTTTTAAACAAGATCAGCAAATATTTTGAAAACTGAAATGTAAAATCATATCTCCCATTCCAAATCGTATCAAAATAAATAATTTTTAAAAAATTATCTCACCTTATATTTGATCCGGATTTCAATCAGCAGCTTCTGCAAAAACTCTCATGAAAACGTGCAATAGTGCGACCCTCAAGCTTTCTTCTGTGTTTTCTTGCCATTATTTACAGTAAATAACATAAAATAGAACAACAACATTCCTTCTTTACTAACAATAAAGCTGTATGTCCTCTGTCCGAATTTCTGTCCGTCAGGATCTCTGTGACGCGCATAGCGCCTGGACTGTTCGGCCGATTTTCATAAAATTTGGCACAAAGTTAGTTTGTACCATGGGGTTGAGCACCTCGAAGCGATATTTCAAAAATTCGATGTGGTTCTATTTGTCCGGATCTCTGTCTGTCAGGATCTCTGTGACGCACATAGCGCCTAGACCGTTCGGCCGATTTTCATGAAATTCGGCACAAAGTTAGTTTTTAGCATGGGGGGGGGGGGGGGGTGAAGCAATTTTTCAAAAATTGGATTTTGTTCTTTTTCTATTCCAATTTTAAGAACATTTTCCGGAGCAAAATTATCATTAGATGGACAAGTAAATTACGAAACTATCATGACGTGGAATGTGAGAGCGAATGAACATAGCCAATTGGCGAGAAATTCGTGATCCATTATTTGTAAATATACAGGCGAACCGAATGACCTTTTAATTTTCAACTACGGGCAAAGCCGTGCGGGTACTACTAGTCAGAGAATAAAATAAAGCTTCGAGCCACTAAAAATCATGAAAAATAGGTGACACATTGTTGTACCCCAGAAGACTTTTGAATCTTTCATGAGTGAGTCGAATCACGCACTAAGAACGACTAAGTTATTTAAGGTATACAACAACAATTGCAACCTCGGATGAAACGTATTTAGCTACCTAAATGGTTACACTACCTGGAGAAATTTTTTGGAGCTCGTAAGTTCAAAAAATAGGCCACTGGAGAGTAAATTCATCACCATGGCAACAGTGGCCCATTGTTGTTCCCTTGGCACAAAGTTGTACCATTTTACGTACCTTTTAAATTTGACGTCCTATCTTTTTACTAGATTGAGACTCTTGGGTTCTCTTAAATGTAAAACTGCACTACAAGTTTGATTTTTTCAAGATTATTCAAGAGCAAACGAATACGCAAGGGATCTTTCAAGCAACTTATAATCATGAATATGGAATTCTACTAACTGTAAAGAGATCCTTAATAAATCTTGAGGGTATTTAAATCAATTTCTGAAATATGATGTATGTATACCTATAATGGTAGATTAATATACAATACCAAGTGTCCAGAAAAGAAACTACAGGGATCTAAAAAGCATTAAGAAAATTTAGGAAGTTTCAAACACTTTGGTAAGGATGATGCAAGGAGTAGAATTTCCAAACGAACTGCAAGATATGGGATCGGGATAGGGGAGGTCAAGATAGGGACGTCAAAACTTCAAAGGTAATCAATCCTTTCTCGTTCATTTATAACGATCAACTCATTTGTAATCTAGGTCGCCTGCAGAATTCTTGTTTAAAAGGGAATGAATAGCACCCGAAGCTTTTGCCTGCACGACAAAAACTCAAAAAAAAAAAAAAAAAAAAAAAATAATAATAATACTAATAATAATTTAAATTTTTGGCGTCTTGCATTCAAATTACGTTTTTCGCAATCACGAGCGTGTGTGTGTATGAATGCGTGTGTGTTTGTGTAGACGCATATGTGTGGGTGCGTGTGTGTGTATGTATGCATGTGTGTGTTGGGGGGTTGTGTATGCATGTATGCATGTGTGTGCGTGTTGTGTCTGCAGTGCTGTGTGTGTACGCGAGTGTGTGTAGGCGTTCGTGTGTGTGTATTTAGGCGTATGTGTTTGTGTCTGTGCACAGGCATGAGTGTGTATGTGTGTGTGTGTAGCGGTTTGTGTTTGTGTCTGTGCGCAGGCATGATTGTGTATGTGTGTGTTGGCGTGTGTGTGTGTGTGTGTGTGTGTGTGTGTGTGAGTGTGTGTGTGTGTAGGATATGGACGCAACCTGGAGACGGTTTTCGCAAAAGGAGCTGCATTGTGAGGCCGGTCGACGCAACGGTGGTGCTGGCAGAGGGTGCTGCTGGGAAAATAAAATGATAGGAATTCAAAACAGTCAAATGGGAACAATAAGCAGTCGTGATTGCTCCAAAAAACAATGGACTGTCGAATTCCTGCATCTTGAAAATTCATCAACTTGAACCGGGCTTGAACCCGTGCCAGCGAGCATAAGAAGCAGACGCGTAATTACTATGCAACTCGGCCGGAAACTTAAGAAATTGATTCTGGCATTTTACTCAGCGATTAATAAATATACTAAGCAGTTTGGATTTTTTTTTATTGAAGGTGGACAATGATTGTCAGAACGAAAGGGCAGATTAATATTTAAAAAATTGGATTCTGCATATTGGGTTTTGATGCAGCACTTGTAGTTGCTGCGCATGTTGCCTTTGAAATGGAGGGAGAGAGGAGGCAGTCTGTCCCAAACATGTACGGTAGGAACCACCACTTTAACAAGACTATTTTGATTTACCTTCCAAAACCAACCCACACCCAAAAATATATTATATCGTTGAAAATAAGAAAAAATAGTCCTTTGCGGTACAAAAAGAGTAAATAAATATATAAAATAAATATATAAATACTTTTTTTTTGGTGAACGATATGACTGGCAAATTGTGTCATAAGGCATTTTATTGATGTACGTTTTCAGTTTTTTTAATTTGAAACTATTATTAAAAATAAAAAATAATGATAATTTAAAAGCGATTTAGTACTGTTTGAATGATACAAACATTGGAAAAAAATAATAATAATAAAAAAAAAAAACATTCTGAGAAAAACGCGATCAAAGGTGAAAAATAACACACTCGACGTTGGAAAAGACATATCGAAAAGCTCCAGCTTTTTTTTTTTATATTTTCTTTGTGTTTTTTTTTTTTTTTTTTTTTTTTTTGCAATCTTGATATCCTCGGTTAGCTAAAGATATCAAGCATATTTTAGGTAAATAAAAAAAAATGTTCGTTGATTTTTACAATTTGAAACCTATACGTACACCTTAAATAATTTCCTTTGAAAATGTCTTAATTATTTACATCTTATTCCTATCACTACTCTCTTTTCATACCAAATATATTTACTAAATATTAATTTTGAAGTTAAATACTTTAAAATGGGCTTTTCTGGTTTTTTGAAATTTTTCTCTCTGCTAATATTTTTTTTGATTAAGTCTAAAATTTTACTTCCTTCATTACGACAGCAGACAGTTAACAATGGACGTGAACGGGTTTTCATCTCTTTAGAAATAATAAAGATCAAAATCTCTCTGTCTGGATGTCTGTAGGATATCTGTGACGCGCATAGCGCTTAGACCGATTTTCATGAAATTTGGCACACAGTTTGTAGCATGAGGGTGTGCACCTCGAAGCGATTTTTTTGAAAATTCGGTTTGTTACTTTTCTATTTCAATTTAAAGAACACTTTCCGGAGCAAAATTATCACAAGATGGACGAGTAAATTACGAAATTATCATGACATGGAATGGGAGAGCGAATAAACATAGCCAATTGGCGAGAAATTCGCCATCCATTATTTGTAAATATACAGGCGAACCGACTGACCTTTTAATTTTCAACTACGGGCAAAGCCGTGCGGGTACCACTAGGTTTTAATAAAATGCATCAAGAGAAACGTAATGCGATTTCGATTCAAGGTAAATCTTCAACAAAGACGTAGCACTTAAGTTGTAAAGATGAGGCATCGAATGCGGCACCCGTAAACGACGGGAGAAATTGCCATTGGATGCTCGCTGCGACATGAATATTGGATGTAATAAGAGCCATCGCCTCTTTACTCATTAATCAGGTGTACTTGGAATTCATATCCTCGTGAGCTCCTCAACCTCGGGAGTTTATTTTGCAGTAGGAGATGAAGACCTGTAGATGAGTGAATAAATCGGTAATACCTCCTTGTACGAAGTAAAAGAAGCATTATACGCAAAAAAAAGATAAATTAATTTGAATTTTGGCTTCTTGAATTTAAATTATGTTTTTCGCAACCACGAGTGTGAATGTAGGCGCGTGTGTTTGTGGGGGGGGGGGGGGGTCTGTGTGTTTGTGTGTGGGTATGTGTATGTGTGTGTAGGCATGTGTGTTTGTGTCTGTGTGCTGGCATAAGTGTGTGGGTAGTTGTGTGTATGTTTGTGTGTGTGTGTATGTGTAGTTGTCTGTATGTATGCGTGTGTGTATGTGTTTGAGTGTATGTATTTGCGTATGTGTGTAGGTGTGTGTGTGCGTGTGCAGTTGTGTATGTATGCGCGTGTGTGTAGTACATGGATGTAACCTGAAGACTGCTTTCGCTATAGGAGCAGCATCGTGAGGAGCCGGTCGACGGTGATGGTGCGGAGGGTGGCGGTGGGAAAATAAAATCATAGGATGCAAAAACAGCCAAGTGAGAACAATAAGCAATCGTGATTGCTCAAAAAAAGTCAAAATTTATAGTTTAATTACTTTTTGCATAAACTGCCACTGTTTTTTTTTTCCAGCACGTTTGATGTATGTGCAATGGGGTCGTTTCCAAAATTTTAAAAGTATTTCTGAAAGAGCATGCTTAAAAACATAGGATATGACAATTTCTTAAATAATTTATTTAAGTTTAATATTTAAAATAAAAATATTTAAATCGGTGCGCTTTTATTGCTTACACTTCTGTCGTGTGACATCATAAATGATGAAATGCCATTCAGTGTCGCCATTCACAGTACAAAATATTTAATTCGCATCTGGACTCGCGTGTATTGGCAAGGATATGGTTGATAGCAAGCGTAGAGCGCAATTTTAATTTGCTGCTTGATTATCATAACGTGAAAACGTAGTGAAAAGATAAGCCAAATTGCATCATTTGTGACGTCATAAAGACCACGCCTTGTTTGAACAATCAGGCATTTAAAAAAAATAATAAAAAAAAAAATAAAATAAAAAAAGACCGTTGGAAAAATGAAAGTATTTTCTGGGCCCATGTTATTTCTTTTGTTTATTCTATCAATTTCAGTGACAAAAAGTACTACTTTTGACTGAAGGAAACAACCCCATGGTTGTACGTTAGCTTTATTGTACAAGTTTGCTTACTTGGTTTCCGCAGAAAAAAAGACGCGAAAATAAAAACGTCTAGTTTCAACATTTCCCTATTGTTAGTATTAAATCCCACATAAATTTCAGCAAATATCTCGAAAACTCATTTCTGCAGATACTGCCGTTTACCTGCACACGGGAGCGTCCATGTTTCTTTTCTTAATCAGAATGACGTTACTCACGTGCATTGGCAACGATATGGTTGATAGCAAGCGTAGAGCGCATTTTCAATTCGCTGCTTGATTATCATAACGTGGAAACGCAGTGGAAATATGCGCCAAATTGCATCATTTGTGACGTCATGAAGACCACGCCTTGTTTGAAAAATCGGACATTTTAAAAAAATATTTAAAAAAAAAAAACCGTTGGAAAAATGAAAGTATTTTCTGGGTCCATGTATTTTTTTTTTTTTTGGTCATTCTATCCATTTCAATGACTAAAAGTAGTATTTTGACTTGAGGAAACCACCCCATTGTATGGGCTAATTAAACCTATGCTTTAACCCTAACCTAATTACGTGTTTTCCACTAACGTTTGTATGAGCGTTTGTATGGACATTATTCAAAAATGGTGATACGTGGATGATTGAAGTTTCGTCAGCAAAATCCGATTAGAGTCTAAATGTGGACTTAAAAACGGGATAGCAATTCGTTTTTTGTACAATTGCTACAGTTAAATTCGACGCGAACTGAAGTAAAGCCACGAATTACGGACCAACTGACGATATATCGTGGAGTTTCGATGTAATTAGTTCCTAATGAAGCTAATGAGCTACTGAAATGTATTGACTATATTTACTACAGATGTTTCCCGTTATGTTTGCTTCAACTATATATGTTTAAATTTTTTCCCCATAGGAGCTATATTTAGGTTTTTTGAATTAATTAAAACTATTCAGTAAGTTACCGCCCTGTAGCCAGGGCTAAGGCAGAAATACATGAAATACACCGCCAGCTCAGTCAATTCCAGCCGAGGACTGCAGTTTCGTGCTTATTAGCACTCATCAGCCCGGCATAGGACTAACTGAGCTGGAGGCGGAAAACCTCATAAGGAAGCCAAGAGTGCCAAACAAACTGGTAGCTAACATAGAATTAGCAATGACCAGACGAGTGACCGAAACAATGGTTCGGTTCAACTCGTTCTGAGTGCTAATAAGCACAAAACTGCAGTCCTCGGCTGGAATCGACTGAGCTGGCGGTGTATTTCATGTAATTAAAACTAGTCCGAAATCAATCAAATATTTTTTCTGCATTTACTTTAGTTCAGGAATGATACATGCATCAAAATTTCTTGAGGGATGTACAGTTAACTATTTTTTGAACTGTTCAAAAAAGGTTTGAAAATGCCAAGTCAAAGTATTACTGCTTCAAAAATGATACTAGATCGTAAACCTTGGGGTAAAAATTATTTGGCGCCCTTAGATTGTTCGAATCGAGGTTTTTTCTTCAGAAGTTATTGACGGAAAGGAGCACCTGACTTAAATGCTCACAATCCCATCTACTCGATACATTCAGAAGAAAAGCATTTTAATCAGTTTATTCTTTGTTCGGACTTTTTCTCTTGCTTCTACTGATGTTTTTACAATAAATTAAACAATTCGATTTTCATTCATATTTTCACTTTACACGAAAATAGCCTAAAAACGATTAAAAAACAGTTTTTTTTTAAAATTTATATAGTAATAGCCCAATATTTCTTGAGACTTTCGGAAGTATTTTATTCATTAGCTTGCTGTTTATAATTACAAAAGAAAAAGTTTTCTGCTACTCAAAACACCAGTGTATTTTTTATTGCTTTTTTTACATGGTTGAAAATATAATAGTGTTTCTAACTGCTTATCTTATCTAAAATATTTTGAAAAGTGTTTTTCAAAGCAAATTCATTCTGCACGGTTAATTCTTTCATTTAATAGTTGTTAATTAACAATAACCGCTGCGCATTGTAAGCTGAACGTATTCTCCCAAATCCTTAACTTCTTTTTATTTTTAACTAAACGGGAAAAAAATACAGCAACGTGTGAAACACTAGAAGTAATATTTTTAAACTGCAAAATTCTGACTTTTTAATCTTTATTATTATGAAACAATAGGTTTTGGTAGAAAAAAAAAACAAATGCAGAAAATAATGTGCAGTATAAAATTACACTCCGTCACAAAAATAAATCCTCTGAATTTAATAAAAGAGAAGATGGAGAGAGAAAAAAAACATGCATGTTTTGTTCCTTTTTTTCGTATAAATAAGCATCTAACGTCTCTAGGGAATCCCATCCACCAAAAACGGAAATTCAAATTTTCTTTATTCCATACGCATGCTAATAATTCAGTCAAATGTATCATCCTCTGAGAAAAATCAACTCATTTTTTTACTGTAAAAAGGAAGCGCAATTTGGTAATCTTACCGAAAATTGAAAATAAAGTTATGTTTAGTTTTTACCTGAAATTCAAACGAAGAGTTAAAAAAAACATATTTTTCAAGAAATGAAAAAAAAAAAAATTAATTTGAATTTTGACATCTTGAATTCAAATTATGTTTTTCGCAATCACGAGTGTGTGTATGTGGAGAGTATACGTGTTGTGTGTAAGGATATGTGTATGTTTGTGTAGGCATATGTGTTTGTGTCTGTGTGGGTAGTTGTTTGTATGTGTGTGTGTGTATGTGTTTGTGTATGTGTATGTGTGTGTATGTGTTTGTGTATGTGTATGTGTGTGTATGTGTTTGTGTATGTGTGTGTATGTGTTTGTGTATATATGTGTGTGTGTAGTTGTGTATGTAGGCGCGTGTGTGTAGGACATGGATGCAACCTGGAGACGGCTTTCGTTATAGAATCAGCATCGTGAGGAGCCGGTCGACGGTGATGCTGCGGAGGGTGGTGGTGAGAAAATAAAATGATAGGACATCAAAACAGTCAAGTTAGAACAATAAGCAATCGTGATTGCTCAAAAAAAAAATATCGTTCTTTTTGAGCCCTTATTTAGAAAATTTTTATCCTTATATAAAACTACTATTTGAAAATTAATTATATTTATAAACATACATTTAAAACTGATTCCTAAGACAAGGGGCTTTTCATTTATTTTTGTTTTTGTGTCGAGCGTTAACTCTAGATAGGTTTAGCAAACTTTACATAAAGCTGCGTGCATGATAACTTTTTGTCTGAAAAAAGGGTGGAAAATGGATAGATACTATTGAAATATGTTTTAAAATAATAAATTATGTTGAAAGTTGTGAAAGTAAAAAAAAAAAAAAAATACGGAAAACAAAACAGCAGGTGAAGACATAGTGGTTAAAGATTTGTTATCAAACCCATTTTATACATTATTTCTCTGATGTATTTTTTGTGATAACGCAGTAACTCCCCTATACCTTATCAATTTTCAAAAGCAAGTTACCTTTTTTATATATTTTTTCACTGCTTACAGTAAAAATGAAAGAGACAAATTTTGGTGATGAGATTAAAATTTTGGGTTTTAAATAAAAACCCGGATCTGTTCTGTGTTTTTAAATTTATTTCTCTAAATTTACTGGCCAGTTCAGAGTTACAGTTTCTGAAAATTTCTTTTTCGGAAAACTCTCGTCACAATTATTTTAGTCGACCGGGCAATGACGACCGATAACTGTCGGACACTGGTCATATATATGTATTTATGTGAGGGAATAATAAACAATACACGCAGTAAATGTACTACAATATCGAGTAATAGGGATACGAATCTAAATGTAGAAGAGCCATAATCGCCTGCAGGGGCAGATCCTCGTGCGATGAAATTCGATTTAAAACTATACGTTTTTCAAACACGTATGCTCTATATCTCCTACAGAACCAGTGTTTTTTTTTTCGCAAATTAGGACAAACGCCGTGATATTTCGGCCTTTTCAACCTAAACGATGGAGAGGTAAAAATGAAATGTTTGAAGCTAATATACTTGGAAACAAAGTAATACAATATGATCTTCCGACAGCATATCGATCTGTGCGACAAATTTTGAAAGAAAATGTCACGCACCAAAGCTCACATTCATCTTTTCCAGGTGTTAATAATAATTTATGACATTCCTTCTCTTACGAATGTCGTTTCACCATTCGTCATTTTTCTTAGGAAAATTCTTTGATATCAAATGTCATATAACATCGAAATATGCTTTCTCTCATTTGCCTGAGAGGAATAAATTCTTGCTGCTCTGAATGTGATGAATAGCAAAAGTAGCTTTCTTGAGTATAAAAATCATAAGTCTGTTACAAAATTAAAGTAGGGGAAGTTGGAGAAATATTGACTGCTTTTAGCGCCATCTATGCAGGAATATTTTAGCCATATAGTATCACATGAACTATTCCAGTCATCAAGGCATATGATGAGCAATTTTTAAGAATTGATTCTCATTTTGTAAAACAGTCGGACCTCCATATATTATCGAAGTAGCAAATTTCCGGAAAAAATCGATATATAGAAATTTTGATATATAGAAACAATCTTATTTTTTAATGAAAATCTCCTGAAACATTAATATTAAAGCTAATTTTCGTGCATGAAACCCAAATTTTAATTCATACGAGCATGATTAAACGAAAGTTGATAACTGAAAAAATAACAGAAATTACATTTTTGTGCCTTCATACATCTTCATTCTTCGGCAGTTCAACTTGATACGCAACATGAGGGGATTTTCGTTTTGACAATGTAATCGAGAGAAAAGTAAAAAATCAATCTACTTAACTTGAATGATTTTTACTGATGAATCAACAGACACAAAGGATAACTTGATACTGATTTTACAGTGTTACTGTTTATAACTAAGATTTGAAATAAACTTCCGTTCGGGAGTTTAAGAACTCCAGAACGGAAAAACGACCTATCTATAAACCCCTCAAACCCCGATTTCCTATGAGTTTCTTAGCAACCTTCAGCAAACATAATTTTCTCCCCTAACCTTCATTTTTCATGAGACAAACAATATAAAGTGGAAAAAAAAATCTACGGATGTCTCGAAAAAAATTTCGATGTATAGAGATTTTTCGATACATAGACAAAAAATTTTTATGTAATGAATATTGAAATTTACTGGGATTTCAATATATAGAAAATTTCGATATGTGGAAGTTCGATATATGGAGGCTCGACAATATTTTGATGCAAGTCCAAAATTACTACTTTTTTCATCATGAAAAGATAAAGTTTTTGTTATTAACATTTCAAATATCAACTAGGACCTATTAACAATCAGTGCAGAGTTTTATCGTTTTAACATTCTGCTTATTAGTATTTTAAAGGCTTTTCATAATAAGCCAAGTGCATGCGGGGCAAAGTGGATAGAGTAAAGTGAATTAGTTCTTTTCCTTCATTTATTCAATCATTAAATCACTTAAGTATTATTTTACAATCTCGTTCAAATTCCTTCACTTTATAATTAGTTTACTTATTCATTTCACTTACTTATTTTCTTATTCATTCACAATTTTATTCACTTACTTATTTTCTTATTCATTCACAGTTTTATTCACTTACTTATTTTCTTATTCATTCACAATTTTATTCACTTACTTATTTTCTTATTCATTCACAATTTTATTCACTTATTTTCTCGTTCATTCACTATTTTATTCACTTACTTATTTTCTCATTCATTCACTATTTTATTCACTTCCCTTTTTTCTTATTCATTCACTATTTTATTCACTTACTTATTTTTTCGCAGACACTGGTTTTTTTTTATTCATTTATTCGATTATTGCTTCATTATTGATTAATTTTTTTATTCATTTGTTTATTTACTCATTTTTTTAATCAAAAATGTTTATAATTATCAAATATCATTTATTTTACTAGAAAAATATTTTATTCTTACATTGTCCACGGGATAAAATCGAAAATCTTTTGCAAGGTACAAATTGTCTGCTACAAATTTAAAATAATGTTTCAATACAAGTTTTATCATAAATTACATTTTTTTTTCATGCACTGTAATTTTGAAAACAGATTTCCACTTTGTTTATTCTGAAAAAAGTATGTTGACTTAAATACTTCACTTTCTCCTACATTCCTTAACTATATATTCTTTCTTTAAAGCAATTAATTTCTTAATCTCATATTCTTCGTTGAAGGCAATTAATTTCTGAGATTTAGTCATTCTTTCTTTAAGGAACTTAATTTATTGGATACTCAACGCTTTTGTCAGTGTAATAAAAACTCTGAGTGATTTTGAGTTGCAAAATACAAGTATCATGTTAGAAAAATGCATGATTTGTGCATCTACGAAAAAACATCAAAAAGAAGTATCTCTTAGTACGAGAATGAAAAAGAAAGAAAAAAAGAAAACACCAAAACATTAAGATTTAAATGAATATTTTTATGCACAAAAACTAAATAAATAAATAAATAAATAATAAAAACACGCCAATAGTCACAAATTTGTCAGAAACTGCGGGGCATTAAAAAAAAAGTTTAAAGCACATTTTTTCAATGAACAAAAAGTGAGCTTATAAATGAAGAGAAGATATATGCGACCAAAATAACGATGCAGATCAGCATAAAAAGTGAAAATTTCAAACTAACCGAGAATTCAAAGAGAAAATAATACCCCCCCCCCCCCGCCCAGCTGACCAATGAGAAGCATTCGCGCTCGACCGAAGGATTAAAAAAAAAACTTCTTTTTTAAAGTCTTTCTTTGAACAAGAGAAAAACGTGTGACTTGTTTGTTTTTCGCTGATATAAAAACGCTGGTAGGAAAATATTTAAACTGATGTTTTACCTTTGGAGCTTGATAGGGTATTAAAGAAGTTATGTATCCACAAAGGCTAAATAGATAGGACTAAGCAGATATGATACTACGATTCAAATGCTAAAATAAAGGAGTTTTTTTCTTATTCCAATGTATCAATACAACTGTGTTGAGAATCATGCACTCAATGAGTTACGATTATACGGGGTGTCCGAAAACCCATGACACGTTTTAAAAAATCATAGAAAAGCAACAAATTTGTTGAATAAATATTTGGTTTGTGCCGTGAAATACTTCACAGGTTCACAGTTTTCTTATGCAGTCATAAAAAAACGGAAGATGGAAGGGGAAAAAATGTAATTGTAGGTAAACGTGGAATTTGTCTCAAAAAGAAAAAGAAACGTCATGAGAAGTGTTTAATCATTTTATTAAACAGAAATAATACCTTTAATTACCAGATTTAAACGTGTGTAGAGTTTGTTGATATGGGGTGAACTTGAGTACCGTTTAGATGTGGTTCGGGCAACATACGGTTCACATATTGAACTCTGTACTGTTAGATAGCAAGATATTGCGCTGTTTAAAAAAAATGTGTGAGGTTACCAGTATTAATGGGTGTAACGTTACAAGAATTCTGAAGTGTGCAGCATCATTGTTTTTAAAACTCAAATTGTTAGAAGAACCTTGCACAACACTGTAACAAATTTCGGAAACGTTTCAAGATATATCGGAAACGTCTCCGAAATAGTAAGAATCCTTCATCCAATAGCGAACTCCTCATTATTCAGAAAGCTTTTTGTTATTTCAGGAAATCTAGAAGCGGAAGTGAGGCGCAATGCTTCGAAACATATTTTATCCTTCCAACACTGGCGCCAGTGAGTCGAAAATAACAAGAGCTTATTTTTTCCTTATCTATGGTTGCTGCAGTCAGCAACTGTTTAGCATTGGACTGCTTGTTATTTCATGTCTAGAGAGTAGTAAATTGTGTCGAAACTAATTTTCCTTTGCATTTTGGGCTGCCCTTGATTTTTTAGACGATGTATGCAGCTATTAAGTTAGTTAATAACGATTTGCTTTTTGACAATTTCTGGTGCAACCATGATTGGATATATTGTGTGTTCAAGCGTGAATAGTTTCAACACCCGTTTTTATACTTAATGAAAGGAAACCCTTTGGATTACTTATCCAGTTGTAACGGAGGTACTTAGATTTTCTTCCGCTCATGTTCACTTGTAAGTATTAATGAATGTTTTAAAACATGTTGTTATATACATTTATATTTTTGTTGATTTGCATTTGATGAGGCTCCAATTGTAACTATTTTTGGGTTTATCGAATTCATTTAAAGTTATCCTACATACCTATGTTCGCAGTGTACTATTTGTTGTAACCAATTGAAACTGATTAATTACAAAAAAGAAATAAGACTTATATTTGAAAAGCAATCACAGAAAAGTTATTCCGAAATACTTGGATATACATACATTGGTTCAAAAAAATTCAATTGTTTAATTCATTAAAAATTTGGTAATGCAAATGTTTTCTAGTATTGTGATATGCTTCACAAAAAATGCGCCAGTATTATTTATCTTTTTTTATAATTTATTCACTTATTTAAAAATATTTATACCATTAGAAAATGGCCCAGTTATCTATTAGTGAGCAACATAGTTATGCAATTAATTCATGTGCTTATTCATTTTGTTAAATATGGTTGACAATAAAAAATTCCTTGACATTAGTTGTTCGGTAAATAACATTTCCTTCGTGGATATACTAGTTTAATATAGGACAGTCAGGAGGAATGAGTCGGAGGCAAACATGGAACAGCTGCATTTACAAGCCGAAATAAAAAGAAATATTATTTCATGTCATTGTTTTAAAAGTGATCCTTTTTTAAATACTATGTTATTAATATACAATGTACATATAGGGAGAAAACGAGGGGCATTCACCACGCAGACTGTCATTTACATTTTCAGGGATTGCTTTTTTTTAAGGGGGGGGGGGCGCTTTATAGCATTTTCTGGGTTCACCATCACTCTTATGGTGTGGGGGGGGGAATCTCGTATATATGAAATGGAGTAATCATGCAATAGAATTCAATGTTTTAATAAATAAAATATGTAATGCATTTTGCGCACATTGTAAAAATAAAATCAGTAACTTATTTTGATTAAGTATTTATATTTGTGATGAACTGGAAAAGGGCAAGAACAGAAGAATCACCCCGAATGGTTCCAACAGGAGGACTTGGTGTCATATTTAAATTCACCAATTTCTCTGTTGGCACTTTTCGGTACACTTTGTTCGTCAGAGAAATAGACTTGACGCGAAGGAAAGGTAAGTTCAGTCAAATTTTATCCGAAAATAAAAGCTATCAAGTTTGATACAAGATATGTTTTTAAGTTCTGCTTTAAAAATACAATATGTTGATAATTTTGTCTTGAAAATATTGAGAAAAAAACTGAAGTTTAAGATTGTTTAACAAACAATCCCACTTTTGTGAAAGTACCCCCCTCCCCTCCCCTGACGATTTTGTGAATAGGAATGAAACTAATATATTATTTCATAAATTTTCAAAAATTTATAACTGTGCATATGTTATGCTGATAACCATGCTATTTGTCATTAGAAATTCAGAAAAAAAAATCCACGAATGATTCTAAAATTGTTTGTTTCATTGCTGTTAGATATGAAAGAACTGAAACTGATATGGTATGCAATACTATAGTAAAGAAATATATTTTAGAAAAATCACGGAAAAAAGATTCTGAAATTCTCGGAAACGTTTTTGAAAATTGTTTAGAGAGTTCCGAAATACTCGGAAACGTTTTCGAAACTTTCATGAACCACAGCTGCACAGAATACTCAGAAACATTTCTGGAAATTACGGAAAGAGGATTCCGAAATACTCAGAAACGTTTCTGAAAATTACAGAAAGAGTATTCCAAAATACTCAGAAACATTGAAAGAGGATTCCGAAATACTCAGACACGTTTCTGGACATTACAGAAAAAATTCCGGAATACTCAGAAACGTTTTTGAAAATTTCATGAACCGCAGCTGCACGATATACTCAGAAACGTTTCCGGATTTTTTTTTAGTGTATGAAGTAAAAAAGAAAAACAACATCAGAAAAGCACAAATTTGCAGATTACTACAGACACGTGTTTCGGCGTGACAGGGAACGCCTTTTTCATAAAAATAGTAATGAGCTTATGGATGAAAATACATCCGAGAAAAGAGCTTTTGTCGGATTCTATTTTTTACTTGCACTATGGTTTTACTAGAATTTAAAGCGCATGATTAAATATCAAAATCGGACCAGAGCAGGTAAACTATTATTAGCAGAATGTAAACCGACCTTTGCAAACGCTCTTGCTGGGCGAGTCCTGAGACGCGGGTTCTGTGCTTGGACCTGACTCAGGTTATTTCTTCTATCAGTGCAATAAAAATGTCTTTTTTGTTTATTAAAATGAATAAATATTGTATATTAAAACAATCAGTGTGTATTAGTTGTTAAAAACCAGGAACTTGATAAATCGTTCAAAAAAGTCAGATAAAAGCTTCCTTTTTGGTAATATGTAACCTTTTAAACGATTACTCTATTAGTATACAGACAATTCTGGTGTAACGTAGAAATGAGTGAGACGTTACGCTATAGTTACATTACCATGGTGTAACTTTCCACAAGCAATGTGTAACTTTACACCAGTTATATGAGTTAAGTTACTGCAGAGCAGTGGAGGCAGCTAAGCTGCCACTGATTTTATGGAGTAAGGTTACACAAAATTTTTTACGGTGTATTTCCTTTTTATTAAAATTTTCAAACAGTTTACATGACTTTTGTTTTTCTTTCTGTGACAGTACAGAGATACCACAGATTTACATTTTGTTGAGCAATCACGATTGCTTATTTTTCTCATTTGACGGTCCTTGGCGTTGTGGTTCCTTTTCCAGCTTGAACCGGGGACCTCTGTAGCACCACCGCCCACCAGACTCTAGTCCCGAGCATTGTCCCCCGGTAGCCGCTTCTCCTGGTCGGTGGCGGCCATGTCCTACACACACGCATCGTTACGCACATACACACTCCCACACATAAGCCGTTACACACATACATTACATACACACACGCCTAAGTGCATACACTGTTAAAACTACAGGTTGCGTTTGGCACCTTTCAGTGGTGAAACGCTTGTTCACCAGCGACACCCGATAGAGAGCCGAAATTGCACCCTTATCAAGGGTGAAAAACTGGCTCCCTTCACCCAACGTGCACCGAAGGTGAAAGATGGTACTCTAGGTGTGAAAAATGGCACCTTTATTGCTTCCTAGAGAGATCCCCCCCCCCGTGTTTGCGTTTTTTAATACAATTGTGTTTTTTATTTATTTTGATTTATATATACGAAGGCATTTGATCACATTTCAACTTTCGAACATAGTTTAGAAGTGTTCATGACTTTAATTTGTCTGTTCGTGCACTAACTTTTTTATATTCACACTTGGATTGCTCAGTAATGAATATGTTGTTGACAACTTTTATTGCATGATCCGTACTGGAAATGAATAGGGAAGGTAGTTATCAATCATTTGTCGGAACAACTAGAAATATTAGGTAACATTAGATTAGAATCATGGGAAAATAAAAGCGTTCATAAACGTTTAAAATTTTAATCGAGCGTAACATATCAATACTTAGTATAAGATTCGATATTTGAGTATCCTTATGCGTACAAGATAAATACTGATATAAAAGCCCTTCTTTCCAATGTCAAGTTTTCCGTCAGATTAAAAATAAAAACGAGTAGATAACTACATTCGCTTCATGCAATAACGCCTAAGAAAGATACGTTAACCAAAACACGATGTGAAACTCATGAGTCAAACGCTGAGTGAGAAAGATTTCTTTTCAGGCGGATTTTTTTTTCCTCCGCCTTTGCTGCTTTGTTCGTGGTATTTCATTAGAGAAGAAATAGATATTGGTATATTGGCTGCTCACGTCGATGTATTTTTATTCCGGAATTAGCAATTCAATTATCAGCTGATTTAAACGTTTTTATTTTTAATGTTGTTGTTGTTCAAGATAGTACTGATAAATAGTTTTAGGTAACAGTTTTGCAGGATATAAATAGCAAGATATTAAATATTTAATAAGGTAAACGGAACAATAAGCAGTTATCAACATACTTTAAACACTTTAAATATGTTCGAAAGCTCTAAGTGCTACAATACGATCAAATGCCTTTACTTACGCGATATTTCGAAGATTAATCCACGAAATTTTCAGTTTTGTACTTCATTCAATGTGAAAGCAAATTTCGTTGCAACTTCCTTCGTTCGCCATTCAAACTGAAGTCGTCGTTGGACGATAAGTCAGAGCGCATGCGCAAGGAGTCGCTCTCCTATTGAATCACTTTTGTTAACGTCGTTCACTCACTGAGGAACCAAAAGCACCTTGACGACACTTCCTAGCCTCCGTTTCACCCCGCGGCACTGTTTTTTCACCCTAGGGTGAAATTCTTTACCCCTGTGGCACTCCTGGTTTTAACAGTGTACACACAGGTCTACGCACACACACAAGCCTACACATGCACGCAAGTGCGCCTGCATACACATACCCAACTATACACTCGTAACCCCCAGGAAGAAGGGTAGGATTGGGGGGGGGGGACAAGAGTCGTTTCTAGAAACAATAAGTCCAATGAGTAGGGTCCTGTCGTGATTGCGAAAAACATAATTTGAATTCAAAATTTCAGAATTCAAATTAATTTCATTCTTTTTTTTTCTATTTTCTTTTTCTACCTTTCTTTTTGTTTTACACTGTAATAAAAATTCTTGAACATGTGATGTATTATAGTGCAAACTGCATAATGATACGATCATTTGTTTCTTTTCTATGAAAATTTTAAAATGTGTCAAGGACTTTTCGGACACCCTGTATATTAATAGAAATTCGAACCAGAATGAAGCCCAGGAAAAATCCATTCAATAAAAAAAATACATTTTTAAACTTTTTTTATGCATTTTATGCTTGTGAAATTCGCAAGTTAAACGTTAATATCATTTTTTACTATATTGTGATCGTATTTATTGAGCAATCACGATTGCTAATTATTCTCACTTGACTGTCCTTGACGTTACGCTGATTTTATTTTCCCCCCGCCTCCCTCTGCAGCACCACCGCCGACCGGTCCCTCCCAATGCTGCTCCTCTAGCGAAAACCGTCTCCAGGTCGCCTCCATATCCAACATACACACGCATACATACACACACTTGCACACACACATATACACACACTCATGCCTGCACACAGACACAAACACACACACATACCCACACACTCATGCCTCGACACAAACACACACGCCTACATACACACACATACTCGTGATTGCGAAAAACATAATTTGAATTCAAAAAGCCATAATTCAAATTAATTTATCTTTTTTTAATTGCGTTCGTCTGTTCGTTCAATTACATATTTGCTCCTTCTATAACGTTACATTAAACATTGTATTACATTTAACATTGTATTAAATAGGAAAATCTTAAAAATTTGATAGTTGAGCTTCAAACTTCTGGAGTACGGGACCCATGATCTTATGTTACTTTAAACTGTCCGTGTTTTTAAAGACTAACACTACAGAACTTCAGACGGTTTCCAAAAACTGAAAGTAAAACGAACAGTTACTTCCATTCATAATTATACTATTTTTACGTTTACCGTTTCGTCTGATGAAAAATGCCTGCAATCCTAAGCAATAATTTAGCTTAATCGCAAGAGTATGCAATTAAATAAGCTACTAATATCATACAGATAAAAGCTTTCTTTTTTTTGCCGAATGCCTTAAGGATACAGGAACGCTAATTAAGAATGTGAACTAATGCTCCTGACATGCTTCATTAAATAACACGCGTGTAAAGAAGTGCAAGAATTACATAAGGACATTTCTAGACTTAGTTTGATTAAAGAATCGATCCGTTGTGGTTTCTAGACAAAGTTTGTGAATTCTTTAATTAAGTTCAAAACTGTTTGCCTCGGTGTTTTGATCTTTAAAAATACGCGACTGTGAAACAATTACATTTTATTCCGTCGCATGGAAAGGTGAACAGGAATAATGTTTCCAAGAGAGAGGAGAAAATTTGGGATTTCTGAAGAAATTCGAAATTGTAAACATGAACGACACTGCGAGCAATGGTTTTCTATTGAGTTAGACGAAGTATTTGCGCTTGCTGTTCGTCAACGTTTACTTGATTTAAGAAAGTTGTCATCTAAATGAAATGGATTGGACGCCTAATTTTTGAAAATTCAGTAAATTATGAGAGATTTGAGCAAGGAATGTAATCTGTAATCAGACATTGAAGAAAAAATCGTTTAAATTGCAACGGTGAAGGTAAATCAAATAAAAGGTTACATAAACTAAAATTAAATATACTTTCAACCAAGCGGTATTACATCGAAGTACTGAAATACAAGAAGTTTCGTCTAGAACTAAACGAGCCTACTTTCCCGTATACCCATACTACTTTCTAGTACCCGATCAAAATTCTCAAAAATAGCTAAAATCGCAAATTGTTTCAAACATATTTTTCAAATATTTTAAGCTGATTTCTAGGAATAAAGTATTCTTTATTCATCTAAAAAAAATAAGATGCGTAAAAAAATAAAAAAATAATAATGATACTAAATAAATTAAAAAAAAAAAAAAAACGAGCAAATAAAATAGCAGCATTTTTTAAACAAAGCAGCTAATACACTTTTTTCCTTTAAAAATATTCTTTAACAGCTTTCAAAACGAAAAAATAAAATGTCAAATTGAAGAAATTATTTTCACTGTCAAAAAAAAAAAAAAATCGTCTGCGCATATATTTATGTAGAAACACAAATGACTTCGAGCTTATTCGCCGAAAACAAAATACCTAAATTAAAACTTTATCGTGAAAATAAAAACGGGTCATATTAACAATAATTATTTCACAGTTAAAACCATAGCTGCGGAGTCGAAGTCGGAATCAATCTCATTTTGGGATAAAGAAGTCGGAGTCAAATATCCAAGAATTGGAGTCCCTCATTTGTCCTCTGTGTATAAATTTGTGCCAAAACTACGAAGTCAGAGTCGAAGTCGGGGAGTCGGAGTCCGATTAATTGTCGGGCACAGGAGTCGGAGTCTGGAGTTTGGCGTCAAGAGCTATTTCCAACACAATTTGTTTGAAGTAAATCCGCCTTCAAGTACGGAATCTACATTGACTTTCAGTTTCCCCGTAGGCGCTAATGTTAAGGGATTTGAACAGTTCAAAATTAAACGGAAAATTGTTCAAATCAAAAAGATATTTTATATACAAGTTTTTTTTATCAAAAGCTTTTTCCTGCAAAGTTTGTTTGAAGCAAATTCGCCTCTAAGTGCGGGATTGTCTTGAATTTCCACTAATGTTGAGTTTTTGTGAACTGTTCAAAACCGAATCAAAAATTGTTCAAATCAAAAAGTGAACTATGGGAATGAGGTGTCCTCGCCGAAATCTATCGATCAAATAAAAGTTTGTTCGAATCAGACTATTCATTCAAAAGTTATAGGGGGGGGGGCAGACAGACCGACCGACATACATTTTCCCCCATCTCAATATCCTACTTTCCAATTCTTAATTTTTCGATAGTTATTTAAATGTTTTATTTATTTTTGACTTTTTTTTTGTTTTTCGCGATATTTTTAAGATGCATTAAGCCTTCTTCCATTCTTTTTTCTTCTTTTTCTGACTTTTACTGGGAAAGTAGGCTAAAAACTGGCACATCATTGGTTGTAGCATTAAAGATTAAAAGGCTAAAAAAAATATATAAAAAGGTATACTTTTTTAAGGAAAAATTTCTTAAATTATTAAATGCGATTTGCGAGTTACGAATTAAAAAAAAATTAAATAAAATAACTTGAAGAAGAATTTGTTACTCTTAAAATTAGCATGTATAGTTAGGGCACGGGTTTAAGCTTTGCATTTTAATGATGTTTACAATTTAGGTATAATTTTTACGTGAAATAAGTTTTCATAACTTTTTTTTTTACCGAAAGTGTTGTAAAGAAGTTTGCAGAATATTTTATTTTATGCACTTAACTAAGGAGCATAAATCCACCATAAGATATTACAATCGAGCTCGCTAATTACAATATCGGTTAAGAGAATATCAAGTTTAATATAATACATTTTCAATGCACCAAACCAATGAAATGTGTTATTTAGATCCCGATTAATGGAATATCCCACTTATTAGAATATTATTTTGCGGCAAAATGACTATTCCATTAAGTGAAAAGTTGGAACACTTAGATAGAAACTAAGAGAATACACAATACCAATTCAGTAAAAAGAAAACTAAATTTCTTAAACCATACCTTAAACATTAAACAAACGATTAGGTTCTGTACACATATCAAGGAAATTAAGTGTCATTCCAGTAAAAAGAAATGAATTTCAGAAATTATTTTTCTTCGTACGACCAAACATCATGACCAAAAACATAAGTCGGTGTTTGGAGTAACTCAAAGTAAATGCTTGAGCAATGCATGATTTTTAAATCATTTCACTCATTGCATAAATCATTTCATTCTAAATGAATACCCGATAGTTGTCAAACAAGGTCTTATGGACAAATCGTTTTTCAATGCTTGCATCTTTAAGGTAGCAAGATTTTTTTAGAAATGTAAATATAAACCTTTTGAACTAAAATGTGACTTTTAACTTCCTTTTACAAAAAAGGAAGTATTGTATTCGCGAAAAAAAAAAAATTCACCCAAAAATCGGCCTTAAATTTCATTTTGCTCAAAGCCAAATGAATGTTGAGTTTTTTTTTTTTTTTCAACCCGACCACACGTGGATATGTGATATAGGTGGATTTGGATTATAATTTGTCAAACAACTGGCGAAAAAAATTGGCGCTTTTTTTCAATTTTTAAATCAGGTTTTAATTCGGCCAATGTATGTGATATTTAACCACTGAATCACATTAAAATTGCCATTAATGAGGAAATAAATCTGTTTAAAACGTTTTTTTTCCTTCGGTTCGCAAGAAACTAGGGGTGAAAATATTTAGTGTTTCCTTGCTTACTCCAAGGCGCTATTATTAAATTGGCGTAAAAGGAAGTCATGTGATGCACAGATCAGCTCGTTTTTTTTGAGCAATCATGATTGCTTATTGCTTTCATTTGACTGTTTTTTGCGTCCTATCATTTTATTTTCCCACCGCCACCCTCCGCACCATCACCGTCGACCGGCCCCTCACGATGCTGCTCCTCTAGCGAAAGCCGTCTTTAGGTTGCATCCACGTCCTACACACACGCGCATACATACACAACTACACACACACAAACACACACACATACACAAACACACACACACACACAAAAACATACACACACATACACACAACTACCCACACATTCATGCCTGCACACAAACACAAATGCCTACACACACATACCCCCCCCCCCACATACACACACATTCATACACACAACTATTCACACACTTATGCCTGCACGGAGACACAAACACACATACCTGCACACACATACCTTCTACATACAAATACATATACCCCACACACAAACACACAGGCCTACATACACACACTCGTGATTACGAAAAACATAATTTGAATTCAAGATGTCAAAATTCAAATTGTTTTCTTTTTTTTTTAGTTTTTTTTTAAGTTGCATTTCCATTTCCTTTCCTTTTTTTCGAGTTTTGTTTTAAAAGAAGGCTAATATTTACCGCATTAAATATTTAATATACTGCACAAAGTATAGTTTACAGACACATGTAAATCTTCTGAAAATAATATGTTGGATTTTAATTTTTTCCTCCATTCCCCGCAGATAATTAGTTCATTGAATATTAAGTAGATAAGCATTCATTATGGAAGAAGCTGGCCTGTGGGAACCCGTCGGGCTCGTCAGAAAATAAAAAAGAAACGTTCTTTTTTTCTATTTTTGGATGTTTGATGAAGTATTAATGAAGTTATGGCGTACGATCCAAACAACTTCTTCAAAAAACAATGTATATGCAATTTAACTTGTTAGAACATTTTTTTTTCTGATTCTGAAAACACGATTATGGTTTTGAATCCCTCCCCCCACTAAGCTAACATTCGTCATCGAAATTCCTCTGATTAAGATACTTTCTTCAAAAATTATATTTTCTGGTCTATAGAAGGATTTATAAGACGCTCTTACCAACTGAACTAATTGGTCTCTATCACGGGATGCTATTATAAAGTAAAGCATTGTGCTATAAACCAACAAAATAATTTGATATCGATTCTTCTATTCCTATAGAATATTTTTCAGAATTTATATTTACCATAGTAAAATTTATTTATTGTTTCCTGATTTTAACAATATCAGATTTGTAGCTCAGAATCCTGCTATGAAATTAGTTTATGAATTTAATAGGATCGCTGAAAAAATTAGCCATCAAAAAGATGTCTCTGGATAGCATCTTTATGCAGAATATTTCTTATGTAAGCAATTTGATGCATCATTTAATTGCAATCAGCTTATAGCTAGTTAACTGTGTAGCTAAATATAAGTTAGTTGGGAACTACTAGCCGAAAAAAGTTGTTTCTTGTGTAAAAGTAATACTTTCGCCATTTTTATTGCAAAAAATATCGAAAAGTTAGCCATAAATTATTTTGTTAGATATTTTCTAACTTATTTAGAAAAGATTTTCTGACAATAAGAGACTTATGATTTTGTCTCTAACCATCCCCTTTTCTCCCCCTGCTATGAGTTTAATATATCTGTTTACACTTTGTTTGTAAAATATTGTTTTAAAATATTTTTTCCTCCCCCCCCCACATTCCTTAGCCACCCCTATCCCAATAAAAGAAACGGAAATTGTAACAACAAAAAATCACGCCCATTTATTTATTAACTGCATATATATATTACTTAGTGCCAAAAAATTTAAAAAAAATAGAATATTTTTTTATCGGTTTTCCGGAAAAAAAAACCTTCACTGTGGTTAACAAGAGAATGCTTGCTGGTACTGTCGTGTTAACCGATAGTCGAAACATAAAATGAAAAACAGGAAAGGGTTGAGCGATATTTGTCTACCGGTAGGGTTCGTTTCGACCGTACCATTGATACAGTCGAATTGACTTATAGTGAGCCCGAATTTAGCGAGAACTGGGATTTAACGAGGAAATCAGAAATATTCGGTTGGTACAGGGTAAAGTCTACGGAAGCATAACTTGCTCTCAGCGAGCAAACCCCCGATATAGCGAGCAATGTTTTTGTGATTCATAAAATTTCAATTGAATTCTATCTTTCTAGTCAAGTCAACTGAAAGTTCGTAGTAAGTCACAAACCATAAAAACAGGTGATGATGGCTTTTTTTCTAGTTTGTGGAGTAGAGAAACATTTGAAAGTTTTGAACCCATACCCTTCCTTCCAAAGACATTAGACAAAAAGCTAAGACAAAGCTAAATGATATTAGAAAATTAAATTAAAAAATATATATATTAATTTGAATTTTAGGCATCTTGAATTCAAATTATGTTTTTCGCAATCACGAGCGTGTGTGTGTATGAATGCGCGTGTGTGTTTGTGTAGGCGCATGTGTTTGTGTTGGCACATGTGTGGGTGCGTGTGTGTGTGTATGCATGTGTTTGCGTATTGTGTATGCAGTGCTGTGTGTGTACGTGCGTGTGTGTTGGCGTTCGTGTGTCTGTGTATGTAGGCATGTGTGTGTTTCTGTGCAGGCATGAGTGCGTGTATGTGTGTGTGTGTAGGAGTGTGTGTTAGTGTCTGTGTGCAGGCATGAGTGTGTGTATGTATACGTGTGTGTGTAGGATATGGACGCAACTAGGAAACGGTGTTCGCTAGAGGAACAGCATCGTGAGGTCGGTTGACGCGACGCGACGGTGGTGCTGGCAGAGGGTGCAGGCGGGAAAATAAAATGATAGGAATTCAAAACAGTCAAATGAGATTAATAAGCAATCGTGATTGCTCAAAAAAAAAAGCTAAAAATGAAGGCTGCGATGAAAACGACGAAAGTGAAGAACTAAGCACAATTAAAAATTATGTTGCTTAATCGTCTCCAGTACACTCAGTGGATTCTGAGTGCGCGGATATTTTCTTTTTCGCAGTCAGACCAGAGTTGCAAATGATGTTTTTTTTCGGAACCCATGTGTAGTCACCAAAAACCAATTCGCAGCTCCAATAAACTATAGGGGGCGCTGCAGCCACAGTCTAATAGCGGATGAAAAAGGTAAAACAAACAAATTCCGTAACTTATAACTTGCTTTGACGCTTAGTGAATGACAGTTATTTTTCTTTTCATGTTTGTGGGAAGCTATCTCTCCTATTCTTCTGAAATTACATTACACCACAAACTGTCTGAAGCATGTATTTTACCCCAAAGAAAACACTTGGAATGGAATGTTTTACCTTTTTCTTTAGTATTGTTAATCACCACAATGTAGCGTATTCAAGCTCTGGAGTTGCTAATTAACGTCTAATGAACCGTACATAAATAAATAAAAAACATATAGTAATTGTGTGTGAATTGGTATGATTTTTTTCACGAACCCGTTTTTACGAGCACTCGGATATAACGACGAAATATCGTAGCCCCTTCACGTTGTTTATAAATGATTTCAACTGTGTTCTTAAACAGCAATAGGTATTCTTAAATTCGTTCCCTCTCTCTGTGCGAACCGTACTCCGTTCTTTTTCGCTGCAAAATGATCTTACCGTGAACCCTTATTTACCCCGGACTCGCAACAAAATCTTGTCATAGTCAATAACGTTTTTGCAAACCTGGTTTCTCATTAAAATGTAGGCATTGCTAAATAAATATACGTTTTTATGTCTCAAAAGCTATAAATGTATATTTTAATTATTTCTTTTTTTATCTTACAAAGTTAGTTTATTTTTTTTTTTTTTTGTCTTACATTACGCAAGGTAGGAAATAATATATATATATATATACCACAGAATAAATTATTTATCTGAACGTGTTCTGCGTAAAAGAAATGCTGAACACAAATATTTTATTCCATTTGTCGTAAGTCACTGGAATTCTCCTTCATACGACAGTTTAACCTCGTTAATTAAAATATGCTTAAAACGAATTACTGCTAAAACTAACAACTTTGTTGTCACAATCCTATTGCATTCATAAATAACACTTTTTCTTATTTCTCAGATAAGACGGGTGGACGAATTAGGACGAGTTTAATTTAAAAGGTTATTTTTGCTTGTTTTACCGAGGTTCGACTGTACTTTTAGAACATATATACTAGATCTTTGATAGTTTAGGAAGAATGATTAAATTTCAGCTATTTGATTGTTGAAAGCTTCCAGTGTTAAATTTACTTTCTTTTTGCACACAAAATTAAAGTTGTCGGTACTATGAAACAAAATATTAAACACAAATTATTAACTAAACGAAGAAATGAGGAAAGCCTAAATCTTGTAGTCTGTTTTGCATTGTATCTTTGCGAATATCTTACTATTTCATGTGTCCTCAGTAGCTTGGGAGAAATACGATAATTGCTTGAACTCCTATTGAGTGCAGTTCAATAACGAAAGCTAAGATTTTCAATTTTAAATGATGTTTAATGAGAAGTTAGAATCCTTCTAGGATAAAATGCGGCTAACATTTCCTCGCCTGAACGAAAGCAAAGTTGTCGATTTTCCTTCACTTACTTTCCCTTCCTCCTCCAATAAAAGTAACTTTACCAAGTCATTTTTTTTTTTTCAATTCTTCATCTTAAAAGATATTCTTTAAGAAACTGATTAAAAATTTCCCAACAAGTAATACGTTCTTAACATTTAAAAACGATCGCGTTCGTACGTAAAAGTACGATCTTCTGCCATCATTAATAAGTTTTACTATAAAAATCCCTCGAATAGATTTCCTGACCACTTCTCATTTTTCGTGCTTCGTTTATTTTCGGTAATTCTTTTTACTTTAAAAGTATGACTTCGGAAGAGCAATTTATTTGCAGGATGACTTTTTCTGAAATTTCTATCTTATAGGCTCTTTATCATTTCAGGTAAAAGGTATGGTTAAATCAACCCTGATACAGGAAATGGTGGAAGGATTTCCCCTACAAAACATTGAGCTTCATTCATCTTCTCCAGCTTTATGTATTGAGCGTTGGTTTTGCCTTCAGAAAGAGAAATTGTTAGAGGTGAATCATTTTAAAGACAGAATCAATAGAACATTCAGCGATTTTGATTCGGATATTTTTAAGAAATGGAAAGCGCTATCTTCCCGTTTTGGGGATTTGAGTATTTTTTGCTCTCTTTTCATTAAGTTAATTCTATTTAACTTATTAAAAAGAGAGATTGAATAATGTTTTTCCTTATAAAATATTTTTTTGGCAATGGAAACGATGAAAGGTAACTGTTTTCCTCTAAATATGGCACTTTACTCCGACTGTCAACTTGTTTACGAGGTTCTAAAATAAATTCATAGAAATGATGTTGATTCGTATATTTTCAAAAAATTGACAACGTTATATTTACCTTTCGAAAGCTTGAGTTCTGTTTTATTTCTTTTCAATACGTTAATTCAAATGAACATTAATAATGTTTGTTTTTAATCCCTTCAGACCTGGTGTCCAGTATACCGGACATACACTTTAAACAGCTGCTAATCATTTAATAATTGATTTAATTAGTTGATTTTTTTTTGCTCTTTACATTTTACTTATTATAATCTGTGAAAAAGTTTTTCGTTTTGGGATTGACAACACTGACATATAAGAATTGAGAGATAGAGAGTGGCTCATTTTTCATCTGAAAAGCGAGTTTTTTTTTTCCTGATTTTTTAAAAAATATATAATCTTTAATTAATCATTTCAAACGCTTATACTATGTTTTATAATTGTTTGTAGAACATTTTATAATGAAGTTTGTTCGGTATTTTATCGTTTTTGTATATGAAATATTGATTTCAAAAATATACGTCCGGAATATTGGACGTTCCATAACTCTTAATTTTTTCTCCATGAAACTCAAAGTTTTGTCTGTAAGATACCCTTTACCATAGTTCACTGTGTACCACATATCAACATTTTTGTTATAATATTTTATAATTCCGACTGAAGGGGTTAATGAACAGTTTTTGTTTACTTCAGAACGGCGTAAAATAACAATTTCATTTTAAACATGGAGAAAGGTGACAACTCGACACGAGGTTCTAAAGCCAATTAATTGAGAGATTCTTCCATAAAAATACCCTGACGGAAATGCAGTTGTTAATCTTTCACAGCAACGTAAGGCTGTTTGTTACTGCTCATCTGTTACCTAGTTCTAACTGTAGGTATCACATTCGGATCAGTGAATTTAGCTTGCACCACCTGCCTCATTTAATTGCCCATAATTAATCAGACTATTCATGGTCATCCATCCAAGAAAACATCAAAACATGTAGTGATGAGGCTGGCTGCTGGCATTTAACATGAAGTGCTTTATTCAGCACCCCATTGTTTCACGCTTGAATCTAATCTCGCACTTCAGAAAGAGGGATGTATTCCTTGTTGAAGTGAATCGTTTCTACCTCCCATTAATCTGAAGAATTATTCCTTTCCTAGCATTTATCAATCGCTCTAATGCGGTGGTATCATAATTAACAAAGTCACATGTTATTCAAGTCTAATGTTTCACTTGCGTTTTTTTTTCACTTAAAGATGAATGCAATTTAAAGATTGTATTTATTTTTAAGAAATTAAAAAATTTTAAAATACAGTTTTTCTACATTTGGTGCAAATTTAAATACATTTTAGTACTTTAGAATTATACTATAACAGCATGCAGGTTAGACTATCGCCTACGTCAGATCTTACATCATTAAAAGAAACTAATTTTTCTCGGACTCAATTAAATTCATATAGATTCCAAAAACATAAAGCAGCAGTGTTAAAATAAGTAAAAAGAAAGAAAAACCTTTTAAGATAGTTTACCCGCAAGGTGTAAAACAAATTTTCCTTTAGTGCGAGAGACAAAAAATACTCCTTTTTTTCTTAACGAGTTCCAACGTTTTAGTTCATATTTTTACGGTTCGCTAACAATTATTTTGCAAAAATGGTGTAGTTAGGAAAAAAAATAAGTTGTTTTAAAAAATTCATAACATATAAGACATAAATGATCTCATTTTCTTAAAAATTATTTTGAAGCTTGATTTTAGCCCTACAGGGGAAAAAAAAAATTAAAGCAGAAGTTCAAGTTTCCCGTATCGTTTTTCCCCACGCGGTAGGGAAAAAACAAATTCGTTTTGTCAAATAAATAGCGTACTAGTAAACGGCCCCAATAAATTATGTTATTCCAGACCAATTGCATTTTTTAAACTTGGATTCCAATTATAGACGAAACTCGTAATTTTTTCTCAATTGCAAAATTTTCATCGATCGTTCAATGTTGGAAAAGATGCTATAAGTGAACCTTTACGTTTGGTATATTAGCACTCTCTAGATATTGTGTATGTTTCTTGCTCGAAATTCCGAAGATGGCTAATTTTTCAGTTTTGGAAGTTCTTCACAGACATTTCAATTATCGCAAAAAGGGCTGAAATTCTAATGGTTTTAATCATTTATTTAAGTTTATGTTATTGTTTTTGGTGAAGATATTAAACTAAACAAAGGAAGAGAAAAAGGTGGAGATTTATTTTTAAATCTGACGACACATAACTCACATCAATGTTTCTTGCAGAATCGATACTGTTAATCATTTACGTTTTAACAGCAAGAGAAGCATTAGATCTGAAGCATGATATTTTACTCATTCAACGTAATATTCAATTTAAATCCTTACACTAACTTTAAATCGAAAGTCTTATTTCTGCAAGCATGTTAAATGTTTGAAACACACCGCCAGCTCAGTCATTTCCAGCCGAGGACTGCAGTTTTTGCTTATTAGCACTCATCAGCCCGGCATAGGAAAGTGACTGAGCTGGAGATGGAAAACCTCTTAAGGAAGCCAAGAGTGCGAAACAAACTGGTAGCTAATATAGAATTAGCAGACCAGTCGAGTGACAAAAGCAATGGTTCGGTTCGACTCGAAGATTGAACGCGAGGCAAGGTATATTCAGTAAATTACCGCCCATTAGTGCTAATAAGCACGAAACTGCAGTCCTTGGCTAGAAATGACTGAGCTGGCGGTGTATTTCACGTATTTTTGCTTTAGCCCTGGCTAATGGGCGGTAATTTACTGAATATATGTTAAATGTTGTTAATTATTTTTTCATATTTCGTAGCTTAACCTAGATGATAAAGATAATTTATTTTTTATATTTTTTTCAGTATAAATACATTTTATGTATCAACACTTTTATGGAGTTTTTAACTTTTTGAAAATTATTAAAAATGCATTTATTGATTTAAACAACTGAGCTAGAAAACATTTACTGCCTTGCACATATAATAGCATAAAAGTGCTGTACGAATAAATTAGCCATAACGCAGTGCACCTTAAATAACTTAAAATAGCTTAAAACTGCAAAAACCTCTGCGAAAATACATTAGCGTTGCTCCGATATTTATCAATAAAGAATTCGCAGTGCTTTTGCACAGAATCAACGCATCGCATGTTGAAGAGATTTACTTCAGAATTGAGTAAAGAATACATATCATTTTTTAAAAATGAAAGAATTAAAAAAAAAAATATTTCCATTCGTTGTTTCTCAAAATCACGGTGATTATAGCCTGGATACATCAGCATTTTTATGAACATATCTCAAAACTAAACAAACAGAACATTAGCTAAAGAGGTTTGTAAATTCAATTGGTCGAGTTCTTTTCCAGAAACATAAATTCGTAAGATTTTTCCACAAGTCAGGTAAAATTTTCTCTTCAATTATTCAAGTTTATAATTTCGTAAAGCCGCATTTCAATAGACGACTGACATGGTAACGATATAGCATCATTCTCATAATTATAGTTTTAATTGTTAATATAAAATTAAGGTACAAAATCATTGACCAAAATCGAGGTTGCTGAAGTTAAACTAATAGACAAATAAGAAGTTTTTTAGCGTCTAGTAAAATTAAAGTTACTCAGGGGTCGGAACACCCCTTTCCATTTGGTTATAAAGCCTCACACTCGTTTCCGCTTAAATAAAGGAGTTTGAAAAAATTAATGAAAATAGAATGCTTGAATGCACTTATTTACTCGTTTTTGATTAAATACTTATTTTTTCTTCCGAAATAGTTAAAAAATGTATTTTAAATTTTATATAAAAATCCCTATTAGTCTAAAACAGACTAAGCTTTTCGAGTCAATGAAGAAGTAAGCAAATACTTTCAATAAATTGTGATAAAGAAGATAAATTGTGATATAGCTAGCAAAATGTGCATATTCCAAATTCGAAGACGAAAAAACAAGTATTTAAAAGCTGTGAATTTGTACTACCAATTTTTTTTTTAAGTTATGGAACTTCACAGCCAAAATTCACAAAGCACGCGGGTTTACTTTAATGCAATTTATTGTAGGACATTATTTCGTTACGTTTCGTGCAAGCATTTTTTCCATAAAACTTTCGTTTATGTTAACATTATGGAAACAAACATAACAGTTTAACACTTAATTAATATTGCTCTAGTACAAGATACCATCATGAACATAACATTTTTATTGGTCAAGTGTACCATAATGCAAATTGTATTCAAATGTCCACAATGAGAGAAAATATTACACAATACTGTTTGACCACGGATTGTATGGAATTGGCAAATATCCAGTTAAGGCGATTCCATCTGAATGAGGGGAAAAATAAAAATATTATGTGCGTATTCCACGCATTTGAATGAGACTCTGCTTAATTTAGATGCTAACATACATCTGCAAAATCTGACATCCCTGAAAACAAATAGATGCTTCCATTTCCGCTTGTAAACCGGATGTTTGCCTTTCCATACAATCCGTGGTTATACAGTATGCGGTTTAAGATGAAACATGACGCAACTGCTATACGTTCACTTAAAGAGTAAGTGAATATGGAAATGCCATATGTTTTACTTGAAACTAAAAACATATTATTTCTCTCTACTAAATTTTGTAATTGAGTTGACTTTAGGATGTTACCAGCCAACATGTAACCTTACTATACTGGATGTCCATTACAAGCTTAAGTGAAACAGCAATAAATTATCAATGTTCAACGATATTATGCTTGAGAGTTTGAACAATTGTGGATCAGTTACGGCAGGGGTGCCCCCCGCTCAAGAACAATAGCGCACCCCTTCAATATCGCAAAAACACCCCATAACAAGAGCAACCCCCCAAAAAGAAAAAAATACATCTAAGAACCCCTCTCCCCACATACTAAAAATTTCATTCAAATTGTTACGGCAATTGCTTTTAGCAGAAAATCTATGAGATAAGATTCAGCAAGTGCTACAGTTTCGTGTATTGAAATTTTCAATGTGCATTCTAGTTTTTATATTGAAAAATACTAAAAGTAATTATTCATTAAATATCAGTTAAAAAAGAGAATATTGAATTATTTTCAGAATTAAAGTTTCGTCAATTAAGGAGTTCGAATTAAAGTTTGTACAGTTTTTAAATATATTCAATACATGGAAATATCAAAGAGAAGGTAAACAGTGCAGAGACGAAACAATTAAATAAATAAGAAATGTACCTTGACACAATTCGACTTCAGAGTTGTGAGAGTTTCACGTTGTAAACACAAATCTCATAGCTGAACTTTATTACCGATGTTGCCATTAACGAAATTCAATTTGTGCTAAATTGTCACTTCATTTCATTTCATTAGACGCCCAAAAGCGCTGTGTTTTTGATGAAAGGACGTAAACTGAGTCCCTACCCTCCAGTATGCATAGTTAATTCATATGATGTAAATCATATATATGGGCCATGGTAGCCCTATCGGTAAAGTGTCGGATTCGGGGCCGGAGGGTCCTGAGTTCGAACTTCGATGGTCGAAGATCCACCGTCGTCATTAAAGGGGACTGGGCGAGGTTAAATATGCTCGTAGTCTCAATGTCCTCCAAGTGAAACGATACCTATGGGGGTGCTAGCACCAGGTGGCTATTAGCTCCTGGACTAGTTCTAAATTCTCATTAACTGTTCGAGCCGGTGATGGTGCTGCCATCTATCGGTATATAAAATAATGGAGGCAAGGCACTTAGTATGCAGTCCTCGACATAAATACAGTTGTAGTCAGTTGTGACCATTGAGCTTAACACTAAAAGAGGAGAGCGAACTAATCGGTCCGTTTTTTGCCCAAGCGAGTATGGCAAAAGAATTGCACTTTTAACATTTAAACTCAAGTTTTATTATGTAAAGCCTTTTGCCGTGCATTTTTCAAATCCTTAATATGTTCAAATCGTTGTGGCAAAAGAAGCGGTCTTTTGCCATTAAACAAGATGTTTTATAATGCAATTGGTTTTGCCAAACTCGCTCGAAATTCAGACCGTGAGCCTCAGTGTAGAAGAATGGGAAGTTCTCTCTCCTCTTAGTGTTATAGCTCAATGGTTGTGACTCGGAATCAAATCATATATGTGATTTAGACAGCACATGATAGAAGAATTATTTTTCCTAAAAATGTATCTAAAAAAAATCTTAAATATACTATTTTATTTTTTTTAACTTTTGTTTTCATTTCTTGTTAAGAACAAAAAGGAATTTTTATAGTTATTATTATTATTATTAGTATCAGTAATATATTAATTTGTGAAAATAAAACACTTTTAAATAAAAAATGAAATTATTTGCATATTTTCCTTGCATTGAACCTTAATTCACTTTCATTCTACCAATTATTCGCCAAATTTCGCTAATGTTAAGTTTAAGAGAAACTTAAACTCCATTTTTATTAAAAACATTATCCTTCGAGTAGCAAAAATTTGAAAACTTGTTCAGGACCTCGGAAATTTTCCATATTTTTTTTAATTTAAAAATCTAATTTTCAGTAGTCTTGGTTTCTTGGATTGAAATAAATTTTGAATTGCTTAAAAATTCCCTTTACATAGCTTCACCATGAGTTGTTGAAAACTGAGCGAAAAATAAGTACAATCAAAACATAAAGTGTGAGAAAGGTATTTTTGACCAGATCTTTCAAAGAAAAAAAAGTTTGTTAAAATCCGACTGTCCTGTCAATTTTTTTTTCGTTGGTGTGTGTGTGGGGGGGGGGCAGACACAAAGCAAACTCAACTGACATACCGAGAAAAAAAAATACTATCCTATTTCCCACATTGATAGTTATTTTACACTTATATTTTATGATTTTTTTTTTCAATCATTCAATTCATTTTTTTTAAACATTCTTTTGGTTTTAACGATACATTTTAAACAACAGGAAGCCTACATTTATTCTTTATTTTATTTTTTACTTCTACTGAAAATCAAGCAAATTCAGATACTTTAAACTTTGACATAAACCACTAATGTTGCTGGTTGTCTCTACAATCGCATACACAATTTTCTCGTTTCTGAATTAGTTTAAAGTTCTTTAAGATTACTTCCCCAAGTTCGGATGAAAACCATGGCATCAAAGCGGTAGCGTAACAAGCGACGCTAGCTTAATGCAAATGAACTAAAACTCCGGTTTTCTGACTGAAAGAAATTTCTCTTAATCCTCTAGTCTGCGGATGCTAATTATACGTCTACTTTTATGTGCTTCTTTTTAATTTATTAGGGACAGAATATTTTTACGAAATAAATTAATGAACTCAACAAAACAAAATCATGATTCCTCAGAATGAACATTTTGGAATATTCTTCGGCAAATGGTGTTTACTTAAGGTCTTTAGGGGAAGGAATAACCCTAAATATTTTCTTGCTTTCCGTAGTTCAGAACATTTTAAGACGTGTAACAGTTATTAATAAACGTTCTGTTTGCTGTTCCGAAATGTTAGTTAATTTTGACTCTTATTTCATATTTTTATGCTTTATTCTTCTATGGTTTTTTTTAAAGATAAATTCTGATTTTGTGACACCTTATAAACAAGACTCAACACGAAAATCTCTTTACCTTACAGCAGGGTCTTTGTAGTCAAAAAATTTTCCTCTTTTATACATTTATTCTATTTTTACATCGAATTTCTATAATTTTTTATAAATTTCTAACGTTAAATTTTTTATCCTTACACATGGCCTTTAAAAGTATTACTTAGTTAGATTGAATTATGTGTAGTCTATTTGATCTTGAGGGAATTCAAAAGAATTATTTTCAAAGTAGTCAAGTGCACTAAATAGACCTTAAAATTTTTAAATGTGTTTCCGTGGTAAATCCGTTTTAGTTCAGAATTAAAGTATCAGTTTAGTATATAAATCAGTTTAAGTTCAGAAAGTTCATGTCTTCAAAGGCTATTTTTATTTCATATCTCTATATTTTCACTAAACAAAAAGAGTTCTTTGTGTTTTCAAAACATGTGCAAGCATTTTCTTCTGTTGAACTTCCCAATGCATTGATTCCGCAGACTTCCACAAAAAATCATCAGTGTTACGAGAAACTTTTTCTCGTTATATAAAATAACCCCTCTCCATCTTCCCTTCCGGAACGAAAAAAGAAGGCATGCTCAATAATAAATTTCGTACCTGAAAAAGCAATCAAACTTTGCACCATATTAATGCATACATTTATGTGAGCGCAAGTTGAAAGTAATACTCAGAAAAACTACTTTGTTTGCATTTTGAATGCCTTCCGAGATCAAACGTAAGGTTCCGCAATTTCAATAAAAGAATAGAGTCTTTATTTTTCATTCATTACAGCTCTCAAATCCCTCAGAAATGCGAAGATCTGTAATAGAACGGCAAGCCTTTGTGATGCACACGATATCGTCTGTTGGTCGTAGGGTACCGTTTCAAACCGAACTAAATCGATAGCCTCCCCAGAGAATGGTTTCTTCTGGAGCGCGGAAGCTTTCTATCCACCGGCAATTTATTTGGAATGCGGACGAGTTCGCGGAGAAGATAAAATAGTAACGCATTGCAGCTATCAATTGAAAGCTCGAGTTATCGAAGAAATATTTCAATGCAGTCAGGCCGGTATTTTACATTTGTCAGGAAATTTTCCGAGCTAAGAAATGATGTAAGTTCGATGCAAAAGACGGTTTCGAACCTTTTCGTTTCATTACTTAGGATATGATTGAATTTTGTTTTCAATAGATGTTTGAACTGGAGCAAAAATATTTTTCGAAAATAAACTATCCACAGTGTCATTGGGTTTCATAGTTTTCTAAGCGCCTTAGTATTAACTTAAAAAGATTAGGTAGAACGCGTGTATTAGATCTATGCCAATGAATATTGATTCTGGTACTTCGTAAGTAGTTAAATCTTTACTAATAATAAAGCTGAAAGTCTTTGTATCTGGATCTCTGTCTGTTACGCGCATAGCGCCTATACCCTTCGGCCGATTTTCACGAAATTTGGCACAAAATGATTTCGTAGCTTAGGGGTGAGCACCTCGACGCGATTTTTCGAAAATTCGATTTTGTACTTTTTTCTATTCCATTTTTAAGAACATTTTATTTTAACATGGACGAGCAAATTACCATAACGTGTACAAGCAAATCTCCTTCAGATTGCTTTGAGTTTCTGACAAAAATGTCGCTATTTACTTTCGAAATTTTTATTTTGATGGTGAAATGAGGCACAGGAATAAAGCCTGAAAATATAACACAGTATGTGTATAGATGTATGTGTATGTTCCCTAAACAAATTCACAGTTTACGTCGGATTTCGACTAAATTTAGCAGGGAGGTACTTGGGAAAACGAGAAGGAGTGTAGGGGGACTTTCACACGCCAAAAGAGTACCAAACCATTCGTATTTTAATTTTAGGACCAGAAAATGGCATTAAATGGCTCTTTCTACCCGAAATAATTGTCCGGATCTCCTGATTTAGGTCCCATTATAAAGACCGCGAAAATTACCCCTGAAATTGATTTTCTTTCAACGAATTTGAAAAAAAAAAAGTAAATTCAGTAAAAAAGTTAAAAGCATTTTTAAACCTAATGGAACCATAATATCAAATCGAAAGTTTATTGTTTGCCAACGAGCTCAGTTTAAATTAGCGTGAATAAAATCATTTTTGATCTGTTGCCATTTTTTCCCTCCACTATGAACAAATAAAATTCTTGCTTTTTGCTTTAAAGTACAACTTTTCCTTTTGATTAGTTTTCGGCTATTTATCTCTTTTTTTTTTGGACTGGCAGTAGGTGATAATCTACTGGCAGTAGATTATCATCTACTGAATTTTAGTTGTAGTAATGGAGAGTTGTGTTTAATTTGTTCGGGGCTTTCTATATCTGCCTGTCCGGGACACAAAAATCGTCAAATTTTGCATTTTTTAGCATTAAAAAACATTGCATTTTTTTCTGCTTAAAATGCTGTTTAAATCTTGTTTCTATCTTAATTAGAACAAAACATATAGTTATTTTTGTTGCTTTTTTAAATTTTATTCTTAACATTAAAATTTCTCCATGATGCAATTTTTCCCAATTCTTTGCATTCAAACTTTTACAAGTCAAGAACTAATAAAGGTAAAGTCACGAAATTTGCAGCATATGTTATTCAAACAGTCTACTTGAATTTTTATTCGGAAAATTAAAAAAAAAACCCGTTTACTTCAAAAGATGTGATTTTTTGAAAAAAAATTTATCTTAGAATGTTTCAAAATTTTCATTCAGTCATTTTTAATTTTGTTTGAATAATTTTTCAATTGCCGAATGAAAGTTAAAGCTTAGGTATTCGTGGTTAAATTTATGAAAAACTATTCATAATTGAATTAGAATATTTTGAGTTTTAGCGATTTAAAGCGACCCCATTTAAAAAAAATTCAAATTTTAATTTTTTCAAATATTTACGTTATGATTTTGCTTCTCAAAGTCTCTCTGTCTGGGTGTCTGGATGTCTCTATGATGTCTGGATCTCTGTGACGCGCATACCGCCTACACCGTTTGGCCAATATAAGGCCAATATAAAATAGAAAATATTTAAAGTGTTTCTTTGTTCACTCCGAGGCTTTAAATTGGAGTAAAAGGAAGTCATGTGATGCACATATTAGCTCGTTTTGCTTAGATTAGACTTTATAAAAATTTCTGAACTCCAGAAAAATGAGTCGACGAAGTAATATGAAAACACCTTGGCATATTTTAACATCGTAATGATTGCATTGAAAGAATTTGCATGGAAACAATAAAATATTTAATTCTGAGTTGCCATCGATGTAGTCGTAGTAACTTTCTATCCATTGCAATATCTTTTTTAAAAGTTGTCTTCTTTTTCCAAACGAAACTAAATCTCACAAGAAGATCAAAGAGATTGGCAATAAAATAATTCATCTATTGAAAGTGTAGAAACATTGAGCAAAGACATTAAAAGAAGCCCGTTTGTATTAAAGTTGTACTTTTCTGTCGAGATTAATGAAAATGTCTTCCGCTCAGCTGTTGCTGAGGAAGTAATGCTATTAATCTTATTGAATTCTTTAGTAAAAAGAAGAAACGTTCTTAGAGTCAAAAAAAAGCTGCTAATAATATTAGTCCTATAAATCCCCAATAAAAATCTATCGTGATTAGATGTGTTAACGTCAAAAGTAAAATTGCAGTTTGAAGTTTTGCTCCTAGAAGAAATGGATTAAGTGCATTCAACACAATTATTTTTGTAGACACTTATTGTTTCCGTAAACATTCATTTCTGACTGAACATTTGTTATTTTAAGAAATATGATCATTAAAATTACTTAAAGGTGTAAAAATAAAAAATTGTGAAAATTGGCTTTTTTTCAAGACTCTTATGCATTTTTTAAGTTAAGAGGTTTAGAGTTCGAGTAACGCAAATAAATGCTTGTTTTAAAAGACAATATGATTAAAGTTTAATTGTTTTGTTTAAAAATCCAACATGTAGTCGTTAATTTCTGCAACATTGTTTTTGCAAACATTTGATAATCGATAATCAAACAAGCGCTTTGTTTTGATTAGTTTCCCAAAATAAACAAGCAAAGTTTTTCATGCTGTGCTGATTTCTAATTTTCCAAATTTAATTTTTGAAATGCAACTGAAGTGTGCAACTTTTGTCATGGTTTTCAGTCTTACAGGGTTATTTTACCGAATACCAAGCCTTACTGAGATTGTAAAAATGGATAAGGTAAAATGTTATCATTACCGTAATGTTGACGGGACGGTTCTGAAAACTGTTGGCGCCACAGACTGTCGTTTTAAATGTTTTACTACAATATGAATTTTTTACAAATAAATCAATTGTGTCCCAAAGAACTATCGAAATTTCCATTAAAATTTAAAATTGCGCCCCAAGTAAATAAAAAAAATCCATTTGAATGTATTAATAATAACATAAAAACATAAAATAATACTCCATAACTCCATTTTTTAACGCTTATCTTGCCCAGCAACCACGTTCTCATAGCGCAGTCAATCAACATGTGGAGTGAGTTTTTTGGTGTCCAATAAATATTAGTACGCACATACGGGGGTAATGGGAGTACAATAGCGACACTTCATCATATAGCATTGCCGGAATCTGGTCGGAAATAGCCCCTTCATGTGATAGAGGGAGTTAAACTGGATCTTGAAAACGCAAATGTTTTTCTTTGAACGACGGAATTCCATGGAACAAATTTGATTTAGTGCATTCGGAGTCTTTGTGTTAAAAATTAAGACTGTAGAGAAATAAACCACTTGAATGCAATAAAACACGCATGCCTTTTTAATGACTGCTGCATAGCGTCGTCGTGAGCTCAAGACCTTTTGCATTCAGAAAACAGTTCGTAATTGATAAAAAACATGCGGAGCCATCAATGCTTAGGTGTCTTCAAGAGAATATGAGTTTTATTTATAAAGTAAACTGTTTCAAAGAACTTAGTACCCAAAGAGAAGTATTTTATGTTTTCGAATCCTCCAAGAAAGCCCTCTATCACATGAAAAAAAATATTTCCGACTCTGCAGAGCTTTCGAATCATTATTGGGTACGTTAATACTTCTTTCAAGGTTGTACCGTTATTTATGGGACACCCTGTATACGAGAGCTGACGTTGGAAGTAAATAAAAAAACAAAAAAAAAGTAAACAAAATAACTATGAAAAAAAATATATCGTGTAAGATCAATTGTATACAAGTCTGCATGTTATTCTAACTTTTCCAATGGCGGAGAATGCTGGCAAACTATGCTTGTACTCATTACTAGACGAAAGTCCTTAAAACTACAAATGATTACCATTGCGTAAGTTTGTTGCTGACCCTAAATGTTTATTAGGCTTTCCTTGTTTCAGAAATTAGATCTGTGCACGAAAATTTGAGAAATACTTGCAAATTTGTGTTTTTACTGGCGTATGAGCAGTGTTAAACTGGTAAATGTAACTGATCTCAGTTGAATTTGGTTATTTTTCGTGCGAGTGATTTTTTTTTTTTTTTCTTTTTTTATGATAAAAGAAGATTTTTCTCTACACTGTAAAAATGAATTGTGTAACCACTCTCCATAAAATCGGTGGCAGTTTAGCTGCCTCCACTGCTCTGCAGTAACTTAACTGATACAACTGGTGTAAAGTTACAAATCGTTTGTGGAAGGTTACAAAAAGGTAATGTAACTATAGCGTAACGTGTCACTTATTTCTGCGTAAAGGGACACCAGAATTTTCTGTATGCTAAAGGAGAAATTGCTTGATGGGCAACATTAGCAAAAATTAAATTGTCATCTCCCTTTCATAAATGGGTACTCATTTTTAATTGTAAGTAGATTTATACTTCAAACTAGTTATTCGATGGCTTAAATCATCCAGAAAAATTAAATGATCAAGTAATAATTGCTTCCTATACGTTTCAAATTGAAAGTATAAAAATAAATCAGTAGGGTCTTCTTTACAGTTTTTGCTTCCAATCAATCGTTTAATCAGAATGTATCAAGTTAATGCTTCCTCACAACCAATATACATCAAGTATATATTTATTATAGTTATACAGGGTGTCCAGCAAAGGACTCCCTGGTTTCAAAATTAAATATCTCGAAAACAAAGGACGATATTGGAATAAAATAAACGGTATGTTTATTGTGAAACCCATAAAAATCATATATAGGAATACGGAAATTAGTTTAAAAAACTGCCAACAGAATTACAATAGAAGTCTCCATAAGTAGTACTGTGAAGAGGTTTGTTGTTTCAGCAGCAGTTTAGTCTCTCAGATATGCTTATATATACGCTAGAAATTATCGTCCAACGTCTTCGCAGCACTATTCATGGAGATTTTTTTTGCAATTACAGCGTGCAGCGCCACCTGTTGGAACTTTTTAAAATTAATTTACAAGTTCCTGTATATGAATTTTATGGGTTTCACAATAAACATACCATTTATTTTATTCCAATATCGTCCTTTGTTTTCGAGATATTTAATTTTAAAACCAGGGAGTCCTTTGCTGGACACCCTGTAGTAACAAGACCTTTTTATTGCTTTAAGAGAAGAAATAACACCCGGTGTCCAAACCTGCAACGCACAGACAGGTCTCAAAGCCAGCGTTTTTACCGGTCTGCCACTAAGGCCGGTTTTCGTTTCACTAAAGAGTTTACTAGCTATGCGCCGATGATTGTCTTTACGCATGCGCTTTGAATTCTACATAAACCATAGTGAAATTTTTCTCCAACAGTTTGAGCTTTTAAAAAAATATACTACACACTTCAGAATTCGTATACTCGTAACCTTACTCATTTTTTTTTTTTTTTACAGTGTGGTATTAAACAAGGTAACATCCCATAATTGCACTACGTATTGGGTTTTACAGCATTTATTTCGTCTAACTTTTCATCTAACGTTATATTTCTTTTCATCAGTGACTTAAATCCTTGATAAAAAGAAAAACAATTTTAAATGAAAAAAGTCTCTCTAAGATTGTCCTGCCGAAATCAGGTTCAATAGTACATTCAGCATAAGTAATGTGGATTATTTTCCATCAACTTAGAAAAAAAAAAACCCCAAAGCATTATAGCTTTTATTTTTATTTGTTATTACCTAATGTATTTATTATTATAAAGGTAAATTTTTAAAATACGTTATCTGAATCAGTTTTTGCCAACATGATAGGAACTCCCGAAGGAAATTCCATGTAACTCTTTTACAGTCTCTTTCTGTTGAAAGAAAGATAACATTTCGCTTTTTGTTCCTTAAAGACCTTATATATGTTCGTTCTTGCTGAAAGTTTTGCCTCGTGTGAAAAATGGACCTTATTTCTGAGGAATAATAGCCCATCGCAGACAAGTTGATGTTCCAACCTTTCTTGGTACTGATGTGTTGGATAATTTATCTTCAGGTTCTTTGGAATGGGTTAGTGGTTATAGTGGTTTTAGATGGAGCTAAAGTGAAATTTATCATTGTATATTTTTAAAAAGATAACCCTAAGGAATGTTTCGACTTTCTTTTAGCGAGGTTGTGCTAAAATCTTAGGCATTAGGAAAAAAATTGAAATAGAAGAATCTTGGAATGTTTTTTTTTTCCAGAAATAAACAAATTAAAATTCAATTAATGGTAATTACATCGAGTTTAATGATATTTTTATAGTTGATTTTCCCTCATTATAATGTATTCTAGTTTTAAGTTTTTGCTTGTAACGTGATTTCTCCTTTTTCAAAAGTCTCAACTTTAATGAGTTCTTAAACATTCAGTAATTATATTATAGTACACTTTCAAAAAGTAAAAAAAAAGCTTTTAAAAAGGTGTTCTTACTTTCTAGAGAGATAAAATAAAATATGAATTAACCTTTTTTTTTCTCTGGAGTGACCAGGAATCTTATTATTCATATAAACTTATCTGAATTTTAACATGAAAGCACAATAATTTCTGCACGTGCAAACGAAAACTTCAGAAACGAAAAGCGCTAAGTAACAGGTAACTTGAATTTCCTTCTAAACGACTCAAATGTATTCGAGTCACGCACTTTGCTCTTAAGTTTAGGTGCTCTTGGGAAGTGCCATTATTTCATCAAGGCAAAACTCAGTGCATTTTGGCCAATTATACGGATATGCATCAGAAGGAGAAAATCAAATTCTTTTATTCTCATTAATATGTCATGCTCGCGCGGACCTTGAAGAATACAAAGATTTTATTTCTAAATACAGTCGATCTCGTTCATAGAGACACCGTAGCGAAATGGTAGAACAAGCGTACTTTAGTGCTCGGGGACTTCTTTACTTTCGTTCATGGCGAAAACAGAAACCTAGTTTTAACTTTTCATTTTAGTGGATTATATTTTGCTTTCTAATTTCTTTATATAATTGTTTGGTTGGTTGTTTAGTAATTTAATGTTACCTTTAATCTTGTGAGAGAGAGAGAGAGAGAAAGGAGGAAGATGGAGAGGGAGAGAGGGAGAGGAAGCGAGGGAGAGAGAGAGGGAGGGGGAGAGAGAGAGGGAGGGGGAGAGAGAGAGGGAGGGGGAGAGAAAGAGAGAGAATTGAAAAGCATTCTAATACAGGGTATACTAAAGCTATCCAGCACAATTCATGCTTAAATAAAAAAATGGTGTATATATATATAAATATACATATATTTCTTGTGTTATTCGAAAGACAACATAAGAGAGATTTATGCAACACAATTTTATAGATTAAATGAATTTCGCACAATCTGGTACATAGTGTGACAGCATTTCTCTGGAAATTTTCCTGAATTACTCAGTCTTCAATTGGCTACATTACAGGAAACAGTAATATATTTTAAAAGCTTTCATGATGGTATGTCGGTCGTAACGGAGTGTACGCTACTCCAGGTTTGGATATTGGTGAACTAAAACAGTGATTCTCAACCTGTGGTGCACGCCCCTCTAGGGGGGCACGAGAACACTCGATGGGGGGGGGGGGGCGAAAATATCCAAGAGAAAATATTATTTAAAAAAATTGATTAACTGACGAAAAGGAATGGCAGACATACAAATAGATGCATTTCAACATATTTAATAATTATCTTATTGAAGTAAACAACTTCTGAATCAAATTTTACTTAATAAAAACATACCAAATTAAAACGAAATTACGTAATTATTACGCACTTCCTTGGGTCTATCTTGAATAGCAAAGTTTTTTCAAGGAAGGTCTTAATATTAGAAATAGTCACTCTCAATTATGTTTCTATATTTAGCCGAAATCTCTCTCACTGCATCATCATTTGTTTACGAAATTATCAATATTTTTATTTAATAACCTGCTTCAGTTATCATAAATAGCTTCAGTTTCAAATTTTGACTGTGCCCTCGTACTGACGGGGCGGGGGGGGGCATGAGCTCCCGTCAGTGTTCAAAGGGGGTGCGGAGCCTAAAAGGTTGAGAACCCCTGAGCTAGAACAATAAATCACTCAAGTCATTGTAGGAATAACTACGCTGAACAGCACTCACACTGAAACATGACGTTGAATTTCGGCTTGATATTTGACAAGCAAAGGCGGAGCTGTTTGAAGATTTATAATATTTAAAATTGTGTTGTATAAAACTCCCTTACATTGTCATTCTGATTAAAAAAGAAACATGGACGTTCCCGTGGGCAGGTAAACGACAGTATCTGCAGAAATGAGTTTTTGAGATATTTGCTGAAATTTGTGTTGGATTTTTAATACTAACAATAGGGAAATGTTGGAACTAAACGTTTTTTAAGCAAGCGTGTACTATAAAGCTAACGTACAACAGTTGACAAAAATGCAAAAAAAAAAAAAAAAAAAAAAAAAAAAAAAACTGAAAAATGAAAAACTTGCAGTTACTGCCCTTTATTTGCCCACGACAGTACATACCTCTATTTATTCTCATTTTTTATTCACACATTAAATGCGCTTACTACTTTTCGTTCACCTTTAATAATTTAATGGACGAAATTTGTTCACCTAAGTGTCAGAAAAAATCCTAACATGAATTTAAAAATAGAAACTTTTAAGAGATCTGCAAACCGTGAAAAATCAGAAAATTTAGTTTATTTTTTAGTGTGGATATTTCATTAAGATCAGCAGTTTGTTCTATTACAATACATTCAACTATGCATGCATTTTATTGTGCATCAGCTTGAGTAAAAGAGATGAATTTCTGCTTGAAAATTCACCTAGAAAAAACCGATACTTTAATTTTACAACAAAGGAGAAAATTTCAAGAAAACGTACAAGTTTTCTTTTTATCCTTTAACTCTCGATTTGAGCAATATCGCAAATACCACGTACCTATGCAATTTCTCTTTGAAAACAGAAATCGAGTAACAAAATAACAAAACCATGGCTTCTCACAACAATGTATTACAATATTCTGGCACAAAGCACGTAGCAATATTGTTTTACCACTTTACAGTCTAAATAAGTAATTTATACTGGAAAATTCTCCCTCCCGTTGTTGTTTTATAATATATTACATTTTTACTCCTTTGAATATATAAATAAAAACCAATTGATTTTCTGCTTGTTTTCAAAGTAAATTTTTTAAAAACAAGACAGCTTGTTATTTTTGAAGGGGGGGGGGCAAAGGAAATTTCTATCGAAAACTGCCGAGACACTTTTTTTTTAAAAGAGCTATTGTGTTGTTACTTCAGTTTGATCCTTGTCACAACTCTTTTTATTTTGTACTGAAAATGCGTAGAATATTGTATTACACTTTTTGATTGCTTTTAGTATATTTGAGAAATTGAAAAAAAAATTTGGCTTTACTGTCGTTGTAAAGTTCAATATTCAACAAACAAAAACAGCTGAAAAGTAATTAAAACACTTCTAATGTCTAAATTGAAAAAAAGGTTTAACTACATAAAAAATACATTCAAAAAACTTCAAATAGGAGCGCATTTTGCTTGCATTAATTATTTTCAGAACAAAATATGAAATCGTTCAATTACTGCATGCATTACTGCATGTCTAAATTGCTGAATAGATTACTAGTCCAATTTGGGAACTGGATAAAGGTAGCTCACGAAAGCGTTTCTACTGAGATTTATAAATCGTTTCTAGAAAGATTAATCATCTAAGTTACACTTGCTCAATTATAGTTAACTTTGATGACAACTGGCAAAATTCCAGCAAGGCAAACTTCATTATACTCTTTGATATCTGTAATATTATTGAACTATATATGATGCTTCACAAACATATGTATTTAAGAACTCACTTCGTTTTGTTTAGTATTTAAAAGAGCAAAATTCTAAATATATATGTATACACGCTGGTGGAGAAAATTTTACAATAAAAAATTTTGATTTTATTCTAGTCATTACTTTTTTTTTATAAAACTAAGTACGTAAAATGTGCTCCAAAATGAGTATGACTACTGAATTAAATAAATAATAGTGTAATCAAAAAGTGTGCAACTTTAATATTGTATTACGTAAAAACTAAACACAAGAATAAAGTTGAAGTTAAAAAAAAAATAAGGCAGAAAAAAAGTCTATAAGTTTATCGACCATTGTAGTAAAATTTCTTTACAAATAAGTAACGCTTTGGTAGCCGTTCCTTTAATGAAAATTTTATTCCCAAAATATGCGTAAAACATTTTAAAATGAAAACTTCAAACAATGATAGTGTTCCCTCTTTTATTTATTGAGCAATCACGATTGCTTATTGTTCTAACTTGACTGTTTTTGACGTTCCTTTGAATTTTCCCACCACCACCCTCCGCACCATCACCGTTGACGGGCTCCTCACGGTGCTGCGCATCTAGCGAAAGCCGTCTCCAAGTTGCATTCATGTCCTACACACACGCGCATACATACACAACTACACACACACACACACACACACACACAAACACATACACACACACACCTACACACACATACACAAACACATACGCACACGCATACATACCGACACCCACACATACACACATATGCCTACACACACATACACATACCCCCCACAGACACAAACACACATGCCTACACACATACACATAACCCGTACACACAAACAAATACCGCCACACACAAACACACACGCCTACATACATACTCGTGATTCCGAGAAACATAATTTGAATTCAAGATGTCAAAATTCAAATTAATTAATTTATTTATTTTTTGTATTTCCTCTCTGTTCAGGCAAGTAAAACTAAAAAAAAAAAAGAAATACAAGAGAATTCTTATTCCTAGAAATCAGCTTAAAATATTTTTAAAAACAAATTGAAACAATTTGCGATTTTATCTATTTTTGAGAATATTGATCAGATACTAGAAAGTAGATATGGGTATACGGGAAGTAGGCTCGTTTAGCTCTGGACAGAACTTCTTGTTATTTTTGCTTCAAACTTTAAATATCTGAACTCTGCACTGATTTTGAACATCTTTGCAATTGGAAGGATACATCCAGGACTAACGGTTGCGAAAATAAAGGTCTTGCAGGATAAAACGGTCCCAACATAGGCCTGGAGCAGTAGGTGCCACCAAATTTGACGGTTCTTCAAACTTGTAAATATTAAGAGCTAGTTTTTTTTTTTTTTTTTGAGCAATCACGATTGCTTATTGTTCTCACTTGACTGTTTTGATGTCCTATCATTTTATTTTCCCGCCGCCACCCTTCGCACCATCACCATCGTCGGGCTCCTCACGATACTGCAACTCTATCGAAAGACGTCTCCAGGTTGCATCCATGTCCTACACACACGCGCATACATACACACACACACGCGCACATACACACACACACGCGCACATACACACACACACACAAACACATACACACATACACCTACACAAACACATACACACACACAAACACATACACACACGCATACATACAAACACCTACACATACACACAACTACCCACACATTCATGCCTGCACACAAACACACATGCCTACATACACATACACATACCCCCTACACACAAACACACATTCCCCCACACACGAACACACACGCCCACATACACACACTCGTGATTGCGAAAAACATAATTTGAATTCAAAATGTCAAAATTCAAATTATTATTATTATTTTTGAGCAATCACGATTGCTTATTGCTTTTATTTGACTGTTTTTGGCGTGCTATCATTTTATTTTCCCGCCAGCACCCTCTGCAGCACCACCGTCGACCGGCTCCACTCGATGCTGCTCCTATAGCGAAAACCGTCTCCAGGTTTCGTCAATATCCTACACTTTCACGCATGCACACACACATACACAAACACATACACACAACTACCCACACATTCATGCCTGCACACAGACACAAACACATATGTCTACACACATACACATACCCCGCCCCCACGCACACAAACACTCATACACACAACTATCCACACACTCATGCCTGCACACAGACACAAACACACATGCCTACACACAAACACACATACCCTTCACACACAAACACACACGCCTACATACACACACACACTCGTGATTGCGAAAAACATAATTTAAATTCCAGATGCCAAAAATTCAAATTATTTTTTTTTTTTAAGGAGATTAACCATAAATCGCAACAAGCTCCGTTACCCACTGGCATTTCGGGCGATCGCCCAGCCGCCCTACTGCCCAATCCAGCCCTGCGTATGTACTTTTGTATATTTTCATCATTTACAAAATTCCGTACTTTGCGGTTTCCTTCAGTGCATTTCCAGAATGATGCTGCTTTTTGTTTCTGATTTATTCGGAACATTTAATCTTCATAAATTAAGAGTTTCCTCCCCGGTTCGATTCCATGTAATTAATGCTCATTTTGAGAAGACGTAAATATCGAAGTCGAATATAGCTAGAGGAAAAAAAATGACTGAAGTACCCACTAACACCAGTGTTACCAGATGGTCAAATCCAGATTTCCCTAATTCCCTTCCTACTTTTTCCCAAAAAGCGATGTTTTTTGTCATAATTCCCCAAATTCAAAAATTATTTTTCCACTAATATTTTCATAAAACGAATCGACTTCCTTTAATATTTTTGTCTCCTGATTTTTTTTTCCCCAAATAACCAAATTTTCTTATAAAATTCCCCACCTTTTTTTTCTTCCCTTTTTCACTTTTTTTTTTTTTTTTGTCTTCTTTATCTTTATCTTCATCTTCTTTTCTAATAATAAAGCTGAAAGTCTCTCTGTGGATATCTCTGTGTCTGTCAGGATCACTGTGACGCGCATAGCGCCTAGACCGTTACGCTGATTTTCATGAAATTTGGCATAAAATTAGTTTGCAGCGTAGGGGTGTGCACCTCGAAGCGAGTTTTCGAAAATTGGATTTGGTTCTCTTTCTATTCCAATTTTAAGAACATTTTCACGAGAAAAATTATCATAAGATGGACGAGTAAATTACCAAGCTATCATAACGTGAAACCGTAACGTGGGCAAGCCAATTGGCGATAAATTCATCATGCATTATTTGTAATTGTACAGAGAAACCAAAACACCTTTCAATTTTCTACTGCGGGCAAAGCCGTGCGGGTGCCACTTGTCATAAATACAAGCGTCTGACCGAAAGATAAGAAATAGCAAAATGTTTTTTTTTCTACTAGCATTTACTACTCTGCTTCTGTATGTACATTTAAACTATGATTTTTTTATATATTTATCCAAGAACATTCTTCATCATTTTTACCTGTTTCACGTATCAGCTAGTTACTCACGAAGAACATTAATGCGAATTCCGTAGCATAATATTCCACATTATGTGAAATACGAATTCCATAAAGTTGATCAAAGCTGTTTGATACAGACAATGTAACTACTACTTCTTGTCGTGAATCTCAATACGAAAAAAATTCTTTTTCCCCCAGGTTTTCCCCAAGGAAAAAAATTTTCCCCAAAGAATTCCCCTCAAAACTCATTTCCCCAAAATTTTCCCAGAGACCACCAGGTTTCCCCAAAATGGGGAAATTTCCCCCAATCTGGAAACACTGACTAACACGTTGTGTGTGGAAGGGGAGTTCGTAGGGGAAAAAAAATTCCGTGTGAAAAATCCTTCTCTTATCAGTAAAATGTCTCCTCCTTTTGATTGACGTTAATCCTTTTCATATGGCGTAACCCAACCATCAAACTGGTTGCCGATTACGAAGTTTAGGCGAAATTCAGTACACAACTATTTTTTTTTGGCAAAGGAGAAAAAAACGTGTCTTCTAAAATCTTTAAAAGAATCCACTATTAAAATTTGAGCAAAATTGAAAATGGTGTACATGTTGTGGACAGGAAAACCTTCCACCTTGCTAAAAGATAGAGCGAAGCCTTGCAGGCGTTGCGTTGCAAGAAGAAAAATAATAACTTTAACTTTCAATTTAGCATTCCATATATAGGAATTTTAACAAAGATAGCAAAATAAGTTTGGAGTAAAAAAAAGCGCTTGATATTTTGGTGATTGATTGTAAATAAATGAATAAAGTTATGTTTTTTAATTCTGCTGCTTAATATTTTTTTTACTCAACCTTCTGATTAATTGATTGATATTCGATAATAATAATATTCAAAACATCAACATACATCCGAACACCCCATTCCTGCCCGGTTCTTATAAAAACTGGCTCTTAACCATTAAATCACATTAAGATGTCCAATATTAGGAAAATTAATTTGTATAAAAGGTTTTTTTTTTTTTGCTTCAGTTTGTATTAAACTTGGGGTAAAAATATTAAAAGTGTTTCTTTGCTTACTCCAAAACACTATTATTATTAAATTGGCGTAAAAGGAAGACATGTGATGCACACATCAGCTCGTTTGTTTTTTTCTTGTTTAACCCTGATTGTTGAACACGCTTCACTTGACAAAACTTTTTTTTTCGAGGTGGACCATGCAAAGCCGGGCGACGCAGCTGGTATAAAAATTAAAAGCCAAATTTTCAAATTCCTGGGAACAAATCTTTTCTTTAATACTAATAATAAAGCTGAAAGTCTCTCTGGCCGGATATCTCTCTCTGTCTGTTTTCAGTATCTCTCTCTGTCCGGATCTCTGTCTGTCAGGATCTCTGTGACGCGCATAGCGCCTAGACCGTTCGGCCGATTTTCATGAAATTTGGCACAAAGTTAGTTTGTAGTTTGGGGGTGTGCACCTTGGAGCGATTTTTTGAAAATTCGATGTATTTCTTTTTCAATTCCAATTTTAAGAACAAAATTATCATAAGATGGACGAGTAAATTACTAAATTATCATAACGTGGAACCGTAACATGGGCACAAGCCAATTGGCGAGAAAATTCACCATACATTATTTGTAAATATACAGGCGAACCAAAAGACCTTTTAATTTTTCTATTACGAGCAAAGCCGTGCGGGTACCACTAGTTACTAATAAAGCAAAAAGAAAAAAAAAAAAAGGTGGCACTCGTGCAAATGGATTGAGAATGATACTTTGAAGTTTCGTTGTACCCCTAGCTAAAAACTTTGAGTGTTAAAAAAAGTTAAAATATTAAAAATGAACTACTACAAAACTCAAAGGTAAAGTTTGACTATGAACCAATATTTCTGAAAAACAAAATATCTTGTTATAAGTTATACCATTTTAATGGCAGATCTCATCTTGAGCATATCGAAAGAAGAATCAGTACGAGTATTTCTTTTTCGTATTTCGGATGAAAATTTTATGTTTGCAAGGAAAAGTCTTATTGTGGAGAGTAGGGATTGATTCGGATTTAGAAAAAGAACATTTTTTTTCTAAAACTTCTATCTCGAGAAGCTCAATCAAAAGTGCCAAGCATTGGATTGACTTTCCAATTTTCGATGATTTATAACCTAAATCTACTGTTATAGAGGAAAGCAAGACTTCGATTTGGGAAGTTTTAAAAAAAGTCGAAAATAATGTTTGTTTCAGAAAGCTTTTTCCTTTTCGTTGAAGTTTAAGCATAGTTTCTGTCTGTGAAAAAGAAGAAGCTTTAAAACACATGTAGTGTAAAAAACTACATTATTGTTGACATTTTCAGGTGTGTTTAGTTTTATAACAAATACTGAAACAGATCAACTGAAAAATAGTCAATAACTGTTTTTTCAAAATTGCTCATAAGAAACAAGTTTTGATCAAAGTTTGTAATTTGATTTCCCAAAAATGCTATATAGCATTCAATGCCCGCATATCTTTCTTTTTTCCGCAAAAAATGACGCGTAATTCATCAGCTTCTTAAAAAAAGAGTTTTATAATTCAATACTAAGAAGAAAACGACAAACGTAATTTATATTGAGAAAAATGAAATAAACTTTGTATGCTGTACTTCTGAAAAGATTCCATATGTCTCCAAGTTACGTACTGTTCAAACATATTTACAAGGTTTTGTATCTTATATAAATTTGGGTATTGCTTATGTAATTTTGGTCACTAATTTCAAAAATGCAATCAGTTTGTGCTTAAAACTTTTACATTTTACGGTATTGGCAATAAATGACTCAGAATAGTTAAACATTCTATTTTTTCTATGCATAATAACGATATAAAATTTATATCATAATAACAGATTCATTAAATGGAACACAAAAATTTATCTTAATGCGCATGTGGAACTTGTATACTAACTTACCTTTCAAAAAGAGAATTAGATCACCGCAAGGTGCCGCTTCGTTATCGTGAGAGTCCTCGCTTCCATTGAAGCTGTCTGTGCATTATGGTTTAAAAACAACTTTGTTCAAGCATGCCTGATTTATATCCCATTATTTCTTTTTATTAATTCCAGTATCATAAGTTTATCGTGCGTTTTGGTTTGTGATTGTTGAGTAATGGTAACTGGTAGGAGATATGTAACAGAAAGAATCAGGTGAATTTACACATGCCTTTGATAAAATATGCTTATGAAAATTATTTTGGTTACAAAATAGGGGACCAGGATAAAAACTGGGCTCCCATATTACGTGTGCTGTATTACTTAGGTACTGGTTAAACGGAGAGAACAGATGCATGCCTTTTGCAGTTCCTATGGTTTGCAGAGTTCCAGTAGATCATGTAACGGATTGCTATTTTTGCATGACACATATTTTGGGTATGAAAGGAATGCAAAGGAAAAAAAATGCATATCCTGATCTCTCTTCTGCAAGAAGGCCAATACCACGTGATGAAACTTTGCCTATTCCCATACCACCTGAAACCGTAGGAGATATTGGGGAAATACAAGTGGACGAGATACAACTGATGTAAACTACACTGTAAAAACGATTCAGAAACGTTCATGGAAAATAATAGGCAGCTGATGTGTGCCCAATTTCTACCAGTAACATATCTTACAAAAACAAGGAACGCTTTCCGAGAAAAGTCAGTAACCTTTCTGAAATATTAGGAAATCTCCCCTGTTAAAGCCAGTCTTAAACCTTCCAGAAAAATTGAATAGGTTTAATGCATTTGATTAAAACCTTCCTGAGTTACCAAGAAAGCTCCAGAAAGATTAGAGCGACCATAGCCAGCTACGTGAAAATTTCAAGCAAGAACCAAATATGTTCTTTGCCTGCAATTCCTGCCTCGCAAAGTTGCAGTTATCCAGTGAATTATTTGATCCCATTGAGAGCTTAGTCACTCCGGAATGGTCGTAATCAAACTAATGCCGATACACTTAATCTGAGCAAAAACAGCCCTGTTGTAAAAATTTCCCCGCCAAGAAAACCTTCAACTCTTCCCCACAAAAAAGAAAGCCTTCATCCTAAACCAAAAAAAAAAAAAAAAAACCTCAGCCTTAAAAAGTCATAATAACTAGTATGCCCGACAAGTATCTGCCAAACTATCATCCTCCCTGTTCTCCTCTTTCATCACACCTACTTCCGTTAGATCTTCCTCCCACTTTCAACTCCTCAGAAGTATGGATAGATCCTTTAAATTATTTATCTTGTTTGGCAGGAAGCTTTTCTAGTTGAGGTGGTTGCTTGGTGAGCAAAAAGCTTCCCGCCGAACAAAATAAACAATTTAAAGGATCTATCCATATTTCTGGCTCTTTGTTAAAGCTTCTCTTTTTGCACAATGTAGTTGAAGCTTCTGTCAATTTTAACTGCCTTTCCACAGGAGCCCACAGGGTTTCCCCAAATGCTGGAGCGCAGGACTGGGCAATATCAGAATTTTAATACCACGAGATATCGTTCTCTAAATATCGATATTTTCGATGTAACGATATACTTAGGTCGTTAAATTCAACATTTTATAGGAGAGAGAATCTGTAAAGCATATACAAAATGCAATGCCCATTACATAAATTTGTACCTCCAACAAAGAAAAGCCATAGGCCATCTTGGTGAATAAATATTTCAACCATTTATTTTAATAGCAATAGCTATTCCAAGGATGCTCATGTATGTGTTGGGGGGGGGGGGAGGGGGATCACGAGGCAGATTTCACAACAGAAAGTTTTGGAGAAAAACTTCAGCGGAATTTTTATGTCTTTTTTTTTTTAGTGTGCCGAAATTCTTGGGGGAAATTGAGTGAAATTACGTTTTTTGGAAAAATTGAGGGGTGCCATCGCAGTTGGGGGGAATGGGCACCCTAGTTACATCATCTGCATATTAAAATCTGCAACAGAGAAACGCTATTAGAAATCTTGTAAAACGAATTATTTGATTATTATTTATTAAATCGATTTATTTGAATAATAATAGCTATTATTCAAATAAATCGGCCCTATTTTACACTGAAAAACCGAAAAAAAAAAGAGAATTTTGCTAAAAAATTTAGAAAAAAAATTAAATCTAAATATTTGTTTTTGGAATGCAACGAAAATGTTATATAATGAGCCAGTTCGAGCCCATAAAATGTTTTATTAATTTTAATGAATAGTTAACCGCACCTTTCTGACATCAAAAATTGCAAAAAAATGAATGAATATTGGATTTATTCAAAAAACAATATAAAAATTATTTTTCAAACTTGATTCATAGACTGATTAATTAAATAGCACTATTAATCATAGTAATAATTATCACGCAATACTATCATACATTTTCTAGAATTACATATAGATAAAATACAATTTCAAAAAAAAAAAAAAAAATCTACAAATTTGATTTATAACAGCTCACGCATAAGGAATATTATCTTTTCGAATAGTATTAATAATTTCCCGTGCTATCAAATGATTGAAGTTCTTATTTTTTCTTTTCCTAATTTAAAGTTTGGCACGAATATATCCATCTCGTGCAGTTTCTCCTCAAACTTCGGTTATTAGTTTCACACAACGTTTCACAGCCTGCGTGTGACAGGGAAATTTCTCGAAAGTTAACTCTGTTCGCTATTCTTTGCACATTTCGTTCAAGTCTTGGTCTTTTAAATGCATTGTAAGAGGTGTCTCTCTTACAGAACAGTTTGCCCAATCAACTAAATCAACATAATCAACGGCTTCAAAATTGAGTTTAGGAAACTTAAAAAGTCGCACACCCTCCGAGCTCTTCGTCTTCTCATTTCTAGAGTTGAGAACGTGCCTAACTGCTAATTCCCGAATGTATTTTCTAGAGTCAAGCAACATTGTCAACGGTAGCTGTTCGGGATGAGCGAAATATGCATTGTTTGAGAAAACTTTAAAAATTATCTGCTTATCTTTCTCTTGAAACTACCTTGCAAGAAAAATCCTGTCCGAAAAATGTTGGCCACCACACTGGCAGATGGGTTTCAATTTTATTTCAAACCACATTGGAGCTTAAACTAAAATTACATACTTTACAAGTACAAGCGTAACAAACGGTTTGCAGTTGTCAGCCATCGTGAATGACTGAGTTTTCCTGGGCTTCTGACAGATACGCTAGAAGGGCAACTACCATCTTTTACGGCAAGACAGATTCGATACTGTTAGACCACTAACTACAATTTTCACAGCTCCATCCTAATTTCATTTTAATCTATTACGTAGCCAAAAAGTGGCAACAATGTTTTACACTTTATTTAAATTTTATGTCAATTACCTTTATATATATATATATATATATATATATATATATATATATATATATATATATATATATATATATATATATATATATATATATATATATGGGTGTGTGTGTGTGTGTGTGTGTGTGTTAGTTAGAATAAAATTATGTCTTTTACTTGTTAGACAAAATGATTCACGGCAAATTCTGCGCATAGCTTTTAAAGCTAACAGATACAAATACTGTTGTTCTGTACTTAAATTTCGTATATCTTCCATAACCAAAGTCAGAAGATTGCAGTCAATTTTATCAAATTTGACCACTGGATTTTTTTCAATCTCTGAGGAGCTGTCCGATAGTTCCAGAATATGAATGTGGTTCTTTGTGCATTCGTCCATTTCCAGAATAAGATGCCGCAGTGTAAACTCATAAGTATGCAGCATACATATGTTGCACTCTGTAAAAATATTTTGACATATGTCTCAAGTAAACGAATTACTTCACCTTTCCATCCGTGTTTACAGTTGTTCCGTCGCATCCAATATCGATAAGTTGAGCAAGCTCATATTACACTTTTTCGCAAAGCCTATAATACCTTGCGAAATTTCTTTTGCACTTTCATCAGCTGGTAGCGATATATATCTAAACCAGTAGTAAAATAATCTTCGGAATAATAAAAGCTTTTGAGCGCCATTTATTAACCAGAAGAAACAATTGAAACCGCAGATTAGAAAAATTAGCGTCTTGTATAATTATTTATATTTCAATGTATGCATTTTTTAAAATTGGCGAACATATGTTGCATAAGATTGATTGAATTTTCAATGCATATTCTAAGTAACGCAACATTTACGTAACATTTCAGTATTATTACTTATTTCGAAACAACGTTTTAAACTATTGTTGTTAATTTTTACTTCCTTTTATAAAAAAAGGAGTATTGTATTCGCGAAAAAAAATTTCACTCAAAAATTGATCTTAATTTCCATTTTACTTACCCCCAAATGAATGTTGATTTTTTTTTAACTTTGACTTGACCACACGTTGATAAGTGCCTAAGAACGTATAGACACGCGAAATATCCATTTTGACGATTCCCGAATTAATTACAACGAGTTTTCTCGTGACGTCTGTATGTACGTATGTGTGTATGTGCGTTTATGCGTATGTATGTCGCATAACTCAAGAACGATATGTCCTAGAAAGTCGAAATTTACTACGTAGACTCCTAATGGGGTCTAGTTCTGCACCCCCTCTTTTGGTTGCATTCGGATGTTTCTAACGGTGTCTTTTGCCCCTTTTTGGGGGAAATCATTGTTAATTTCAATGTAAACTCAAGTGATGTTATAATTTGGAGGATGCTTTTCAATATATCGCCAGTATTTTGATCGCCAAGTTTTGACGCCAACTTGGCGACAAATTTGTCGATTTTTTCTGTTAAAGTCTTGTTTCAATTTCGCCACTGTTGGTGATATTTAGAGTGTAAACTATTGAATCACATTAAAAATGCCAATAATGGGGAATTGACATAAAATTAGAGTAAAAGGAAGTCATGTGATGCACACATCATCTCGTTTTTGTTTTTGTTTTATTTTCATTTTCTCCATGTTTCAATCTCAAGTATTCTAGGAAATGTATAAACATCTTTGAGTTTTACAACTGATTCACTGACTGATAATTCTACTGCTTGCTGGAGCTAGTTTCAACTTAAGTTTTTTTTTTTGAACCCGCAGTTTTTTTTTTCGGAAAAAAGTACATTTTTGAGCTTTTTTTTTTCAGTTTTTCAAGGCCAAATAGGGCCGGTTAAATATTAAGCAACTTTAGCAAAATTTTTGAGGGAGATAACATACCCATATAGCAACTTTTCCACTTTTGCACACTATCCAAAAACAGATTTCCAAAAAAAAAAAAAAAACACCTTACTTTACACACTTAAACTGCGGTTCGGAGTCTTCTTCAATCAGTGGGAAGGCTATATATATATATATATATATATATATATATATATATATATATATATATATATATATATATATATATATATATATATATATATACATATATATATATATATATATATGTATATATATATATATATATATACATATATATATATATATATATATATATATATATATATATATATATATATATATATATATATATTAGGGTGGTCCTTATTTTTGAAGTTGTAGAAATTTTACACGACGCCCCCTCAATTTGTTCCATTATACAAATAAATGATCCATGCAAAATTTTAAGTCAATCCATGAATATTAACACGTGCCCCTAGGGCCCCCTTTTTTGAGTTTTAAAGAAAAAATTGCGGATTTTCTCATTTTTATGTAAAAATATTCGTAGGTTTCATATTTAAAGTAATTTTAAACCTCAACAGATGTTGCTACTTCCAAAACAACCATTCTCTCACTTTCATTCTGTAAAATTTTACATATTATATAGGGTACATGTACACCAATGGCCTTGGGACGGGCATAAGGCTATTCGCGCTCGTTTCAAACCAAGCGGCAGGGGAACATTTCTTTCCACCAAGATGGACACAAGGGATTCTAAAGGCCATTAGTGAATGGCCTAGGCCATTAGTGAATGATTATTGACAACAACAGATTGCCTCCTCCAGGCTTTGGGGGTGTTGATTTAGAAAATGTTCTGTGTATGTAATAGGTGTGTCAAATAGGGTCACTAGGTTTCCATGCCATAAATATAAGTAATGACAATTACATTTTAATTCGCTGTTCTTTAGTTATACACTTAAATGTTTATGCATTCTTATAATTTAAATTTTGGAAAATCCTCGATCTATCCTAACCTGTTGAACCTTTTTTCTATATCTGGTCTACCACAACGCCAAAAAGCTTGACAACTATTGAGATCTGCTCGCATTTCATCAATATTAGACAAATGCCATATTTGGGACAAAGGTACTGCTCATTTATTAACAGCCTATGTAGATGCAGTAAATTTAAATCCAAATAACCTTACGATCAATCGTACATCCCTTAAGAGAGCAAGAGAAAATCTTCGAAAGGTAAAATCAGATTTCTTGAATTTAAATTTAGATTTTTTAGTTATTCCCTGGAATACAAAGCTACATCCAGATGTAACTGAAAAAAAAAAAAAAAAAACGCCGATAGGCTTAACATGATAGCTTCAGGTTCCAATGTTGAACAGCTACTCAAAATTTCTGAGATATTTCTTCTGTTGTATATATCTTAGATGATTGCTCTTTACTCCTAACTGTTCAAGCTGTAGTGTTTTATACAGCGGCTTACAATACCGGCCGTATAAATTGTGCATGTAATTTTTTAGAGCAAAAGCTGAACGGTCATGTATTGCATTTGTATTGCTATCATCATGCACTTGAAATCGTACTGCAGAGTGTCTTTAAAGAAGATCTTGCCTTTCTTAGTAGACTCGATATTCCATTTGTTAAGCTCTTCAAAATTCAAAAATTACACATACCACTTAAATTTTAAAAGAAGAATTTGATGACATATTATTGTTCATAGAAAGCGGAATTAAGAAATATCACAGAGAATTCTCATAATGTGTAATAATATTTCTTGGTGAATCCTCCCTTCTACAGAGATATGTTTTCAGCAACCTGGAGCTTATCCCTGACCCAGAGGGGTGGCAAAAGGAATTTCTTGTTTCAAAATTTATATATTTAGGAAGTAATTTAAATTGACACTACATGAAGAGATTGCAAGAGATAATTAGTAATTTACCCTCATTGAGTTTCCAAAAATTGTTGTCATAAATAAAGAGTAAAAGTTGCAAACGAAACGGTTTAGTAATATTGCCTACCTAATGCGTGTGAAGTAATAGCGGATGCTAGGTCCTAAAGGTGACCAAAAATGAGTAATTTACCCATATTGAGTTTCCAAAAATTGTTGTCACAAATGAAGAGTAAAAACTGTAAGTAAAACGCTAAAGGAAGGTTGCCTATATTTTTCCGGTCCCTACTCAAGGTTGTCAGGAACTAAAAAGTGTTCAAAATGAGTAATTTTTCCCTTATCGAGTTTACACTAAGGTTACATATAGAAAAAAAATGTAGGTAAAAATATTATAAACCGATGGTATAGGGTTGACCAAGCAAAAGTGATCAAGTCAATGTTCTCGCTATTCGAAGTTTCAATTACTGAAAAACCAAGTATGTCAAGCCTATTGGGATCTTGGTCGAAAACGAATGAGTCCGTATCAATAACACTGCTATCAAAATTTTAAATTAAAAAAAAATATTATTTTAAGAAAGAAAGCTTTCAAAAACTTATTGCGACAGTAACATTAACACAATAAATCATGCTCTACATGAAATCTTATCTATACATATATAAATGAATGTTTGTATGTCATCCATGAACTCAAAAACTACCCAGCAGATTTGGCTGAAACTTTCACCGTTTGTCATTTTTGATACTGGGAATGTTTATAGACCAGTTCGAAAAAAATCCGATCGATAGTTCCTTTTTTATTCCAATTTAAGTCACAATCCATTGGATAAATACGAATAAAATTATCGGCTGCAGAAATTAATTCGCGTGAAAGATCTCATTGATAAGAAGTTAGCTGTTGCCATTTTTCTTGAGTTTGAACAAATAAATTCTTTCTTTATTGTTTTATGGCTTTTCATGCAACAGGGGGATTTAAAACGTTTTCTATTTGATATTTTTAGCGATTGATTGATCTTGCAAACTGCGTGAGTACAAAATTTGAGTATAGTCACGGCTTCACTTGATACCTGGACCGATTATTATGAAAATTGCTATATATATGTATTTTTGCACGAAGAAGGTGCATAATATGCTCATTGAAGCCACTCGCCACCAGGTGGCACTGCAGAGTAGCAACTTCTGCCCCGTTCAACCGATTGTCATGAAAATCAGTATAATGATGTATTTTTTTGTTGGCGTAGCAACGCGCGTCGGGTACAGCTAGTCCTACAAAAAAGACAGATTTTCTACCTAATATTTCGATCAGAGTGTAACCACGCACGAGTAGGACTATGAACAAGTCTATAATCTTTAAAAATACCGAAACATTTGAGCCATTATACTTAGATTAAGCTTTGACGGATATTTAGAAACAAACACATTCAGCTGGCTTCAGGAAAAGAATTTCTTTGAGTTTTTTTCCCTCTTAACATGATCTAGGTAATGATAAAAAGTCATTTGTCTTCGTTTTGGACAGCACTTCCTTTTCTTCAGACAAACCCAATATGAGATCAGCAAGAATGCTCTTTTTTTACAGGATTGTTTCCCCCTTCTGGTATCACCGAAACTGATTGAATAAATTTTGGTTTTATCTTTGGAAAAATGCTACACATTTGAAGACGATGTATGGATTAAGAAAGCATTTTTTCGATCGCTTGTTTATTTTCAATGAACATAGATACTGTTTAAACGATACGTTATCTTTCTTGTCAAGAAAAATAAAAGGATCTGACTAGAACGTGAACATTTTGTTTGTACGTTAACTAATTTTGATGTGGTTTTTTAGAGAGTTCAACAGAATTTTCTATAACAGATTGCAGCTGGGAAGGTTGAATGTAACAAATATGCAGTATGTCTTCACTTGAAGATAAAACACTCGTTCTGAAGGGTGAAAGTTCAAGACAATTTATTACTCTTCTTTACTAATAATAAAGCTGAAAGTCTCTCTGTCCGGAGGATGTCTGTGACGCGCATAGCGCCTAGACCGTTCCGCCGATTTTCATGAAATTTGGCACAAAGTTAGTTTGTAGCATGGGGGTGTGCACCTCGAAGCGATTTTTCAAAAATTCAATTTTGTTCTTTTTCAATTCCATCTTTAAGAACATTTTACTGAGCAAAATTATCATAAAGTGGACGAGTAAATTACCAAGTTATCATAACGTGAAACCGTAACATGGGCAAGCCAATTGCCGAGAACTTCCGCATACATTATTTGTAAATATACAAGAAAACCAAAAGACCTTTTAATTATCTACTACGAGCATAGCCGTGCGGGTACCACTAGTTATGAAATAAACCGAATTACCATAAAATTTCATTTCACTAGACTTTTAGATACCTCTTGAAAACACGTTTAATGGAGAAAAAAGCAAGTTTCTGTCATTAGCGCGTTTTGTAAAAAAAATGTACATAAAGATTAGCAATTTATAATTTAGCGTGTACCATACCCATCTTCCATAATTGCATTTACTTTTTTATTAGCTAACATTATTTTTAATTGCTAAATAAACATTTAAAATGAGAAATCAACAAGTATTCGGTTAATTGTTTAACAATTTGCAAAAGTACATAAAAAACTTCAGAATTGATCATTAATTAGTTCGCAATGTATTATTAACATATAATTTGATAAAGTAATAAAGCAAAAAGATTTTAGATTTTGCTCACAATGAATTATTTTTTCTTTAGGTAAGCGTCCCCTCTAGTTCTTCCTCAGTTAACATAATAATTCTTTCATTATGTGAGTAAGAAACCTGTGATTCTCTCAGACATTTATTGACATTTTTTATCGACAACATACATTTCGATTTCGTGTACTTGGCCACACAGGACCTGTTTATGAACTCACGTCCAATACGACAGATAGCGCAATACAGGCACATTGTGTAGGACAGAATTAACAGCATAGAGAAGGAAGTTACAACCAGGGAAGCGGGCGGGAATTGAACCCACCACCTCGAGATTACAACAATGACGCGCCAACCAACTGCGCTACGGAGGCCCTGCTCTTAGAGAAATCCATTGTCTATAAGAAAATAAATCTGCTCTACTTGTTTCTTCGTTTTCATTTTTTTCGGAAATTTCAGTTTGATCCTATGTCGGAAGGATTATATGAAAATTTTGCTATTTAAGGGAACACTGAACGTTCAAAAGGAAGAAATTTTGTCAATTTTTTGAAATTTTTATTTTTTGAATTTATTTGAATATGAGGACAATTTTGTGAGTTTTGTTTTATTTATTATAGTATAGATAATGACTTAAAATAAGTTTCAGTGTTGCGAAATCAAAATAATTACGCAAGGGACTTTTCAAAGTTTTGTTAATTATCGTTAAGATTATTTACATTTTTTTAAATAATTGGTCTTCTAATTAAAATTTTTTAATGAAAGTTTATAATTAAGCTTGTACTAGTGTTTAAAGTATATGGTTAAAATTTCATGCAAATCCATTAATAATTAAAAAAGTTTGTTTTCAAGGTCCAGTGTCCCATTAAAACAGTAAAATTTAATAGGTTAAAGTATTTTTGACCTAATCCAAAAATGTTTAAACTAATTAACATTTTTTTTAACACAAAATAAATAATAAATGTTTTACGAAATTCAAAAGAAAATATGAAAAAAAAAAACATTTTTAGTTCTACTTATATTTTGAACTATCTATTGCTGCTGCTAGAAAAAAACACATGAAATTCCATCGCTATTCATCTTCTTTTTAAACTTCACAACTGGTTTTTGTAGTCTTAAAAAATGTCGAAGAACACTTAAAATAGTAATTCGTTTTCGTAACATATATCTTTGTCTCATTAATAGTTTTTATAAGAAAACGTTCCCCGTATTAAAATAATTTAAAACTTATTTGAAACAGAAAAATCATTTTAGAAAAGGAAATTCCAAATTGTGCAGGAAAAGCTGTATAAGACCCATTGGCGATCATTAAGAACTCCTTCCAATTCATATACATCTTTTTTTTTTTTTTTTGAATGTGTAAAACGAAAATCTGGAGTAACTTTGGAGCTCATTAATTTTTGATTCTCTCCTTAAGAGTTAGTTGCTCCTCTTCTCTTTTGCAAGAATTTATCTTTTGACCCGAACCGTTCTGCAAAACTTCGTTCTTTTAATGATCCAGAAGAACTTCTTTTATTGATTATTTTATTGATGCTAGTTTGTATTTTGTTGTAGTTTTGTATTTACATACTAAGCAGATAGTTATTTCTGTCACTTTAGAAACGACATGTGTAAATTGTTACATACTTGTTACAGTAATTATTAGAAAATAGAAATATATTGGTTTGAAAATAAAGTAAACATATATTTTAAAGCTAAGTATCAGGTATAATCATATCACTTTTTATAAAACTCTGGATTAATGATAACCGACGAGTTGAACTGTATCTAGTTAAGATTACATCTATGGTTTGAAATTTCTAACCTGTTGCCAGTTTGTACTTGTTAAGAAATAAAATTCTTGTAATTTGTTGTAGTATATAAAATGAAAGCTTTAAAATGGATTTTAAAATTTCTCTCGTAGTTCTGCTTTCGTGATTATAGCGACACTTAATAGCACTGGTTATCTTTGCTTCTCCGTGTGTCCCCATGTAATGAGGAAGACATGTAAGTATGTTAAAATTTTATGTCTTCTGGATCACGAGATTCAGTTCAATAAGTGGTGAGGCAGCCAGCGTCGGGGGTTTTCTAAATAATTAATTTCACATTTGTTTTTATTGTTTTAATCTTCTCTTACAAAAAAAAAAAAAAACAAGTTGTTTTATTTTCGTCACATCCTCATCTCCAACCCAACATTTAATATTAAGAGGCTTTCAATATTCAACTCATGTCTTGCTTGTAAGTAATATTATGCGATTTACAATTTATGCAATTTTCTTTGACTCCATGAATAATCCAAGTTTTTTTACCAATTATATTACATTGTTTCTTTGCGGAAAATGTTGTCATTAAAATTGCATGAAGCCCTAAAAGATGTTTAATGTTAATGGGTATCCTAAAGCAAAAATATTGTCTTTTTAAATACATTTTTTAGTATCTGAAGTGTACCTGTTCCGTTCGTAATAATCTTCTAAAAGATTCTTGAAATGGAAACATCAATTTTGAAATAAAAACACCAGTAAGAGCATAAAACAGAAATGTATTAATTTTTGGACTAGGCACAAATAACTTACTATGAATTATTTACTTATTAATGAGTGCAATGATTATTTATTTTTTGCTTTAAAAAATCTACAAGTTGCTCAGAAATTAACTAAAATCAAAATATTTAAAATATTATTGTGGTATTCAAAGTTTTTAAACATTCAACTGATTGCTTTCTATTTTTTAATTTACTCTTGTATGCTCATATTTTTTATACTTACCTTGGGTTTTTCTTAAAATAATATGATGTACATCAAAACTAAGTTATTGAAATTATAATGAAAATCAATTGAGTATTTATACGAAAAAGTACCAAAACATCTTAGTTCAAAATTTTGACTATAAAAAACCTCTTAAAATCGATTCGGAAATTTTTCGTAAACAAATCTCACTGAAAATGAGAATTATTTTTTTTTATAATTCGATATTAATACTTAAAGCTTGGGAAAATGTTTTTGTAAGCTCCCCCCCCCCCAGAGAAAGGGGGTTAAAGTAAAAATGTTGCTCACAATAAAATTATAAAAATAAACTTTATAAATAAATCGAATTTTTAAGAAACTAGCGGTTAGTAGTTGTAAATCATTATGAGTCTTAGGAACTTTAAGGAAAATATTATGAATCTAAGGTTTAAAAATGAAATGCGAGCTACAACTGCCGAATAGAAAAAACATGATAAAAACAATTGGAACTAGCGATTAAAACTGCACAAAAAATGCATTTGAATTAATAAGTGCAAATAAATAATAAAAAATATATAATATAATACAAATAAATGCATCAACTAAACGAAAATTCAAACTGCGTTAAAAAAACAGTAAGATAAAAAAAAAAAATTGAATTTTGACATCTTGAATTCAATTATGTTTTTCGCAATCACGAGTGTGTGTATGTAGGCGTGTGTGTTTGTGTGTGGGGGATATGTGTATTTTTGTATAGGAGGTATGTGTATGTAAGCATGTGTGTTTGTGTCTGTGTGCTGGCATAAGTGTGTGGGTAGAAGTGTGTATGAATGTGTGTGTGTGGGGAGGGGGTATGTGTGTGTAGGCACATGTGTTTGTGTCTGTGTGCAGACATGAATGTGTGGGTAGTTGTGTGTGCGTATGTTTTTGTGTGTGTATGTGTGGGTGTCTGTATGTATGCGTGTGTGTGTGTAGGTGTGTGTATGTTTTTTTGTGTGTGTAGTTGTGTATGTATGCGCGTGTGTGTAGGACATGGATGCAACCTGGAAATGGCTTCCGCTAGAGGAGTAGCATCGTGAGGTCATCCGGTCGACGGTGATGGTGCGGAGGGTGGCGGTAATGAAAATCAAAGGAACGCCAAAAACAGTCAAGTGAGAACAATAAGCAATCGTGATTGCTCAAAAAAACATTCTTTTGCTACGAAAATGCAAAAAACCAGAATCTTAAATACCAGATATAAAAACTCCTGTCTTAAAAACCAGAAACGTGAGCAAAATGTACTAAATAGCCATTGACAAACAAAAAATAACACTGAGCTTTGGATTTGTATTTCTCAAATCAGAAAGTTTGAACAAAGTAAATCTCGCGTTGAAAAAGTCATAACTATGATTAGTAGGAAAAATGGTAGCATAAGAAGATCCCTCCAACCAGGAAATTGATTTGAAAGTTTCGCTTAAAATTGGAATCTTAAAGGAGCACGGTCAAATCCAGGAAAAAAATCTTATTTGGACTCATCCATAGCGTTGTACACTTTGACGCTTTCATCCCACCAACTCATAATCTATGCTAAAAAGAAGAGGAAAATCTGATGATGCTATCGCATTACTACAGCTATAACAAAATTTAAAATTATTTTAAAAAATTACTTTTAATGTAACTAATTATTCACCATGGCAGAAAATCTTACTGGATGAAATACTACTTTGACGAAATATGCATGCTACATCTTTTCATTAATCTCCAAACTGAAGTTCACTAATGGGTCGAAAGAGAATCTCTTAGAATATTTAGAAGATAAAATTAATTTAACTTCCTTATGTAGATCTCGGTACATTTCATTTAAAGGGAAAAACCTCATAACTTTCTTAAGTTTTCTCCCCTTATCACGCACAAGTGTGAACAAAAATGTAAGCATTTTAAATATGCCAATTAATCTGCTGCTTTCTGGAGTTTCTCCGCTGCATTAAACTCATTCAAACAGAACAGCTAAAAGAGTTGCTTAAACTAGTTTCATTTTCAAAGGCACGCAATCCCAAAAAGATGAGAAAATTGGAACTTACAAACTGTTTGCCAAATAATAATCTATTAAAGCAACACCTACTATTTTAGATAAAGTTGCATTTCTTGCAATGAAGAGCAAAACTAGTATAGTAGTCGGGTAAGTATTATAGTAGTTTGAGGCAGATGAGAGCCCTTCTATATCTGTTACCCTTCTGTCGTGAGCCCCGAGTGTTATTGAGATAGTCTATGAACTTAAACATTAAGTGATCGTGTTGTGCTGCGGAAGAAAATTTATTACTTAAACTAAGACAAACGAGCTGATGTACATGACTTCCTTTTACTCCAGTTTAATGCCATTTTCTTATTATTGGCAGTTTTAATATGATTCAATAGTTTACTCTCTAAATGTCACCAACAGTGGCCAAATTGAAACCAGATTTAATAAACTAAAAAAAATCACCCAATTTGTCGCCAAGTTGGCGACAAAACTTGGCAACTAAAAAGACTGGCGATATATCGCCAAGTGTCCACTAAATCATAACACCACTTGAGTTTACATCGAAATTTATATTGATGTCCCCCCAAAAAAGGGCAAAAGACTCCCTTTGGAGCATCTGAATGCAACCAAAAAGGAAGGTGCACAACTAGATCCCACTAGGAGTCTACGTAAAAAAAATTCAACTTTCTAGGACATTCCGTTCTTGAGTTATGCGACATACATACACACATACACACACATACGCACATACGAACATACATACTTACATACAGTCACGAGAAAACTCGTTGTAATTAAACTCGGGGATCATCGAAATGGATATTTCGGGTGTCTGTACGTTCCTAGGCACATATCCACGTGTGGTCGGGTTGAAACAAAAACTCAACATTTATTTGGGGGTGAGCAAAATGGAAATTAAGGCTGATTTTTGGGTGAAATTTTTTTTGTGAATACAATACTTCATTTTTTGTAAAAGGAAGGAAAAAATCAAGCTATCCCGAGGCTAACCTTACCCAAGCCACTAACCAAGCAAAACACATGGAGTGCTATACCAAAATGTTGATCATTTTGAAGCAACATTTTATATCAAAATCGCTTCTTTATGGAATTCCATGTACGCTTCCGTAAGTTTTTATAGTGGCAAAGGACCATCTCACGAAAATGCAGGCACTTTGTTGTGATCAATGTTTCATTTTAAAAAGAGTAATAAACAAAGTGCATGACAGTATGATTTGAAGGTACAAATTTTGTTGCCAATTTTAAATGTTACTTTTGAACAAAATGCAGAGCTAGAACGTGCGGATCAGAAAAAAAAAAAATCCTTGGAAAGCAAATTATTTCTTTTGAAAATTGCAACAACAGATTCGGAAGATATTTTGCTAGAGCTGAGAAGTCTAAAGCTAATGTTTAAAAATGTGTCCTACACGCGAGATGAAAGCTTCATTTAAAGAAAATAAAGCCTAAACATATTTTGGACAACAAATAATTGCTTGACAAATTACACAAGTGAAGTACATATTTCGGCACATAAAACATGCGTATTTAGAAACGGCACTGTGAGAGGTGTGGTAAGGATGCGGTGAGGGATGTACTATCGGTAGCTAACAGTATACGTGCCGCATGTGGTAGCATCAGTGGGGTGCATAGCTTCTGTAGTTTTCGTGTTGGAATTGAATTCCTGTTTATATATCCATTGAGATCCCTGTTTGTATATCCTGATTATATATCTCAGAGTCCTATTCCAAAGGGCACAGGAGTGCTAAAATGGGCTTTGTGATGACCGTCATGCGGTGTGGAATAGCATGTTCGTAGATTACTACTCACTCAGGATTTTGGCATTTGATTCCAGTTTGGCCGAAATAATCTTCTTCAGATGGAAAAAATCATGCTTGAATATCCAGATTACAAACCACCAGATATTGCACTGAAAAAAAGTCTGCCTGACCTCAGATCGTTTCAACGCTGAGAAATGTGACGCTTGAGAGAACGTCTATCTTGGAATGACCAAATCGTTTAGCAATGTTGCCCAGTGACTGACTTTCAGATAAGAATGTAAGAAAAAGCATGCACAGTGATCTTTATGACACGAATATTTTTTCTAGACATATAGGATGCTTTCGGCCATGCTTGAGCCAAATGCGAAAATTCCAGCTAAGTAGTAACGAAAAAGAAACCATTTGTAATATACTCCATATACTCCTCCACAACACATGAACAGAGCTAGCGCTAAGTATTCGACGCCGCATCATGTGCGATAAAAGTATAAATTCGGAGAAACAAACTCTGATTCGGCGAGTGTATTGGCAAAATGATATTCTGACATCTTGAATTCAAATTTATGTTTTCGCAATCACGAGTGTGTGTATGTAGGCGTGTGTGTTTGTGTGTGTGGAGAGTATGTGTGTTTGTGTGTAGGGGTTATGTGTATGTGTGTGTAGGCATGTGTATTTGTGTCTGTGTGCAGGCATAAGTGTGTGAGTAGTTGTGTGTATGAATGTGTGTGTATGTGGGGGAGGGATGTGTATGTGTGTGTAGGCATATGTGTTTGTGTCTGTGTGCAGGCATGAATGTGTGGGTAGTTGTGTGTACGAGTGTGTGTATATGTTTGTGTGTGCGTGCATATGTAGGTGTCTGTATGTATTTGTGCGTGTATGTTTTTGTGTATGTGTGTAGGTGTATGTATGTGTAGGTGCATGTGTGTATGTGTTTGTGTGTATATGTGTGTATGTATGTGTAGGTGCATGTGTGTATGTATTTGTGTGTATATGTGTGTGTAGTTGTGTATGTATGCGCGTGTGTGTAGGACATGGATGCAACCTGGAGACGGCTTTCGCTATAGGAGCAGCATCGTGAGGAGTCGGTCGACGGTGATGGTGCAGAGGGTGGCGGTGGGAAAATAAAATCAAAGGACATCAAAACAGTCAAGTGAGAACAATAAGATATCGTGATTGCTCAAAAAAAAAAAAAAACATCCTCACAGTTATGTTATAAAATTGTTCAGAATTTTGTATGCTGCACCTTTTAAAGCAAAGTAAAATGCATGCATTTTATATTATCTGAAGTTTTACTTTGGTATCTTTTATCTGTCTTAATGTAGCTAATATTTAAAAAATTTGGTTACTATAATGGCTAACAATTTGAAATCCTTTTCGTGGGCTCTGCATGACTTTGATCACCGATCCATGCTATTGCTACTACTGAAAATGGCACGCATACTCATATCTACTAATACTAATTTCACCCCCGTATCCACATCCCTCTCTACATGCTAAGTACTTTCACTTGGTCAGCAAATTTCATACCGTTTGCTTTAAAACGTTTTTACATTCATAAAAATGTCAGAAAAAAATAGTCCATATTCTCCCACAACAAAAGCTACCGACGTTGTTAAACTATGTTAACGCTTACTACTGCGATTCCCTTTTCCCCGACACCAATTAAAAGTATAGAGCCAGGGTGATTATTAAGACGCAAGATTGCACGATTCCAGCAATATTATCTACAAACACATTTCGCAAAATTACATTTACAGATAGCTCTCACTCAAGTCCCAATTAATCTTTTTGTCAAGGAAAATATAATCACCATTGATGTCTCACCCATTGCGAACTCTGAGATCTAGGGCATTCTTGCTACATAAATGAGTGTTTTTCGACTTTATGAGTATATTTATATACCATGGCTGAGTGTATGTTGCACAACTCCAAAAATGAGTTTCAACAGTGGTAATTTAATTTTTACTTTACTAGATGAGCACGCGCCTGAATAAAAGTTAGCTTAAAATTAGGAATTGAAAGAGGAATTCGAGAAATAAAATTGCAAATTTAATTGAAACATGCTATGGTAGTACTCTTTTCTTTATCTTTTATCAATAACAATCTTTTGATTTTACCAGCTCAAACCTTCATTGAATATAATTAAATCAATTCTTTGTGTCGGGTCGTTATCATATTATACAACTTTTTCTAATCTTCTTCTTCGAAGATATAATCTAATTACCATTAGTTTTAAGAAACGCTGCTGTTCAAATATTTTTAGAAGCTCATCTCCGTCTGCCGAGCCTTAATTATTCTTTCATTTCGAAGAGAAAAATGTAACTTATTGATTTTATTGAGCGATCCGAATTGCTTCTTTTCCTCACTTGACCGCGATTGCTGTTCCGGTTCCTTTTTCAATATCCCCACGCAATATACTATAAGGCAACACCTCATCCATATTTCTAATGCATTTCAAATGTTAAATATATTTAATTATTTCATTTTACACAAACTGCCGAATGGCAACAACTTATTGTTGAAAAGTAAAAGACGCACGAGAGATCGTGTTCGATAGATTTTTAATTTACTTCTTCGACTTCTTGAGGTGTAACAATTAGGGATTGTGATAGCAGTATACCGATATACCGGTATTTCCAGCAATTTTGCAATATCTTAATACCGGTATTTGCTGAAAGAAATACCGGTATTTTCGGTATTAGCTGAAAATTATAAATAGTTTTAATTCAAGAATTTTCAGTTTAACTTATTAAATATCTACTTATAATTTAAATGCACATTTATTTTCCCATGACACAAAACAGAAATCAATCTATTGATGTAAAAATTTAACTTCAAAAGAATATCATTAAACAAAAGAATTTTGCGCACCACGTGTTTATTTTTTCCCTTTTCCTGATTGCTCATTTTCTCTTTTGGGAAAGTTAATTTCGAGTATACTTTTGAATGCCTCCCCTCCTTTGTCCAATGAACAATTTATTCAAACCTTCAATTGCAGGATTCTTTATGATTTTTTTCTTAAATATTTGTCTCAACTGTACTAAATTTTAACAAAAACTGTTGCTTGTTAGCTACGGATGGCAATTTGTTGGCACCAGAATTGGCTTGTTGTGCCGTCGGGCTATTTGGCTTCGTACTGGCAAGATAATATTTTGAAATTATATATTGCCTTGAAAATTTGCATAGAGAAAAAGCGTAAATATGTTTCCCGAATTCAAAAATATTTTCAGATATTTACATAATTATAATTACGAAGAATTTTGAAAAAAAAGCTGAAACGAATAAGAAAAACCAACAAGATCAAATTTAGTCAAGTTTATCATAAATTTCAAACCGAAGAGCTAATAAAAAGTAAACACAAACCCTTCCTGTTTAAGAGAAAATGGTGTTAATATTAAAAAAGTATCGTCTCTAAAGAAAGAAATTTCAACTAGCTTTAAATTAAAAAAAATAGAAACACACAAAATACGAAAGAAACACACACACACAAAAAGGTTTATCCAAAAATGACATGCAACAGACCTATTTTTTGAAGATAAAATACTTTTAGGCAATTAAATTAGAGGAGGTGAATCACGCATTGTTAACAGTACCACCGACCTGCGTGAATTCAAAAAGAGTAGTTTCAACATTAGGATAGTTGAGCACTAAAATGAGTTCCAGGCTTAGAGACAATTCAATAGATGCATTATGTTTTTTACTAGTATTGATTTTCTGTTATGGCATTTGTTCCTTCGTTTTATATTTGTTCACAATACGTTTTCATAATAATACAATTTTTGTACAAAATTATGAAATGTGGCAACAAAACAATGTGTTTTGAAGCAATTTTTGAAAAATTTCAAAAACCGGTATTAATACCGGTATTTCGGTATCACGTTTTAAAAATACCGAAATACCGTATTGAATGTTTGGTCTGGTATTGCAATCCCTAATAACAACATTATGGGTGATGTTAATAAAGCTTGATTGATTTTTACAATATAATGAAATCAAATTTATATACGAAATCAGGCTGTTTGTTTTTACCTTCCCGACTTCCTCCTTACCTTAGGTTGGTTTATACCTTATAGTTTTGTCATGCCTCGACGAAAACTAAGCGATGAAGAACGTGCTGTCGCACTACTAACGTGCTAAGATGCTATCGAAATTCGGATGGAGAAAACATCTTTTGAATGTGAAACTTGTCAGCATTCAAATGAAAAGGGCCCGAAGGCCCCATTGCCAGACGCAGATGTTTTTCCTTTAAAATTATTTTCTTGAAAAATTTCCTACCAGAGTAGTTTAAAATGCAAGTTTCACTCACTGACATAAATGTATAGCTATGAAATAATTTTAAATATAAATAAGAAAAATTACATGAATAGTTAAACATTTGGTCATTATTAAGGCTACAAGTGCAATTTTTTTTTTTTATTTTGAAGTTGAGTTTCACTGAAGTACATATTATGGGATCATTGGCGATGCATTATAACTAAAAATATTCTACACGTGGGGAGAAGTGCAATTTGTTTTTAAATTTTGAAGTTGAGTTTCACTGAAGTACATATGGGATCATTGGCGATGCATTATAACTAAAAAATATTCTACACGTGGGGAGAACTATCCTTAAGAAGAAGGTGTGCACTCTAGTGCCACGTATAGAAACTAGTGTGGCGTACGTCAGAGAGCACATAACCTAACTTTGTCCCCCGAACCTTGAGGTCCTTTTGGTTCAGTGGTTAAAGCATTGGGTTAGCATACAAAGGTCCGAGGCTCAAATCCCGACCCAGACAATCATTGTCCACGTTATGGTGATCCGTACGCCACATAATGGTGACCCGGCAACGCAACAGATGGCGCCATGTAACGCAGCATTAGCAATATGCCATAGGCTCTTCATTCCTCGAGCACTGAGCACTAGGGTGGGCCAAAAAACTCATTTCTTTATTTCGAAGTTGTAAAAGCGCAGAAAAGTTGCGAATTATAGGGACAAACAAAAGAAAAAAGAATTATAGAAATCGATTGATATCTTCCGTTTCCGCATGAGGCCTAAAGTTTGACAAAATATGGAAAAAACATCCTTTTTGAGATTTAAAAAAAAAAATAATAATTAGGTGTTTTCTCAATGTAATAGTTTGTAACGTCTTTAGATAGAACCTCAAAACATTGTGTTTAAATTTGGTTTCGATCAGCTAATATCTTTCGGTCGCACATGGGCCCCAAAATTTTCCAAAATAATGAAAAAGTTACATTTTTATGGGTTTCGGTATTTTACGAATAATTAATATTTAAATGTAATGAACGAAGTATTTTTTTCAGTCAAACTGAAAATGAGACAGAAAAAAAAAAAAAAACCCTCAGGTTCAGTCAATGTTTTCCGGTAGCGCAATGCTCAGACGTCGAACAGCAATCCAGACAACGTCACTAGTCCGACTATCTCACGTCAGTAAACTATTATTTAGTTCAATTTAGCTGTTTTAGTTCTGCAACTCTTGTAGTTTCTTGTCATGATATATGCCTGTGCAATGGGCAGTTTATCTCCTCTATTTCAATGAGTTGCCATTTCGCCGCAAGTTTAAGCTCTTTGATTGCAAGACAACGGAGCCCAGTACCTCTAAACGGCCAATAATTGGTCTTGGTGAAAAGTTTGTTGGCTGTTTAGAACATTACTTTCAAGCAATTCCCAGTGCACACGCAGACTATTAAACGCTGCGTAAAACTCGTCACGGTAGTCTCCGGAAAAGTTTGTGGAGCTGAATCTCGAGACGGATTGATAATAACCACCCTACTGTTCACATCATCCATGCCTAACTTCACCAACAAATAGGTCTTCAAAGTCAGGGATTGACTCACTGTCGATGTGTGATTCGATATCGTCGTCGTCACTAATTTGTACCAAAAATGAGGAAGAAGATAATTTACAGTGCATCCATTTGACCATTTCTGAGTATTCTTGCACATAGAAGTTGACTTTTGATTTAATGTTTTGACTGTTTTCTTTCTTGGATCTATCTGTCTTGACTTCAGAATTCTTCGAACCCTGAACGTTTATGTATTTATTGTCATCTTGAGTCATGTCTAAACAGTTTCTGGGTGAGAGAAAAAACCATTCCGTACGATCGCAGGGTTGACAACATAAATCAAAGGTTTTGGCAAGTACCTGATATATTGTATCGGTTGGTAAACAAGTTTTGGGTCGTCTTAAGGTGGTTTGATAGAAAACCACATTGGCATGAATGATTTCAATATAAACTATACTAATTCATGAAGTTCAAATGCGAGTCTTCCTTCACATATATACACAATCTGAGAGTTCTATTTGCCTTTGTAAACCACCTCGAATATGATAAACGCTAAAGATTTCGTACAGCCAAATCTTTTTTACAGGTTCCTGATTCAATTGCCTTTGAAACATCAAATTAATGATGCTGATCTTTGCTGAACGCGTTTTGGTATATCTCTGGGACCAGACAGTCAATGCTCAGAAAGTTAACTACCGGAAGATTCTGGCATTCAACTAACTTTTCCACAACTGACCCTTTAGAGTCCCGTTGTCTTGCCATCCGAGAGCTGAAACATAAGCTGGAATGGCAACTCATTGAAATGGAAGAGACAATCTGCCACTTTTCAGTCATATATCATGACAGAAAACTATAAGAGTTGCAAAACTAAAACAGCTAGATCTAACTAAATAATAATTTACTGAGATCACTACTGAGAGATGCAGACTGAAAAAACAATGTTGGGAGACAGCTAACGTGGTTCTAGGATGGCGAGGTTGGTGTGGAGGGGAACGCCCCCAGCCAGGCGAGTAACGTTGTCTGGATTGCTGTCCGACGTCTGCGCACGAGAGTCTCTAAGGCTTTGAGCTCATAGACTAATAATAAGAGTAGACCGAGCTTCCCCAGACTTGCTAATGAAAATATTGGTTCATGGATACATCATGTGACTGGTGGAAGGCTCGACGAAAACTTTGGCGGCATTGTTGCCAGCTGGTAGGATTATCTACAGTTTGGCAATCGGCATGTATTTTAAGGCGTAATGTATTTTTATTATAATTTTTTCCCCAGGTGCAGAGATGATTGAATTGTTTTTCTTTTAGTTATACATTATTTTGACATTAGTAATTAGTTTTTGATCGCAGTTTTCAGTAACTTTAATTTCATTCGGAACTACTACATCAGCGTTGGCGTAAACGTAATGGCGTAAACGTTTTGCGTTAACGCAAAAATGTACTAATCGGTATCTTAAATTGAAATTGTAGGTAAAAATCTTACCGTTTGTCGATTCTTTTTGGGCGCTTGCATCTTTAATTGCTCAGAGAGTTATTAAAAATTGAATAAAGAAAATGCACAATACTATCTAAACGAAAAATTCACTATATTAACAAAATATTTACAACTTAGAATAACAAATTTACAAATCAGACTCCATAAAAGATCATTCTTCCGTGTTTCATAAATTCTATTTATTTTATTTCTCGCTCGCGTTGATCGTCTGCTACGATCAACGCCCGCTGTTGCTAGGATATCCACCAGTCACATGGTTTGGTTTATGAGCAGCAAAAGGGTTGCCCTAGCTCGGTCTACTCTTATTATTAATCTATGTTTGAGCTACCAGAAAACATTGACTGAACCTGACAGTTTTTTTCTCTATCTCATTTTCAGTTCGACTGAAAAAATACTTCATCTATTATATTTAAATACTGATTATTCATCAAATACTGAAAACTCATAAAAATGTAACTTTTTCATTATTTTGGAAAATTTTGGGGCCCATGCGCGTTTGAAAGCTATTAGCTGATCGAAACCAAATTTAAACACAATATTTTGAGGCTCTGTTTAAAAACGTTACAAACTATTACATTAAGAAACCATCTGGTTAAGAATTTTTTTTAAAAATATCCGTACGCCACACGAGTTTTGGAATAACCGAAAAGTTTTGTATATCGCGGTTAATCAAATTCTTGAAAATTTAGAAACTAAGCAAGAAAACAGTTATTAAAAATGAATAAAATAAGTAATCAAAATTCATAACGTTTGAATAGTAGTATTGGTGAGGAACACAATACTCAAGGTCAACGATGACTTTAGTTTCTGTTTAGTTAGTATTTTATCATACATCCAGAAACGTGTGCGAAATTGCCGGCTCTTTAAAGGGTAGAACTACCATATCTATATATATATAAATGAATGTTTGTCTGTATGTCATCCATGAACTCAAAAACACCCGGCAGATTTGGCTGAAACTTTCACCGTTTGTTATTTTTGATACTGGGAATGTTTATAGATCAGTTTGAAAAAAATCCGATAGATAGTTCCTTTTTTATTCCAATTTAAGTCACAATCCATTGGATAAATACGAATAAAATTATCGGCTGCAGAAATTAATTCGCGTGAAAGATCTCATTGATAAGAAGTTAGCTGTTGCCATTTTTCTTGAGTTTGAACAAATAAATTCTTTCTTTATTGTTTTATGGCTTTTCATGCAACGGGGGGATTTAAAACTTTTTCTATTTGATATTTTTAGCGATTGATTGATCTTGCAAACTGCGTTAGTACAAAATTTGAGTATAGTCACGGCTTCACTTGATACCTGGACCTATTATTATGAAAATTGCTATATATATGTATTTTTCCACGGAGAAGGTGCATAATATGCTCATTGAAGCCACTCGCCACCAGGTGGCACTGCAGAGTAGAAACTTCTGCCCCGTTCAACAGATTGTCATGAAAATCAGTATGATGATGTTTTTTTTTTTTTTTGTTGGCGTAGCAACGCGCGTCGGAAACAGCTAGTACTGCATAAATGCGTAGAATTTGTACCTCCTGGAAGAATAACAGTTAGCTCCAAAAATATAAACAAGCTGTTCATAATTTCCAACTAAGCTGTCGAGACGGCTCTAAATTATAATAATAAATTTATTGATACTGGGAACCGGCAGTTTTCTTTGGGTTCTAATGCTAGTTGTGTAAGTAAAATAAAATACCATTTGAGTACAGTTTTGGGTTCTTTAAGTTTACTGTTTCTTGTATCACTTGCCAAAATATAAGCTAAAATTTTTTGCACACAAAGAGAGCGCAAAAATATATCACTAACCTCAACTGTTTTTCAAGTTAATATAATAACGGTATAAACCATGTTGCGGATTGCACCTTCGTCGTTCATAATTTTCCACTTTGTGAATTGTTTTCAAATTCATAGCACTGTATGAATCTGACTTACTTTTTGCAAACCAATGTTAAATGCAAAATAAGGATAGTTAAAGTCATTTAAAAAGTATCAGTTGATAAAAGTTTAGCACACTTTTTAAAAAGCTGCGAAAGTGTGGTGAAGTGAAATAGTTGAGATAAATTTCATTTTTCAAGATGTTTTAATTGAAAGGTTTTTTTTTAATCATCAAAATAATTAGCATCAACTTTGAAACACGGCTTGTGTGTTCAGTAAGTTACCGCCCTATAGCCAGGGCTTAGGCAGAAATACATGAAATACACCGCCAGCTCAGTCAATTTCAGCCGAGGACAGCAGTTCCGTGCTTATTAGCACTCATCAGCCCGGCATAGGGGTAACTGAGCTGGAGGTGGAAAACCTCTTAAGGAAGCCTAGAGTGCCAAACAAACTGGTAGCTAATACAGAATTAGCACTGACCAAACGAGCGACCGAAACAATGGTTCGGTTCAACTTGAATTTTGAAGGCAAGGCAAGTACATTCAGTAAGTTACCGCCCTATAGGCTTGTGTATTAGCATAAACCATGTTTTTTAGAGGTAACCATTTTCCGAGTGGAATCAACTACTCGTTAATAATTGTAGCTAAAATATTTGAAAAACAAGTTGCGCTACAAAGTGAGTAAAGTATTTTACCCCATTTAATTTTACCCCACTTCCCCCTACCTATGTTTAATTTCGAATTCTGCTCTTAATAACGCAACCTTGATTTTTTCCAGATGATTTTCCATAACTTTCAACCGTTCGAAACTAAATTGCGATGACTTGCACAACTTTCATTCTAACCAAGCCATTGTTTATTTGCTTCATGGAAAGTTAACCGTTAGTTAACTTTCCGACGGTTAACATGTGGTTGACCGAAAGTTAACCACATGTTAACCGTTTTCATTCGACGTTAAATCCCGGTTATCACAAATTTGCCATTTAAACTGCGCTTGCGCGCACTTTGCTGATTTCAAAAATCTTTCTAAAACTAATTACAAACATTTTAAATTTGTTAATAAATATGAGATGGCAAAAGATAAAAATTAGAAACCACAAAGCTTTCTCTGATTTAGTTTTTAGGCCTCGATAAAGATTGAATTTTGCTTCTTAATTATTAATGGATTCGGAGTCTGATTTTTCTATCAAACAACGGCCCTTTTCAGAGCCAAATTTTTAACCTCAGAAGTGCGAAATAGAGTTTCAGCATCACTTGTAATACAAAGTCGAACCCTCAACCTTAATAAAAATGTGTAATACTAAGCTGTTTACGCCCAACGTAAAATATCCGCATGAGACGGGTATCTGTACACATATTTCAATTATTTTTTAAGTACACAACGTGTTTTACGTTTATGTTAAATAAATATTTCCAAACCAATAAATATTGAAGTGTCATTTTTCTCTTTACATTATAAAGATTATCAGTTATTCATGTCGGTAGTTTTATATAATATACCAGGAAATCGCTGTGAAAGTATTCAAATCGCATTCATTAATTAGTTGGGACTCTATTTCAGCCAAAATATAAGCAAGCAACACGAAATCTTAAAACAGAAAGGCCAAAAAGCGCAGGAGCAGTTGAAATGGCAAATTTGTGATAACCGAGATTTAACGTCTAGTACCGTTTTCCTTTTTTCCATATCAAAATTAATTTCTTAAATAACCATTGACATCAATACTTTCTTTAATGTATCCATGCTATCTTCCCCGATACTTAGTTTTAAACACCACGAAAGAAAATAATGGCTTCCCTCTCCGTTACAATATATTCATACATAAAGTGAAGTTTTCATCCATCTTGATTTAGGAAGCATCGTAAGTGATTACTCGCAAAGCGAAATGCTTGAAGAATGATCCAGTGACAGTCCTGCTCTCCAGCATCCACTCGCCGCGCTTATCCTTCGTGCGCATAATTACTCTCATTGTTGGAGCAGGAATGCTGATGAGTTCCGACGAACAAAATACGCCGTGCTGAATAACGGCTAATGCAAAATAAATTTCATCAGTATGGAGAAAGCTAAGTGCCTGCCTAAGTGGTGCTACATGGAAGAATATGAATATTTATTGGGACATCCCGACAAAGTATGTTTAGGTATTGTCTCCCTGTTAAGCTGGTCTTCAAAACCTTTTGACAAACTAATTTTCTTTAACATAATTCAGCCATTTCCTTTTTTTTTTTTTTTTTAACTTAGAATATTGCTTCATGTCGCCGTTGAGAAGAAATAAACATTTTTTTAGTGATAATTATGATGAGTAAAGAAGCTGTTTATTTAGGATATAAAATGAGCTTTGAAGATGCTCTAAACACGTTGCAAATATTTGTATGACTGGCCAAAAAAGAAAAAAATATATTAAATACAAACAAAAAACCTGACTGCGTAAAAACCAAAAAAACTAAAAAGAAAATAATATAAACCCAGTAGTTTGGAGTATTATTAAGCATTACTGAATTACGACACCATTGATATAGTTTTATAATAGATACACACATACGACAAATCATAAATTCGAAAGCAGAATAGAAGGATCAACAGTTGATGCCCTTTCCTTTTTAACCAATCAAAGAACCCCGTAACATCTGAATGGAACGCAACTGTTGATTCTTCTATTCTGATTTTGAATTTATGATTTGTCTTATATGTGTATCGGTTATAAAACCATTTCAATTGTGCAGTAAGTCAGTAGTACTCAATAACACTCTAAACTACTGGGATCATATTTTTTTTCTTTTTAGTTTTTTTTTGGTTTTTACGCGACATCAATTGACACCAGTTCAGTTATTCAGACTTTTATGATAAAAGAATGAATATGCATAATAAAGTAATTTCATTAAATTAACCGTCAGAAATTAAATAAAAACAAAAAACTCGACTGCGTAAAAACCAAAAAAACTAAAAAGAAAAATGTATGAGCCCAGTAGTTTAGAATGTTATTATGTACTACTGAATAACTACACTGTTGAAATAATTTTATATCCGTACACAGATAAGACAAATCATATATTCAAAAGCAGAATAGAAGGATCAACAGTCGAGGTCGATTCCTTTCTGATTCAAAGAACCCCGCGAAATTTAAATGGACCCCGACTGCTGATCTTTCTATTCTGCTTTAGAATTTGTTATTTGTCTTATCTGTTTACGGTTATAAAACTATTTCAACAGCGTAAATATTCAGTAGTACATAATAACATTCTAAACTGCTGGGCTTATACATTTTTCTTTTTAGTTTTTTTGGTTTTTACGGAGTCGGGTTTTTTGTTTTTATTTAATAACTAGCTGTACCCGACGCGCGTTGCTACGCCAACAAAAAAATACATCATTATACTGATTTTCATGACAATCGGTTGAACGGGACAGAAGTTGCTACTCTGCAGTGCCACCTGGTGGCGAGTGGCTTCAATGAGCATGTTATGCACCTTCTCCGTGGAAAAATACATATATATATATAGCAATTTTCATAATAATCGGTCCAGGTATCAAGTGAAGCCGTGACTATACTCAAATTTTGTACTCACGCAGTTTGCAAGATCAATCAATGGCTAAAAATATCAAATAGAAAACGTTTTAAATCCCCCTGTTGCATGAAAAGCCATAAAACAATAAAGAAAGAATTTATTTGTTCAAACTCAAGAAAAATGGCAACAGCTAACTTCTTATCAATGAGATCTTTCACGCGAATTAATTTCTGCAGCCGATAATTTTCTTCGTATTCATCCAATGGATTGTGACTTAAATTGGAATAAAAAAAGGAACTATCGATCGGATTTTTTTCGAACTGGTCTATAAACATTCCCAGTACCAAAAATAACAAACGGTGAAAGTTTCAGCCAAATCTGCTGGGTAGTTTTTGAGTTCATGGATGACATACAGACAAACATTCATTTTTATATATAAAGATTATTTTTTATTTTTCATTTTTTAGTTAATTTTCATTGACTTAGTTATTGCGATTATCAGACTGTAAATTTCGCAATCTTGCATTTTAATGAGATATTTTATAGTGTGAGGATTATTAGGTAATTTGCTGTGGTCTAAACAACTGATTATTAGTCCCTCTAGGAACCTAGCTCGGCTTAAAGCTACATATGCTTGACCTTTAGCAAAAATGCTCGAACTTTTAAGTCAACCACAACTATATAAACATCCGGTATAACTTACTCATGATGGCGCGAGCTTGGAAACGTCGTCAGTCAAAATTTTCTCGCAAAACAAAAAAAGCCCGTCAAGAAAATGCACGTCGCAAAATTCAGTCCCCTGAATTACGACAAAAAGAAATGCAACATGTTAGAGATGAAAATCGAATTAGTAAACTTAGTAAACAAAAAATTTAGGCAGTGAAGACACTACCTGCATTTATAGCGTGCGACACGATCCTGAACTGACAAAATGGCGACTAGTTGTTAATATGGTGAATTTCGATGACTGTCATGCGTTTAGTGACACTCTCAACGTTAAGTCAAATCGATTGACATAAGAATAATCAAAATCGACCAAGAAGTTTAGCCTCTACTACGCCACATAGGAACAAACATACACACGTACATTACTCATAAACACATTACCCTCCTTTGCGTCGCGCAGGCGCAGTGGGGAAAAAAGAAAGTACATATTAAAATCTGTTACAGAACCACTTGCATTAAAATAATATCATCTTTCTAATGCCTCACTCCGTATAGGTGCTTGCTGCGGATATTTTTGAATTAGCATTGCTGATTACGTATTAAACGAGTTTAGCTTACCTAATCTGAGAATTTACCTCCAACTACAGGAATAAAATATGTAACACTCAAAATTTTACAGACGCTCTGTAACATACCGAACAGCCGTTAGTGTTGAACACATGCTTTTTCGCAAACGTCCTCACTAATGGTCTTTTGCGTTTATTAGTCGTTGAATGCTTAAAACAATTCTTCCATGGGTTGGAAACCGCTGGTTTAAGCAATGTATTCTTTTTGTTTAAAAAAAAATGTACTGAAAGCAATCTTTATAGTCGCTCTTCAGCATCCATATGTGTTTTAAGGCTTAAAGCTCTTCTACTGTCATTTTTATGATTATTTTCTCTTTTTCAACAATGTGTGCAAAGTTTATGATTTGCATTCTATCACAACTAAATTACACTGAGTGGCGCAAGAGCTCAAAGGTGGAGAAGCCTACAGTACCCATCTCAGTTGTCTTTATTTGAGGGCTTGGCAGGTGTGGGATTTAAGACAGGAGCTATGGCGTTCAAGGCAGGTGTTCAGCTGAACGCTGAATCCCCAGGCTTTAGTTCCCAAGCACGCTTGGTGCTCATTTTATCGTCCCACTGAAGGGATTAAAATCTGAGTCGACCATGCTCAACCCGGGAATCGAACTCACATCTGCAGTGTGGAAGAGCAAAGCGTTACCGTTATACCACTCGGCTTCTTCATTTCACCATAACCTGCGTACTTTAACTGCCTGTGCGCATGATATTAGAAGATTTAAGCTGATATATTCTCAGCTTAAAATATCTTCATGTATTAAGAACGCTTTTATAATTGATTTTTTTTTTATAAATGTACATGAGCATTCATTAATATTTGGTGACCTGAAACAGTTCTGCATTTCTGTATTCTCAGTTAAAGTTTGGCAACCAAAACCTGGTAGCGTTGTGACTCTGTGTTTGGGATCTGGCAAGCTTTCGCAATACTTCCTGGTTAGGTTTGCTACAAATACAGCAGACTAGTTTTTGTTCTTTACCACTTTAATATCTTAGACACAAGTTATTCATTTACATTTTATCCTGACCACGATGGTTAATTGATATGTGTTCCGTAAAAATAAACTTAAAGGTTTCAGCATAATAAACAGAAACTTCATCTATGCCGTATTGTGGTTCAAAAATAAATGTAAAAAAAGTTTATCCTAGATAACAGGACACCTTTCCATATATTTAAACTTGTGGATAGTAATATACTGGAAGAATTTTAGCTTCCTATTTCAATTGGTTGCTCAACCCCCTCCCCAAACTTCATAAGTATGCGTAGGGGGGTTAAAAAATACATTGAACTGAAAAAACAAGACTACTGTATTACAATATACGCTAGTAATATATGCATATACATTGCAATAAAATAATTATTTACAAAAAAAAAGCTGGGGAAGTTAAATATTTCTAAATTTGCGGCATTTTCTGTGCTATGGGGTCCTGCTCCTATCTGGTGTTTTACATTGAACTGAAAAAACAATGCTACTGTATTATAATATACACTAGTAATATGCATATACATTGCAATAAAATAATTATTTACAAAAAAAAAAAAAATGGGGAAGTTAAATATTTCTAAATTTGCGGCATTTTCTGTGCTATGGGATCCTGCTCCCATCTGGTGTTTTACATTGAACTGAAAAAACAATACTACTGTATTATAATATACACTAGTAATATGCATATACCTTGCAATAAAATAATTATTTACAAAAAAAAAAGCTGGGGAAGTTAAATATTTCTAACTTTGTGGCATTTTTTATGCTATTGCTAATGTTACAATGTTAAATAAAGGGGTCATTGAGCATCCTCTTAAAATTTGAGTAGGAAGCTAATGCTTTTGCAGCCTAACTTTTACAGCATAATACTATTAGTAAGTCTACAAAAATAGGGAATGTCATAGATTCTAGTTTAAAAAAAAGTTTTTTTGAACCACCTACTGTGCCGTTTATATTACAGTCGAACCCGCTTAATGGAATAGCCATTTTGCCTCGAAAAAATATTCTAATAAACGAGATATTCCATTAACCGTTATCAAAATAATACGTTGCATTGGTTTGGTACATTGAAAATGTATTATATTAAGCGGGATATTCTTTTAACCGATATTCTAATAACCGGGCTCGACTGTATTTGCTTCTTAGCACCTATTTATCGGGGCAACGGAGCTATGAATCCAATCAAGCTGCCGTAAAGATGAAGAGCTGTGTTCCAGGTGTTCCTGCTCCCATCTGGTGTTTTGCATAACGTTTTTACGAACGGAATCACCAGCTGTTGTCATTACTTTGTTTTCTCATAGGAAAATTCAGTCTTTCATTACACTCTCTCCTCCTGAATTTCCTTCTCTATTTTATTATTACATTACTTCTTCATGCAAATTTTTTAAGTACTTTGACTGAAAAACTTCTTGATCATAATGTTTTGTTTATTTTCTTGATGTTTCTAGTGATTTAAAGTCATTATAATGTTGTCCCTAATCAGAATGAAATGCGCATCAATACCACGACTCTTTTCAAAAGTTCCCATTAAAAACTAATTTTATGAACATTAAGAAGCAGTAAGTTTCGAATGAAATTTAGTTTCCGAGTTTACGATACAAAGAAAAATAACCGGCTAAATGTCGATTATATTCGAAAACTCAGCTACAGAATATTTTAATATATATTATTTTTCTGTGTTAAAAAAGTTCCTTAATAATATAATTACCACAAATTGATGAAAATTCAGTTAACTTATGAAAGGAAAAAGTATTACGTGATTTTTTTAAAGTATAACTAGATACGATGGTTTGAAATTTTCTGCCTTTACCTTAACTCTTTATTTACATAACTAAGTAGACTTATACTTCAAGTGAATCATTTGATATTTTAAATTATCCAGATGTATTAAATGATCAAGGTTTAATTTGTTTCTTATGCGTTTTAAATTGAAAGAACAAAAAGAAATTAGTAGGTTACAATACTTGAAATTTCGTTTAAGTAGTATAAAAATCATACTAGACCTTTTTTACACATCTTGCTTTTAATTATTTATTTATTCAATATTCATAAAGTTAATGTTTTTTCACCAACGCATATACAGCAATAATTTATTTATTTTGATACACAAACAAGACATTTTTAGAGCACTAAGAGAGGAAGTAATCTAAGTGATGTCCGAACCCGCAACGCGAATCTCACAGACAGGTCGCAAAGCATGAGCTTTTCCGCTCGGTCACAAAGGCCGATTTTGGTATCGCTAATAAGAGTTAACCTGCCCTGCGCCGATTCTGATCTTTACGCATGCGCTTTGAATTCTACTGAAACCCTACTGCAAGATTCTTCCATCAGTTTGAGTTTTTAAAACAGTAATACTACACACTTTAGATTTCGCGTAGCGTTGCACAAATTAGTATTGTTTGTTCTTTTACAGTGAAGAAGTGATAGCGACATCTGCTTGAAATTTATACTAAAAGAAAACTCAGTGTTTTTTATTTACGGGGATGTAGGGTAAATGACTAATTTTGTGCATCCAACCAGTAACGGGCAGGTTGATCTTGAATTGTAAATATCAAGTTTATAATCGATATTCCAGGTACACAATCAGTGATTTTAAACAAGAACTTCCGTCTAGAACTATACGAGCCTACTTTCCCGTATACCCAAACTACTTTCTAGTACCTAATCAATATTCTCATAAAAAAATTTTGAAAAAAAAATAGAACCGACTTCAAAATTGCTCTAAAAAGTGAAAAATAATTTTATTCTTTAAACACCATCGATAATGCTTTTAAACATAATTTTTGAAGTTGGCGCAAAAACAAAACGTAAAATCCAGTGTAACCATGCTTCGTTCATATTTTTTTTCAGAAAAGTATCCAAAGTTACGAACGAAACATTTATACCGCTATTCAAATATGCTGTCATCAATGCATAATGTATGTGATAGTGAAGAAACTGGTCCTGGTTAAATTTATAGTTTTATTTGAGTTATGGCTGTGAATGATTTTATTAATCGTTTTTGCGCCAACTTCAAAAATTATGTTTAAAAGCATTATCGATGGTGTTTAAAGAATAAAATTATTTTTCACTTTTTAGAGCAATTTTGAAGTCGGTTCTATTTTTTTTCAAAATTTTTTTATTTCATTCTTTTTAGTGTAAATGTAGGTATTTCAGAAATAATAAGAAGTTACCATCACGAAACTTCACATTTTTTTCTTAAAAATGCTCCATACTAAAAAAAACTATTGACACGCGTTAAACTTTAAGCGATTGACACTAAAAACTTATCTTCGTTCCTCTCTGGAAATCATGCGTAGTTAATTTAATTATAACCATTTAAGTATTACGTTTTTCCTAACTAATTTACATTCCACAGCATCTAAGTTACTCATGATGCAATCCTGTATTTTCTTACTTAGCCCCGATCATCTGTTATCGGCATAGATGATAACGATAAAAATACTACAGAGTAGTTGAGTCAAACCTAATGGTAGCATTGTGAAGGCTAAGCAGATCCTAATCACTGCATCACCTCGCTTCCAGGTTAGGTTTACCCCTACTATGGAGCAATAGCACTGAAGAAAGGAAGAGTTTGATAATTCACATAGTGTTACTATAAATCAGCAGGGTTACTAAAATAAAATTATTTACGCCAAAAATGAGACGACAGCGCCAGATTCCCCATTATCGAAATATCCCTTGAAGAAATTTGATGCTTGCTTCAGAGAAGCCTTCATTCAAAATTATCATTACAATTACTATTAATGTTACTGTTATATGGCACCAAACTTTTATAACAATGAGTTTCCTATTGTCGCGTAGATGAAGATAGCGAAGACAATGTGAAAGCCAAATGAAGCGAATACTCGTTAGTCTTAACTCGAGATCTTTATTCAAAACCACGAATGAACGTTACATCTCCTTAAATACAACTTGAGAAAGTGCTGGCGCCAGATTCCCCATTATCGAAATATCCCTTGAAGAAATTTGATGCTTGCTTCAGAGAAGCCTTCATTCAAAATTATCATTACAATTACTATTAATGTTACTGTTATATGGCACCAAACTTTTATAACAATGAGTTTCCTATTGTCGCGTAGATGAAGATAGCGAAGACAATGTGAAAGCCAAATGAAGCGAATACTCGTTAGTCTTAACTCGAGATCTTTATTCAAAACCACGAATGAACGTTACATCTCCTTAAATACAACTTGAGAAAGTGCTGGAACTTTCCAGACTTGGAAAGATACAGAAATTAACAGAAGATTCGAGAAAATACGGGAAACAGTAGAAACGAAATTTTAGTAAAATTCACTTTGTCCTAGTCGGGATTTGAACCCAGGTCGCTCGTGTGGGAGGCGAGAATTCTACCACTGAGCCACCGTTATCCACGGATGATAAGTGCGAACTTCGCTACAAAATCATTTAATAGGGAAATTGCATAAAATTTACTGTTTTTTGCCCATAACTTTTTCTCTAAAGAACAAATATGGTCAAACAAAGTAATGGGACCTAAGTTGAGCCATTCCCTATCCATTAAAAAAAGAATCATCAAAATCGGTTCACTAGGTGAGACGCTATGAGTGGACAAACAAAAAAAAAAAAAACATACATACGGTATGAATTGATAACCGCCTCCTTTTTGAAGTCGGTTAAAAAATAGCTAAAATCGCAAATTGTTTCAATCATATTTTTGCTAATTTCTATTAATAAAGTATTCCTCACACATCTAAAAAAATTAGATGCGTAAAAAAAAGGAGCACCTTTTAAACAAAGCAGTTAATACACTTTTTTTCCTTAAAAAAATTCTTTAACAGCTTTAAAAACGAAAAAATAATAATTACAATTAATAAGCTTATTAAAAGAAATACATCATATCAAAAAAAAAAGAAAAAATCGTTTCTTTTTCACCTGTTGCCAAAAATATTTTTTAAATGAATTAATGCACTTACCAAAATAAATAAAAACAATAAAATGTCAACTTAAAGAAATACTTTTCATTGTCAAAAAAAAGAAAGATAGAAAGAAAGAAAATCGTCTGCACATATCGTTATGTAGAAACATAAATGACTTCGAGTTTATTCACCGCAAACTGAATACCTAAATTAAAACTTTAGCGTGAAAATAAAAACAAATCATATCAACAATAATTATTTCACAGTGAAAACCATAGCTGCGGAGTCGAGTTGGAGTCAATCTCATTTTGGGATAAAGGAATCGGAGACGAATATCCAAGAATCGGTGTCAGTCATTTGTCCTCAGTGTATAAATTTTTGCCAAAGCTACGAAGTCAGAGTCGAAATCGGGGAGTCGGAGTCCGATTCATTGTCGGGCACAGGAGTCGGAATCAGTTGCCTCTAAATTCTCAGAGTCGGAGTCTGGCGTTTGGCGTCAAGAGCTATTTCCAACAAAATTTGTTTGAAATAAATCCTCCTTCAAGTACGGAATCTACATTGACTTTCAGTTTCCCTGTAGGCGTTAATGTTAAGTTTTTTTGAACTGTTCGAAATTGAACAAAAAATAGTTCAAATCAAAAAGTGAAATATGGGAATGAGGTGTCCTTGCCGAGATCTTTCGGACAAAAAAACGTTTGTTCGAGTCGGACTATTCATTCAAAAGTTATTAGGGGGGGGGAGACAGACAGACCGTGTCCTAACTGCAATTTTGCCTGTCACATACAAGTCATGTAACTGCTTCGTCCATTTCTTTTTAAAGGTGAGCATTCTTGTTGTTGTTTCTTTTTGCAGGTTCGCTTTGCAATTCAATCGTTCGTATGTTTACAGGTCAGTTTATATTCTTTAATTTTTTCTTGCTCAGTATATTCTTCAAGGTTCTCGGGAAGGTAGCATGTTTTTGGGATCTTTCCTCTTGCAAATCATATAGGGCTTTGTAAACTAAGGAATTGATCTTTCCCTTGACAACGTGTCAATCCATGGTTAGCGTTTTCCATTTTTTCGTCTTATTTGCTGTTGTTTCAGTAATCTTGCTTTTTGCTATTTCCATTTTTAATTGCTTGTTTATCTTGAATATATATATCATCATCATCATAATCACTTCCAACCATTGTCATTCCACTGCTGGATGAAGGTATTCTCCAACTGCTTCCAATTTTTTCGTCTGCCGTTTGGGATTTCCATCTGATGACTGTCAATTTTCGAATTTCATCATTCCATCTAGTTTGTGGACGTTTTTTAGGTCTTTTCACATCACGTGGGTACAAGTCTAGAACATTAATTGCCCATCGTTCTTGTCTTCTAGCAATATGTCCAGCCCATCGCCATTTCAAGCGCTTACTTCTTTCTATTATATCTTAAACGTTCCTTTGACTTCTGAACCCAGCGTTTCTTTTCCTATCTCTTTTCGTCACGCCGAGCATACATCTCTCTATACTTCTTTGAACTGTCCTCAATCTCTGTACTGCCCTGCATTTAAGTGTCCACGTTTTGACTCCATACGAATGCAGGCAAAACACATTGGTTGAAGACTTTTCTTTTTAAACATAGAGGCATGTTTCTCTTTAGGATGATACTGCACACACACACTCACACACACACACACACACATATATATATATATATATATATATATATATATATATATATATATATATATATATATATATATATATATATATATATATATATATATATATATATATATATATATATGAAAATCATAACAACAACCCAAAATAAAATAATCACAACCATGTCCATAATTATTCATATAACCCCCATTGACACCGTTTCCGGTCTTTCCAATATCAAGGAAACAACGGTATCGTCTAGTGTCATGTCCAATGTTCCATTTATTACCTAGTCGATCATTTCTTACGAAACACATGATCATCTTGCTAATTTGTCTTGCATTTTTATGCTTTTTCTGCTAGAAAAAAAAATCTTATTTTTGTACTTAGTGCTCTTCGTCGTAGTACTTTCTTTGTCCAAAGATAAATTCTGACAACGGTTGGAACAATGCTGTTAAACAGTGCCGTAGATGACAAAAAGTATTTTTGGGAAAGTACCTTTTTACAGATGTCGTGGCTTGCGAACTTCTGTCAGGTAAAAGAAAAAATTCAGTTTTAATACTTATGTCGTTTCAATACATAAGCCCCCCATGTGTACAAAACCCAAGTAATTATTATTATTATTATTTTATTTATTTATTCATTTTTTTTTATTTTTTTGACAACAATGTACCATAGATTTCTGAGAAATGCGTTTCTTTCCAAAAAAACTATACTGCCGTAGCCAGGACGGTCATTCCAAGCTCGTCAGCTTGCGAGATCGAGATTTTCGCTCACGTGATCGGTTGTGACTCGCAAGCTGACGAGCTTGGAATGACCGCCCAGGTAAAGGGCCGTAACTGCATTTTTTTTTTTTTTTTTGCCATCCATTGCACGTTATCTTGACTGTGTGTACAGACTTGTTTATCCGGTTTCTGCTGAAAGAAAAAATCTACGTCTAACATTTTCCTATTATTTTTGAATCCAAAACGTGTTTCTTGAACTATCTCAAAAATTAATTTCTGCAACTTCTGCCATTTACCCGCCCACAGCAGTACAGCACTGGGAATAAACAGCAATTGATAGCAGATAATATAAGATTCAGGCCCAATAAAAGTAAAAAGAATACATAAATGTTGACTTTTAAACTGACAACTTCGTTGAGATTTCATATTCAAGTATGTTTTCGTCTCTTCATAATATTATCACCAAAGGGCAAGTGCTTCTGTGCCCCCCCCTCTCTCTTCTGAATCGGCCATTGTGCATAAAAAATAATCTAAAATTTTAAAAAGAATGAAATTTCTTTACATCCGCTATGCCTGAGTTGCAGCTGAGTTAGAGCAAACGCACACATCCCCCCCCCTTATTAAAAAACAAACTTTAGTTTTATTCTAGCAAAAGAACTTGATAATCTGAACAATACTTTAGCAATAATCTCCTACCGCCCCAGGATACAGAAATGAATCTTTTGTGTGTGTGTGCTTACTTTTCTTTTTTACTAACTGATAGATATATGATATAGCAAATGATAAAGAAGCATTTGTCTTAGTTTCTTGGAAGTTAACTTTTTTCTGTCTTCTGCAGATAAATCTGATACGAAACCTATGAATGTTATTTTTATTGTTTTATTTTTTTCTTTTAGTTTTGGAAATGACAAATATTCTACAACTACTATGTGACCTGAGACTTTTTAGAATATTTAATACCATCCTGTTGAAAAATCTGCAAAAGTAAACCAGATAAATTTAATTAGGATAGTATAGTCAACACAATTGACTTTTAAGAGCATAATCTAGAAGTGAAACGTAGCAAGCCTTAGTATTTTTATCTACAACTATAACTTTTACATTCAATTATAGATTTTGAATTTATTTTTCGCGATTTTTGATAGTTTATTTTTATCTGCAACCATAACTTTCATATTCAATTAGTAATTTTGATTTTATTTTTCGCGATTTTCGATAGTTTAAGTTTGAGGACAAAGAAATGCATAGATAATTACTTTTCTTTAGAAATAATAGCTTCTGGCTGAAAACCACCCGTAGATAAAGAATATCATGCGATAAAACTGCTGGCTATTAAATAGCAAAAATCACAAAAATAAGCAAAGTAATTGATTGCCACAGGTACGAATAATTTCAGAAACTGTAATAAGTATTTAAGCTAACTGGTTGCAAAAGCTAGCTTTTTGCTCATAGTTACATCGAGCTGAAAATCATTGTGCTTAGTTCTAGAACTTGAAGAGCATAGCTGCAAATAGGGAGGCTGGAAACGACTGGTACAGACGGCCTTGCAGGGCCGGATTTGGAAGTATGGAGGCCCCGGGGCAACGAAGAAGTGGAGGCCCCTAATCACGGTTCGAAAAGATCATATTTTCGAAAAAATCCGATACTTTGATGTATATCCGAATATTTTGATATACATGTATATTTGAGATATTTTCGACCCGTGAAAGTTAGGATAGTTTGTAAAAATATTATTGTGTAAATTTATTGATATTTCGTAAAAATTTTATTTCCCTTTGTTGTGGAGGCCCCGGGGCAGTAGCTCCGCCTGTCCTCCATTAAATCCGGCCCTGAGGCCTTGGGCCACCCTGGGCTGTCGTGCCATGGATGATAATGATGAACTACGCTGAGTTACATAAGTATTTGAACCGACAGGGTATTCAGCAAGAAATTTTTCAGGGTAACCAGTAACAATTTAATTAAGAAAAAAATCCCGAAACGAATTGTTTTTAACCGACACTGATTAACCAAAACTAGCCCGAGTCCGATTCCAAATCCATAGATATATTATCCTATTAAGAAGAATTGCCTAGGTACTCTCTTCCAAAACTAAGTCATTTACGATTTTGCTCCAAATTATGACGCTAATTTTTTATAGATATGCGTAGTAATTATCATACATTTTAGAACAATCTCCATAGTTTATAAAATTTAAGATTTTTCCAAATCTCGCAGATGTAATTTGGCACTGAATTCTAAATAGCACTTTTTTTTTAATGAAAACTAACGTTTCTTTAAGATAAATAAGTACCTTTGTGCTGAATAGCAAAGTAAGAAAAAACAACGCCAAAAAGGTACAACCATAAGCTTATTACTTTTTGCATTTAAAAAGGGCGTTCCCTGTAACGCCCAAACACATGTCTGCAATTTGTGTTTTTTTGACGTTGTTTTTTCTTACTTTAACGTTTTGTTGTCTAATGAGTATTGGAACTTCCACTTTAATAGGGTCTTCGACAGAAAATAGATGAAATAATGTTTAGTCCATTCTTCATTTCATTAAATACAACTAGAAATATTTAAAAAACTTATTGGTAATAAAAATGTTTTTAGAAAACACGTCCCCCGAAATCAGCTTTTACTATCACTCAACTCATTCCTATTGCGAGAGGACACCACCACAATATATCCGACCGTATTGTTTGGTGATCGTAGATCTTTGCTGTACTTAATGAGTGCAGTTCATTTTTGAAATATAGAATAACACAGGAGTTCTCAAATTGGGTGCCGTAGAAAGAGACGAAGGGTGCCGCCAAGTGTCCCTGGTAACAATAAATATTTTTGGTGGGTGTGCAAAATAAGGTCATGTAGACCAATAAGGTCATCCCCTCATTGTTTGATGTATCATAGTAAAAATTTGCAAGATCGTGACTTCGTGATCAGAAGCACTAACTGATGATAGAGTGCAACAAGCAGTTTCTAATCAGCCGCTTTGTAGTAAAAGCTTTGACATCACAGTGTCCCTGGTATCAATATATATTTTTGGTGGTTGTGCAAAATAAGGTCATATAGACCAACAAGGTCATACCCTCATTGTTTGATGCAGCATAGTAAAAATTTGTTAGATCGTGACTTCATCGTGATCAGAAATATTAACTGATGGTGACGTGCAACAAGCAGTTTCTAATCACACGCTTTGTAGCAAAAGCTCTGACAACACAGAGTGATGTCAAAACTACCTGATTATTTTACGGTCAGTTTTGTTTCCACATTAATCACTGTAGGTTACCTAAATGAAAAAAGTTATTTAGTGTTATTGAAGCCTAGTTTTAGTAGTTGATGTATTCAAAAAGAAATGTATTTCTATACCGTTATTTTTTCTTGCGATTTGAAAACCTAGAAAGATACATGGTCGGTCAATATGACCATGTTCGTCTTATTTTCATGCCGGTGTCCTTATATTAAAACACCGGAGTATAGGGTAGAGGATATGAAACTGTGCTGCGTATGCTGCACATGTGTGCAGAAGTGACAAACAACAGAAAATAATAATTACAATAGCCCCGAATGTGACGATTGACCTTTCTCCTCTCTTTGGAAGTAAATATGAAATTTCTGGGAATGCTTTTGAGGTTATCAAATGTGGTTCAATGTAGTTTTTTTTCTTCCGTATTAAAGATTTTTTTCAGTAATATTAGGTAATTGAGATGGATTGGGGATCCGTGAGAAATTTCTGAACATTCAAAAGGTGCCGTGAGTCGAAAAAGTTTGGGAACCCCTGGAATAAAATATAATTACAATATTTTTTTTTCTTTAGAATAATTTTCTTTTCTTTTTAGGCAAATTTTTGGATGCTTTGGGTACCTGTAACCTTAATGGTCTTTATTTGCATTTACGAAAAGTATATATTTTAAAAACCATTTTCTTGATTTGATATTTAACTTACCAAAAAAGTCTGATTTCGTAAAGACAAAGTTCGCATCTGAGCCATCCAAAATTACAACCAATCCACTAAAGATTCCTTTATTGAGTGAATGTTACAGTTTGTAGAAAGCATAATGGATACTATGAAATCCTTTAAAAAAACTTTACGTTTATTTTTAGGAAAATATTTATTTTACTTTTAATACACTTATGACTATTTTTAGCATCAATAAATTTTGTAACTACTTCATTTATTGAGCAATCACATTACTTATTGTTCTCATTTGACTGTTTTGATGATCCTATGATTCCCCCCCCCCTTCGCCTCCCTCTGCAGCACCACCGTCGACCGGCCGCCTCACGATGCTGCTCCTCTAGCGAAAACCGTCTCCAGGTTGCGTCTATAGCCTACACATGCACGCATACACAAACACTCATACACGCACACCCACACAATTACATACACATACACACACACAAACACATACACACACCAATGCACACACCTACATATACATACACATGCACACACTTACAAACACACACATACCCACACACTCATGCCTGCACGCAGACACAAACACATACGCCTACATACATACACACACATACCCACACTCATGCCTGCACACAGGCACAAACACACGCGCTTGCATACACATCACACACACTCGTGTTTGCGAAAAACATAATTTGAATCCAAGGTGTCAAGATTCAAATTAACTATTATTATTTTTATTTTTTTATTTGCTGCTTAAAACAAATCATTAACGTTCAAATGTATAGCATCTTTATGCATTTTTCTTTACTATTCATCCCCCTCACGTTACACATCTGGTGTTTTATTTTTTAGTATGAATAAAACTCTAGACGCGTTGAGTAGAATATTAAGCTAAAAATGAAGAACAAATGGAGAAAAAAGTGAGTGGTAAGATTATATCAGTGGAACTGAAACCGCTTGAGAGAAAAAAAGCAATCTATCATAAAAGCAAAAAAAAAAAAAAAAAAAAAAATGAAAGGAAATGCTTCCTTTAAACAAAACTAGAGACCAAATCATGTTCAAAATTGTTTTAAAAACAACATTTAACATATCCGAAGTTACATAAGAAACAGCAGAAGATTTTAGCGAAAAGTAATATCTACTAGCGTGCAAATGTTAATCTACGAAGTGGCACGAAGTGGACAAAAACTGTACTCTTTTACAAGAAATAAATGAAAAAGTTAGTCTCCATCATGGAGACGTAAATATATTCAAGTCACGCACTTTTCTCATAAGTGAGGAAAAGTTTTCGACAAGTGTAAGTCAATGCATCACGCTTAATATCCTCTTAACTTAAACAGTTTTTATGGATATTGATCAGTGAAAAGGAAGTAATCACTTCTGAACGACATCCCGATAGAGACAACAGAGAAATATAAATACAAATAAAAACAAGAATTCGTTTCTGACAAGTTTTTGTCATCAAGAATTGTCTAAAAGTTATAGTTTTCATAAATATTTTACCTACCGTAAAAGCGCTTACTTTTTGCGAGTTCGTCGCAATGGGGTCGTTTCCAAAAATTTAAAAGTATTTTTTCTGAAAGAGCATGCTTAAAATCATAGGATCTGACCATTTTTCAAATATTTTAATTAAGTTTAATATTTTTAAAAAATACTTAAAGCGGTGCGCTTTCATTGTTTACACATCTGTCGTGTGACATCACAAATGTTGAAATGGCATTCAATGTTGCCATTCACAGAACAAAATATTTAATTCGCATCTTTATTCACGTGTATTGGCAACGATACGGTTGGTAGCAAGCGTAGAGCGCAGTTTCAATTCGCTGCTTGATTATCATAACGTGGAAACGTAGAAGAAAGATGCGCCAAATTGCAGCATTTGTGACGTCATAAAGACCACGCCTTGTTTGAAAAATCGGACATTTTAAAAAATTAATCTAAAAAAAAAAAAAAAAACTGTCAGGAAAATGAAAATATTTTCTGTTTCCATTTATTTATTTATTTATTTATTTTTTTTTTTTTTGCTCATTCTATCCATTTCAATGACTAAAAATAGTACTTTTGACTAAAGGAAACCGCCCCATTGTGAAATTCAAGGCTTGTGAAATGTTTTTCCGTGACTTCTTTTTCAATTTTGATTTCGTTCGTATAAGACTCACGAAAGTTTAATCACGCGAAACAACCGGCGTCATCATTTTTGCAAAAATTTCGACTCGTGAAAATAATAGTTTTGACAAAGTACTCACATTTTCTGTTTACATTGTTCATTGTTAACAGTTCTTTAATTGATATAAACCTTTGTATATATTCGCAACAATTTATTGCGTTACTGTACGTTTCGTAAAGATAGTTAATTTAATGTTAAATACTTGACTCTTGACTGAATATAAATTTTTATGACAAAAAACAGGGCTGCTACTACGATGACTTTCAACACAAAAACCGATGTTATGTGATATGATATTCAACTGAAGTTGAAAGAATTATGAGATCCGTTGGACCAACCAAAAGGATAATAGTTTACTCCTTACGCCGTCTAAGGTCAAAGTAAGATCCTTAAGCGATCGTTCCGATTTCTTAATAACGTTGTAGATTAATTAAACCAGTAAATAATCATTCAAGTGAATTATTTCATTTTTCCGATATTTATAATGACTTTAAAAATTCTAGCCTTGAAAATTAAATGTTTCCATTTAAAGGTAAGAGCACCTAATAAAGGATAACTATTATTATAATGAATTACTACTAACGTGATCTAGAAAATAAATAGTAATATTGAGTGTAAACTGAAATTCGTGATTCTGTGATTAAATTCAATAAAAGGTTTAAGCAAACGTTTTCGATTTTGTTTTCACATTTCCCCCTTTTTGATTCCCCTTTAGAATCGTATAAAATGAAGATATCGTTACCGGTTCATCTAAAAAAAAAACTAAGGAATTCTTGATTCGATAAGGTGTGTGTCAATGTTAATTATCTGAACAGACTAATGTATACTAATGGTATAGAGAGATAGGGCGAATTTTTGTATGTTTATATGTTCGAGGTAATCTGTCGTGTGCGGGTAAAAGGCAGTAACTGCAAATTTTTCATTTTGATTTTTTTTTCATATTTGCCATCTATTGCACGTTATTTTTACTGTATAAGCTCGCTTATTTGTGGTTACCACTGAAAAAAAAGCGCGAAAATTCCAATATTTCCCCATCGTTAGTATTGAATCACCTACACATTTCTTCAACTATCTCGAAAACTGATTTCTGCAGATGCTGCCATTTACCTGCACACGGCAGTAACGTCCGAAACCATTGTAACTATTTGAAATATTCTTTTACTATATTAAAGGTGCATTCTTACTGAGTGACATAAGCTATAAATTACGCAAATATTTACTTATACTATTTTTTTAAACCAATAGTTTCTCACTACCAGTTTATGTTTCGCACCGTGTTATTCTTATTAAAGTAAAATTTAACACCGATTGCCACGCATCCGCAGTGACAAAAGATTCGAAGGTTCTCTTCGAAGTGACTGGAGACTGCTGAAGGATGTGAACACGTGATAAAAATTAAAATTACGATGTCTGCATAAGAACCGCCAAAACCTTTACGTGTATTTGAGGTTGCAGAGGATAAGGTATATAGCATTCTATTAGCTTTGAAAATGGGGTTGTTTCCAATATTTTAAAAGTATATTTTTCTGAAAGAAGGTGTTTAAAGACATAGAATCTAACCATTTGTTTGCATAATTTGTTTATGTTTAATATTAAAAAAAAAACTTAAATTTTTCATTGTTTACATTTCTTGCCAATGACATACAAATGAGGAAAAACCCTTCTATGTTGCCACTCTCACAATGCAAAACATTTAATTCGCATCTTTACCCACGTATATTGGCAACGATACGGTTAAGAGCAAGCGTGAGCGCAATTGTAATTCGCTGCTTGATTATCATAACGTGGAAACGCGGCACAAAGATGCGCCAAAAAGCATCATTTGTGACGTCATCTAGACCACGCCTTGTTTGAAAAATCGGACATTAAAAAAAATTAATTAAAAAGTAACTGTTCGGAAAATAAAAGAATTTTCTGGATCCATGTTATTATTATTATTATTTTTTTTTACTTATTCTTTACTACTACTTAGTACTACTTTTGACTAAAGGAAACAACCCCAATGTGAACCATTGAGAGTCGCAATATGTTTATGCATCAAAATTTATCTAAACGAATTGTAACTGAGATTCGTTTCGAGAAAATAAGTATTTGGGTTCAAGTAGTGCAGAGAGACGATACTAATCTGAGTTTCAAAAAAAATATAATTTTGCATGCATTTTGGGATATCCTTTGAGGTTTCTTCATCTATATCAATATTATAAAGAGATAGGATTTTTTTTGTATGTTTCTATGTTCCGAGTAATCTCCGGAACCACTGCACCTATTCAAAATTTTCCTTCTTCGTATGAAAGGCATATTTTTGCAGAGTAACATCTGTACTAATATCATAAAGAAAGAGAGAGAGAGAGAGCAGATTTTGTATGTTTATATGTTCCGGGCAGGTTTTTTTTCTATTCCAATTTTAAGAACAAAATTATCATAAGATGGACGAGTAAATTACGAAATTATCATTACGTGGAACCGTAACATGGGCACAAGCCAATTGGCGAGAAAATTCACCATACATTATTTGTAAATATACAGGCGAACCAAAATACATTTTAATTTTCTATTACGGGCAAAGCCGTGCGGGTACCACTAGTAAGCAATAAGTTACCTTTGCTACCAGTATGTTTGTACTTTTTACTTCCTTTTACAAAAAAGGAAGTATTGTATTTGCAAAAAAATTTCCACTGAAAAATCGGTAAATTTCAATTTTGCTCAACCCCGACTGAATGTTGAGGTTTTTTTCGAGCCGACTACACGTGCATATATACCTAAGAACGTATAGACACGCTAAATATCCATTTTGACGATTCGCGAGTTATTTACAACGAGTTTTCTCGTGAAGTCTGTACATACGGATGTATGTATGAGCGTATGTGCGTATGTATCTCGCATAAGTCAAAAATGGTATGACCAAGATGACTCCTAGTGGGGTTTAGTTAACCTTTTGGGGGGGGGGAAATCAGTGTAATATCGATGCAAACACAAGTGATGTTGTAAATCGGCGAACATTTGGCGGCAATACATCGCCAAGGTATTAGTCGCGAAGTTTTGTCGCCAAACTTGACAATATATCGCCAAGTTAGCGGCACATTTGACGACAAAATTATTCTAATATGAATTAAAGCATTTTTTTCTGTTTCTTCATTAAATTAGGGAAGTGCATGTCAAACTTACTTGAAAAAAAATATTTTAATATTCATTTAAACCTTTTATTTTCTGTTTTTGCATTGAATTAGTGAATTGAATGCCATATTACTTTATCAAACATCATTCGGCAATGAAGAATTGGTGGCGCGGAAGGATAGCGGGTTATTCGGGTAATAAGTAAGGCAGAACTCGAAAAAATCGATTTAAATCTCAATTAAAGTTTAAAAAAATATTTTACGAAGTAGAAGCGTAAATTGTAAGCTATTATTATTATTTACTTAACAGACGCATTGCTTTGTGACTTCCTTAATAATTCCTCATATTTCTTTTAATCATTACATATATATATTTTATTTATTATAGGTGAAAATATTTAAAGTGTTTCCTTGCTTATTACAATGCACTATTTGCATTAAAAGGGTGTAAAAGGAAGGTCATGTGATGCGTACATCAGCTCGTTTCTTCTTATATACGTAAGAAGAAATTCTGATATAATATGTCTGGGGAAAAGGTCATCTTCGAGCGATGTGCTGAGGAAGAGAAAAAGAATGACGTTGTCAGCTTAAGAACCATCAAAAGCTTGGTCTGAATGTGAGGTCGTGCTTCTAAAAGTTTCAATTTTGCATACATTACCTCAGGGGTTATATGCACTCGGAAATCAAAATAAAAACATCTGCAAATGAATTCACATAAGTTGTATTTAATTTAGAAAGTTCTTAAGCCGTAGAGTAATTGCACATATTTTCCGTTCATTTACAGTTAAGAGTTAAAATAGTAACAAACAAAGAACATTTAATACGAAAGAAAATACAAAAAAATCAGAAAAAAGAAATAAAAATGATTTGGAGAATTATTCTTCATGATGATCGTACCTAAGCGTATAAAACGAAAAAATAGCTTTAAACTATCCTAGTCGAAAAAAATTGCAGAAACAAAAAATGGGAAAAAAAGCAATTTTTTTCCGACGAAAACAAGTACAAGAGGTTGAACTAAATCCTCGCATTGAGAAAAACTCACTCCTAATAGAATATCTCATATTCATCCTACATTATAATCGGATTTTTTTTTTTTTTTCATTTAAGAAATATTTTTAAAAATTTTCGCGGCTTCTTGGACTTTTAGAGAAATGTACCCTTTGAAGCTAACCTTACTTAATGCATACAGCTTTCAAACTTCCATCCCAAGCTCAGAGAATTTTTTGTAACAATTTTGCAACAAAATCAAGTTTTTGATCTTTTTGCTTTATGGCAAACATTTAAAAAAGATCCCTGGTACGACACATTGCAAGGAGAGTGTAAAACAAACAGAAAACGAAAGAAAGAAAGAAAAATCACATGATTGTATGAAGGAAAGAGTCAACGGGGGAGTTTTGTTTACCAGAATCATAAGAACACTTTTAAAAGCCCATTTTCTTTCTATTAAAATTAAAGATGGTATTCCAATAACTTCGTTGCGAAACTTTAATTTGTTCTATGTATACAATGGAAATGGACACCCAAGTAAAATCAATATGGACTAATATGATTTAAATAATTATTCTTACTGGACCAGCAGCAGATAAGTCAGCTCATATTCCTCGAATCCCCACCATGGTTCTTGTATATTTCCATTTTCAATATAAATAATTGCAATTTCCAATGAAAACTTCTTGGTCCATCACCATCATCAAAACTGAAGGTAAAACGTACAATTACCACGTTACATTTAGGAAGATTATTGTTCCCGGAGAAGGAAAGGTTGGTTTCTCTTGATTAGGAAATGAACCGAACCAATTTCTTTTAAAGTCCCATAAAAACGGAACAAAAAATGTTGCATAGCATGATATTTTAAAACAAATGAATCTGCATAATATTTATACAATTTTTCGACCCGAAAAAGTTTTGGGCGGGCCTCTAGTGAATTATCAAGATTGAAAACGTTTATGACGGTTCATGTTTCTACTGAAACTTTGAAGAACAAATAGGACTAAATCTATCACGATTAGTTTTCCCTCACTTTCACTATTTATTTGAAGAAACTTTGTCCGTAAATAATATTCAATACTTCGTAAAACACGAGGTAAATCAGGCTACCTGTTTTACAAAACGAACGAATGTTGGCCGGATAAAATAACTAAAACCACAGGTGATTCATTCTCTAGACTAGATTCATAGTTGTTTCCAGTGATTTTTTTTTCGTTGAAAACCAACATACAACCTTTTCCCGCCACCAGTTCAAATATACAATGTTGTGAGTTATGCAATGTGGAAACTCCTACTTTTCGCCAATACGAAATTTCAACCTCACCTTTTGATAGATTTAAGGTGAAGGAAAGTTTAAATGTCGGTGAAAAGTAGGATAATCCATTCAATGTATCTAGCTGTGCAACAATGTTTAACCAGATGAAGATTTTCGCTTTTGTGGAGATACATAGATAAGTTTGGAAATAGACATATAGATATACAAAGATGGATAAACTTGTTTTTTTTTTTTTGAAATTATCTGAAAACTAGCTGCGTTGCCCGGCTTTGCCCCGTCGACCTTGAAAAAAACCATTGCGTCAAGTGAAGTATCTTCAATAACCAGGATTAAATGAAAGAAAAAAAGCCATCATGCAAAAATTTCTCGCCAAACAATGACGACAGATACTAAAATACTTTTAAGGAATTAATATAAAATGAGAAAGATGGATTTTAAAGGCGTAACCATGGAAACACAAAATAAAATAAGTTCAAGAATTGAAAATGAGAAAGATGAAAATAAACAATGGATTCAAAAAGCGTTACCGTGGAAACGCAAAATAAAATGGTTAAAAACTTGAATAGAGAAAATATTTTTGAACTTCATTTAATTCGCTTGTAACTTCTTTTCTAATGGAGATACAGGGTTAAACTTTCGACCTTAGGTCGAGTGAGATCTGGAGTAAAAAAAGCAGCTCTATCCAATGATGTCAAAAAGAAAACTGTGGGACAATTCCTTCACTTTTTATTGATGGAATTAGTGAAGAAAGTAGTGCCTAAATTTCAGCTAAGCCTAAAAAAATTCGAGCTAAAAACGTAAAAAACTCCGGCCGCAATTAAGTTAGAGCATTGGAACAAATTGCGTAGAACGCGGAAAATTCTTCCCTTTCTAACGATACATAATATTATTATTTGCAAGTAATTTTTCACCCCCATATTCGAGAATTTATGTAAAAATTGGGCCTAAATTGGAACGAAATAAGAACTACTCGTCGAATTTTTTCGGACAGGTCTGCAAACCTTCTCAGGACTTAAAGGAACAAACTGAAAATTTCAGCAAAATCGGCCGTGTAGTTCTCGAGTTTTGCGAGTTCAAACAAACATACGCTTTTTGGAGACTTCATTTTATACTATGTAGAGATATAGATTGATAAGTACAGAGACATTGATAGAGTTAGTTACAGTCAGATAAGAAGATATAGTCGTAGTTTATTCAAGCAGTCACCGATTGTCATCGTCTTGGCGTAAACAGTGAATTGGCAAAGAACTGAAAGAAAAAATAGCTTACTTTCAATATTTGTTTTGCATGTTTTATTATGTCTGGTAAATTTAACAATTTGCTTTATTCAGGTTCATTTGTATTATTTTTAATGATATTTAATGGAAATGTTTGTTTTCAAACCATGTCGAAGCACCTTATAATATGGCATTTGGAATCATTGAGCTGTTTCAAAACTTTTAAACTCTGTTGTATTTTTAACATCAGTAAGGATCAATCTCAGAAAACGAGAAATATTTTTCTCAAAAGAATTATTTTTTAAAGAGAAAGTTAAGAATATTTCTTTCCTTTCACCAAAAAAAGAGAGAGGAAAAAAAGGTAGGAAACCCTAATGCCGTTGGGGAAAAAACGAATCACGTTTCTCTGCAATTTCTAAAACAATGAACGTTTTTGAAAAGTAAGAGAATGAAAAGAGCGTATTGCAGTTCAAATCGTTTAACAGGGCAAACATTCTTAACGTTTCAGCTAAAAACCTGCTAACAAAAGTTAGAATAAAAAAATCATCAGGGAAAAAAAAGACGACTCCTGAATCATGAGCAAAATGCAAATAATGAAGAAATTTCTGATTTCTTTTTTTCTTTTAGCGTATGAAAGAGGAATGAAAATGACGCTTAAAAAATGTGGAGAAACACTGAGAAGTATAAAGATTAACACACTTCATGGATTTTGAAGTAGGCACATAATAGTTTATTGAAAACTTATAGATGAGTGTTTTAATAATGATTATAAATAGCTCTATATATTTCTGAAAAGTATATCAAAAATTTACTTCAGGTGAAAAATAATGCACCAAAACGCAATGGTAAAAAGTTCTTAAACTAAAGTATAGCTAATTGAGTTAAAAAAACTTACATTGTAAAAAGCAATTATTTTAGTAAATTTTAAAAATACCAACACATAGTTATGCATAGCTATACATTAATAGGTTTTTAAAAAAATAATTGTGAAATAAAACTAAATTATTCAATCAAACAAGTTGCTATACTGTAAATAAATTTAAAAAAAAGTTTTTGAATCCGGATAGGGCAGTTGCAGTACGATGCTTTTGATGTTCTAAAATACATATAAATGTTATCTTTGTTCAATTTCTATTAGTTAAATGAGTTTGCTGCTGCATGCATTCAGAGTAATTATAATATTCTTTAAAAAAAATACTGTGCAAAAAAGTTGTCTTGTATGGTAATGTCTTCAGACAATGTAGTTTTAAATGGAAATAAACACTACTACGAAACATAAACTACATGTCACACAACACTAAAGAAAAAACATCCATTCCAATCACTCGACTTCTACTTCACTTCGCTATTGACATAGGCTCTTCTGCGTTAAATACGCCCTCTATTATGAAAATGAGTTGTAAAATTATGTTTGTTTCAAACTTAAGCAATCGCCTGAAAATTCAGCATCAGTTTTTTTCCAAATTAATCTCGAATTGCTTATTAGTCCCACCCAACCGTAGTCGATATTCCTTTGAATTTTGGACCTGGGCTTCTGCGAGCAAAATTTTCTTCGCGAGTGGGACTGGTACATGTCTACACAGTTACACATCATCACGCAGCGGAAGACACATGACATGAACATAACCTATATGAACATAACCTACCATCACCAGGGACATGCCCATGGAGGTTTGTTGTGTGCTGGATGCCGTTTTGTCAAATAGAAAAAAAAGAGGATTGAGTGAATTCGAGGAAATCGAGTTCAAATTACATCGATGCACCATATGTTCCATTCTTTTATGAGTGCAAAATGGGATAAACATTCTTAATGAGTTTGGGCTTAAAAATTTTAAATATTCATTGATATTACTATGCAAACTTTGTTAAAGTGTCTACAAAAGTTGGATTCGCACCCATTTGTTTGGAGAAAGAGTTTGACAACGAATTACAGAAATAGTATACAGTGGGAACTCGATAACTGGACACCCTAAAGGAACATGAAACCAAATCGACCTAAGTGGATGTCAACTTACTGAGGTTACATTATTTTAATTTCTAAAGAGTTCCTGTATCACTTACTTACTATTGCTTAACATTCACATTATAAAAATTATCTTCAGTAAATAAGTTTTCTTTTCGTTTTCTTCTTTTTTTCCCCCTACTGCGCGTGCGCGACGCAAAGGAGGGTAATTTTTTTATTACTCCATGTATGTATGTCAGTTCCTATTTGGCGTTCTACAAGCTAAACACCTTGGTCAATTTTGATAAATCTTAGGTCAATCGATTTGTCTTAATTTTGGGAGTGTCGCTAAACACACGACAGTAATCAAAAGTACCATTTAAAAAACCAGTTGTCATTTTGTCAGTTTGGAATCGGCGACCACTGGGTGTCGCACATTGTGTCGCACGCTACCTGCGTGCGACAAATGCAGCTAGTTTTCGCTGCGTGAAACTTTTTGTTTACGAAGTCTACTAATTCGGGTCTCAATGGCCGAGTGGTTTAAGCGATTGCTTCTCCCACTTGAGGCGGTGGGTCACGACACCCTCGTACCGGATGTACTTTCCCGTTTTCCGCTCATTCAAATTTTACGGGGTTCCTTGAATTAGAAAGGAAAGGTCCCCGACTGCTGATCCGTCTATTCTGCTTTTGAATTTATGATTTGTCTTATCTGTGTACGGGGTTACAAAACTATTTCAACGGTGTAGTTATTCAGTAGTAATTAATAAATTTTAAGCTACTGGGCTTATACATTTTAATTTTTAGTTTTTTTGCTTTTTACGCAGTCGGGTTTTTTGTTTTTATTTAATAATTTCAGAAATTTATATATATATATAAATGAATGTTTGTCTGTATGTCATCCATGAACTCAAAAACTACCCGGCAGATTTGGCTGAAACTTTCACCGTTTGTTATTTTTGGTACTGGGAATGTTTATAGACCAGTTCGAAAAAAATCCGATCGATAGTTCCTTTTTTATTCCAATTTAAGTCACAATCCATTGTATAAATACGAATAAAATTATCGGCTGCAGAAATGAATTTGCGTGAAAGATCTCATTGATAAGAAGTTGCCATTTTTCTTGAGTTTGAACAAATAAATCCTTTCTTTATTGTTTTATGGTTTTCGTGCAACGGGGGGATTTAAAACTTTTTCTATTTGATATTTTTAGCGATTGATTGATCTTGCAAACTGCGTGAGTACAAAATTTGAGTATAGTCGAGGCTTCACTTGATACCTTGATCGGTTATTATGAAATTGCTATATATATGTATTTTTCCACGGAGAAGGTGCATAATATGCTCATTGAAGCCACGCGCCACCAGGTGGCACTGCAGAGTAGCAACTTCTGCCTCGTTCAACCGATTGTCATGAAAATCAGTACAATGATGTATTTTTTTTGTTGCCGTAGCAACGCGCGTCGGGTACAGCTAGTTTATTATAAAATCACATATATTATTTTAATGGCTCGTGAGGAATAAATCCATAGCTTTTGAAAAGAGAAGAAAAGCTTCTTGCCAGTCAGGTTTGTTAAAGAAAAAGTCATGCTCTCACTTGTGTTGAAAATGTGTCATGGTGCCTTTTTTCTCTAGAGGACTGGGTATATTTATCCTACCCTTTTTTGCGCCTATTAGAGCTGCACTAACAGCACTCAGTGAGGTGGCTCCACTGGTTAGAAGATGGAATTATCTAAAAGAAATAAAAGACTGACTGACTGAACAAGAAACTGGAGCGTAAAATTCTTGAAAAAGGACAATATAAAATAATCTTGGTAGCAAAAATTGGTCTAGAATAGCAATGGGCTCGTTTCCAAAATTTTAAAAGTATTTTTTTTTTTTTGAAAGAGCATGCTTAAAAACATAGGATCTGACCATTTATTGATAAATTTGTTTACGTTCAATATATAAAAAAAATACTTAAATTGGAGCGCTTCATTGTTTACGGATTCTGTCGATGACATCACGAATGATGAAATGCCATTCAGTGTTGCCATTCACAGTGCAAAATATTTAATTCACATCTTTACTCAAGTGTATTGGCAACGATATGGTTGATAGCAAGCGTAGAGCGTAATTTTAATTCGCTGCTTGATTATTATAACGTGGAAACGTAGTAGAAAGATGCGGCAAAGTGCATCATTCGTGACGTCATAACGACCACGTCTTGTTTGAAAAGTCGGACATTAAAAAAAGTTATTTAAAAAAAAAAAGTGTTGGGAAAATGAAAGCGTTTTTTGGGTCCATATTATTATTATTATTATTATTTATTTTTTTTGTCGTTCTATCCATTTCAATGACTAAAAGTAGAACTTTTGTCTGAAGGAAACCACCCCATTGAATGTCGACTTATAAGGGGTTCCCGCAAATGTGTATCAAGCTAAAGTGGTTTTCGCCCATTAAAACAGCATTGGACCAACCATAAGAAAAAAAAATGTCGAGTTCCCAAGGTAGTCGAGCTATCAGTATGTCGAGTTACCAAAGTTTTACTGTACATGTTAAAAGGGGATAAACATAAATAAATAGTAAATAGGTAACAGACATTTCTTGTACAAGTAGGAATTCGATGCAAATGATAAAATCAACGGTAATACTGCCGTCAGAAGGTAATGCGCAATGTCTTATGTTTGTTTATCATTCATTTTTTTTTTCTTTTCGTACTCTAGTTTTTTTGTACATCTTGCGTATTTAGTCTTCGATGAGAAAAGAGCACGAACAAAACGTCAAATTCCAATATTTCCCAATTATAAGTATAGAATTTAAAATGCGCCTCATCGAACGAATTTCTACAGTTTAACTTTTCAATTCGCCTTTGTTGACGTTTTATTGTTTGCATTTCATCACAATGTTACTATTTATATTTCTTATAATCTTAGTATAAAAATGACGAAACAATTAACATTTCAACGAAAAATGCTTGGGCAACTGATTCTATGAATAATTATGACAAATATAAATTACTTGAACAGCCTCGACGTAAAATATAAATTGCTCAACCGTCATTTATGTGAGAAGAATCAATGTAATCACTTCTTAGTGTCTAGAGAAAGAGCTTTGTCCTTTCAGGAAAAGGGTTTTATCTCCATGTGAAGACATACTGTGTATTTGTTTAATGCAATCTTCACAGCTGCTATCTAGAGGTTGTCCAGTTGACATGTTATGGGTTCTCAATCATGCTTTTCTTTTTGATTCCATTGTCGGTATCATATCCCTTAGAGAAGGATTCATCTTCTTCTACAAAGAGGGGGCTTAAAAGGGAATAAAATACTGTGGTCCTCGTTTCCTCAAGAAAACCGATAAATTGTGTCTTATTGTATGTTAAGGTAGATGTATAGAAACATCATTCTTGCTTAAATTAGAGGAAAAAAAAGAGAGTCAGAGGGAAATACCATTGTTCTTTGTACTATCATTTTTGCTAAAAGTTGTAAAGTTTCATTAGTATGAGAAACAGTCATTTTGAAAGGATTTTTTGAATTCTATTTTTGAAAAATGAGAAAAATTAAATTAATTTTTATCTAACATATTGTTACAAATCCTGTAAAAAGTAATTATTGTAGTAACGTAACCTGTAAATAGTTTCCCGTAATGAATATACAACCCCTTTTCATTTGGCTAAAGTATACAGCCCCCTATTCTTTTTTTCTTATTTCATTCACTGATTTTATCAATGAAAGTGTAGTTGTAGAACGTTGTAGCATTTTCTGGAATCTTTGAGAGATTTCTTTTCGGTGTGTATATAAACCGTTAGCGATGGATAAAAAGTTAGTTTCGATTGAGAATTCGAACTGAGAGTGTATTAGCTCTGTTTATTGCGAGGCATTTCGCTGTGTTGTTTTCGTATTTGGAAGTAAATACGTGTGTAAACGTTGAGTTTACGGTGTTGAGTGATATTGGTTTAATTGCTGATGATTAATTTAGCAGTTGTTGACGCTCTTTCCTGTACATAGTGTAAATAAATTTCCTGTATTTTTAATCAAGAACTGTGTCATCCTTTCGAGAAAGTTGGAAGCCGCAGCGAATCCGTTACAATATCTAAGATAAACTAAAAAGAAAGGAGAAAATTGGACAGTAATGTATCTCAATCAATGCTTAAAATGTTAATTGCAAAAATAGACCAAGAGCTGAGCCCCCAAAACACGATTTATCTCTTTTATGGCTTGTGACCGGTTAAAATAGTAAAAAATGCAACGAAAAAACTTTGGCTCTAATGCCCCCCAGTAATTTTGGGTCACACGGCTGCGTGGGTGGATGAAAGGTCAAAAAAAAGGAAAATATTAAAGTGATGAGTTAAATGGCTAAAAATTATATAATAACATTAAATTAATAAGAAAAAACACGTAGCAAATTTCTCCCCCAGCTATGTTGGGGCAAACGTGGTGCCCCCCAGGGGTAAAGTATCGATTATTAAACTAAAAAAAAAAAATGATCACTTTCGTGGGGGGAAATTTTACAGGGTATTAGTTTCATTATTTTGATTGCCAAAAAAAATCCCCCCCCCAGTAACTATGGGTCAATTTGTCACAAAAAAAATTTTTTTGTTCCTCTTTATTTAGTCCAAGTCGTGTATTATTCGAACTTACGCATGACTGTTTAAGTTGCAAAAAAACCCCAGTTTGAACGTTTATTCGTTAAAAAACTCGTAGCAATTCCCCCCCCCCCCACACACAACACCTATGGAGGGGGTTGCTACGCGGTGCGCGGTTTTACAACGTGGTGCCCCCCAGGGGTAGATTATCAATTGATTAAATTAAAAATAAATGATCACTTTCGTGGAGGGAATTTTACAGAGCATACATTTAATTATTTTAATTTCAAAAAGAAAAAAAAATCTCTCCCCCTCCCCCTCCAGTAACTATGAATCAATTTGTCTTTTTTTTTTTCTTTTGTTCCTCTTTATTTGGTCCGAGTCGAGTACTATTTGAACTTTAGCCCGACCGCTTAAATTGCAAAAAACAAAGCTTGGATGTTTATTCGTTAAAAAAAACTCGTAGCAAATTCCTCCCACTCCCATCTATTTGTGGGGGGGGGGATTGCTACGCGGTGCGCGGTTTTACAATGTGGTGCCCCCCCCCCAGGATTGAATTATCGATCGATTAAATTAAAAACAAATAACTGTCGTGAGGGAATTTCAGAGTATACATTTAATTGTTTTAATTGCAAAAAAAAAAAAAAAATCTCCCCCTACCCCAGTAATAATGAGTTTATTTCACAAACAAAAGTGATTTAATGTTAAAATTGCAATAACGATTTTTTTTACTTGTAAATTTTAATGCGTTAATCCGATGCATTAAAAGAATTTTTAAAATAATAATTTGGTAATTCATATAGATTCATTTACCTTCATCATATTGGTTGTGATAGTGTCTATCTAGTTTGATAAAAATGTTCCTACAATCTCGATGATCTGCTTCTGTTAAGAACTCGGAAAAATCTAAATCACGGAATCTCGGTTTTCAGTGTTTTCGAATCTTTGAAACTTTTATTCCTTCAAATAAAGTTTCTGTCAAGACATTCACTCTTTTATCTAGTGGCTGGCTACACTTAAAATTACCCTTTAAAACACTCATAATATAAAAACATCAAAATTTATTTTTGAAAAAAGGATTTTTTTACGTTTTCAGTTAAGGATGCGGTACAGCGTGCTCCGAAAAGAAAAATCAACAGCTATAACGACTTCACTGTGTTGGCTACAGTTGAACACTGATGTACGGACGATGAATTGCTTCCTTTAATTTTGAAAAATATTTCAAAATTTCTAATTTAAATTAAAAAAAAATTTTTGGGGAGGGGATTTTTTTTTTCTTTTTGCTACAATCAAATGTAAGCTCTGAGAAAATCCCCCCTCTCTACGAAAGTAATCTTTTTTTATTTAATCAATCGATAATTCACTCCTGGGGGCAACAAGTTCGCCCCATAGCTGGGGGGGGGGATTTTCTACCTGTTTTTTTTACCGAATAAATAATTTCAATTTTCTTTTGCAATTTAAGAGGTCATGGGAAAGTTCGAATAGTACTCGACTCGGACCAAATAAGGAGAAACAAAAAAATTTCTTTTGACAAATTGACCCATAGTTACTGGGGGGGGGGAGAGATTTTTTGGTAATCAAAATAATGAAACAAATACCCTGTAAAGTTCCCCATCCCCAACCCCACGAAAACGATCTTTTTTTTTTTTTAATTTTAACAATCGATATTCACTTCTGGGGGGGGGGCTCCCACATTCGCCCCAACATAGCTGGAGGGGGGGATTTGCTACGTGTTTTTTTTAATTAATTTATTGTTATTATATAATTTTCAGCCACTTCACTTTTGTTAATATTTTTCTTTTATTTTGACCTTTCATCCACCCACGCACCGTGTGACCCAAAAATAGTGGGCGGGGGGGGGGATTAGAGTCAAAAATTTTTTATTACATTTTTTTATTATTTTAATCGGCCACCCGCAATAAAACAGATAAACCGTGTTTTGGGGACTCAGCTCTTGGTCTACAGGGACGACGGGTTCGAACAGAAAAATTCATTTTGTGTTGAATAGTCCATTTATTGAGGAAGGCTATAGGCTATATAACATTGCGCTTTGACTAATAGCAGTGGAGCAGCAATAAGAAATGTAATGAAAACGGGAAAATTTACATAATTGTATAAAATGTTTGGAACGCCGAATACACGTACATTTTTGAGGTAGACCGTGCAACGCCGGGCAATGCAGCTAGTAGACTCATAATTGCTGGGGAAAGGAGATTTTGTTTTGCAATTAAAACAATTAAATGTATACTCTGTAAAATTCCCTCCACGAAAGTGATCATTTTTTATTTAATCAATCGATAATTCACCCCTGGGGGGGGCACCACGTTGTAAAACCGCGCACCGCGTAGCAGCCCCCTCCATGGGTGTGTGTGGGGGGGGAATTGCTACGAGTTTTTTTTTAACGAATAAACGTTCAAACTTTGGGGGGTTTTTTTTGCAACTTAAACATTTGAATAATACTCGACTTGGACCAAATAAAGAGGAACAAAAAAATTTTTTTTTGACAAATTGACCCATAGTTACTGGGGGGGGGATTTTTTTTGCCAATCAAAATAATGAAACTAATACCCTGTAAAATTCCCCCCCCCCCACGAAAGTGATCATTTTTTTTAAGTTTAATAATCGATACTTTATCCCTGGGGGGCACCACGTTCGCCCCAACATAGCTGGGGGAGAAATTCGCTACGTGTTTTTCCTTATTAATTAAAAGTTGTTATATAATTTTTAGCCATTTAACTCATCACTTTAATTTTTTTCTTTTTTTTTTGACCTTTCATCCACCCACGCAGCCGCGTGACCCAAAATTAGTGAGGGGCATTAGAGCCAAAGTTTTTTCATTGCATTTTTTACTATTTTAACCGGCCACAAGCCATAAAAGAGATAAATCGCGTTTTGGGGGGTCAGCTCTTGGTCTAAAACTGTTACGGCATATATATATATATATATATATATATATATATATATATATATATATATATATATATATATATATATATATATATATATATATATATATATAAAGGGTGTCCCAAATTAACGCAAGATTTGAATTTGCCGCCATTTTTGCAATAAATTGTGGGCAATCTTGAAGAAAGAACAATTTGGCAGCTGAGGGTCTATGGTTATTAAAAAATGGAGCGTTTTCGATTCTATAATGCGTTTTCGTTATCGAACAATTATTTGAAAAATAATGAAAGTTTGGGCGGGTCATGCAGTTTACTGTTATTGGCGCTCGATATCGCAATTAGGTAATGCGCAGGTGGTTGTGGGATTGCTGACATAGACGTTTGACTTCAAATAACCCTATAGGGAGAAGTCTAATAATGTAATATGACACAATCTAGGGTACAATTCATATCACCGAAACGAGAGAGTACACGAACAGGAAATTCCTTATGCAGTGATTGAATTGTTTCGCTGGCTGTATAATAGCATAACACTCCATTTTTACTAACCCTAAACTCCCAGCTGTCAAATTGTTCTTTTTCCGTGGTTGCCAACAATTCACATCAAAATTTGTGGCAAATTCAAATTTTGCGTTAATTTTGGGACACCCTTTATATATATATATATATATATATATATATATATATATATATATATATATATATTATTCAGAATTTTTATAGATGCATTACAAGCTGTGCTGATATGAAACTTTTCTGTTGACGTTCCTGAAACATATTTTCAAAAACGAAAATCCCTTTTCGGAAACTTCTGGTCATCGTTTCGGAATACTCGAAACGTTTTCCACCAGACAGAAAGTTTTCCCTTTTGAGTCAAACGCACGGCCAGTTTTCTTGAATAATTCGCATGAATGTTTTTTGGAAATAAGAACAGCAAGAACATGAAAAATGAAAAGAGAAAAAATATATATTTTCTTTACAGTGCAGAAAAAGTCTTTAGAACTACGATCGTTTTTTAACCTGAGCAATTTGATCTTTAGTATGAGAGATAACATCAGTATGGATTAAACAACATTTTTTGTTTTAGCAGCTAGAGCTCAGAAACTATTCTCACAGTTCGGTTCGTCTTTTTAAATCAAAGTAAGACCCGAATTGAAAAGTTAAAAAATGGTTCATGCTTATCAATCTCGCATTCTTTTTAAGTTTCTAAAAATTGCCAAATTTTTGCCACTATTTTTCGTGAAATACACCGCCAGCTCAGTCATTTCCAGCCGAGGACTGCAGTTTCGTGCTTATTAGCACTCATCAGCCCATTTCACGTATTTCTGCTTTAGCCCTGGCTAATGGGCGGTAGTTTACTGAATATTTTTCGCATTGTTTAAAAAAAAAAATAATCTATCTTTTATCTTTTTAAATTGGCTACTTTGTGACATCTATTTTATAGTACAATGAATTAAAATTGGTAAAAATACTGATTAATGTATTTTCTGGAAACAGAATTCGTTAAAAAATGTCCCCCCCCCCCGTCTTTTTTTTAAAAGAATTTCATAGCGTAATAACCATTTAACACCGTTTTCGTACAATTAAAAGAAAATTACTCAATCTGCCAACTACGTTTTTTTCGTTTAGGTTACGTACTTTGAAAGATAAGTTAATTTTATGAACTTTTCCCATCACTTTGCCAACGCTGGTTCCTTCTTTCTCATAATTCTAGGTAAAAGTACATTAAACTCAAAATTATCTGCGGAATAGGGTCATACTGTAACTGAGGATAAATGTTTTTTCAGAAAATCCGCAAATTAGGCAAAAACGATGCTAGATTATGCACCAGCTTAAAACAATCAATTATACTCCCATATTTCTGAACGATAACAGCGTATGTAAAATATGCATGTGCAAGTTAAAAAAGGAAAGCTTTTTATATCAAGTCGATTACATACATACGCGAGCAAATCGTGAAAACAGATTGACTTCAACAGATCAAGCTAGGTTACAGCAAAAACGCATTAGGGAAGAGAATTTTTTCCAGACTGGTCCAGTAACTCGTTTACACGCAAAAATATTGAAGATTAAAAAAATCAGGTACTTGGGTATATCCAAAGATTAGTAAGTAAAGTTAAAGTAAAAATCAGGATTCATCTAGTGTATAGTTTAGATCACCTTGGAAGAATTGATGTAATTGAAATGGAGAGGATAGAAAGACATAGAAATTTAAAAAAACAGATTTTTTTTAATTTTCAAGATACCTTTTGTTTTTTTATCTTTCTACATTTTAGTAATCATTGGCGGAAAACTGGAAATTGTGAAAGGCTTCGGATAATCCGTTAATGGATATCGGAAGTTCCCTGGACCTCATTTTCTTTTAATTTCCCCATATTCTGAAAATATGCAATTTATCTAAACTTTATAGAAGTAAAAATCGCGTGTTGTTTTTTTCTTTTACCAAGGAAACAAAACAAAATCAGACAGCAAGCACAGAAAATATAAACAAAAAACTAAAGTATAAACTTAGAATTCAAGAACAAAATCGAGACAGAAAGAGAAATCAGAAGATTTAGCTCAAAGATCGTAAAAAAATGTTTTTTTTTTTTCATATGAAGATTGGATTGGAAGAAAAACATTTCCTGTGAGAGTAGAACATAATGATATTTAAACCACATCAAAATATCACTGTTTATACTTCATACATTTTGAATTTCTCCTGGAATTCTAAAAAGAGGAATTGAGTGGAATAGAGTTTCAATGCGCTTGTATTACACGTTTTGCTACGACTTTTGCTTGAAATACCTGATGCACCAAAAAACTGCACATCCTTTTATGTTTTATGTCTGACTTATTCTTCTTTGCTTCACTCATTGTATATTTTTAGTAAGTACTGTAGCATATAATGACTACATATTGCACTTGAAAAACGCTGATATTTTGTATATTTTTGCTTAGAACTGTAGCATTTATGACTACATATTACACTTGAAAAACGCTGATATTTTGTATATTTTTACTTAGAACTGTAGCATTTAATGACTACATATTGCACTTGAAAAACCTTGACATTTTTTAAAAGCAGATTTGGTGACCTGCCAATTTATTCTATAATAATAAACTTTGTTTAACCATTTACGAGGACTGGCATTTTACTTTAATGCAATCATTCGATATTTAATTCTTGAAAGAATGACGAATTTTGTGGCAAATAGTTACGCATAAGAAACGCTGTGAGTGTGAGTTACTTAAGATGCAGGGGTGATCCAAAACTAACTTTCTCTACATAAGAAACGCCAATCTGTTGAACCAATTGAACCAAATTTTTAGACATGAGTATCAAAAGGTAAGCGCTCGAGCTTTATAATTTTAAATAATGTCGTGCTCTTAAATTCGGTTACAGTGAACGATTTTCAAAACTTTCGAATGCCAAATCACAAACGGTGTTTTAAAGAGTGTTTTATCAGGTTGTTCGGAAAAAATGCCGGTTCTTAACCTGTCTCTCTCTTATCATAATTCTAATCAAAAAACTTTTTATTAATCAAAATAAGCACGAACCGAATGAAAACATTTTTTTGACAACGATATACAAGTTAATTTATGCCGGTAGAATTGTTAAATCAATTTGTAGTATACTTTTTTAACACTTTTGAAAACTCATTTGAGAACGTCTTTAGAAGACTAACACATGTAAAATGATTTTGTAGCATACTCTTTTAACACATTTAAAAACTCATTCGAGAACATTTTTAGAAGACTGACACATATTAAAGCATTTTGCAGCATACTTTTTGAACACATTTGAAGACTCATTCAAAAACGTCTTTAGAAGACTGACACATAATTAAATCATTTTGTAGCATACTCTTTTGACACATTTGAAAACTCATTCGAGAACGTCTTTGAATACATTTGAAGACTCATTGAAAAACGTCTTTAGAAGACTGACACATATTAAATCATTTTGTACTATACTTTTTGAACATACTTGAAGACTCATTCAAAAACGTCTTTAGAAGACTGACACATATTAAATCATTTTGTAGCATACTCTTTTGACACATTTGAAAACTCATTCGAGAACGTCTTTGAATACATTTGAAGACTCATTGAAAAACGTCTTTAGAAGACTGTCACATATTAAATCATTTTGTAGCATACTTTTTGAACACACTTGAAGACTCATTCAAAAACGTCTTTAGAAGACTGACACATATTAAATCATTTTGTAGCATACTTTTTTAACACCCTTGAAAACTCATTCGAGAACGTCTTTAGAAGACTGACGAGCGAGGCTGCTGTCAACCCATGCCGGAAAACAGATTTCCTTCGACCAGGAAACGCCATCCTCTTTGGTGCACTTCGCGACAGTAAACGGCTGCAATTCATTGCGACACCATCTCTGCTGTTATTACAAAATTTAGAGGTACATTTATTAACTGGTAGAAAGCTGTTGAATTTATTTTTTATAAGAATGTAAGCGATGTTTTCCCACGTGTGCCCAACTGTGTTCATAAACTCTTCTCAAATGTACCTCCAATCTGTTTTAAAATGTGTTCCGAAACTTAAATTTAACAAATCTCCTGAGCGGGACACATTCGAAGCAAATTCAAAGATTATTTCAGAACACTTTATTTTAACCCCTTCAGACCTGGTGTCTGGTATACCGGACATACACTTTAAACAACCGCTAATCATTTAATAATTGATTTAATTAGTTGATTTTTTTTGTAGTTGACTCTTTACATTCTGCTTATTATAATCTGTGAAATAGTTTTTCGTTTTGGGATTGACAACACTGACATATAAGGATTTAGAGATAGAGAGTGGCTCATTTTTCCAACCATGGATTTTCATCTGAAAAGAGATGTTTTTTTCCTGATTTTTTAAAAAATATATAACTTTTAACTGATCGTTTCAAACGCTTATATTATGTTTTATAATTGTTTATAGAACATTTTATAATGAAGTTTGTTCGGTATTTTATCGTTTTTGTATATGAAATATTGATTTCAAAAATATAAGTCCGGAATATTGGACGTGCCATAACTCTTTGAATTTTTTTCCTACAAACTCAAAACTTTGTCCATAAGATACCCTTTACTATAATACATTGCGTATCAAATATCAAAATTTTTGGTCCAATATTTCATAATTCTGATTGAAGGGGTTAACGGAGCACATTCGAGAGAGAGAAACACATTTTAAATTACATTCATTCAATTGGCGCACTTTTTCTTAAGTTGAATGTTTTAAACGTGTTTCCTTGTATACTGGGAATTTGCAGTTAGGAGCAAACGTTTTACGTCTATTTCTTCTTTATTGCATTCATTTATTATTCTTTTTTTAAAGAACAGCGCTGCATTTTGAGGCAAAATACTGTGCATAAGGTACGCTGTCAATAAATGTAAAAAAAAAAATCTGGTTAGAAAAGTATCACAATTCTTGTGAACGTTTATGGTACGCGTAAGTGTAATTTCATAAGCCGTATAAGATAAAAAGTATTAAAGTTATAAAAACATTTAACTCAAGGTCGAAAATAAACAGTAAAATTTCAGGATACTATTTGAAGAAGGAAACATTCACAAACTCATCCCTGATTGACTGAGGAAAACTTCAGCGCAAAATTACATTTTATTTAATTTCACCAAACATATTTACCTTCCAGCGGCTGAAATTAATTTACTTAAATTAATCACTGGAAGAATAATTATCCTAATTTGATATCAGATAAGGATTATTTCTCATCACAGCGTTCATATGATGTCTTTTAGTTCTGAATATTAATAAGGAAACTAACTCAGTTTTGACTAACTATCCTATAGGAAATTAGAAGTATATAATTATTATTGCGGGTAGAAAATGATAATAGAATTCATCTCGCACAAGTGGGGAATTGTGGGGCAAAGTGAAAAGGTGAAATATTTGCTCTGCGTTTAGAGCCACCTTTCTGGTAATATTTTAACTATGTAGTTGCACACGTAGTCTATTTCAGCCAGGAAAAAAATACCGCCGAAGATTAAAAATATGATAGTACAGGCAATTTTCGAAAATTCATACTCTTATTGTTATATTTGTGATAATTATAAAATTAGTTTTGATATAATAAAATTATACAGTTATTGTTATGGACATTTTAAATATTAGTTGAGAATTTTATCCTTTTTTGAGAATTGTACTTGTATGAGCTGAAATGTTACTAATTTTGTTTCACGTTTTGATTCCGAGTCACAACTGACTGCAACTGCATTTATGTCGAGGACTGCATACTAAGTGCCTTGTCTCCATTATTTTTTATACCGATAGATGGCAGCACCATCACCGGATCGAACAGTGTTAATGAGAATTTTGAACTAGACCAGGAGCTAATAGCTACCTGGTGCGAGCATCCCCAGAGGTATCGTTTCACTTGGAGGACATTGAGACCACAAGCATATTTAACGGCGCCCAGTCCCCTTTAATGACGACGGTGGGTCTTCGACCATCGAACGTCCCTGGGTTCGACGAAGTTCGAACCCAGGACCCTCCGGCCCCGAATCCGATACTCTACTGATCGGGCTACCACGGCCCTTGTTTCACGTTAAAAATGAATCCAAACTTGGAGACGGGGCAAGTTTACGCGTTGACGTCGGAGCACTTTTATGCACGTTCTTACGTTGTTTTACTTCCAAACGTGCTCTGACGCTTTTTTACCTCTGAACTGTCTGAAACTTTTTTAGTATTTTCAGGCTTTTTAGTTTTGAAAATCACCACTAATTTTATAATTGAGTTACAGATTCTTATCTTATACGTTACAATCATGTAGTGCTGTTTTCATGCCCATTCAGCTTTTACTTTATACACTATTCAGTCAGTAATAAATTTGCTTTATTTTAACGATGGTAAGGTTTTGTGTTCAAAACACTAACAGAATCACGCTAGGTGTAAAAATAAATATTTCGCAACCGACTTAAACTCAAAATAATAATAATAATAATAATAATAATAATAATAACGGTTAAAAACACCCATTGAGCAACAACTGAATCTAGGAATTTTGACTCCAATAACTGCTTTATAAAATCGCCATTTCTGAAATATCCTAAGTTGAAACATAAAAATTAGAAGATTCGCTGAAAAAAATCTGCGCAAACGTACCCCAGTCTATCCTCTCTGTTTCCAACTTCCTACCAACGCAAGACATCTTTCGCATCAAGTCTCTTATAAAATCCTTTTATGCAAACATCATCACCTCACAGGGCACATTGTCTGCAAGCTTCAACTGACGTCCAAAGAACTTTCAAAAGATCGTTAATCATTTAAAAGCTGACACAAGCCGAAGCAAGCCAAGCATTCCATTTTTCTTTTCGTCTTGTCTTTGATTCTGATAATAAATGAGATCTGGGGGCAGAAACTTCGCAAAGCATCTTGTTTTACACTTCGTGGTTTGTTTCCTCGTATATCGCTATTTGCATATTTATTAGAGGCAGTAACTCTTCTATTGTGATGGCATACTTTGTCAAACGTGTAGGTTTTTTCCCATTTCAAATATTTGACACAATTCTTGGAAACTGCATTGTTCCTTAAGTGTTAAGTGGCTGGATTATGTAAAGTGTTCTTTTTAATTTTCAGTTTTCTTTGAAATATGTTTTAAAGTGAAGTACATATCTTCAGCAACTAATATATTTCTGCACATTAGCTTTCTCAATACTTCAATACAAATATATGTAACAAAAAAAAAGTGTTTTAAAATTTTTCTCGCTAACAGACACTTTTACGGCACAACTTATCAATTGAATAATGACATGATATCCGCCGCCAGTTCAGTTATTGTATATTTCAAACTCATGAGTCTATAATAGGAACGAAACTACGGCCTCTGGATGCTACAACCGGGCTGTCAGTGTCTTGAATTTAGTTGTCGTATCCCTGGCTTAAGGACAGTAACTTCTTTCTTAATGACAAAGAGATTTAGAACCCCAATGGAATTTTGATAATTATGATGTAACTTCGTAATAAAAAATAAGAACACATAACATTTGCATAGGAGAGAGAGTTGTTCCGTTTCCATGTGTCCTACCCTAATATATCTGCATAAAAATCAGCGATTATCGGCTATTTTAGATCAACGTTTTTAAGCTCTATTGTACCAAACTCTACTGTCATAAGGTCATGTAGACTCATAAGCCATTTTTTTTCCTCATTTTGGGATGTAAGATAGCAACAATGAGCTTAATCGATGATAAATCGATCTTACTTATGATCGAGTGTTATCAACAACAAAATCGTTAAAAACAGGCAACATCATAGCAAATAGTTTTACAAAAGAATACTGTCGAAATTGCCTTACTTTACAGTATTTTTTATTAGCCGTAGTTCACTAGTTTACTAGTATTTAAAAGTTGTAAATTATTCTAAAAAGTCTTATTTATGTAGTTGACGAATTGAGAAAAAATAACGTCGTTGCGTAGAGTTGTGTTTTCCCCGAGATTTGATATTCCTAGAAAAATAAATTTTAGCTTAATAAGGCCATGACTGGTTTTATCAGGACTCCGTTGTTCTTATAGGGGAGGAGAAGAACGAAGTGGAGAATCTAATTATACATACACTACACATGTATGCGTGAATTGTGCACATGAGTGACCTAAAGCAAGAGCTAACAACTTTTCAGTGCCTCAAATGTGGCGATTGATTTTTCCCAAATCCGTTAAAGTAGATAGTAGATTTTTGATATTGTTATTAAGTTTATCAATACGTTTTTAAATTGATTACTAAACATTTTCCATTTTAAATAAAGTTTTATAGTACTTTTTGTTGTTTTTTCTGAGTTGGCCGTATTCAACTTCCCTGTTTCTAATATGGCCAAATCGCCTTTCTTTGTTTATATTGCTGGAAAGCATTGTGGAAACAAATTTTCTAATGGAATTACAGTCGAACCTCGTTATCACGACACCTTTGGGACTGTCAACAAAGTGTCGTCATAGCCGGAGCGACGTCATAACCGGAATATTTAAAAATTCATAATTAAACATTAGTGTACATTAAAATTAGATTTAATGAAAAAAATAGTAGTATCTATATATACATTTTAAATTAGATTTAACTAATGTAAATTTGAATTATTGGTAGATATAACAAAAATATTTTTTTCTTAAAAAAATCTTCACTTATTATTATTACTTTTTGTGTAACTAAAAACTTTTCTAACTAAATAACTTTTCAATAGCATTTTTAACACTCCTCTTTTCCACGAAAGTATCAGCAAGAAAGAAACTAATTCAAGACTCTCCACCTGCTTTGAATTCCTTTCTATTGTCCCTCTTGTCAAAGTATAAAACCTGTACTTTCAGAACTTATCTACTCGCCCCTCACTATTCTTGAGGGGTCAAACCTCTTGCAGAGTCCGAAGTTCCTACAATAAACATTTCCTGATGTTTTCATTATTTTACAGAAAATTTAACAATTGCAAAGAAATATTTGATCCAGTCGGCGCTGTTCGAAGTGTCGTCGTAACCGGAGGTGCACCAAAAAGACTGTCGTAAAATCCGGAGCTACTTAACGTTAAAATTATGAGGTATAGGTTCGGGACTTTGAAAAAGTGACGTGACATCCGGAGTGTCGTGAAATCCGGGTGTCGCGATAACGAGGTTTGACTGTATTTGCTTTATTTTATTCACTGATTTATTTATTTTTCGAGTTATTGTTTCGTCTGCGATATTTGAAGAAAATTGAACTATGAATAATCGAGATACTCGGCAATAAATCTTAGGGTGGTGTTATTTGGAGCACTAACGCTTTGATATCAGCTTCGTGTTTAGCTCTAGTCAAAAAATCATGAGAAGTGAATTCGTAATTTATGACTTGTTGATCAAATTTAGAAAATGTTTCTTAGATATTAACGGTTGCAGGACATTTTCAAGGTAATCATTTTTTATTCGTATCTAAAAATTACTTTATTTGATCACATAGCAATGAACATGGTTTACTACAGAGCATAGAGCAATAAAATGTGAGAAAATTTTTAATCACCAGTTCTAGAACGAAGCACAAATTATGTATGTAAATGTATATTTCTGACCTATTTACTGGATTTGGCACACTAAGACAATGTCTCTTTGGTTCGGAATTTTAAACTTTGACAGTTAAGGAGCTACACTTGACTGATTATTATTTCGGAAATCATCGACACAAAAATGAATCGAAATTTGGCACTCTGAGAAGTTTCTTTCAGCCCTTTATGTCCAGAAAAAAATTGCAATTTTATCGATAAGTCATCAATATTCATTAAAAGATCTCGACTCATAAAACGAAAATTGAGGGGAAGGAATTTATCATCTTTTTTTTTTTTTTTTTTGAGGTCATTAACGTGAAAATGGTAACTGATTCGTATTTTCTCTCGCAGGTAAATTGATTTCTTCAAGAATATTACAGTTATCAGAGATCGATCAGAGCTCGACCAATAAATGTTAAATGTCACATATTTTCACCACAATTATTGAAGAGGATGAGATTTATGACAAACAACTAAGTTAGTGTGGAGGATTTGTAGTGAGCATTCAAACAATTAGTAAATCAAAATAAATAAAGTGCTTTTTCCAAAACAAAGAAAAATCTTCAAATGCTATACTGAAACATAATAGTAGTAAAAAAAACGAGCTGATGTGTGCATCACATGACTTCCTTTTACTCAAATTTTAATGTCATTTTCCCATTAGTTGCAATCTTAATGTGATTCAATAGTTTACTCTCTAAATATCACCAACAGTGGCTAAATTAAAACCAGATTTAAAAAAAAAATTGCCAAATTTGTTGCCAACTTGGCGATAAAACTTGGCATCCAGAAGACTGGCGATATATCGCCAAGTGTCCGCCAAATTATAACACCACTTGAGTATACATCGAAATTAACAATGGTTTCCCCCAAAAATGCCGAATGCAACCAAAAGGTTCCAAATTTCAACTTTCTAGGACATACCAATCTTGAGTTATGCGACATGCATACGCACATCCGCACATACGCACATACATCCGTACATACGGACGTCATGAGAAAAATCGTTGTAATTAACTCGGGGACTGTCAAAATGGATACTTCGAGATTTTATACGTTCTTAGGCCTATCCACGTGTGGTCGGGTTGAAATACTCTTTAATGATGTTCTTCCTACTTCTGCAAAAATACATTTAAATGCTTCAAACTTTCAATGCACGCTTATTCTAACCCTTTAGAAAAATTTGTAAGAATACTTTCTATCAAATTCATTAGTTGTTAAAAGCCCATCATAAATCAGTTTTCATCTTTGTATAATAATGCTCCTGGAGGCATATTACCACTAAAATCATTAATCAAATGCGAAAAGCATATTTTTCACAAGTGAAAGTAATGTATTTAACAACACAAATCTGTATGGTGTGTTTATTGTCAACTGATCTGCCTTAAAAAGCGACGTTATGTGATGAAATGTGCGTCAATCGGCCTGAGAAGCTTTTATTTGATCTGTTGGGATCGAGATCATATGTTTGAAACAATCTGATTTAACATTATATTTGTTGTGTATACCACTTATAATGAAAGTAACACAGCAATAACTCTGAGTTTGCTTTCAAAGAGATAAATCAATGATAACTTTGGGTCTATTCCAACGGAATAACAAAATGTCTACAAAATGTGAATCTATAAACGCAAATCATTAAAAAGACATGCAACAGATAATATGTTGACGATGATAATTAGGAGCTAAATCCTAAAATAAAGAATCAATCGACAAAAATAAGTTGAAATTACCTCCTATATACGAACTTTCGAAGGAAGAATATTTTTTGAATCGTTTAATATCAAAACCTGATCATTCTATGTTTTTTTTTTTTTAATTTGGTTTCCTTTCATTCTTTGATAGAAGTACATAGTGAAATTCACGCTTAATTTAATAACAGCATTAGTTTGAACTTAATGTATTTATTATTTATCATTATAGAAAGCTGTAAATGCACCGACTAAGCAAACTGATACACTTTTGAATGCAATTATAGCTTCAACATCAAGCTTTCCTAAATACTTCATAACTTTTAAAAAATAGTCACTGGGAGAAAGCGTAGTTGTCATGCAGGTACAAGAGTAGCATAAACATACTGGCGAGTCAACTGCCAAGTTTTTGGTAGCTCTAAACTTACAGCAAGAAAGACAACATTCTAAAACGAGCTAATGAGTGTATCATATGACTTCCTTTTACTCCAATTTAATGTCATTTTCTCATTATTGGCTGTTTTAAAATGATTCAATAATTTACTCTTTAAATATCACCAACAGTGACCAAATTAAAACCAGATTAAAAAAAAAAAAAAAAAAAACGCTAAGTTGGCGACAAAACTTGGCGACCAAAAGACTGGCGATATATCGCCAAGTGTCCGCCAAATTATAACACCACTTGAGTTTACATCGAAATTAACAATGATTTCCCCTCAAAAAGGGGCAAAAGACCCCCTTGAGCATACGAATGCAACCAAGAAGGAAGGTGCACAACTAGATCCAACCTGGAGTCTACGTACCAAATTTCAACTTTCTAGGACATTCCGTTCTTGAGTTATGCGACATACATACACACATACGCACATACATACATACAGACGTCACGAGAAAACTCGTTGTAATTAACTCGGGGATCGTCAAAATTGATATTTCGGGTGTCTGTACACTCCTAGGCACATATCCACGTGTGGTCGGGTTGAAAAAAAAACACAACCTTCATTTGGGGTAGTGCAAAATGGAAATTAAGGCCGATTTTAGGTTGAAATTTTTTTTGCGAATACAATACTTTCTTTTTTGTAAAAGGAAGTAAAAATATACGGTTCTGTTTTTATTAAAGACAGAACTTGGGTGCACTTGTTTAACTAAATGGTACGTGATTCTATGTGAGCTGTTGACTTACTTAGCATTCGATTCTGAAAATCAACTGACTAAAAAAATATACAGTTTAAGATATCAGTTTTGTGAAACGTTTGCCCATAAAACTTTTCTGCGATAATGAATGTTTTTCTCTTTTTCTTGCATCATTACAATAAATTTGTATCATGATGAGCGAGACATGTTCTCGAAATGCTAGCTCAAAAAGCTATTAGGCTATTAAGTAAAACAGGTAGCATAATGTTTTGATCGTTGCGCCAGCTCCTTTATTGAACCACCCCCTTTATTTTGTAGCTACAGTGGAGCTATCCGTTGCTTTAGTGTTGCACGTTAAGAGCCATTGTCTGTAAGGATCAGGCAGGTTGTGATTGTTGGGATTTTTAATTTTCTTTATTTTTACGTAGGTTGTTCCTTGTCATGAATGTAATGTAAATACGAAATTTGAGCTTTGTCTAACTCACCGTTTTTGAGAAAACAATTTTTTTTGTTTAGGGGGCGTGGCACATGTTTGCTGGTTTTCCAAATTTGCAGATTTTAATGTGCTTGTTGCTTGAAGCGCCCCTATAATGACATGGATTTTTTAATTCCATATTACTATATGGTCTTGTTAGATACTGTTATGGCTGTCAAATCGGTGACACTACGAGGGCGACGCCCACAAACTCCGTTTAAAAATGACCGAAAATGAATTTTTTTCCACATTCAAGGCCAATTTTCTCAAAGCGCCTTCATGATGACACCAACATTTTTAGATCATTTTCTAGCCACACTTACATACATCAAAAATATGTATCAAAATCGGTGTCACTATAAGGGCGCCAGAAGATATTGGAACTTTTATTCGATAAATTTCACAAAAACACAAATATTTAAAATCTAATTACAACTGTCGCCCTCATAGGAGAGATCTGGTACTACATTAGGTTGATAACCAACATGTTTGTCTAACATTTGCACAAAAAAAATCGGTGTCACTCCTATTATTTTTGGAAATATAATCGTTCGAAGTTAGTACGTTATGGCGTTTTTTTTAATATTTATTTATTTAATCTTTTCACCCCCAGATAGTTTTTTTGAACATATTTATTTTTAATTTATTACAAAACAGTGTATCTTTTAACATAAACAGCTTTGGGCAGTTAGAGCGTCTTTTTCTTTAATAGAAAATGCCCGTTTTGATATAGGTACAGACGGATATATTGTGCATAATATGTCTAGATTACCATACCAATACTCATCTTGTTTTTTCGGACAAACAAATCTATTAATTACAATTGTTCTTGACATACATTTGACCTCACCTCGCAAATGGATTTTATACGAATGATGCATAGAGATATGTTCTTACAAAAAACTTATAAAAATGCTTCAAATTTTCAACTAATAAACACCACTGCATTGCCACGAGTTCAATTTAATGAAATTGGATGGGCCCTATCTTTACGAACTCAGTTCAAGTTCACTTCAAAGCAGAAGCAGTATTTATAAGAACAATTTACGATTGGTGAAAGTACTGGGAAAAAACAACATCCCTGTCAAGTTACACACTTGATGAGAAATGCAGTTCGTAACGGGAAAAAAACTGTTCGTTGCTTCAGAGTATTGTACTATGAACCAAATCCTATCCCTTTTTTTCGATGGAAGAAACAAAAAAAAAACGAATGCATTCTCAATACATCAAATGAGAATATTTGAAGAAAGCGAACATTCAGAATCTGAAACTGAATTTGAGGATAACGTAGACCAAAACGAAGAAAACATTAAGAATCAAATCAACCAATTTCAGAACGACGGTCATCTTTTATTGAAAACTGCTAATTTTGTAGCATTAAAGCATGGGAAAACATGGTGTCCCAGAAAAATAGTAGAAGTTGACCATTTGCAAGTTTAGGTCAAATGCATGTCAAGAACAATTGGAATAAATAAATTTGTTTGGCCGGAAAAACAAGACGAGTATTGATAATCTAGACATGTTATGCACAATAGATCCACCTGGTACCTATATCAAAACGGGCATTTTCTATTCAAGAAAAATACTCTCTTGCTGCCCAAAGCTGTTTATGTTATAAGGTACACTTCTTTGTATTAAATTAAAAATAAATATGTTCAAAAAAACTATCTGGGGGTGAAAAGATTAAGTAAATAAATATTAAAAAAAACGCCATTAACGTACTAACTTCCAACGATTATATTTCCAAAAATAATAGGAGTGACACCGATTTTTTTTTTTTTGGCAAATGTTAGACAAACATGTTGGTTATCAACCTAATGTACTACCAGATCTCTCCTATGAGGGCGACAGTTGTAGTTAGATTTTAAATATTTGTGTTTTTGTGAAATTTATCGAATAAAAGTTCCAATATCTTCTGGCGCCCTTATAGTGATACCGATTTTGATACATATTTTTGATGTATGCAAGTGTGGCTAGAAAATGATCTAAAAATGTTGGTGTCATCATGAAGGCGCTTTGAGAAAATCGGCCTTGAATATAGAAAAAAATTCATTTTTGGTCATTTTTAAACGGAGTTTGTGGGCGTCGCCCTCGTAGTGTCACCGATTTGACAGCTGTAACAGTATCTAACAAGACCATATAGTAATACGGAATTAAAAAATCCATGTCATTATAAGAACGCTTCAAGCAACAAACACATTAAAATCTGCAAATTTGAAAAACCAGCAAAAATGTGCCACGCCCCCTAAACAAAAAAATTGTTTTCTCAAAAACGGTGAGTCAGACAAAGCTCAAATTTCGGATTTACATTACATTCATGATAAGGAACAACATATGTGAAAATAAAAAAAATTAAAAATGTCAAAAATCACAAATGCCTTAAACTGCCTGATTCTTACAGACAATGGCTCTTAAGGTTTTCCATGACTGAAAAAAAGGAACTATAACATAATGACTGCTAGTTGAATGAGCTGACCTCAGTTGTCATGAAAAGACCAAATACCCCACCTGAAGATCATACCAAGCCTAATTGTAACTTTTGCTACAAGTATGTTTAGAAGGGAAAGTAATATTTACGCTAACATGAGCGAAATGAGGCAATTTTTACTTCCTTTTACAAAAAAGGAAGTATTGTATTCGCGAAAACATTTTCACTAAAAAATCGACCTTTATTTCCATTTTGCTCAACCCCAAATTAATGTTGAGTTTTTTTTCTCGACCCGACCACACGTACATACATACCGAACAACATATAGACGCCCGAAATATCCATTTTGACGATTCCCGAGTTAATAAAAAACGAGTTTTCTCGTGACGTCTGTATGTACGTATGTGTGCGCATTTACATATGTGCGTATGTATGACGCTAAACTCAAGAACGGTATGTCCTAGAAAGTTGAAGTTGGGTACGTGGACTCCTAGTGGGGTCTAATTGTGCAGCATCCTTTTTGGTTGCATTCGGGTGATTCTAAAGGGGTCTTTTGCACCTTTTTTGGGGGAAATCATTGTTAATTTCGATGCAAACTCATAGTCCAGTTGCATACTTAGGGTAAAATACCCTCCGTGAGAAATTTCGTGAGGAAATTGTGAGACCAATTCTAATGCATTCCTTATGGCCTATATAACTATGCCTCACCGGGTGTTTTGCTTGAATTTGTGTCAGACGGCCTGTGTGACGTCATTAATCCAAGATGGCGGCTGCACTAGATATTGATGAAAATTTTCGGTTTTGACTCATTTTTAAGGCATATTATGAAATGTTTTCAACTTTTATTATATATTTAATATTTTAATACTATTATATTTCAAATTTAAAAACAAATTATCTGTTTAAAATAAATTATTTATTCTGTTATTTTTGATTTTCGATACAGATTTTATGAACTTTTTTAGTAAACAATAGCAGTTAAAAATATTTTGGAAAGCTTGTACAATAAAAATCAAATTTATTATTCCAAAAAAACCTGTAAAATTATTTGCATACACGTGTTTTTGGTGTTATAAGAAGATTTTTTTTTTAATGTAGAAAAAATTTACAACTTGTGTTACTTAATATCGGAAGCAATGACAATTTTATTATTTACATTTTTTGTGCTCTAAGTAATGAACAAATTATTTAAACTCTGATTTTAATTCAAAAATATAGATTTAAAAGTAAACAAACAGGTCTTACTTAAGTGTCACCAATATCGCTTTGTTGGCTGTGTTTTTCATATACGTCCTCTTCACCTCCACACATACAAAGTTTAGTGCATGCAATGTTTTAAGATTTGCATTTGCATGAAACAATGCATTTGCCCTTTACGCAGCTGCATCGAACTAATCTCAAGATGGATTCAGGTGCACTAGTACACATAACTGAAGCATAGAAGGTGTCTTTCTTTTCCCATCCGAAGTCTAACGGTGATGGTGAATTCGGGTGCTGCTGGTCAGCAAGACGCCACTCAAGTACCTGATAATGCGCTCTTAAAACATATGGGGACAAAAGATGCTCTTGTAGGAGGCAAAATTTTAATTTGAGCTTATTGCTTGGAAAAGATAAACCAACGAAGTTCTCCAATATCTGAAATCTTGGTCAGCGGCATATACAAGAAGAAGAAGCAAATAAATCCTTCAATAGCAACTTTATCATTTGCATTAAATTCTTCGGTTGACCCCAGATGACTCAGAGTATCAAGAGTATTTTTGTCTGCCGTCTTATAAATTTTTCAAAAAAGATGGTTTCCCTTCTTAGCAAGTGAACCTGTTGTATCACATCCTGATAGAGCATGGATTCCTAATATTCCTTGAGTTTTTTCTGGTCCTAATGCTGTCATAATGCCTTTAATATCTCTCTTTGTGTTTTCTTATCTTTTAATGCTTCCCCATATGCTGAACATTTGGGCTTACTTGTCTTTGCAATTTTATAGGACGTTATTTCAGTCAGGGACTGAGGTAATGTCGAAAGGGAACAGGATGCTGAAGGTATGGTAAGAGGAAGTGGAATTTGTCTATCAGAGTCGTTTTTCTGCAGATAAAGTACCATTACAATGCCATGCAAAGTACCCTTCCCATAAGATGTGTCTTCAAGGAAATAAATGTTATCTGCAGCACAAAATAAAAATCTTGCCTTTTTCAAATCAGGAGGAATATACATCCCGTCACTATCATCCATGCGCCTTATTAACCCATTTGTTACCTATGTTTTCATACGTAGAACTTCAGCAAAATCAATGGAAACACCTAGTTTATGTAAAAAATCAATTTTATATTTGCTTCGGGTAACAGAGTACATAGTAAGGCCAACACCAACTTGCAAAGGCATATCTCGGGCGTGTCGATGAACAGTTTCTTTCGAAGCTTGGTACGGAGACAGTATTTTATACATGAATATGTGTGACAGTCTTTTAGCTTTATTCAGCACGATATTGTCTTGCACCTCAGAAATAGAATTAATTTCGAACTTTCCGTTGCAGCACCATTTAAAAAACTGATCAGCTTCGATTGGAACGACATCATGATCTGATTCTGTTCAAAAGATGCTGTAAATGTCCATTTCTGATCAGATAAAACTGCTTTGCGTAAAATGTTTGCAGCTTCAAAGATAGTTCTCATGTTTTTCCAATGTCTACATATAAAATAATCTTTTGCATTAGATAGGGTAATATCTGCAGTTTCCTTTAAAGATACGCGTTGCGACTCATTTAAACTTTTTGGATTACTAAATATAGCGTCATCAATTTCTTCTTGAATGGGATTTTTAATTTCTTTTCGCGTTTTATTTTTTCTTACATTTTTATTTGCAATTGACTGATAATTCATTTCAAGGTCTGCTATTGTAGTAACATTTCCCTGAACAAGAAAATCATTTAATGAACACAGGAATTCTACGTTTGTTGCTTTATTAGAAATAATGTCTTGTGACTTTGTTACCATATCAAGATCGCAATTTTTTCGTAAAACATTAAATACATGTTTTGCCCAGCAATAATTATGGTGTAAAATGTTCTTTGCCGGAGAATCTCCTGGATCTGTACAGTCACTGAGTTTAATTTTTAAAGTTTCATTTTTGGAAATTTCAATGGCTTTTTTTAATTGTTGACCTGCAGAATCTGTTTTTATCGCCACCAATGGTTTTTTTACACCGCCTTTTCCAAGGCAGAAAAACCACTTATTTTTGTCACCAACGACAATTTTGGATCTCGTTGTGTGTAGCCTACAACATTGTCTTCATGAATGGAAGTAGAACAATATATTTTATTCTTATCCATTTCATGAAATCTCTAACTTCTGTCCATGCTTGCTTTATGAGTGCACATCTCTTAGCATCCTGCATGCCATGATGCGGTTTACATTTTTCAATTCTTCTACGGTCACATTCGTTAATCCTTCAGTAAGTAATGTATATACTCTTTATCATTCCATTCTACTCTCTTCTTGATACATTCTAACACTTTATTTCTAACCAATGGGGTTTAACTAATGGGCACTTCTTAATCTGTCAAAAAATACATAGTTTATAATTAATTTGTAGCCTTGCTTTTTTCGAAGATGGAGGCAAAAAAATTTCTAAATGAGTTTCTGGGATAGAAGACATCGTGAATAAAATAGCAGTGATAAGTTAAGGAAAAAATAAGCGTACTTGAAGATTTGCAAACTATTCACCAACGAACCGAGAAAAAATACTTTCTTTACGCAGTAGGTTTCTCTTCTACTCTCCCTACAAATTTCTTAAGAGCACCCCCAATGTATGATATTCATATCCGGTCAAAGAGTTTAGGGGGTCATGGGGTTATTAGAATTCTGTCAAACGATTATATAGTCAAACCTCGTTAAAACGAACTCAAAGGGACCTTCAAAGTGAATTTGTCTCGACAGTAGCTCGTTTTTGCCGAAAAACAAGTGTTAGGTGTGTTAAGTGATTTTCAACGGAAGAACGGGGATCGCAAATGTAGTTCGCTTTAGCAGTAGTTCGTTATAATCGTGTTCGAATTAACGAGGCTCAACTGTACTAATGTTTAGTGATCTTAGCCTGAAAATTAAAAGTATTTTTAACTGCGAAAGTTCATCCGAGGTACTTTTAAAACAGCTAATTCCGAGAGCCAAAGTGAAAAAAAAAAGATTTATCAGAATTTTTTTTTAATGAGTAAATAAACAAAAAAATTAAATATTTTGTTTTTAATTTATAATAAGAAGATGAATAGAATATTAATCAAGTAAATTCACCAGAAAATTATCACAAAATACCCAAAAATTGACTCATAATTGCAAAAACTCATAATATCCGCCATCTTGGATTGATGACGTCATACAGGCCGTCTGACACAAATTCAAGCAAAACACCCGGTGAGGCATAGTTACAGAGACCATAAGGAATATATTAAAGTTGGTCTCACAATTTCCTCACGAAATTTCCCACGGAATGTAGTATGCCCCCCTACTATCAAGTGGTGTTACAATTTGGTGGACACTTGGCGATATATCGCCAGGCTATTGGTCGCCAAGTTTTGTAGCCAACTTGGCGTCAAATTTGGTGCTTTTTTTTAAATCTGGTTTGAATTTGGCAACTGTTACTGATATTTAGAGAGTTAACTATTGAATCACATTAAAATTACAATAATGGAGAAATAACATTAAATTGGTATCAAAAGGAAGTTATGTGATGCACACATAAGCTCCTTTAGTTTAAGGGGGCACATCGATAGCTATCTTCCTTTATAGTGTCATGGATCGTAGGAAACTTCGTATTTTTCTGGTTTCAGACCTTCAGAATTAAAAATCAAAACATATCATTTACATTTCTACTTACCGTAGGTAGAAGACATACTAATAAGCGAAATATTTCGTATTGATGTTCAGTTTTTTTTTTTTGTTAAGAATCTTTAAAAACATGTTTAAGTGTGTGAATAACATTTTTCAACAAAGTGAAACAACTTATTCGCAATTCCAGAGCTCGAATACGCTACTTTGTGGTGATTAACAGTACTAAAGAAAAAGGTAAAACATTCCATTCTACGTGTTTTCTTTGGGGATTACAGGCTTCAGACAGTTTATGATGTAATGTAATTTCAGAAGAAAAGAAAAGAAAGCTTCTCAGAAACACGACGAAAAATTACTGTCATTCACTAAGCATCAAAGCAAGTTATAAGTTACGGCATTTGTTTGTTTTACCTTTTTCATCCGTCATTAGACAGTGGCTGCAGCGCCCCCTATAAATTATTGGAGTTGCGAATAAACAAGTGCATAACATTTTCTAATAAAATGTCATGCTAAAATGTAATAGATTATGAGAGCTTTTTATGTTATCTTTGGATTGTGTTACCTCTGTGGAAAGTATGTGGTCTGCGTCCGGGAGATCCCATAGCACCTACAGCCTTGAAATTTTGTACAAAATTACTTCGAGCTCGGGGGGGGGGGGGGTGACCTGGGGCTTTATTTTTTTTAATTCCATTTTTTTTGTAATTAATTTTTTAAGCTCAAATTTAGCGTAAATTGCCTTTTATTGCCCATTAAAGGGGTGAGAAACTGCTTGCAGATATTAATATTATATATCGTTGGAAAGGGTAGAATTTTCCGCGTTCTGAGCAATTAGTTTCAATCCTCTAACGTAAATACAACGGGAGTTACTTGCGTTTTTAGCTCGAACTTTTTTTGGGCTTATCTAAAATTTAGGCACTACTTTCTTCATGAAATCTATCAGAAAATAGCGAAGGCATTATCCCACAGTTTTTTTTTTGTTTTGACACCACTCAATACCCTACTTTCCAGTTTTTAATTTTTCAATACTTACTTAATTATTTATTTATTTATTTTATTTTATTTTTGTTCTTCGCGGTTTTTTTATGATGCATTCAACCTTCTTCCATGCTTTTTTTTTTCTTTCTCTGACTTTTACTGGAAAGAAGGGTCTATCACCACATCGTTTATAAAAACATCCTTTTACGATTTTTTAAGAAAAGAAATATCCATGGTTCATTTTTTTATTTTTTTTAACTGCTTATTATGTCTTTTAGAAGTTTTAAAACATTAATGGAAAACTTTGCATGGATATTTGCAAACTTCAATTCTGTAAAAGTTAAAGATCAGAAGAAGTCATTTTAGGATTGGAAAAGTATTCTTAGCAATGAATAGTACGTTATTTTTACCAAACAGCAACCCTACTTTTATCTGAAAAATATGTTATTTCCTTCTAGCTTGCGTTTTTCTTTTCTTTCTCTCCTTTTTTTCATGAAATTCGTCTGCTGACTGTATTTTTTTACATTTAAACAAACGTTTTTCAAGAGTATAGTATTCAATACTTACTATACCAGGGAAATAAGTTAGGAAAGAAATTTACTTCCTTTTGACTCAAAGTGAAAAGAGTTACCTCCATCAAATGCTGCTTTTCAAGTACTGTCACAGATCATTTTCTTTTTTCTAATAGTTACTGATAGCCCGGTCAAAATAGACCAAAAAAAAGCGAAAGTTCGGAAAAATTCCCATAAAGCTGAAAATTGGTACAGACCTTAAGAACATCATTATACATGAAATGTCAAAAGTCCTCATCGATCCGAGTGGAGCTAAAAATTTTATGCAAGGTCAAAGGTCAAAAAATAAATTTTTCATATATATCTCTTAAACGATAATTGTTAGCGAAAAAATGGAGGTTACAAAGTTTGAAAGGTATATAATTGTGTACAAACAAGTGGGGATTCAGAGGATGGGTCATGGGGGTCATACCTTACACCCTAAAGCTACTAAATATAAGTTAAAATGGCATTGGAGACATATTTTTAAAAAAAATTTCCCTTAGACCCCTTATTTGTAACCCCTATTTGGTACTTTGACTATGAAATTAGCACAAATATAGTTAAGGACAACACTAAAGTGAAGTGTCAGAAGTCCCCATCGATCCCGATGGAACTAAAAATTTTATTCAAGGTCAAAGGTCAAAAACCGATTTTTTGCAACTATCTCTTAAACGGTAAGTGTTAGTGTAAAAATAGGGGATACAAAGATTGAAAATTAATAGATAATTAATAGATAATTAATAGATAGTTATGCACAAACGGGAGGGGATTCAGTGGATGGGTCAAGGGGTCATACCCCCCTCTCCTAAAGCGATAAAATAAAGTCTAAAACTGCAGGTCAGGGACTCAAATTTCTAAAAATTCACCCTAAAATCCCAATTTTTGTCCAAACATTGCACTTTGACTATGAAATGAAATTACCATAGAAATAATTAGAGACATCATTATAAACGAAATTTCAAACGTTCCCAACGAATCTCAGTGGAGCTAAACGTTTTATTCAAGGTCGAAGCTCAGAAACTCAATTTTTCACAAATATCTCTTAAACGGTAAGTGTCTTAAAATAGAGGATACAAAGGTTTAAAACTATGCATTTATGTACATACAAGCGGAGATTTAGAGGCTGTGCCTTGGTGGTCTTAACCCCCAGCCCTCCCCCCCCCCCGTAAGCGACAAAATTAAAGCTGCATTTTGATGACATAGTTCGTTGACCTTAAACCCCCTATTTGTGCCCGAAAATTACTTTGATCCCTTTCTGATAACGAGTACTTCCAAAACCAGAAGCTGGATCTGACCTAGGTGTTAAAAAAAAGCTCAATATTTGTGACCCCCCCCCCCCCCCAATAAATGATAACATTTATAAGGTATCGCAGTTTTTGAAACTTGGAAATAGTACTGAAGCTCCTTTTCTTTCTTTCGAGTGACCTTGAGAAACTACACTTGACCGCTATGCCTATTCCCTCTTACGATTCACCCCACCCCCCCTTCAAATTGAAAAGATCAAATTACATTCAGGGGAGAGTGGATGCGCTTAGATTCCTTTGTATGAGCAAAGTCAGTCGCACAAGTGCTCCTATTAACAGGGAGTGATTCTTTGTTGTGAAAAGTCGGGTTTATTGATACTATTTTTGATATGAATACGTACCCTTAACAAATAATTCTTCAAAGATGCCTCAAGATTGCTTCATTTGCAATAAATCTTTGACTGACGGCGAAATTGTTACTGTTGAACGCGGACTAAAATCTTTAATTGATTCAAGTAGTGCAAGGAACGATGGGTTTGTTGAATACTTGAAAGACAAACAGTCGGTGGATCAGTTCATGTAGTGTCGCAAAATGTACACCCGAAAGTGGGCATTGCGGCAGCTTAAAGACAACAAGAGACAGAGGCCAGTACATCTCTGAGTAGTCCACCTCGTACTAGAGTCCTATCAGGTGAGACAACATTTTGTTTTAAAAACTGTTGCTTATTTTGTGGTGATGAAGCAAATGAAGAGACTGAAAAGAAAAAACAGCAGAATATACGGCGTAGAATTTGTCAAGTTGCTACTCTTTCCTTTAAAGATAATATTCTAAAGATTGCACATAATCGTTCAGATGACGTAGCAAAAATTGTTATTGCACGCATACAATATGAATACGATTTAGTTGCTGCTGAAGCGGAGTACCATTCTAGTTGCTACACTTCATTTCTAAAGCGTTCTGTAGGTCTTAAAGCAGGTCGTCCTGAAAATCCCGCTGTTACTATGGCAATGACAGAAATATTTGATTATATTGAAAATAATGATGATTGTCAGTTTTCACTGTAAGAACTAAAAAATATTTGTAAAACTGAAATCCCAGATGATAAAACAATCAAAAACAGATTAAAGTTAAGGTATGGCAATAGAATGATTAAAACCGAGAAACGTGGAAGTTTGACAATGATTTGTTTACACTCAGCACGATATACTGAACAAAGCTTGGTACGAAAATAAAAATAAAAAAAAAAAAAAACAGCAAAAGAGGAAAGATTTAGGATACTAAAGACTGCGGCAGAAATTATTCAAGAAGATATTCAATCTGTCGTGTGCGACAGTAACAATTATCCCCCGCCATGCCAAATGTTTGAAAATATTAATAGTGACATTCCGGAGTCATTGACTTATTTTTTGGAGCAAATTATCTTAAAAAGAAAACGATCTAAATTGGAACATTTGAAATTAATATGTACTAGTGTCAGCCACTGTATTATGGCTGCTGTTCGTCCTAGATCTTTCATCTCGAGATTACAATTGGGTCTCTCAGTTTTTTTTCATCGACGATTTGGATCTAAACGTGTGATACAAATTTTCTCGTCTTTTGGTTTAAGTGATTCGTATAATGATACTATGGCGTATGAGGCGGCTACAGTTTTTAACCATCAGCCACATATTTTACCACCAGAAACCGGGACATTTATTCAATACGCAGCAGACAATGCTGATATTAACGTACACACTTTAGATGGCCCTAACACTCTACACATAATGGGCATAATCCAAATTATTACTCCGTGCCAACACAAGAGTACCACAATAATGGTGTAGTAGGATATAGTAAAATAACTGCTCGGAATTTTGCTTATGAAAGTGATACAACTTCTTTCTTACTCCGGAAAATAGATTTGTTATGGTTGTATGGGAAATGGAATATTTTATTGCTACCAGGTTGGAACGGTTATATTGAAGGTTTAACAAAGAATAATATGGATTTTTCAATGTCTAGAATTTTGTCAATGTCTAGAATTTTGTTCTTACCATTTTTTCACCAACCTGCAAATGACTACAATAGTATATACACTACTTTACTTTGTGCTTTGGAGAATACAAAGCATTACTTGTTACTTTTGATCAACCTTTGTATGCAAAGGCTAGAGAAATTGTTACTGCTGCACCTGAAGAATCTGATTAGGGATAATAGGTACTGAGAGGCATCTTATATCCGTTAAACAAGGGATAAAGCTGTACTTGTTTCACCACTTTCACATAATTTGAACCAGAAAGAGTTGAACTTAATATAAAAACGTCTTTTCAACATATTGTATCATTTACAAATTAATATGCGCTTTTTATAATAACAGTTATGTTTTTGAAATAATTGCAAAATAAAAAAAAAAACATTTTTTGACCTTTGACCGTGCATATAATGTTTATATTAAGTGGGATCGATGGGGATTTTTTATATTTCATTTATAATTGTGTATTTTGTGTCTCTGCCAATTTTCAGCTCTATGCGAATTTTTCCGATTTTTTAAGTTTTTTTTTTGTTTATTTTGACCTTTGACCTTCCATAAAATTTTTATTTCAAGTAGAATCGATAGGAATTTTTCATATGTCATTCACAATGATACATTTAAAGTCTGTACCAATTTTCAGCACTGTACGAATGTTTTCAATTTTTTTTAAAAAAAAATTCAATTTTGAACTTTGACCTTGCATAAAATTTTTAGCTCCACTCGGATCGATGGGGACTTTTGACATTTCACTTATAATAATGTTCTTAAGGTCTGTACCAATTTTCAGCTTTATGGGAATTTTTCCGAACTCGAATGTCTATTTTGACCGGGCTATGAAGACACTTACACACTTCAAAAGAAACGATCCTCTATTGCGAAAAATCAGCATACGTAACGTTTTTTCTACTGTGTGCAAGAAATAATCGCTCACTAGTCTCAATGTATAATGTCTGAATAAATAATAGAATTTATAAAACCTTTCTTTGACTCTGTCGTTCCAAAGTTTAGTTTAAATATTTGAATTTACAGTAAAATGACATTTTATTAATGACTTTTTATATGACTTAGACTTAAAAACAGTCAAAAAATCTTTTGGAAAAATAAAAGATTCTACGACGCGAGAATCTTCTCTATCTTTACTAATAATAAAGCTGAAAGTCTCTCTGTCCGGAGGATGTCTGTAGGATGCCTGTTCGATGTCTGGATCTCTGTGACGCGCATAGCGCGTAGACCGTTCGGCCGATTTTCATGACATTTGGCACAACGTTAGTTTGTAGCATGGGGGTGTGCACCTCGAAGCGATTTTTCGAAAATTCGATGAGGTTGTTTTTCTATTCCAGTTTTAAGAACAGAAATATCATAAGATGGACGAGTAAATTACGAAATTATCATAACGTGGAACCGTAACACGAGCACAAGCCAATTGGCGAGATACGAAATTATCATAACGTGGAACCGCAACGTGGGTATAAGCCAATTGGCGAGAAAATTAATCACACATTATTTGTAAATATACAGGCGAACCAAAAGACCCTTTAATTTTTCTATTAAGTAAGGGGTAATTTAAGGGTACCACTAGTTCATAATAAAAGGAAAATATAAAGAGTTTGTTATTTTTCATGTCCAACGGCTGCGTATTCCGTGCTACAAAGACCACAAAAGAAAATATGTTAAAGATTTATTTGTATTTGCATTGTTAATGTCCAATTAACAATTGTTGATTTCCAGTTTATTCAGGAAAAGTTAGTACATTATTTTTTAAATACAGACACACATTTTAACTATTTTATTACTTATTACTTATCAGACTTCTTACAAAGTTGTAATACTTTTAGTTTTTTTTTTCTTAACTAAAACTAAATGTTTCGGTACTGGAAAAATGTACAGGTTTGAAGACAGCCAGTTTTTGGCTCTGCGGTAAATATTCTCTTCCTATTCGTACTTGAGTAGCAGCTTAATGGACAGCGACGAATTCTTACAGAATGTTACTTTTAGCATTGTTTTTCAATGAACTGCTCTGAAGATAATGCTTTTCAATGCACACAATTCCTATTTTAAACATCTTTTAACATTTACAATATTGTTTGTTTTCGGGACAGATGCGTGAACTTTCAACCCGCGGTACAATTATTTCACGTCCATTTTGGCAAGAAGATTTTGAAAATTGAGTTGAAATATTTTTAAATGTTTCCTTCTTTCTCGTCTGAAAACTAGTTGATAAATGCATTTTTACTTCCTTTTACAAAAAAGGACGTATTGTACTCGCAAAAAAATTTTCACCCAAAAATCGGCATTAATTTCCATTTCATCACCCCCAAATGAATGTTGAGTTTTTTTTTCAACCCGACCACACGTGGATATGTGCCTAGGAACGTACAGACACCCGAAATATCCATTTTGACGATCCCCGAGTTAATTACAACGAGTTTTCTCGTGACGTCCGTATGTACGTATGTATGTGCGTATGTGTGTATGTATCTCGCATAACTCAAGAACGGTATGTCCTAGAAAGTTGAAATTTGGTACGTAGACTTCTAGTGGGGTCTAGTTGTGCATCTTACTTTTTGGTTGCATTCGGATACTCCGAAGAGGGTCTTTTGCCCCTTTTTGGGGGGAAATTATTGTTAATTTCGATGTAAACTCAAGTGGTGTTACAATTTGGCGGACACTTGGCGATATATCGCTAGTATTTTAGTCGCCAAGTTATGTCGCCAAATAGGCGACAAATTTGGCAATTTTTTAATTTAATTTTTATTTTTATTTTTTAAATCTGGTTTCAATTTGGTCACTGTTGATGATATTTAGAGAGTAAACTATTGAATCATATTAAAACTGCCAATAATGAGAAAATGACATTAAATTAGAGTAAAAGGAAGTCATGTGATGCACACATCTGCTCGTTATTACTGTTTTCAAGGCCTTGACACTGAAATTGTATCTATAGGTGTGGGTTTGTTACATATAAATAAGGTCAAGATGTTTGTGTTAATAGGAGCAGTTTTAAATATTGATGTGAATTCCACTCAGATGGAACGTTTGTTTTAGTATTTATTTTAAAAATGGAGAAAGAGTGTCAAAACGGGAAGTGGTGTAGTTATGGACATCCCTTCTTATGTGGTTATGGTAGGGGCAAATTAATGTCTGCTAGGTTTGCAAATGAACAACTCATTGGAACATGTAACAGATGGAATCGTTCTTTCAATCAGTGTAAATGCTGCATGAATTATGTAAGAGTTTTTTCACGACTGCTAACTTTCGAAAGGCGTCATAAACCTTTTTTTGTCATGCTCTTATTGGTAGCTTAAAATAATAACAGTGATATCCGGAAACTAGACCTCCTTAGCTACTTTTAGAAGCACACTTTCATTCATTTAAGTACTTCGTTGGGTTGTATGAACTATGTTTTTCAGGTAAAATTAATGCAAGTATTGCCTATCATTTAAATCGCTGCTGAAGCACTGCAATGTTCTTCGGTAAGTTTAAATGCAGTTTCCCTTTAAGGCACGTTTCTGTCTCAAACAGTTATTACAATGAACTACAGTGATGACCAAAATTTTAAGAATCAAAGAAAAATCACCAAATCTTGGCTGCATTTCATCGGAAAGTTATGCCAATTTTATGATTTGAAACTAAATGTTTAAATAAACTGTTTTTATTACTTTTATTGCAAATATTTAGGAATTTCCCATTCATAGAATGAAGTTTAAATTTAGATAACTCTTTTTTACTTCCTTTTACAAAAAAGGAAGTATTGTATTCGCGAAAAAGTTTCACTCAAAAATCGGCCTTAATTTCCATTTTGCTCACCCCCGAATGAATGTTGAGTTTATTTTTCAACCCGACCACACGTGGATACATGCCTAGGAACGTACAGACACACGAAATATCCATTTTGATGATCGCCGAGTTAATTACAACGAATTATCTCGTGACGTCTGTATTTACGTATGTATGTGCGTATGTGCGTATGTATGTCGCATAACTCAAGAACGAAATGTCCTAGAACGTTGAAATTTGGTACTTAGTGGTACCTAGTGGGATCTAGTTGTGCACCTCCCTTTTTGGTTGCATTCGGATACTCCAAAGGGGTCTTTTGCTCTTTTTTGGGGGGAAATCATTGTTAATTTCGATGTAAACTCAAGTGGTGTAATAATTTGGCGGACACTTGGCGATATATTGCCAGTCTTTTGGTTGCCAAGTTTTGTCGCCAACTTGGCGACAATTTTGGCGATTTTTTTATATTTTAAAATCTGGTTTCAATTTGGCCACTGTTGATGAAATTTAGAGAGTAAACTATTGAATCACATTAAAACTGCCAATAATGAAAAAATAACATTAAATTTGAGTAAAAGGAAGTCATGTGATGCACACATCAGCTCGTTTTTGTACAAAATTATAAGGACCATTAGATTTGTTTGTTCTAAGAAGCAAAATTTTCTTGTTTTTTGTTCTGCACACTGCTCTACTTAGCGATACAAGTACTTAGTACGCGATTGGGGACGTCACAACCTAAATTTCGTATCAAACGAAGCCAAAGAATTTGAAAAAAAGGAAAATGGTTGCCTGAAAAAATTAAGGACTTACAGCATGTCAAATAACAATAACTTGAATAGATGGAAATAGGTCATTTAGAACTTTCCCCTAAATCCCGACAAAAAAAGATCACAAAGACGAACAGGTAGGAAATCTTCCATTTCTATACGTGTGAAACACATGATAATAAGACTAGCTTGCTCCAAAAAACAAACATCCAGAGATGTTAGATGGGAATGCAAGTTTCGAAGTGGTTCTCGAACTGTTCAACGTGTTTTACCAAAACAGAAAATATTTCATAAAGTGAAACTGGTGTCGGGACCGACTCTTAAAGACATAGTCATAAGAGACCAAGGGTTGTGCGGGCCAAAAATGCATTGTTTTATGTAAACAATAGGAAATGAAATATATTCTGAATAGAAACAGTTTGACTAAACTTAATTAGATGGTTCTTGCTACTTTTGTTACGCTGTCTGTGAAGGAAACACAAAGTTTACATTTGGAAGTGACTCAGTAATGTTCTGAGGAAGTTTAACAACGGACGGAAACTACTCCAATACATTTTGTGCAGGGCAGAATGAATTCAGTCAGTAATGTTCATGTACTGAGCAACTTCTTTTTCTTAACAACTACTACTACAACTATTTAACTATTTGATTACAATAACCACGCAGCGCATAATTAACGTCTAATGAATAAGGTACTAATATGCTTTATCACTTAAATGATCATAGTATCCATTTGAATGAAAAATATTAAAAAAGGCTCGCGAAAGAAGAAAAAATAACGTAAATAGAACCCAAATCGTCAACTAAACGGGCAATTATGGAATTCATGAAACCTGTCTAGGTATTATTGAGAAAGTAAACAGGCTAATTAAGCAAGAAAAAAATAGCAAAGTGTTTTTAGAAAAATTGAAAATCTCTTAATATTTTCTGAGCACCTACCAGCATCAAAACTTTCTCATTTGGCGCTAAAATGTTTGTTAGTCAAATATATATTGTTTCCATTCTTATTTTGTGATGGTTCTTGAATGCGTTAAGAATTTACGATCTAATTTAATTTTCTTTACTTTTCAGTTTATTTAAATAGCGGCAAAAACTGAAGAATATCTTTGATATTTTCCGGACTTACCTTGAAGCGTAAAAGTTTATCTGCTCAGCTGGATTGTTACTTCCATGGCACGTAAATATATTTATGAAGGTTTCCATTTCTCTTGCCAAATTGTTAGACTGTTGACTTCATAAACGTTGAATTTATGCTTACAAAAGCAACAGTACGGCAATCGTATAAATGAACATAACCTGGCTGAAAATAGTGTTTTCCTTTTAGACGTAAAAATGCGATTGGATGAAGATAAAAACGCAGAGGATTGCTTTCAACGCTCAATAAAAAAGAGAGAAATAACGCAATTTCCTTCCCATAGGATTAAGGACCGTAAGAATGGTAATCTACCAATCACATTACTTTTCTCCTTTTCCCATCAAATGTAAAGATTGTTGACGAGTACCTTTTTAGAAAGCAAACATTATAAAAGAAACACTTAAACGAAAAAATTGAAAATACTAAAAATAACGGTATTAAATTGTGACAATGCAATTTACCTATATTTATTGATCTTATTGTGTTTAGTGAGAACATCATTAAAAAAAACGTTTAAATAAACGCACAATTCACTACATTAAACGAAAATAGACACATTGAAAGTGTTTTATTCTCTGTGTATCAGTATTGCGTACACTGTTAAAAATTCAGGAAGATTTTCTGGTAATTGTTACTGCAAAATGGCAGACTTAACGCATCACTGATTTTTACGGTAATTTATACCGGAAAAATAAGCGATAATTGATTGCTGCGGCCTACCGAGGAAACCGTAAAATTTTACAGTAACATTTGATTTTTACGGTAATAGTTACTGGCAACATGGATGCCAGTAACAATTATCATAAATTTTCCGGAAAAATTTTAACAGTGTACGTGCCTGCTGGTACATCTATACTAGTGGTGCCAAACATATATTCACCCGAGGGCCGTAACTTATATTTAAATGATTAACACGGGCAAGGAGAAATTTCAAAGTTTACAAAATTTCTAAATAGCTCGGGACAACTTGGAAAAGAAAGGATAACTAAGAAACCAATTGCCATTGTTATTATTTCTTAATGCCTATTTTATTATCTCTTCTTTCCTACAGTTGATTTCCGGCTATTCAGCTCAAAATTTGTGACATTGTGTAATCGCGGTGTACGATTTCTTACATCGAGAAATGTAACGCACCACACAGACTTGTTTCGTAAGCTGTAGGTTGGGCACCCCACTGGTCAATACTATGTTTTCAACAACGATTCAATTGCTTGGATAGTAGATATTTCTGATTTACACGTAATAAATATTGTGAAAAATGAATTACAATTAAAAATTTCCCAAAAGTTCGATATTAAAAGGTCTACACAGGAGTATTTCCATGAAACTTGTGAGTTATTCGATGATTGTTTGTTTTGCCTCCTGCTTTTATAGTTAGCACATAAAGTAGTTATCAGTCTTCTTGTTAATATCTAGTTTTATTTTTACACGATTATCACAACCTGGAAATAATTCTTCCCTTATCACTGATTTTTACTTCAAGTCTGAACTCATAGGGCGTTGAAATATTGAAAGCCCTCTTTCATAAAGAAACCCATAAATTCCGTTTTGTTGCTTTCAAGACATAAAAGAAAGATATTTATATTAGTTTAAATAATAAATTGAGCGGCAGTATTGTTACTTATCGATAATATGTCTTTGCTGAAACATTTCTTATTTTTATATTGAATATTGTTTTGAATCGGAAAACGTAAAATACTCATCTAAAGTTTCCTTACCTAAAAAGGATTTTGCATCATTTTTGAAGTTACTTTTTTAAATGGATCTAGCAGAAAATGAGCAGGTTCTCTTGTTTAAATTTTACAAATATTAAAAGGCACAAAACCAAAACCTTAACAGATATTTACAGTGGCTCGGTCCCAAAAGTGTTCGTACACTTCGAAATTTTTTAGTAAAACCAAAATAACGCAAAACTGAATTCGAATATGAAGTTCAATATTTTTCACGTCATTCCTATGTCATTCTAAATACAACCCAGTAGTTTTTCAAAATATTGACTGATTTTCGTTTTGGAATGGATCAAAAAACGAAGAGACACAGAAAAAACACGCCACAAAAGTCATAGTGCACTCAAATATTTTCGAATAAATTCATGGTTAAAACTATCATTATGTCGCTTTTTTATTATTTTTGCATTGTGTTGACCCTTAAAAGTCATTTGGCTTTAATTGTTTGTTTCTTTATTCCTTAATATTGTGCTTATTGCTTTAAAATGGCTGGTATTCGTAAAAAACAACAAACACCATTCGAAATTTGAATTTTTTCCTCACAGTAGCAGTAAATTGGTTTGAAATGTATCTAAATTAGTTAATTTATTCCATTCTATAGTAAAATATTTCATAAAATGCTCTAAAGAAAAGAATTGGACTGAAAACAAGGTAAGAAACGGTCAACCGACAAAGTTGACAAAGCGTGATCGGAGACTTAAAGTGAAAAAAAAATATGAAAAATACACATCTGAGTGTTGTAAAAGTTTCTGCCGTGTTAAATAAAAAATTTTGCATTTAGTTTCTACCAAAAGTTGTTCACCAATTTCTCTGATTAGTTGGATTAAATGGGACCTCTTCCAGCAGAAATTTTCTTGGTCGTGCGAAAAACAGAAAGCTTACACTTTTCGACCCAAAATCAATGACAAATAAGCTCAAAAAGTTTTGGAATTACGTCTTACTTACAAAGAAAAATAAATTCAATACTTTTGGTTAAATTGTTGTATAACTAAAAGAAAAAAATATTAACCTAATCTTAAGAACTTAGTTGGATCAGTTAATCAGGACGGTGAAACTGTTCTTGTGTGAAGGTGCATGTCAACATCAGGACTTGGTAGTTTGGAATTTTTTGATGAAAAAAGGAATGATGTTGTTAATTTAAATATTTTAAAAACCAATTTTAAACTCTTAGCCAAAAATTTTGTAATCGGAAATAACTTTGTTTTTTATCAAGATAACGATAAGAAGCACACAATTTTCAACGTTTGCGTCTAGTACCTCGAAAATTGTCCTAAAGTTTTGAAAATACCCCTTCAACCTCCAGATTAGAACTTAACGTAACATATTTAGAGATATCTGGAGGATAGATTATGAAAATTGTTAAATTATGTGCTAGTTACAGCCTATTGAAATATCTAATAAAATTGTGGGAACTTTCTCCGCACCCTGTAATTTCCATTTTAATGTAACTTTAATGCGATTAATGAGGTTTTTCATTAATTCGTGTTGATTGAACACTTACCCATTATCTAATCGACTAGCAGGAATCTCACCAAGCTTTTTTGTGGAAAGATTTCATTAGCTAAGGCATTTGGCAATTTTTCAACCATTGCTGTTTTTAAAGCTTAAGATTACGTAATACTGTTTATCGATTTTCACCATGTAACCAAAATATCGCCATTAAAAAAATCTTTAAAACTTTGCAAAAATGTAAAACAATTCACGAACTAAATATAGCAAATCCATAAACAGCACAAAAACTTCTATTAATTTGTCTTTGTGCACAACTTAAAACATTTGTTAACTTTTACAACTTATTTTGGAAACGTTTTATATGAAAATGTATATTTTTCTTTTTATTGTCAGTTAAAGTATCTCAGACAGTTTTACAAAGTAAGGCGGGGGAACCTTATTCCAAAACTATCACCACAAATTTGGTAATATTTTAAATCGCAGTAAGAACCCACAGTAATTGAAATTTCTCAAAATAACTAAAGCAAATGTATAGGGATTCAGGGCGACTACATATTTTAAACAGTTTGTACGTTAATAGCCATATGGAGAAAGTTTCTGATTACAGTTGAACCCGCTTAATGGAATAATCATTTTGCCACGAAAAAATATTCTAATAGGCGGAATATTCCATTAACCGGAATCAAAACAAAACATTACATTGCTTTGGTACATTAAAATGAGTCATATTAAGCGGCATATTCTTTTAACCGATATTCTAATAAACGGGCTCTACTGTATGTTCAAAATAAATTTTGAGAATAAAGTTATGGAAAATATGATTCTTAACATCTAGAATGTGCCTATTTTTCAAGTTTGATAAAATGTATTTAATTTTAATTATTTAACTTTGTTTAGAAGCGATTAAAATTTCTATCTAATTTTTATCATTTTGTTACACATTTTTAAAAAATATTTCGGTGATATGAAATTTCTAAGTTGACTACAATATTACTTTGAAACCAATAAACACACTTAAAATTATTTTATATCTCAGCCCTATTACATCGTCGTCACGAGCTGTTTAATTCTGCAATTATGCTCTTAAAAATGATCATTAGCAGTGAATTGTGTTCAGAGTGTTCTTTATCTACGAAAAGCACTCTCTGGGAAAATCCAGCATATGCATTTGAAAATGAAGGAATTAATTAAGCTGATGCTTATATGCGCTTTGGGAATACGTTGCAATTAAAAAGCTGGGTAAAACTGCGGCCTAAGCAGCACAAAGTCTTCAGTAATGCTTTTGAAAAACGAGATTGATAATAGAACGAACGAGTTTCGCAAAATGAAAAGCTTTTTAAATAAAATGTACTTGTCTAAAGGTTGTTATCATCATAAACAGTGTCATTTATTTTTAGCTGTTAATTTTTATTATATAGTTCCCTTTTTTAAAAGTTGATAACGTTTCTAGGCCATTTACTAGTGAGCTTAACCATTAACTTTAACGTATGTGGTGCAGTGGTGTTCTGTAGCCTCAACATTATATTCCGTGTGAATTTCACAAATTTTGCCAATTAAGGGGGTCCGGGACACATTTTGAATTTTTTTATTATATACTTTAGAGTTTTGAATTTTTTTACACTGATTCACCATTTATTTAATAAGCTAAATCACAACATAAATATGAAAAAAATTATTTAAATTTTTTTTTTAAATGGGGTTGCTTTAAATTGCTTTAACTCAAAATATTGTTGGTCAATTTTCAATTTTGTTTCAAAAAAATATGCACAAATATTTAAGCTTTAATTTTTATCCGGCGATTTTAAAAATATTGATTCAATAAAAAATTGAAAATATTTGAAGAGAAATTTCGAAAAATTCGAAAATACTTTTTTTTTAAATCATATTTTTCGCAGTAAACGTTTTTTTTTAAATCGCCGAATAAAAATTAAAGTAAACTGTTTGAAAAAGACATGCTCCAAATTTCATTACTTTATCTTCATTGGTTCCTGACTTATAAGAGTTTGAATGCAAGAAATCGGGAAAAATTGCATCATGGAGAAAAACCCGTTTAAAATTTTAAAGTTCAATACACATTAGTTAGGTGCGGGCAACAAAAAGAATTATATCTTTTGTTCTGATAAAGATATAAACTTGATTCAAACGTCCTTTTAAGCAGAAGAAACGGAGTAATTTTTTAAATGATTTTTTTTAAAAAATGCAAAATTTGACGACTTTTGTGTTTCGAACCCCCTTAAAGCAGAAAAAGTTTCAATAATTTTTGCTTTATGTATTTACATGAATACAACTGAAACAGATCGGTAAGGTTTCAGACATATTCATATTTAGCGTTACATGTAAAAATTATAAATTTATGCAAATGTAGGGATCATTTGCAGTTTCGATTGCCGACTGCGAAAGACAAAATTGTTGGTTTACTAGTTTTAAAAATGTAGAGTCGTATTTTTATTATATGCTAAAGTTCGAAGAATTTTCTGTGGAACTCATCAAATATTTTCCAGAATTTGTAATAATTTATCATCAGATCTCTGCCATCAACAAACACATATACAAAAAGAAAAATATAAATAATACAAAAGAATACATTTTTTTAAAAAATCATTTACCGTACCGTCATAGCTGTTATCCAGAACATTTTCTCTGTTTTTAAGAAGCCTTTTTTAATCTTATTTTTTAGGAAAAAGTTGATGCTATTATTTTTATTTCGAAGTGAGATACCAAAAAATATCCGCTGTTATGACTCGTGTTTCGAAATGTTGATCTTGTTACATTTTGACAGCAGAGTCTTAAATTCTGAAAATGACGTTTACGCCAACTGTAAGAGAAAGAAAATATCTGATAGTAGCTACTCGCGTGACATTGAAATTGTGTGTGGAAAAAGTTACGTAAAATTGTTTTTATTATTATAACTCAAATATTACTTTAGAGTCACATGACAGAACACATTACTCTTTTAGAGTTAGAAAAGGGGAATTTCGTTTCAATTTTTTTTTTTTGCTATTTATCTCTCCGATTCTGCTTCATATTTATATACTAGCTGCGTCTTCCGGCTTTGTACGGTCTACCTCGAAAATAGACGTTATGTCAAATAAAGCGTGTTGACAATCAGGCTTGAACAAAGGGAAAAAAAAGTAAAATTTCCTGACAGTTCGCGGAAAACTAAGCAAAAAGGTAAGCTTTTAAGTCTCCCGATTGCAAGAAAACCCCAAATTAACCTAACCCAACAACCCTGATATTCGTGCTTCGATGCAAATATATATTATTGAAACCGTTCCTTATGATCATCGTTCATAGCTACATAGTTTGTAGTCGAAATATCCTGGAGGAATTGGAGGAAAAGGAGTATCAGAGATTTACACTCTTTAACAAAAAAAAAAAAAAAAAAAAAAAAAATCGACGCACCAAGAAGCAATCACTCGATTACTTTGAAATTTTGTATGTATGATTGTTTCGACTATTTATGCAAATGATTAACATTTGGTGTCCAATGAATGAATAGTTTGATCTCCAGCGCATCGAAACTGCGCATCCAGCAGATGTATATAAAGAGTAGTTCTTCAACAGTTGTTAAAACTTTCGGTTTGATTGCGATTCAGATTACCTTTCAACAACTTAAAAATGCTTCACCGCATGGTTCGTGCTCACTACGAGCAACTGACAGAGTTTAAAAGAGGTCGTATCATTGGATTGAAAGAGGGCGGTTGGTCAAATCGGAGAATCGCTCGTCATTTGAGTCGAAGTGATGCGGCGATTCGAAGATGCTGGCAAGGATAGATGGAAATTGGTAGAGTTCAGTGTCAGGACGGTAGCGGTCGACCTAGGGTCACAACAGATCGTGATGACAGAGTGATCGTCCGATCAGCTGTCACAGCGCTTTCTTCATCTCTATGAACCATCAGACGATCAACCCAAATTCTTGTGTCCATCATGACCATTTACAGACGGTTGGGAAAACGAAATCTACGCTCTCGCCGACCATTACGCCAACTGCCACTGACGCCTACATACTGCCGAGCCAGATTGCAATGGTGCATGACTCGATCAGGTTCGAATGGTGCCAACTGAGGACGTATAGTCTTTAGTGACGAATCTCGCTTCCAATTGTGTCATGATGATCATCGAAGATGTGTTTGGAGACACCCAGGGCAGGGGGGGGGGGGATCCTGGTTTCACTTTTACACGCCACACTGGCCCTCAACAAGGCATTATGGTCTGGGGTGCCTTTTCCTTTGATTACTCTATGCCTTTGGTCGTAATTAGAGGTACACTTATTGCACAGTGGTATGTCGACGACTTCTTAAGACCTGTTTTGCTGCCGTTCCTTTTGCAGTACCCTAGGTTGGTTTTCAGCAGGACAATGCCAGATAACATAGAGCACGTGTTTCTATGAACTGTTTGCAAGCTTGTCAAACTCTTCCGTGGAATGCCAGATCGCCAGATCTCTCTCCCATTGAGCATGCCTGGGGTATAAGGGGATGGCGATTGCATCTGGCAAGGAATGTTGATAACCTCGTCCGACAATTGGAGCGATTTTGGCCGAAAATACCGCAGGACAACCTCCGGGAGCTTTATTGGTGTTACCACAACGTGTTTCTGTTTTTATCCAGGCTAGAGGCGGGTCAATACCTTATTCAACTTGTTACTGTAACCTGACATAAATTATTCAATTGTTCTGAGAATTTAATCATTTGCTATTCTGTGCAATGTCTTTCTATTCACCAATTTCCGTCTCAATCGGATCATTCTTTCTTGGTGCATCGATTTTCTTTTGTTATAGAGTGTATATTGCAGCAAGGAGTTGATTATCAAAGTGCTTTTAGTTCCCTTCTTCTCTGATTCTAAGAAGTAATTGTAACACACCTTTAAATGGTTCCAAGGTGTTTTACACTGCCCTTCCAAAATTGTTATCAAAACCAGTGATCTTCATATTTGACGGGCCGTTAAAAGTTATTTCCTTAAACTGTGTTTATCCCTTAACCTTGCGTATACCTTTGAAATTTCTGTCTAAGGAATTGGAAAACTATATTTGTTCACAGCTTTCAGGTAGCTCTTCATTATTCCCAGCAGAATAGGCATGGGTAATAATACTACTGGAGAATCATTTTAGGCATTTATCTCCCCGAATTTGAATTTCTTGAAGTTTATTTGTGTTTTATGAGGTGAGGTTTTCTATGGCGGGGCCGAAGTTTAAAAGACGGTTAGTCCTTTGGGAAGCTCTTCTATTTTCCGGAAAAGAAAGAGCATCAATGATATATCTCCTACCCAGTTGAACCTTTATCTTGAAGAATAGCTAATTTCAACTTTCATTACAGTTTGAGTGTTTAACGAGACAAAATACTTCGGACATAACTATTTTATATTACCGGATGTATTTTTGTTGTTGAGTATTGTTGTCTTTACTAATAATGAAGCTGATTCCCTGGATGTCTATATGTCTGGAAGTATGTGACGCGCATAGCACCTAGACCGTTCGACCGATTTTTATGAAATTCGGCACAACATTAGTTTGTAGCATGGGAGTGTGCACTTCGAAGCGATTTTTCGAAAATTCGATTTCGTTCTTTTTTCGATTCCAAATTTAAGAAGAGTTTACAGTGCAAATTATCATAACATGGACAAATAAAATACGTGTGCGAGTAAATTATCACAACGTAGACGAGCAAATTACCATAACAAGGCGAGAAAATCATCATTCATTATTTGTATTTACAAGTAATGAATGATGAATCAGGTGAACAGAATCACCTTTTAATTTTCTAGTAACGGCAAAGCCATGCGGGTACTGCTAGTTGATAATAAAAGCAAAACAGTTTTTATTTCAATGAACTTAAATTATACTGGTATAGAGACAGTTGTGCACATGAATAGATTGAGAAAAATAAGAGAATTAATCTATTTATTGTTTCGGGGCTACAAGAAAACCAACATTCTTTTTAAAGCAATACAAAGGCTACTTATAAGAAGACAGCGGAAAGGCATCACACTCGCGAAATCGCTTTTTTCTTTAAATTTAAACAGGATTTATGTCGAATTTTGAAATATTCCTACGAGATAGAAATCACATTAGCATGTACACATAATAATCTTGTATAAACATTGATTAAAACAATTCAGAAAAGTATAACATCAACGTGTACAGAAAAAATCAAACTTTTTTTTTTTTTTTTAAGTTTAAGATGCTTAACATTGAAAAAGTTAAAGGCTGTTTAATTTATTCTAAGCGAAGCAAATTTAAAGAGTCAGAAATCTACTTAACATTTTAGTTTCCAAATAAGACAGTATAAATAGGGCAATGCAAATTATTCTTTTATTTATATATTAAAAGAAAATCTAAAAAATATATTTGGTCAGGGCCTATTGTGTCAGTACATCTTTTCTTTGTGTGTTGCTTGTTTGTCTTAACTTTAATTAAATTAACTTAAGTTTATTTTAGAATTTACTTGAATGGGTTCGTTTCCGAAATTTTAAAAGTATTTTTAAGAGCATGCTTAAGAACAATGAATCTGATCATTTTTTAAATAATTTCTTTACGTTTAATATTTTAAAAAAGTTACTTAAATCAGTGCTCTTTTATCGTTTAACTGCTTCTGCGGATGACACCACAAATGATGAAATGCCATTCAGTGTTGCCATTCACGGTCCAAAATATTTAATTCGCATCTTTACTCACGTGTATTGGCAACGATATGGTTGATAGCAGCGTAGAGCGAGATTTTAATTCGCTGCTTGATCATTATAACGTGGAAACGTAGCAGAAAGATGCGCCAAATTGCATCATTTGTAACGTCATAAAGACCACGTCTTGTTTGAAAAATCGGGCATTTTAAAAAATTAATAAAAAAAACTGTTGGGAAAATGAAAGTATTTTTTGGGCCCATGTATTTTTTTTGCTCATTCTACCCATTTCAATGACTAAAAGTAGTACTTTTGACTGAAGGAAACCACCCCATTGCATCACAAAACTTAATTTTCCTGTCAGTTAACCCATAATGGAATATCATACACATTTATGGTCTTGATGATTTTATATTGACTGTTTCTGTTGTTTTTTATATGCTTGTAATATTAATGTTGTTTTTAAGATTTCCGTACTTAGCATACATGTTTTGGGTAATTGTTTTTTAACAAGTTTATCAAGATTTTTTTTTCAGTGTAAATTAATGTTTTCTCTTGCTGTAAGATTTCACTTTTCTTTAAGCTCACTGTTCCAAATTGACTGTAGAAGTAACCTATATATGAGCATAGTATACATATGAGCTTTAGATTGAATGTATAATGGAAATTAAAAACTTTTTTTTTTGCCGCAAATGCCAATGAATGCAATGGAAAGGAAATTTGCTTTTACTGATGAATGTTTTCGCAAAATGTAACAAATAAATGTTGTTCCGAAATTGTTGACAAATGCTGAAATCACGCAAAAACTTCTACATCACTCTGACCTCCGTATCAAATTTTACAGATTTGAAAAAAAATTGGAATGCAATTGGAGCTGTTGAGCGGGGTTTTTTTTCTCCTGGAAATCACTTGTGCAAATCTATAAAAACTTCCGGCCTTTACTTTTGAATAAACGAAGCTTTTTGTTCGAAAAAAGAACATTTTCTTTCGACTCAAACGCAGAGTAAATTTTGCTGAATGTTTACGTGAGAATTCGTGAAAGGGGAAAACATGAAACGACAGGAAGTGGAACATTCGAAATATTTCGCTGATCACAGCAAGGAGTGAATGGTAAGAAATACGTTTGAGGAAAAAGTACGCGTGAAAAGGTACACATTTCTTTATGATTTTCCTCGAGTAGACATTTTATTCAATGCTTAAAATGAAGTGATAACATGTAACCTTACGTATTTTTTAACCCCTTCAGTCGGAGTTATGAAATACTTGACCAAAAATGTTTATATTTGGTACACATTATACTATGGTAAAGGGTATTTTATAGACAAAATTTCAGGTTTGTAGGAGAAAAATTAAAAGGGATATGGCACGTCCAATATTTCAGACTTATATTTTTTAAATTAATATTTCATAAAAATAAAGATAAAATTCATTATAAAATGTTGTTTAAACAATAATAAAACATAATATAAGCGTTTGAAATGATTAATTAAAAATTATACAGATTTTAAAAAATCAGGAAAAAAACCTCGCTTTTCAGATGAAAATCCATGATTGGAAAAATGAGCCACTCTCTATCTTCTAATCCTTATATGTTAGTGTTGTCAATCCCAAAACGAAAAAATATTTCACAGATTATAATAAGTAGAATGTAAAGAGTCAACTACAAAAAAAATCAACTAATTAAATCAATTATTAAATGATTAGCAGCTGTTTAAAGGTATGTCCGGTATACCGGACACCAGGTCTGAAGGGGTTAAAATGAAGTGATGACATGTAACCTTACGTATTTTTAAAATTAACTTGCACTTTACGTGATAGTAAAAGGAGTACAGTAAGTAAAAGGATTACTTTTGATTAAAAAAAAAAGACTCAATCGTCATGCTAAAATATGATTAATTAATTTTGGAATTAAAATCAATACTTTAATGCGTATTAATTTCCAACCCCGACTTATGACTCTCTCTCTCTCTCTCTCTCTCTCTCTCTCTCTCTCTCTATATATATATATATATATATATATATATATATATATATATATATATATATATATATATATATATATATATATATATATATATATATATATATATATAAAACTTTATACTACCATAAAAAAATCTTACAATATAGTAAATATTCTACTCCGACAACAATACGCTCTAAAAATAAACGACCTTAATCCTTTCTTTATGTCACTAGTAGACATTTATTTTACTCAACAGATTATATTACTCAAACTCATTTTTCGATCAATTTAGAAACATTTTTCTACAACTACCAGGTGTCCAAGTTTGAATTTCAGACAACAGATGCTACCGCAATCCATTTTGTGCTGTAAAAGTTTCACACTGCGCCATTTTGTTGTGTCATCAACTAGTGTTAGGTGCATAATAGTGATGATTTGAAAAAAGTGTGTGCGTATTGTAGGGTTGGTGCGTTCAATATGTCGAAGTTTATACTAAATATTACTCTATACTATACACATTCGCGTACATCATTAAGTTTGTAGCAATCATTTAAAGAAAACTGCTGCCAAACCAGAATAATTCGAGAAGCTTATGATGAGCATTCTCCAACGCAAAATATGTGTGAACGATGGTTTCAAAGTCTCAAATTTGATGAATTTGGCAAAAAAGCGGGGCTGTGTGTGTAGGAGGACCTGAGGGGTATGGTATGTTGGTATGTTTTAAGCTGTGAAAAACATAGGAAGCAGTTAATAATAAACATTACCAACAAGAGTGGACCTGATTGAACGGTCAATGCTAGAAACACAATGCTTAATGGTTGCTGATGCTGAAAACCCTCCCCGTAGAAGTTGTACAACATTTAAAAACTTAACAATATATAAGTGCGTAAATATCAGGAAATAGGTGTGCCATTGAATAAAGCAAAATTTCTAACAAAAAAGCTTTGAAAGAAATGGGTAAAAATGAAGGAATACAGTAAAACAGTCAATTATACGTAATAGGAAAGTGATCAAAATATAGAAGTTTTTGTTTTTAAAATTTTTGTAAGGGGAGTTTTACTTCTAACTTTAATGACGTTTAAGGCTGAGTTTCGTCCGTAAATAGTATTGTTCAACTTTTTGAACTAGGTAGTTATATTCTTATGCTAAAGTTAAAAAAAAAACAAAAAAAATCTGCTCCATTGCAAATTCTACGTCGCGAGTTACTTTAGATAAAATCTGCCAGCCCAATGTATAATCGAAAACTGCATCTAGGTTTTCAAAGGGCTCAATTTTCCACGAAGAACCATATGACACAACTTTTAAGTCTTTTTTTTTTAAGGTTGGACAAATTTGAAATATTTTGTAGCCATGAGTGACCCCTCTGTAATAAGCGGTAAAACCTGTGCATAACGATACTGTCTATAACAATAAACTTGTCTATAACGATTTTAGCATGAATAATTAAACTGTCTATAACGATAACCAGCCTATAACAATATTTTTTTAGGTTCCAACAATATCGTTGTAGACAGGTTTTACTGTATAAAATGCTCACCAGAAAAATATACAACATGGATTACGTCTGGTTTTAGTAGCTAAATGGTGTTAAAGTTAATGATTTTCAAAAAAGAAGTCAAGTTTAAAAGGTCACCTCTGCGCGACGGATTAATAACTTTGTGGTACAGATGTAGTTATAGTTAATGTGGTGTAGTTTAAGGTCTAGGATAGAAACCCACGGCATTTAATGAGCTTTTTAAACTACACGATCTCAAAGTTGATAATTTGAAACAAAACGAAACAAAGTTTTAGGTCAACTATTCTAAAATGATGTGAGTCAAACCCTTTGCGCAAGTGCTGTAATTATACTCTACGTGGTGTAGTTTTAGACTCATGTCAGGAACCCATGGTATCTAATTAGCTTTCTTAATTTAACGATCTCAAAATGATGATTTCAGTGTAAAATAGCGCTTTTTCACGACTTTACATGCGTGCTACACAAAATCTAATGAGCTTAAATACAGAAAAATCCTAGAACCTATCAACAGCCAAATGTATTTTAAACTCCCAAAATTTTAGACTTTCAGTGTAATAAAATTTTTTGCAATTCGCCTGACAAAGCTGATTTGGCATTTAGGAGCTCTGTATTTTGTAGATTCTACATCCTCAGGATTCGGATCTCGAAAGCTGAAAATTTGCATAGATTAGTTTCAAAGGCATCTTTACAACTCTGTAGAATTTCATCTGTTTCGGAGATAATCGAGCGTGAACATTTTGAAAATCAGGTCAGTTGACGTGGAATGACTTTTATATAACATTATGCAAAGTTCACAAATTGTCTAACATATTTTTTGACGCTATATTTATTTATTTATTTACTTATTTTTTAACTTTTGATTTTTAATTCATTTGTTATTTGTTTACTTTTTAAAGTTACTTACTAAGTAGTGTATGTGCAAAATTCTACTTATTTACTCAATCTCTAACCAAATAGCAATCTTCTTTCGAAATATAGCATTGGTTAATAAATGTTAAAAGTAACAAAATATGCAGATTTCAGTTTTCACGATTCAAATCCTGAGGATCAAGGATCTCAAAAAATAGTGCTCCAAAGTGGAGGCATAACTATCTAAGAAGAATTGTCATGTGTTGATTAAGAAGAAAAACGGTTTTTTGAGTCTGGAAGTCATTTTTCTTTCCGCTGTTATTTTTCGATTTCTGGCGAAGCCGTTGCAGATAACGAATTTATTTCTATACCACGTGAAAGCCTACATTTTTATGTAAGTGCTAACATATTTAAAAGTTTTGTACGAAGATATAATACCAGTAATATTTGCCAATACCTAAAGTGGCGTCGTATGGGGCACGTTGTTACAATTTTGATGGGGTTAGTTCTTACAAGTAACAACTTGTAACAATCATTTTATAAGAAAATATGTTATGAATGTTAAATAATCTATATGCATTTTAAAGTTTCACGCGTGTAAATAATTGAAATAGTCTAGCGTAAAAAAATATTGAAAAAAAAAATTGTAACCGGGGCATTCCACGGTATTTTTGACATTATGTAGAGTCCGTAACGTGACCTTTTTTAGCCATAACTTTTCAATTTACCGTTTGATTTGCAAATTATTTTTATTTGAGCTGGTGTGTTGGTAGAAAAAGATGAAAATAAAATAATATGCTAATCACACAGTAAATTAAAAAGTTATGACAAAAAAGGTCACGTTACGGACTCTACATAAATGTCAAAAATACCTTGGAATGCCCCAACAACTAACCCCGGTCTCCCCTATATATTATTAAAAAGTTTATAATAAGTAATTTGCCTTGTTCACACAGCTTTTCACAGGAAAAAATGTTATCATCATATGGATTTTTAAAAAAATGGTGGACACAATAAGATAGTAAGACAACTTTTTCTTTCTAAAATGTGTAGAAAATATTTCTTGCTCGAGAAAAATGAAATGGAAAAAATGGATGAAAACAATAAAGAGAAGCAACGGCAGAGAAAGAAAAATACGCATGAAATCTATGTTGATGGAGCATCAATACAAGATTTTATGCATTCGATATTTTATGCAGAATTCTTTGAAACGGAATACAGTTGAATAAAACTACAAGAGAAATAATATCAGAACGTTCTATGACAGTATTTGTTGGACATATTCTTGAAACGTTGTGCTTCTTCAAGTTGAGTCAGAGTTTCAGACAGAAAAATGCTTCTTTTATACGGCACTAGTTTAAATTAATTTTTGTAAAAAAGTTAGGACGAGGATAGTTTTTAAAAAACATTTACTATGTTTTTTTTTTTTTTTTTCATTTTTTAAAGAATACACTGTATTAATACTAGCATATTAAAGAAGAAATTACCATAATTTACCTTACATGAAATTCTATCATACATTCAAAAATTGTCCTATATTCAAGAATGAAAATCACTAAAATAAAATACATACTGCTTGTCTGCTGCAACAGCAGAAAGCTTTAAAAAAGTTGTAACAATGATAAACTATCCACAACGGTGGGCCGAAAGGGGGACATTTTAGATTAGCAAGTCATAGCAGCAAAAAAAAAGGCTGTATACTGGTATTCTAAATCTGGGAAAAATAAATATTTATGTCTTTAGATCGCAAACGAGCATCAAAGTTTTTAGAAAGGGTAAAAACTCCACTTTAAATTTTTTAAAGAAGAAAACAAGCATTTAACACATTTTTTCTAAAATCAATCTTTTTTCCTTCTATACTCTTTTTAAATATAACTTTAAAATTATTTTCGTTCCATTACTACTTTTAGTTCATGCAAAAGCAATGACTTCTCATGAAGAAATCTTTTTTTTTTTTTTGCTATTTTTTTTCTTTTGCACATTGCAGTACTTCTTCTGTTCCATACCAACAAAATGTTTATATTTAAAAAAATAATTAAAAACAAACATGTTCATTATAAATACAGTTAATTAAAATAATGCACAGATTTTCAAGATGTATACTGAAATAGTTTTAAAAGTTTAAAATACCTAAAAAATAACCAGAGTTGTTTTAGTTGCATTTCAGGAACTAGTGGTTAATGCTCCCTTTTACGTTATAACAGGCATTTTCGAGGTTTTTTTTTTTTTTTTTTTTTTTTTTTTTTTTTTTTTTTTTAGCGTCAGTAAATGTATTTGCATTTCCTTTTTTTTTCTCAAAAAGTTTAAAATGACACCTGTTCACACTTTACGGTATAACCCTTTAGTATGGGTTTAAAAAAATTACTTTTCTTAAAAATCTTATATCATTACACTGCTTTTAATAATTTAGGAAAAATTAAGGAAGTCTTATGCTTTTCTGAAAATACAGAGCATTAGTTAGAAAAAATATGTTTGCTTGGGGTCAAAATGACCCCTCGTGTAATTCTAGTATTATAGTATGCAAAAACGTTTTTATGGATGTAATGAAAATATATTTTCTACAAAATAATTGCTCTTTAGATACACCTTTTTTTTGGCGGAAAAATTTATGTGAAATACAGTAGCGGTAGAGGAGGACATTATTATTTTTGATAAAATTAAAGAACTGGAAAAAAAATATTATAGCAATTATAGCATTAATAATAAAAATAATAACAACAATTATAAAAGTAATAAAGACGATAATTGTTAGGTGACTGATTTCAGGGTTTATCAAAACAACAGGGTAATTCTAAAGTTATCAAAAAAAGATATAAGGAAATTCTTGCAAAGTTGGGAAATGTTTGTCGAAAAGAAGAAAAAAAAGTCAGTGTAGTAATATTAATTTATAAGTAAATAAAAAGAAGTTTTCTCTTCCTATGTGTTTTTTTTTTTTTGGGGGGGGGGGAGAAGGATTCTATATCAAAGCGATGATAACATAAAACCATGACTGGAGTCGATCACTAATCAACATTTAACAATCTAAAGTTAGTTCTCAATAAATTTAAATCAATTCCTGTTATGTTACCTTCTAAAATCAATCACTCTAAAGAGTTCATTATTATATGAGTGCAACCCATGTGGGAAAAAAATGCAATATATGATTACGACGCCCTCGCACTCTGTTCCCATCTCATATATTTACCTTCAGGATTACTAAATTCAAATCAGTGCAATTAATTAGAAACATAATAGGAAGGATAATCATGGCCTCGTTAACTTGAGCTCAGTTCTGAGGGATATTTCTCATCACATAGTTCCATTAATATCTGCTAATCACGAATTCAGAGCGTTAGTTATGATTCGCTATCAGTGAGCGTAAGATGCCGTAATTTCGATTTATCAGCAGATGCAGGGATTGGATTCAGTGCACCACATTACACAAATTAGTTATGAATGAAGTGTTTGAGTTAATAGTTTTAACTAATTCATTTTTTTCAGGATTTAAAGGAATTTAGAACGATATGAGAAGCTACGGCAAATTTCCAAGAAGATTTTAAACACCATTTACAAAAACAGAATTTTCCAAAAACGTTTAAAGTACGCATAGTTTAAAATGTTTTAAATACATTTAGTGATTCGATTAAAATTAATGTTTATATAATTTTTATTAAAACTGTTTCCAGAACGAGAACTATGCTTAGTTAAAGTAAAAGTAAAGTGTTTGTTTATGATTTGCCCCATAGACTAATAATGAGAATAGACCGAGCTATGGCAACCCTTTTGCTGCTCATAAACCAAACCATGTGACTCGTGGATATCCTAACAACAACAGGCGTTGATCATAGCAGACGATCAACGCTAGCGAGAAATAAAATAAATAGAATTGATGGAACACGGAAGAATGATCTTTTATGGAGTCCGATTTGTAAATTTGTTATTCTAGACTGTAAATATTTTGTTAATGTAGTGAGTTTTTCGTTTAGACAGTACTGTGCATTTTCTTTAGTCAATTTCAGTAACTCTCTAAGCAATTAAAGATGCAAGCGACCAAAAAAGAATCGACAAACGGTAAGATTTTTACCTACAGTTTCAATTTAAGATACCGATTAGTACATTTTTGCGTTAACGCAAAACGTTTACGCTTACGCCATTACGTTCACGCCAACGCTGATATAGCAGTTCCGAATGAAATAAAAGTTACTGAAAACTGTGATCAAAAACTTATTACTAATGTAAAAATAATGCATAACTAAAAGAAAAACAGTTCAATCTCTATACCTGGAAAAAAATTATAATGAAAACACATTACGTGTTAAAATACATGTCGAGTGAAAAACTATAGATAATGTTGCCATTTAGCAACCATGCTGCCAAAGTTTTCGCCAAGTCTTCCACCAGTCACATGATGTATCTATGAACCAATTTTTTCATCAGCAAGTCTGTTAAAGCTCGGTCTACTCTTATTATTAGTCTATGGTTTGCCCATATGTAAAACACACTGCAGTTTCACTAATCAAAACATACAATAGGGTAGACCGGGGCCCGTTTACGCAGAGTCTTTTTTCTAAAACGAGTTATAACTGGAAAGCCAACAGTCATAGCAGATTGATGCTCTTTCCTAGCGAATATTCTCACAAGTTTTTGAGCATGAGCCGATCTTCGGTTTCAGGTACTTCGATGCAGGTAGAAAAATCTATTTTCTACTAAGTCGAGTAAATTTTGAGTTGAACGTTTTGAAGCTTATTGTGAATAAACAATCTTTAGTTAAGAACAAATAAATGTATCAAAATTAGAAGAATTTTATCCTTTTTTGGGAATTGTATTTGTATGGACAGAAAAGTTAATCAATTTTGTTGCACGTTGAAAATAAATCCAAACTTGCCGATGGGGCATGTTTACGCATTTTCGTCGGTGCGCATTTAAGCACATTCTTAGGGTAGTAACAGATTTGAATGTTATAGCTTACATTCATATGACCTTCTTGCCTGTTCAGCTTTAGCTTTATAAACTATTCAGCCTGTAATACATTCAACACACTAACAGGTCCACGTTAGATGTTAAAATAATGAAATGGCTTATCAATAATCCAAGTATTTCTCCCAATAAGCCATCCACATGGTCACATATGGACTACCCCGAATGACACCATTTGAAAAAGTAGGATCAAAGTTTAGGAAACAGGAAAGGAAAAAAAAAACGTATGTACACAATCCTATCTAATACTCCGATTAAAGAAACTCTCAGACAAGAACAGTTAGGAGCTACAAAGAAAAACACATAATGGGCAAAACAAAACAAAAATGAAAAAGTACTTTAAAATTTGCAAGTTTTTATTGATGGAGAAATAAAAGACATCAAAGAAACAAGCATGAAAAAAAATTGCGAAAGGGAAAAAGTTAGTACACTCTGAAAAAGGAAATTAGTGAACAATTTTGTTTACGAAGTAGAAAACTGTGCTTGCACCTACTGTTTGGAAGCACACAACCAATCGAAAAAAGAGTAAGACAGGGTTCAGTCTCTCAGAAGTCAAAACGCAGTCTCATGACAAGTACGCGAAAAGAAATACTTTATTTTTGTAAATAAAATCTGACAGTGATGAAGGAGATAACTTAATAGTTTCTGTTTTTAATTAGCAGTAAGTATGATTTTAGTTTATCCAAAAAATGTCCTTTAATTAATTATTTGTGGTTTTTTTCTTTTTTAAAGTGTTTTAAGAGAAGTAAAACATTTAAATTCGGTTAAATATCTATTTCTTTTACTCCTTGGTATCATTTTTAATATGCGTAAACGTGCTTCTCTCAAAGCGTAAACTTGGACTCAAAAAGAATTTTTTATAACGACTAAAATCACAAGCTGAGCAACAATTTAATGTACAAATTTTGACTTCAGTAACTGCTTCATAAAATCGAAATTTCTCAAATTTCCAATGTTAAAATATAAAATTTAAAAAAATCATTGAAAAAATCTGCGTAAACGTTCAACGGTCTACCCTACAACGTTTTTATTATTGCTGCAAGGCGTTTTGATTGTAGCTCAAAGTCATTCAGGACGGCTTTTGATAAAGTTGGTTACGTGTCGAAAAGACTTCGAAAAAAGGTGACACACAAAAAGGAAAAATAAAAATGTCTTACTGTATAAAATTTGACTATGTAAAAACAGTAGTAAAAGAAAAATATATATATGTATACAGTGTTTTCCGTTTCAACATGCAAGACCATTTGTTTCGCAAACGTTAGTTCTACATACATACTTCCAATTGCAAAATTGTTTAAAATCAGATGCGGAGATAGGGTATTAAAAGTTTGAAGCAAAAATGAAAATGAGTCAAAAAATAGAAAATTTAACTTTTTATATGGGCCCGAGGTCCCCTAATTTATATATAAGGAAATAATCTCCATTGAAAAATAATTTCAACACAAAAAGTTTTAAATAAGTGCGACCGATATTCACCGAGAAATGAAACGAAGCATTTTGAACAAAAAAAAAGCAAGGTGTTTATATTTTTCGTTGGTATTCAAAAATTCATGCTAATGTTATGCCGTAATAAGCAAAAACACACTGCAAAACCTCGAAAAATTTGAAAAACCACACCCCGCACACATTTTATTTTAAACACTTGTATCCTTATGTATTACCCCCCCCCCCCCCAAAAAAAAAGGTGTTATTGACGGCGAGCGTAAAGTGGCGTAAGTCACAAAACGCCGCCTTTCATATCTCGTTAAATATTGGTCGTACTAATTTCAAACTTTATGTTTTGGAATTTTTCTTCAATGGAGATTATTTCCCTGAAAATAAGTTAGAGGACCTGGAGCCCGTATAAAAAGTTAAGTTTTGTGTTTCTTTACTCAAGTTTATTTTTACTTCAAATTTTCAATATCTTAACTCTGCATCTGATTCTGAGCATTTTCACAATTGGAAGTATGCACCTAGGACTATCTGTTGCGAAAATAGAGGCCCCGCCGGTTAAAACGGAACACCCTATATATATGATAAATAAATACCTTTGTGCTGAATAGTAAAGTCAGACCAAGCAACGTAAGTAGAAGCACAAATTTGTAAAAAACAAATTTGTACTTCTACTTACGTTGCTTGGTCTGACTTTACCCTGTATATATGCTTGTGTGTGTGTTTGGAGATAAAATAGCATTAACCCTTAAAAAGTATAAAACGGATAAAATAACCTTTTAAATACTCAGTGAATGTTTTAAAACTTGGAGCGTCAAAATAACTTCAATCCCACTTCCAAAAAAAGAATTTCTTGATATGAAAAATAGATATGTATTATATTAAACGCATGAAGAATTATCTTAGACGACTAACTATCAAGTTCAGAAGTTAAGTGACACTAAAAATATTCAGAGTCAAAAAGTTAAATTTATCAAGTCATATCTGTTTGGACCATGGGTTTATGAAAACGGCGTCCTAGTGGGCTCTTGTACCCCTTTATTTATTTGTGAGTTTTCATGCCACAAATAAAACTTTAGATTTTATTTTGTACTAGTGGCACCTGCACGGCTTTGTCCGTAGCAGAAAATTTAAAAGGTCTTTTGGTTCGCCTGTATATTTACAAATAATGTACAATGAATTTCCCGCCAATTGGCTTGCCACATGTTACGGTTCCACGTTCTGATAACTTGGTAATTTACTCTTCTGACTTATGATAATTTTGCTCGGGAAATGTTCTTAAAATTGGAATAGAAAAAGAACAAAATCGAATTTTCGAAAAATCGCTTCGAGGTGCACACCCTATGCTAGAAACTAATTTTGTGCCAAATTTCAGGAAAATCGGCCGAACGGTCTAGGCGCTATGCGCGTCACTCAGATCCAGACAGAGAGACTTTCAGCTTTATTATTAGTAAAGATGCATTAACTCAAAACAGTATTTTGAACTAATCTCATTTTTATTTGGTGTAAACGAACATTTTAATGAAATAAAAATCCGATGAATATATTACAAAAACGATTGCGAGGAAAACATATACTTCACAACTAATTACCAGATTCTATAACTTTTTAAAATCCTTTCCCAATGCAAATTGAAATAGAATGTCTTAGAGCATTAAACATCGATACGAATTTTGCTTCATTAACTTATCCAAAATTGTTCGGAAAATTTCGTTACTCAGTTACTTATGAACTAGTGGTACGTAAACGTATTACGTTGCTCGTAATAGAAAAATCAAAAGGTCTTTTGGTTCGCCTGTATATTTACAAATAATGAATGGTGAATTTTCTCTCCAATTGGCTTGTACCCATGTTACGGTTCCACGTTATGATAATTTCGCATCTTGCCAGTTGGCTTGTGCCCATGTTACGGTTCCACACTATAATATTTTCGTAATTTACTCGTCCATCTTATGATATTTTTGTTCTTAAAACTGGAATAGAAAATGAACCACATGGAATTTTCGAAAAATCGCTTCAGGGTGCACACCCCCATGCTACAATTTAACTGTGTGCCAAATTTCATGAAAATCGACAGAACGGTCTAGGCGCTATGCGCGTCACAGAGATCCTGACAGACAGACAGAGATCCGGACAGAAAGACTTTCAGCTTTATTATTAGTAAAGATTATAAATATTTTGCATTAAATGATCTGTGTTTTCGACATGATATGTTTGTGCGCAGCATTGGAAACCAAAAGTCTTCAAGATAACAACCGATAATACATAAATGGGATAAACAATATCGTGCGATGATACATTTCACCATAATTACCCCCAAAATCCTGCTTATTCAAAATAAAACGCTGCTTAACAAACACATCCTACACGAATACAAGCTTAACTGACATAGAACCACATTCTTCAACTTCGTCTTCCGGACACCAAATACTTTTGAGAACACCCATTCTCGCATGAATAGAAAAGAAATCTATTTTGCATTTCTTACCAAACCGAGAAACATTTCGCATTAAGTCCTTTATGAAACATGTATTATGCAAACGGATGCAAACATTATCACCTCTCTGAGCACGTTGTCTGTGTGAGCTTCAGCGGACTTCCACAAAGAAGTTTCAAAAGATCGTTAATCATTTAAAAGCTGACACAAGTTGAAGTGGACCCAAGCGTTTCATTTTTCTTTGGTTCTTGTGTTTGATTCTCGTAATAAATGGGATCTGGGACCGAAAGCTTCGTGTTTTACATTTTGGACTTGTTTCTGAGTGTAAAACTATTTGCATACTTATTTGGGACATTACCGTCTGAAGTAAGTACTACAGCGCATTTTTTATCACATGCGCTCTAGGTAGGGATTTTAGTTCTGATAGATTTATGATGAAATCAGTCCTGTAGCGGCATATATTTACAAAACAAAATGTGAGACATTTTTCCTTAAAGGTAAAAAATAAACTCTAAAAATGTGTAGGGATATAAAAAAAAAAAAAAAAAAAAAAAAAAAAAAACTAGTGTCTATATTAGTGAGGCAAATGAGTTTTTAAAAAGTTACTTGGATTGCAAACGGTTTTTACTTTTAGTTATTTATTTATTTCTTCTTTGTTTTACTACATTTTTCGTTCCGTTTTGGTCTGTTGTTTTATTGAAGGAGGGAAAAAAAAATAAGATTAAAGCGTGAAAGATGGTTTAATACATAGATAAAATACTGATGAAAATCTCTTTAAAATTTTTTTATTCATGTTTTTGGTTAATTTAAAAGAAAAAATTCAAAAAAGGAAAAGAAAAAGATTCCTTTTTTTCCCCACCAGAAAGAATATCTATTTTAAATATATGTGCTGTATTTTTATTGGCCAATTCATTTTCTTAACGTGAAATACCAGTTTCATTTTGGTGTTAAATGTCATTGAAATTTACTTAAAATTTATTGAAATGAATTATTTCATTCAGGTAGATTTGAAGAAGTTTTAGAGAAACAAAAAACCCCCACATAATACTGTGTAACTTTTGTCAAAGACAACTCGCTTTTTATTATTAGGGGCTTTCTTTGTTCTATAAAAAATCACTCTCTTATTATTTTCTCTGCGTAATTCATGCTCAGATTCAATGTGGAAAGGGTAATAGATAAAATGTCACGACCCGGAGGGGAAAAAAAACATTCTTTCTGATTATTATGTAAAATGACCCTCTAAAACCAAACATGACCACCGTTTCCCCTCATAGCCTATCACGTTTTGGTTTACTCCATTTTTTTCAACAGTTTCAAAGTCACTATATTTTCTTGGAATGGAAGGAAAGAATATTATCGACTAGAGTGGTGTACCCGAACCGATTTTCCTGCAGTGGAATATTAAAAGATAATTTGGTAAGTCTGTATATTTACGATTAACGTCTACTATGCGTTAAGTATTTTTTTTTTTTTTTAAGATCTCTTCGTACTTTTTAAAACTCAACATGTAGCTTAACAGATAACAGAAACCGGCAAAATCCTTGAAAATATTTTAAAAGAGGAACGACATAATTGAAAAGCGAAGTACTGGGATTTATGGGGGTACATAATATAAATATAAAAAATTTTAAAACATCATCAATAATGAATTTTTTTTTCGTTATGAGTTTGTTTTACAAGTTTTTTTATATATTTTTCTGCGTCAAACCGGAGTTTTGGACTTACTGCTACAATTATCATGTCTGTCAAAAAAAAAAATAATAACCACTCGGTAAAAATCCTTACTAATAATAAAGCTGAAAGTCTCTCTGTCCGGAGGATGTCTGGATGTCTGGATGCCTGTAGGATGTCTGTGACGCGCATAGCGCCTAAACCGTTCGGCCGATTTTCATGAAATTTGGCACAAAGTTAGTTTGTAGCATGGGGGTGTGCACCCTGAAGCGATTTTTCGAAAATTCGATGTGGTTCTTTTTCTATTTCAATTTTAAGAACAAATCTATCGTAAGATGGACGAGTAAACTACGAAATTATCATAACGTGGAACCGTAATATGGGCACGAGCCAATTGGCGAGAAACGAAATTATCATAACGTGGAACCGTAACATGTTGTACAAGCTAATTGGAGAGAAAATTCACCATACATTATTTGTAAATATACAGGCGAACCAAAAGACCTTTTAATTTTTCTATTACGGGCAAAGCCATGCGGGTACCATTAGTAAATAAATAAAATAAAAACTACATCGAAAGAATCGCATGTTGCACAATCAGAGTCGCATCAGCTGACCTTCAATAAAAAAACGGATTATTTAACTTTCATTTACAGAAAAATTTCAGATTTAAAGTGATCTTATGTGTGTTTCTAGTTTAGTATTTCATGTATAGATTTATATTTCCGTATATCCCCCCCTACCCTCGAGTAAAGATGACATGAAAGAGGAAGGTGTTACAGGACTTTCTCAATAGGCTGACACGTTTTATGATTCATTGACAGGGCAGAGTTGGGGGTTCCTTGAAGCTTACAAAGTTTTTTGCAAGAACTTACATTACAATAATTATGTTCAAGATTAGAAGTTTCCTTTTTTGTTGTTTTTATGGAGAGTATGACAGAACATTTTGTTGACGTTATAGCTCTTGTTTGATCTGATTTCACATTTTTGATTTAGTTTAGAAGTTAGCTAATTTTTACTTTCCTGAGACATGATACGACTCTCAAAGCTCATTCCTTTTTGCATTGAAAAATGCGTTCCCTGTAACGCCGAAACACGTATCTGCCCTAATCTGCAATTTGTACTTTTTTGACGTTGTTTTTTCTTATTTTACTGTTCAGCACAATGGTATTTATTTATCTTAATAATGCTTATGGTATATTTTTGTGGTATCTGTAGGGGCAAACTTTAATCAGCATTAAATTTTGATATTCCAACGAAAGGGGTTAGTTTTCGATATACCGTAATGAGTATATTTTCCGAACTTGTTATGCAGGTGAAAGAAAAGAGAAATATATTTCTTTGAATACATTTCGAAAATGAACGCCATGGAAAGGAAAGCTGTGCGCACAAACGCAAAGTTTTACTTCTTCCTTTATTCATGTAGGCTTTCATTTGTTAAAATACGTTTTTGTACGCAAATTACATTTAAGTCTGTTTTATAAAGGGTGTCTCAAAATTAACGCAAGATTTGAATTTGCCACAATTTTTGCGGTGAATTGTTGGCAGCCACGGAAAAAGAACAATTTGACAGCTGGGAGTTTAGGGTTAGTAAAAATGGAGTGTTATGCTATTATACAGCCAGCGAAACAATTCAATCACTGCATAAGGAATTTCCTGTTCGTGTACTCTCTCGTTTCGGTGATGTGAATTTTACCCTAGATTGTGTGATTTTACATCATTACACTTCTCCCTATGGGGTTATTTGAAGTCAAACGTCTATGTCAGCAATCCCACAACCACCTGCGCATTACCTAATTGCGATATCGAGCGCCAATAACAGTAAACTGCTTGACCCGCCCAAACTTTCATTATTTTCAAATAATTGTTCGATAATGAAAACGCATTATAGAATCGAAAACGCTTCATTTGTAATAACCCTAGACCCTCAGCTGCCAAATTGTCCTTTTTTCAAGATTGCCCACAATTTATTGCAAAAATGGCGGCAAATTCAAATCTTGCGTTAATTTTGGGACACCTTTTATTATACGAGCATTCATAATTGATACTAAATGAAAACTTTTCTTTGATTGAAATCAAATTATTTACACATTAAACAATAGTATGATTGATTTTGGTATCATTCATTGAAACTATTCATCCACCAACTAATTCATTTATTTATTTTACATTATAAAATAAAATATATGACAGTTTTTTTGTTCTGTTTTAAGATTCAAATTCAAAAAATATATATAATTTTTTTTTTTTCAAAAGAGCTAATTGAACTTATCTCTGCAAGTATCAATATTTCAAAAGATTAACTGGAATTGAGAGTTTTCTTTCACTTTGTGACTTTGTATCAATTATTCACTTACAAAAACATGTAAATTATTATTATAACAAAACTAAGACTATTTTATATATTAACTATTCATAAAATTTAATAGCAAACTAATTATTTACAAAATAAATATTTATCATTTCTTATTCTCGAACATTTCTTAGAAACGTCGCAGAACACATAAATAGTACATCTAAGCATTCTTTTAAATATTTATTGAAAAAAGAAATATTTTCTTTCTATCAAACAATGACTTAATTCCATCTCTTTTTACTGTTTGCTTTTTATTAGCAAATTTTGAAATTTAATATTTAAAAACATAATTATAATACCGCTGAAAGTGCAAAATGTATTTACGTAAACTCTTTCTCCTTTCAAAAATTTTTCAGAAATTAATGGCTTTACATGATTTTACATATTTGTAACTTGTGAAAGAAAAAAAAATGATTTAGCTAAGCAATTTGAATGATTAAAAAAAAAGGAATAACATTTTGTTTATGTTTTAAGAAAATATGTGCTTATAAACAATAACGAAATTAAAAATTACAAAAAACCCCGACTAAGTCGCAAGTGTTGAATCAAGAGGAAAAATTTAAAATCCTTTTGTGAAAGCCTTATACTATTTAAAATCAACTAGAAGTATTTTATTTGTTAACAAATAGAAACTGGCAACAGATAAAATATTTAAATCATGGCGTTTAATTTCCTTATCGGTCAACAATGAATTCTATTATTAATCGCGTGAATAAAGGCTTAGCCTTTGTTAAAATCTGCTTTAAAAAAACGTTATAACTCGAATTCTATGTAGCATGGAAGTTCCAAACATATTCCATCAGACGCGGGGGAAAAATTCCCTTTATTTTGGTACTAAATTTTTTAATTTTTAGATATGTTTTCACTGCAAAAATCGCGAAAAACCTTGAAGAGGTTTTAAATTACTATCTTCGTTGATTAAGGTCATCCTAGTAATTAAAAACGAAACCTAGCTAAAAACACTTTTGATCAATTCTCCTTTCGAACACTAAAATTTACAACTAAAAAAATCACTCTTCTACGACCAAAATTGACCGAGTTATAAAGTTTTGAAAAATCACTATTTTCGAAAGTTTTATGAAGTCAGCGAGATAGCTCTTGAGAGCACGTATGCGTATTGGCAAAGTGTGTTAATAGGCCAATTGTGTAATCGGTTCTTGTTATCAGAAAGTATTATAAGTGGCTGAAACGACTTTGTAAGTGCTGTTTATTAGCTCAATTTTGAGATTTGAAATTTTAGACCCTGAACTTTAATGGTCCTGATCTCCTTCGGAAGAGGTTTATGACCTTAAGTTTTGCCACTATATTTTTTGTCCTGATGTGTATTATCACCCCTTAAAGATTTGCCCAAGAGTTCAGAAACACCCTGTATATATATATATATATATATATATATATATATATATATATATATATATATATATATATATATATATATATATATATATATATATATATATATATATATATATATATATATATATATATATAATTTGTCTAATAGCAAAAAAAAAAAAAGAATGCAAGACGAGTTTGCTTGCAACTTTCCCGTTTCTTTTTAAAAATATTTTCATTTTTTAAAATTAGTATACATTGTGTACAAAAGGAACAAAATGTATTTGCTTTCAAAATTATTTATTAATTCATAAATATTATGCAGTTGTCGTACATTTTTAGGAATTGAATATAATTTTTACTGAATAAATATTTTTACTTAAATTTTTATAGTAGCTTATTCCATTTATAAAATAAATATGTCAAAGCATTTCGAGGAAAAATAACGCAATCAGTTCAAACGCTAAACAAGTGATTTTTTTCGATAATGAAGGAAGAGCCAATTTCACGAATTACGCACTTAAAATTCCTTCTGTCTTGTCAAAGACAGATTTTATAATTTTCTTTATCCATTGAAATTTTAATTGAATATTCAGGATCAAATTATTTCCTTTGACATGCAGGGAAAATATTTTTTTTTCCTTTTCTTTGTTTTAGTGCTTGCGATTGAATTTACTTGAGGTATATCTTTTATTACTAAGAAATCCATAATAAACGTTTAGTTTTAATTCCAGCTCAAGCCATACATTTTCAAAAGAGTTTTTTTTTTTCATAATTTGACACACCATGGTCGTCTTTTGTTCAATTCGCTTGTAATGCCATTCAACTTTGTAAGCTAAAAAGCCTAATTAGGCGGTTGCTTAAGGAAATTTCTTTGTAGTTCAAATACAGGGAGGTTATAAAATAACGTGAGGAGTGTTCAGAGCCCTCTCGCAAGTGAAGTTTTGGATGAAACATCGCCAAATTTCATGGGTGTACATACCAGACCATGGGATTTTGATTTCTATAATAAAAAATAGTACCAAAAGCCACCACCAGGGGGAATTTCGGCACTGCAAAAGTGTGTTACTTGCGAGTAATGAAGAATTAAATGCCAATTAAAAGCACACATCAAGTTTTTTGCTACAAATATTTGTTGCTTACAAATGAGGTTCGATAAAACCAACAAGAAATTTCAATTTGTAACAAGAGAAGAATTTTACCGAAAGTCGTCATCAAGAAATTCCGGCGCGGCAGCAAGGATTTCTTTCTGAATAATATTCATGTGCAATGGTACACCATCCCATGTTGGGATTTAGGTACTGAGTGTATGGCGGCAACATTTCTTTGATAGCAGTTTCATTTGTCATGCATTTCCTATGGTATGGAGACCGTGGTCGCCCAATCTTTCACCTTATGATTTTTAACCATGTGGATTTCGAAATGGCGTTGTGTATTTGCGACCTGTTTCCGATATCCCAACTTTCAAAACTATAAAAATGTTACAGGTAGGTGAAATTACCCCCCCCCCCCTCCCCAGAGGTGTGGAAAATATTGTGCATTGTATGCAATTCCTGAAAAATCTCGATGTTGGTCATATTAAACCTCATTTATTGGAAAAAATCATATTTTGTGAATAAAATTGATGCATATTTTATCAGTTAGCATTTAATCCTTCATTAGTCGCAGTAATACATCTTTTCAACACCAAAATTTCCACTGGTGGCGATTTTTGGTACTAAATTTTTATTTCAGAAATCGAAATCGCATGGTTTATTGTGTATGCCAACGAAATTTGGCAATGTTTCGTCCACTACTTCACTCACTAGGGGGCTCTGAACACCTCACGTAATTTTAAAACCACCCTGAATTATATCATTCTATATCTATATATATATATGTGTGTGTCAGTACACATATCTATTTACAACTTCTAGTCTATCTATATGTATATATACGTATCTCAATATATGTATACCTATTTATCTATCCATCTATTTTTCTATCTATCCCTGGAAAAAAACTCCTTTTTTATAACTTCGTTTTATCTATTTATCTTTAAAATGTAATTTACATAAGTACGCAGTACAGTTAACACAAATTGAAAGTTTCAGGTACCTTAAAGAAAACAAGAATCTTTAATATGCGTATTGCAATTAGACGAAAACAGATCCCCCCCCCACCTCCGGTAATTGAAATATTATTTATAGTATTTCACTATACTTGCAAAATAAAGGTAAAAGAAACATTAACGTTTAGAGGGATTGTAGATTAACGTTGGTGAGTAAATAGATTCCAGTTTCGGCTATTTTCTGAGATTGGCATAATGTTAATGGCATCTTGTTCGAATTAAGTAGTATTTTATTCCCACCTTCGCTCGCATGGATAATTGATATTCGTGGATGACGGATAATTGACAGGTAACGTTTTAAGACGAGTTTGACGAGGAAACAAAAACAAATACAGTCAAACCTTGATATCTCGAACCTCCTTATCTCGAAACCCTTGATGACTGGAAACAAAAATTTTCCCCAGCATTTTCTATAGAAACCCCTATGTATTTTCCATAGTTATCTCGAAATTTATTTTTCGAAACCCTTGATATGTCGAAATGTTTGCACAGAAGCAAGTTTCAATTGTCGTTTTGCTTTGGCAGTTTTTGTAGTAAAACCAGTTCCAGGGACAATCGCTTAACGTTTTTCGTCCCTTTTCTTGGAAATTTTGTGAATAGGGGATTGGGGCAAGATAATAGGGGAGTGTTGGTATGAAGGAGGTGCTGTGTTTTCCCCAGAGTTTAGAATCTTTGTGCATTTCTCTCGAACATGTTGTCCATTTTGAGGAAAGGGGTTCGATTTTTCGTCTGTCAGTTTTCAAGCAAAAACGGAAAATGCGTTCCTCATTTTCATCATTCAGTTTTTTTAGCTCCTACAAAATGGCTGCTGAGAACTTTTTTGAATGTGAGGTTACTGGTTAAAGATAAAATTAGCATTTTTAAATTTTTAGGTGAAAAACCAAGTTGAAATTGTTGTTCATTTCAAAATCTCATCCTGTGCACTTTCGACAATTAGAAAATTTCAAATCTAGTGAAATATTGAAGACTACTTTATTGATCATAATTCGAAGTGGTGTGATAGTACATATATAAATGAATATAGCGTACGTGCGTGTAAATGTGAGACTTACTAGTGTAATTTTTTTAAAATCTTAATAACTCGAAAACTCAATATCTCGAAAAATTTTCTCATCCCAAGAGATTCGAGATATCAAGGTTGTATCACGAAACATTGATAAAAAGGGATGCTTGAAACAAAATCATAATTATAGTTTTTTTATGTTCGTAAGAGAGCACAGTTTGAGTCTAGCAACTTTGATATCCCATAAAATTTTCTCTTATTCTACAATATTAAAAAGCTTTTCCAATTTTGGAAAAAAAAATGATTATGCTCGTGTTTTAAAAATTACATCGTTCTAGTGGAGATTTTAAAGACACTGTTGTTCTTATTATAGTGGTAATTATTTTGGACAGTTTTTTTTTTAGCAATTGGTATTTTTTTGTTCACTGTAGTCCTTATTCGCTTCATAACTTTTAGTTTTCAGTGTACATTTTCTAAAGAACGTTCTTAGGAACTATTGTCCTTCGTTACGATTTATTATCCTTATTTCGTTGGTTATTATAGAGAAAATTTTATCGATCAAGACATGTCATTCTTTTCGAAATCGGCATTTTTAAGGACTATTGGCTTCGGATATTTGGACTGTAATGGATTTAAGAGATTATTGTTAGGGAAATACAGTTAAAAAAAAACTTTTTGAGTGTATTTTAATTACACTTAATTACCATTTGGTAGATTTTGAGTTTTTCAGGAAGCTCTTCCCAAGCGATTTTTTTGAAAAGTCCTTAGCGTGTGGCATCGCCGTATATATTTACACTTCTGTGCAGTGTAAACTGCCCTCTCATTTGCCATTGTTTGTGTTACTCAAATTACAGTGCTTGTCACTGGCAAGAGTTTGTGCGAAAATGTATGAACCACTGCGAGAAATGACTGATGAAGCTTGACGCACAAATGTTGTTTCGATGAAATTAAACCATGGGTGAGGATACCAATGATTCATGCCCATCAAAGTGACAATTCGGGATGATGTAGCTGTCTAAAAGGTGCCTAGTGTGAAACATGAACATCATGTTGGACATAGTCTCTGAGATAAATACTACTTGTACAAGTTTGTATTTAACCATTCGTTGCGATACAAAATATTTAATATAGAGTAATTAAACAGTCGAGCCTGCTTAATGGACTAGCAAATTTTTTGCGAAAAATTATTCTTGTTAGCGGGACATTTGTTTATCCGGAATCGAATGAGAAATTAAAGGTCAAGTTTAAAGGACAGTGGACCTTAAGTTACTTTATTTTTTATTTTTCACACTAGAGACTTAAAATTTTGTGTACATATGTATTATAGCATAAATACATAGAATACCACAAAAAAAAAAAAAGAAAAAGAAAAAAACAGCTCCAAGTTATTTTAAAATTTTAAAAACTTAAATATTTTTTGAAAAGTTTGAAATATTCCACGTGACTTAAATTTTTACATTTTTGCTTATTTTTTGTCATTTTATTACATAATGAATCATTATAAAGAAAAATTAGTTAGTCAATTCCTTAAAAATTAAATTTTTAAGAATTTTTTTAAATACTTCGACAAAAATTCCCCGAAATTTCTCCTGCTAGTAATTTTTAGTCGAGGTTTTAAAACCTTCCTGAAGTTAGATTCTATAAAGCATACCAAGTTTTATTATTTGGTAAAACATGAGGCTAAACTTTGAATTTCGTGTACTTTGAACGAAAATTGTGTCGCATGGAGCATTTTGTAGGTATGAAAATCGAGAAAATTTCGTTTCACGTAAAATGCAATTAAAGTATAATTTTGCACTTACCTTTAAAATTTGCTCTGCAAAACCTCTTTTAAGTGTTTTTATTTGTCATTCTTTATTTAAGCATGTTTTCTTACATGAAAAATATTTATACTTATTTTTATTATACAAAAATTGTAGATGCCTGCTTTGTTTACAGCTGAACAGCTAAGTTTGAGAGGAATATCTCATGAAAAATTTGTTTTGTATAGTAATTTTAAGCAGTCATAACTTTTAAAAAGAATATCTAATCGTTAAGCAATTTTTTGAGTTAGGTAGAGAAATGTTTAAAGTACAACAAAACACAAAAATAAAAATTTTGTTTTTTTAGTCAATTTAGCGCCGAATTCAACGTCTACTGTCCCCTTATTGAAAATTTATTACATTAAGCGGGGTATTATTTTAACCGATTTACCATGAACCAGGCTCGACTGTATGTTTCAGTTATTGTTTTATATGATACTAAAGGGACACACACACACACACACACACACGCTTTCTGCTCGCTGCCTCTCCCCAACCTCCGAAAATTTATTCGCAACCCTCTTTGGTTTACAATGATTTGACGAATATGTCCTTAAAAATCAGATTAAAATAATACGCGTACAGACTACAACAAAATAAAAAACGAACTCACCAACCCGTAGAAAATAAATGTTTGGTAAAAAGCTGATTAAAATTAAAAAAAAAATATATATATAATATCTCACTTGAGCCCGAAGAAAGAAAAACTTGATAAAAATACATGCAGCAAAATTAATTTTATGAAAACGCTTCAAAGAGCATTCCTCCCATAGGTTACAAACTAAGTTGTTCCGAATTTCGCAGCTATAGATGCTAAGTGACTGCTGATTAATGAACATGGAAAACCGACCAATTTGTACGATTGAAAAGTCGCATTCAAATTCACGGTCTCTAGTAACATTTTGCTCATTAGCTCCGGGCTTGGAGTCAGCTGTTCTTACTAATTAAGAAAATTGGAACAAGATCAATCTGATGTAGAAAAGAAGCTGTTTAACCCATAACAGGGGAGGTGCAGTCTCACAGACCGCTCAAAAGTTCATCCCACCACCCCTGTTTTATTTTCAGTCCGATTGAATAGTTTTTCCCAATAGCTTTTTGTTTTGTGACCTTGAACAGCTCCCTTGCTTATAAGCATCTTTCGGCGAGTGCATCTGGTTTAAATTTTATTGCATTCTTTTGAAGCGGTCTGTGAGACCGCGCCTCCTTTTCAGTGTTAGAGTTTTTGGCTGTAGTAGACATGGCTCTTAACGTTAGAACCACGGATATAGGTTCATTTATCTTATCCGCGTTATGTGGAAGAAATGAAAAAATATTCTAGGTGAGGTTGAGAATTGTTTGAAATTTTTTCAAAAGTTACGCAATGATGTTCTAAAAACAATAAAGGCTTAGTTATTCTTGGAAATACGACGTGAAATACTAATAGTTAAAGGGCTGTCAAAATTTTCCCGCAATGTGATACAATCAATTTTCTGGCATTAAAATGTCTCCTGTATATATTAAACAACTAAAATAAAATCATTGATTGATAATAGATTCATTTTTATTACGAATAGTAAATTATTTACTGCAACATATGATTTCTCTCGAAAAATCTTCAAGCACTTGTTAAATTTCCTCGGAAAATGTACATTCCAGTTCAAAATTCAAAAATATTTTTCTTCTGTGCAAACAAAAGTACAAAGAATATTTAAGGGAATTTACAAGACATTATCTTAACTACACGATTTAAAAAAAATAAAGTATAACGGTCTCTGAGACCTCACGTCCCCTGTTATGTCCTAGTTTTTCACCTCCCCTGTTACAGGTTATTACAACACAGGATGTTTAGACGCGTGGAAATTTTTTCATTCCTTCAATGGGCAAATTATATGATTTTTGTTTGAAAAAGAAGGCTAAAAAAAAGAAAACAACTAACTAAAAGGAAAAAAACAGTTGCAAAATCCCTGTGCTTGAAGCAATTTTATGAAAAATTTCAAGGTTGCAGGTTCTATGGAGTCTCTTTGACGCAGGCCCAACATAGACAAAATTTCGCAATTTCTTTCACATTACTTTTTTTAAATATGTATAGAGATAATTGAACTATAATTTGTACTACATAAAAATATTGAAATTGTATAAACTAATCGTCCAGTAGTTCAATTTCTTCTCTCAAAAATTCTGGTTCTCAAGTTCATTTGAAATGCCAGCAAATAAGCATTTGTAGACCTTGTAATATTTTTAAATATCTACAATCTAAGGTAATAAGAAAATCTCATATGGATGTCCGGACTTTTTTTCGTTCACTAAGCAATAAGCAATCGATGCTTCTTTGCAACTTCAAAGAATCGATTTGTGTACTCGTGTACACACGTTAGAAGTTAAACTTCCTTAATGTATACCTTTTAACGTTCTTGCATGCACAAAAATGTGGCACACATAGAAAATGATACTTTTATACTTTATTTGGTTGGGGTGTAAGATTTGAACTTGCAACAACAGAAACTAAGGAGAACGCGTTAGATGAACATACCTACTTTAAAACAGTGCCTTACAATAAGCGAGAAAGACATTTTAAATAACAATACTCCTCTAGTGTTTCCAACCGATGCTGAAAATTCCATTTTACAGAATTTCATAAGCCAAATAACGCCAATTTTAACATTGGCCATACGGGAATCTCGCTAAACATCGTCAGTATTGCCAAACTAACTCTGGATTCGATGGCGCATATCTTTCCCTTAATGTTTGGGGAATTTCTCATATGAGGCAGTAGGATGTCATATGAGGATGTAAGGTGCGAAAATTTAAAATTTCGAGATAACCAGTGGAAATGATAGGTAAACTTCTCCTGCGTCTTAGGGCGAGAGAGAAAGAGAGGGAGAGTGCTAGTAGCACTAGTAGCCCTGGTGGGTACTGTTATCCATTATGATTTAGAAAAACTTTTCAATGGAAACCTACCTAGGACCACTACTATAAACGTCTTTCACTCAAAACTTGAAAATGTCCACTTTCCTCCCTTTGCTTCTCACTCCTCATGCTGCTGTTATCCATTATGATTTAGAAAAACTTTTCAATGGAAATCTACCTAGAACCACTACTTTAAACGTCTTTCACTCAAAACTTGAAAATGTCCACTTTTCTCCTTTGCTTCTCACTCATCCCCCTTTGCTTCTCACATATCATCAAGCGGTCGTCTGTTCATGATATCCGCATATCCCATTCAAATAAAAATAATAACTACAAAAGAGGCGACAACCCCACCCCCATCCCTCCATTGTAAGGAATTATGATTTAGTAAGCTCCAGTTACCAATGTTTTGAACTCGAAAGTTCATGAAACATTTCTGTTGCCATATAAATCTGCTTTTTTTTTATCATGAAACGGTAAAAAACATTTTTCTTTCAGTACTTTTATCAATTATAAAAAATGCAGTTATTTTTTAAAAATAAACTTATTCCATTACTTGTTGATAATTTAGTGTGCAATATGTTCCGAAAATGTTTGCTAAGCATATTTCACTGCTCAAGTGACGGATCATAACATAAATCGTGTCAAAGATAAGCGTCTTCATTCTGCAAGAAAGTCATTCATCAAAGAGCACACGTTTTGTATGCATCACTTGCGCCGTAAATCAATAAAAAGAAAGAAAGAAAAACCTCGGTTCATTTATCATAATCAGTGATTCACAATTATATATTTACCTAGCGCTGCAAAAAGAAATCACAGATCAGTGAATAATGAAAAAGCTTTCACAAAATACTTTCCTTTCAAGAAAATGAAAGATCGATTTTCGATGGGAGGAGAAACTGTCTGTTCTTCCAAGTGTAAGTAGATCTATGATTTAAGAACCATAGGTTTACGAATCGATTTTTTAGTAAAAATGAAGGAAATCAAATGCTATGAAACAAAAGGTTTTTCTTTTCTCTTAGTGGGAGGTTTCATGAACGTAGCAATTCTTCTTAGTTTGTTCATATAAGCCCGACTAGTAATATTTTATAGTAGTTGTCTTGACCTGTGTGATGAGTAGGGAGTTAATAATGAGGGCAAAGTCTCAGTGTTAAACTAGAAGAGAACAAATTATTGATATTATGCTTTAGTATTTATCTAATATTGTATTAAGCTATTGATGATTACTAGTCTTCAGTGCTTTACCAGTAAGCACTTAATGGTGAATCCCAGTCTTCAGTACTAGCCTACAGACAAGTAAACAACTGATTGTTAATGCAAAGGTTCCCACTAGAAACAACTAATGATGAGTCCTGTTCTTCAGGTGTTAGACTTGACGTTAAATCATTATGACAATTATGAACTTCTGTGTTACACTAATATACAGCTTTTGATGAGTACTAGTCTTAAATGTTGGGTCAGTTAGCAAGTAATTATGAATTCCAGGCTTCAGTACTAGAATAGAGACAAGTAGACAAATGACCGCAAGTGTTAATGTTCGACAGTAGTGAGGAATTATGTTGAGTCCTCTTCTTTAGTACTAGACTAGTAGACACTGATGATGAATACTATCTTTCAGTAATTCGCAAACAGAAAACTAATAATTAAGTTTTCGATTCCTTTTTTATTTTTTTAATGTCGAGTGATTTTTTATAGACCTTATTTACTTATGCATTATTGATTTCATATGCGCAACTGCTTTCGTTTTACAAGCTAGTTTTTATGCTCTGTAATAACATTCCGCATCAATAGTTTTGAAAATTCCATCGGAAAAAAAACGTATTACGCGAATAATGTAATGCGAAAATCAAATCAACACCTTTAGTTTCTAGGGTCAGCATATGGAACCAAATTTTGTTTGATTCCACCCGTATTGTTGTTGCTGCTGTCAAATGAAGAGCAGAGTGTGAAAGCTTTAGATGCCTCCAAAAGTCTTGATGACAACATCTACTAATTCTGGAGCCCGATGGCTGTAGAGGATTTCAACTGGTGGTGATCCAACTTGGTGGAGGGAGCGAATAATGACCTGGCAATTAAAAACATGATCTGGGGTTGATTGTGAATGGGGACAGTGCTTGCCGATGGGAAAGGATTTAATATTAGCTGGTAATATCTTCATGTCCTTGAAATGTCCAGTACATAGCCTAGCTATTGTAGAAGAGAGGTTAATTGGGCAGTGAAGGTCGGGGATTGTTGCCTTGCTGAAATGCTGATTGTAGATCCTTCGCTTCGCAGCAGCATTCACGTCTGTTAAGGTGGCTGCTAGAGGTTGATCTTGGTCACGTGCTTCCTTTGCTACGACATCTGCACACTCATTTCCCTCAATTCCGACACGAGCGAGGATCCACTGGAGAACGCAAGTTATCTTGAGTGAGTGGGGAAGAAAATTATTTATTGCATTCCACCCGTTACTTTCTGAGATATAGTTGGCACGTATAACGGAGAAAACGTTCGATTGCAACACCCCCATGAATGATTTGCACCAAAAACTATGGGCCCTAATTTTAATAGAGGTACGTATGTAAACCAAATTTCGTTCGATTTCATGCAGTAGATTTTGCTCTAAAGCGGCCACAAAAATAACGGTCACACTAATGCAAACTCCCAAACATTTCCAAAAAAAAAAAAAAAAAAAAAGGTCAAAATGGAAGCAACACATCTCAAAACGTGCAAATCATTCAAAATTTGAAATTCGAAAATTTTCACGAATCTTATTTGTATACATTTGATAAAGAAGAAAGTAAAAAAAAAAGGTATAAATATTGGTAATAATTTTTTCAGAATCGGTTCGTAAATTTATTGTAAATTATTGTTATTTATTTATTTATAATTTTATTATTTTTTATTATTTTTATTACTAAATAGCTGTTAAACAATATAGTGTAACATAATATTTACAGGAAATAAAAAGTCCAAATAAGTTTATTTAATCAAAATTGAAGTTAAAAACAGTTGGAATACATGTACATGCACTGTATGAAGCTTAAAAGCAATATTTAAGATTTTTTTTTACAAATTTTCTATGTACTGTGTAGTCTTATGACAGTGAGCAGAGTTATATATTTAGGAAAATATACTTTCCTAATGACACAGTTAATGCACGATTAAAAACAACGCATGTTAAATTACAAAACTTTTAGCGAAATTCGTACAAACGTATATGTTTAATATTGAGGAGTTTTTCGCTGAAATATGATTCTTGTCCTGCATTTTTAACGTGTTCATATTGGGGTCAAATTAGTTCCCATAATCCCCCCGCCCTCCCTTAGATAGGGACACATTTCAACAATTGAAGACATTTTTTTAAATGCTCTAAAGTGAAGAAATGTTTTAAAAAAATCAAAAAAAATCCATGCTCAAAGAAACAGTCACGAGTCACAGTTTTTTTTATTTTTAAATAAAGAAATAATAAAAAAAAAAAAAACGTTCATATGTGCTCCCTTTTCCCTTACACATTATATTATTAATCTTTATTGGTTTGTGCTGACTAAACTTCTTGTTGTTTACTTTTTAATATGTAATGTATATCCGAAACGTATCTGAAAGCATTATCTCATCAAAAGTTTCTTACTTTGATGAGACTCATCAATTACTTTAAAATTTTATGTCTCATATTATTTTCTTTCTGATTACGACAGTGACTTTTTTCTATCTCATAAATCAAAATATTATCTACACTTATAGCAAAACAAGTGACAGTATCTGCAATTTACTACAATTTTCGACCTGATCGCGTGCCACAGCCCAGCAAAGATAAATAAATAGATAAACGGCATTAGTATTAGATCTTCTTCTAAAACCTGTAATGTGAGTTAAATAAAATCTTTACTAAAAATCTTTGAACAGGAAAAAGCAGCTGATCGTCTGTATACTATTAACCGTTTACCCGCCAATGTTCCAAAAATGGAACATCATATTTAACTGAAAATTTTCCCAAGAAATAACGTTAAAATAAAAAAGTTTTTTTAAACACAGTTTAATCTTATTTCAAAGTATTTTTTGATTTCCTAATTAATTGTTTATATATTTTCAATTATTTATTGCGATTTTTCAAAGATGAGTGTTTTTTTAGCTTTTTGCAACTTTTTCTTATAAAATTTACCAAAAATTGGCTTTTTCAGAAAATGTGATGATATTTATTATAGTTGTGAAAAATACTTCAGTGTATGATTTTAAAATGCTTGTAGAAATGTACAATGATATTTCCAAAAGATGTACCCCTTGAAAATAGCATGTTCCAATTTTGGAACATTGGCGCTTTTAGGGAGTCAAATTTCCAAGAAGTAAATCGTTCGACTTCAAAGGGGAAATTTCATTTTTCGTAATATATGTTTCTTTTTTCTTCTCATTTTGAATGTACTCTGATGTAGGTGTTGGCAAAACCAAGTAAGTTTATATTTTGAAAGGATATGACGTTTCGTTAGCAAAGAAAATAATAACAGTCTGCTGTTTGACAGACTATATGGTTCCGAATCCACACCAGCTCGGACAGCTGCATTGTCACGTGATAATAAAAAAATAATATTAGTGAGCGTTTTATTCTTCATATTATAAATGCAGTTCAATAGTTCGCTAGCTTTGTTTTCGAGCGAAACAAAATTCTGTTTGACGTATACCAACTGTTCATAACTGTTAAAAAATGTCTACAAGATTTCTTACTGTAGAACAAGCTGTGGCTTATTTAGAGACATTGTCAGATTCGAATTTGCCAGATGTAGATATATGCCAATTACCCCCTGATGAATGAGGCAATATCACTGAGGAAGAAGACATTCTAGAAGACGCAAAAATGCAGAAATGCAAGATAGATGTGCCACAACCTCATCTTATCAAGAGATACAATGAAGGAATGGGGGGTGTGGACGTCTTAGATACACTTTTAGGGAGCTACAGACCTCATTTGTGAAGTAAAAAATGGCGGTGGAATCTTTTTAGTAATGCTCTGAATATTTCAGTTGTAGCTAGTTGGTTCCTTCATTGTGAGTTACACGAAGTCAAGATGAAGCATTTAGAGTTCCGAAGAGAAATAACAACTCACCTCCTAAGAAGAAAAGTACGAGTGGAAAGTCATCCAGGGCCTCGTTGTCATTTACATAAACAATCAAGAATGTCTGACGGACATTATATTGTATCTGCATCCCAAGGACGTTGTGCGGTGTGCAAAAAAAAAAAAAAAAAAAAAAAACTACTAAAAAATGTTTCTATTGCGACAAATGACTTCACCAGCAATGCTTCCTTTCATATCATGGTCATTAGATATTTCTGTATTGGATTTTCTGAATTCTGGTATGTACATAAATGCAATTAAAAATATTATTTTTTCCGTAATAAAGTATGCTAAGATAAAAAATGCATTCAAAACCTCTCAGTTAAAAAAAAATCTCTGAAAAAAAAAGAAGAAAAAAAACTTCATGCAAAGCGCCAATGTTCCAAAAATGGAACACACTGAAAAACATAGTCAAAAATTTTTTTCTGGAAATTTTATTTTATTTCTGTATTTACTAGACATAAATAGACATGATTTCAAAAAATTACTCAAATTTGATCTTCCGTCAATAGTTCGGCGGTTAAACGGTTAAAAATATAAAAATACATTGCTTTTTGGCAATCTAAAAAAAAATATTTTTCTGTATATCAAAAGTTTAGGTTTATTGTTTCTACATATACCAACAGAAAATACCAGACAAAGGTATTTTGGATTCTTACTAAACTTTAATCCATTATTCTAAAATAGAAATTTTCGACTACTTAAATAGTATATTTATGCAAGCATGTTGTATTGTTACTTTTAATAAACCGTTTGACAACTTTAACCCTAAAAATCTTAACTCCAAGTTAACCAGTTTTTTTTTTTTTTTTTGTAGAACTCTTAGACATCCAAATTATGTAAAAAAAATAGCTACCCATATTCGTCAGACGCTTTTTTTTTTTTTTTTTTTTGTTTTGTGAAGAACAGGTTATCAATATTAAAGTCTGCCAACTCAGACACTGCACGGTAACTTATAAACTTCCTTGCATTAATTTCACCAATGGAATTTGCAGCCTTTTTACAGCCGCTTCCCGTACGTTAAAGTTATACCAATTTATTTTAAATTATTAAACCGAAGATTGATATAAGTACTTTTTCTCACAAAGTACAGCTTATATTAGTAACTTTTTTAGAACTTACGTAATATTCAGTCACAAAAAGTTTAAATGTATCTTGAAGCTAAAAAAAATCACTTCTTCTTGAATTAAGATTCTTTTTATAGCAGCGAACGAAAGAAAAGGTAAAATACTTTAGAACTGCCATTTTCAAAAGAGTCTTGAATCAACGGAATGCAAAACGAAATCAAATAAGGAGCTTTTACTAAACCAAATATGTGAATTTTAGTTGAACTGACTTCTGAGAAATGAGCTTTTTACAAAAAATTCTCAGCGCAAAGACTCTTAGTTGACTAAAAAGAAAAATATTGACCTAATCTGCTTACTAGTATTATACAAGATTTTTCGAACTTTAGCCTTCCTTTAACAAACGTTTCCTTCAAAATTTATTTATATATGATCAAAATATTATAAGTAACCAAGAACTTCGGCTTTTAATGATCAGTTGAACATGAAAGATCAAAGTTCTCTTAACCCTTGTATGTCTAATTTTCACAGCTGTTTATAAAAATGTTCTTTGGCCTTTTATCATGTTTAAATAAAAATAAAAAAAAACTTCAAGCAAAATAAATTGTACTCTAAATAGAGTTTAAAACTGAGAAACCACTCAGCAATACAGACTACAGAGTTCTAGCTTTAAAAAATTATAATTGAAGACGTTCTCAAACATAGTCAAACTTCTTCTTTGTTCGACTAGTATTTTTTGTATAAAATAACATAGTGTTTGAAGTTGATACATTAAAAGTTTATAACGTAAAAAAATAAGCAAAACACTAATGCAGCAAGTGCTGAAATCATAATTCTATTTTTAATTCCTTTATTAGAACTAATGCTGCTATTTAGTATACTGTTAAAAATGAAGATCAACGCTTTTAGAAAAAAAACTAGTATGTTGTGGCCATTACGGAACTTTCTTCTATATCTTTCTTATAACTCTCATCCCTCCCCATGCTTGACGAGAAAGCAATATTCTCAACAAAAACAAAATATACAAGCCGAAACTTGACGACTATCCCAATTCGCAACTCCAGTGCTCGAATACGCTACCTTATGGTGATTAACAATATTACCGAAAAAGGTAAAACATTCCATTTCTCGTGTTCTCTTCGGGGTAAATTACAAGCTTCAGACAATTTATGGTATAATATAATTTCAAAAAATAGAAAAGAAAGCTTCCCACAAACACGATGAAAAATTACGGGCATTCAGAAAGCGTCAAAGCAAGTAATAAGTTACGGTATTTGTTTGTTTTACCTTTTTCATCCGCCATTAGACAGTGGCTGCAACGCCCCCTACAGCTTATTGGAGTTGAGAATTCCCGATTTATCTCAAAAGCAAAACAAATAATGAAAATTGAAAATAATTTTAAAAGCCTTGATTAAAATAATTAACAAACATTTATTTGTTAACAAACACAAGATGGCAACAGTTAAAAAGTTTAAATCATAGAGATTTTCTGGTAATTTTCCAACAATTAAAATCACGCGAAATACGCAGACGACAGTCTATTACGATTTATCTTTCTTATTGTTGCAATTATACAGCTATTTTTATTCACATAAAAAAATCAGCCTCCCATGGAACGATTGGAGCCAAAATTGAACCAACGCCTGTTTACATATGGATTCACATTTATTCCAAATTTCATCAAGAACTTAGCATTACTTCTTGAGACACGGCACTAACAATGGAAAAAAAAGAACGTTCGATTGTGTCACCGCCTTTTCAACTGTTGACACCAAAAAAAAAAACCAGCTTTTATGCCTTCAAAGGGCTATTTGTCGATAAATTTTTGTTTGATTCCGTTCATTATTTCTTGAGATACAGCAGTCACAAGTGACGAAAAAAACGTTCTCGAGCTCAACCCCCTTTTGAGGTATTGACAACAAAATGGAACCATCAGCAATACACAGGCACGCATAACTCAAGAAAAGTCTTTTTGCTCCATCCCCCTTGGAGGAATTCGCGCCAGAACCCAGTGGGCACAAGTTTACATAGGGGGACATATGTGTACAAAATTTCGTTCGATTTCATGCGGTAGTTTTTGTTGTAGAGCGGCCACAAAAAACTGGTCACACACATATGTGACACACACACACACACATTTTGAGAAAAACAACTCAAGGCTTCATTTTAACCCAGGATGTCTAACCATTAAGCGAGTTTGGTTATGGTACTAAAATATTTGTTTTTCTACTAAACTGTTTCTGACAGAACTACGACTTTAATTTAAAAAAAATACAGGCAAAAAAAAAAGCCTTGTAAAATTTAAGAAAAACATTGGTTTAAAAGTAAACATAAAAAATGTGTGCGTGTAAATTGGATCATTCAGAATTTATCGTGAAAAATTATTTACTTAAATGACAAATTTTATAATTAAAAATTATGTAAAATTTACACATCATTTGAAATGAAAATGATATTTACATTTCTTGCGAATATTTAGTTGACTGTTATATAATGAAATAAATAAAAAAGGAATAAACGGAGCGAGCTATCAATATTGATATACATTTTATAAATAGTGTTTTCTGGCTACTGGGCAAACATATTTTGTCTGTGACTTGGAAATTCAGCTGTTTTTTTTTTTCTTTTTTTTTCAGTTTAACTACTGTTTTATTACAAATTTCGTGAAATCTTTCACTAAGCAAACTTTCTATAGAGCTTTTAAGAGAAAGCGCAAACAATATCTTGAAACATTAAAGGAAGTTGTTTTCTGCAAAACAGTTGTTCTATTAAGATACTAGTTCTCCCTGTAGGTCTGACAATATAGAACGTCACATCTCTAAAATGCATTAGAATACTGCAATATTAACAATTTGTGATCATATCTGCTATTTACGATGCACTCTCATTATAACGTCTTGGGATAGACTGTAATAACTATGTGGCAGACAGTACTGCATTCAGCCTATACACGCCTCCCACAATCGATAACCTTACATAACCTAGTAAAGCTACCTACAAAACGTACATAAATAAATTATATATATATATATATATATATATATATATATATATATATATGTATTTATTCATTTATTTATTAATTTATTAGGGAGGCAAAGATATTCAAATTCATCAATTACCGATTAAACGGCAAAATCTAAACTATCGCCAGTTAGTTGCAATTATAAGATTTTATTTATCAACTTTCTTAAAATTATAAATTCGAGTTTTCAGAATTAATTTATAGTTTTTTTTTTTTTTTTTTTTTTTAAATCTCTATGAGCAAAAAATTATTTTTCTTCTTTTTATATATATATATATTTTAAAAAATGAAATTCAATGCATTTAATTTCACTTTCTGTAGACCAATTTTCTTTTATAATTAAATAGTTACATTCTAATGTTTACGGGGCATGAAAATAAAAATATGTAATTAGTAGATCGTCGTTTATAGAAACTTTTTATTTACGATCGATTTTTTGCTATTGGTAGCCATTTACTGCGGACCTGTACAATAATTATAAGTCAAGCAGGATCTTAAAGAAGGGTATGGCAAAAAGTACTGATACTTTAGATGTGTGCACCACTGACTGATAACTGATAATCACATCAATATAAAATAGTAAATTGAATTTAAAAATTTTACTACTTCAAAGTGTTCATAAATTTATAAGTATTAGAACATATTTAATAGTAATGTATTTATTGAATGAGAATAGTACTGATTTTTAAGGAAAATTACAAAATGTATGTTGTAATTTTATATATAAACAGTAAATACAGTAACTGAATAGAATGCAAGAAAAATTATAAAATAAAGCAAGTTTAAACAGAAAACTGAACAATAATATTTCAATGTTTGGGTATAGAGGAGAAACTGACCGCCACACATTAGAACCAATCTATCTCTGATAAAACACTTAGTTCACTAAGGTTTTCTCTAGACAAAATTTAACACATTCCCTTACCCCAGCGTCTCTTTTACTAACTATACAGAGTTGTAATGTATTTTATAAAAGTACTTTTGTTGGTCTCAATCACTATTGTACGAGTATTCCAACTGTCTAAGCATTTTAAATGTTTATATTTATTTAATAATTCTCATTTTTAAAATTCTATCTAAAGATTATAATCAAAAGAATATTTTTACGGAAACTTTTTCTCAATATTCACTCTCCATAACGAATACTTGAATGACTTAAACTGAGGCTGAACTATCTCCAGGGCCCTACTTGATCGGTGAACCACATATGTTTTAGGTACGGGGGACCTTGGGGTGTAATGTAATCTAACGTGCTACATTTTTTTTTTTTTTTAATCTGTTGCAATTCAATGAATATTTTCAAAAAGTGAACGAGTCCGAATCTTTCTTATTGCAATTATTTATTTATAATTACGTGCTACCTTTTGTTTGCAGAAAATTACTTTTATTTATTATCTATTAACTCATTAAAGTCGTTCGCTTATTTATGGATGAAAACATGGCCGATTCTATCTAATCTATTATCTAACTATAGACAGGTTTTAAATTTTCAATTTAGTATTAGAAGTAAAAATAACTCTACAAGAGTGGATTCAAAAATTCAGGGACAGCGTTCACCAGTGACAACCAAAACATCTAATTAAAAAAATAAATTGTTTTATGGCAACTATTCAGCACGAGTATGTTAAAAATTCAATTAACGAAATTATGAACACAAATTTCATTTTACATGCACATCATGGGCAATTAGAACTTTCAATAAATCATAAAACCTCTTATCAAAAAGCACAGGATTTGGGGAGTATCCACTTGTTAAGGAATACAATGGGTTCAAATGAGGAAATGTTTTAAATAAAAAAAAAACTCTCATTTCAAAAATATATCCTTTCCGAAAGAAAAAAAAGTCTCCTTTCAAAAACCGTTATTTTTTTGAAAATTTGCAAAATTTCAAAGTTGCCTTTTCAAAGTTGTATATACGTATCTGAGGATTACAGCAAAATATGCTATCAAACTAAAAAACTCTGCTTAATGAAATAGGTTTTTCATAGAAAAAATCATAAAATCGGTAAAAATGCACTTTTTCTATTAGAAAAATTAATTTCTCCTTTATCAATAAAAACTTAGATTTTCCAAAATAATGCAAAAAAGGTAATAGGTTTTTTTAAATGATATGCAGTTTCTTATTTATTTTTCGAAAAATGAAGTATTCGAATGGTCTTAATACTTTTGAAATTAGTTTTCATTTCAAATAGTGTTTTGCTGATTTTGTTTTTCAAAATGGCCGATTTTGTGCAAAAATTTAACAGGTTTTAGCTATAGAATTTTTATCCCATAGCGAAATCCTCTTGGGATATAAGTTATAACCAGTTTTGTTTTGCAAAAAAAATAATAAATCTGTGATGGTCTCATATGACACTTTTTACAGCCGCCTCCCTAATTTGAAATAGGACTTAATGGTCAATTATTTTTTTCTATTCCACCTCGAAGTTTAATATTGACGTCGTGGTTAAACATGACTTTTTCTCGGGAAGTGCTTCTTGCTGACTTCCAGAACTTGTTTCTAAACTCTGGCTCTCTGTGAGCTCAAAAGCTTAATTTATGCTATAAAAGATGCGAGCCCTGGCAGGTGTCATATTCCCAAAGAATGTATTTTTTATCGAGACTGTATACAAAAGCTGCTGAGAGTTGCTGGAACACCAACTACAAAACTCGTAAATCACGAACTTTTACTCATACACCTGGAAAAATAAGCCGTCACTGGAACCAAGTTAGAAAGCAAAAGGTAACTAAGGAAGAAGATATCGCTAAGTAATGAAATAAAAGTAACAAAACACGAAAGTACAAGTACAATAGGTAAACCAGCTCAAAAAAGAGAAGACAGCTATTAAGAAGAAGGTATTACACCACTGTGACAAAGAAAGCTTAGAAGATGATAACTATATATTTGTTATATGTTAACCTGTGCAGAGTGGCCAGAAATGGATGCCAAGTGTTGTTTTTAAGAAATGGTCACAAGTGGGTCAGGAAACAACCCCTGCCACGGGATTAAAATTCACACAGCTCCTTTTCCAGAATTTGATTGTTCATGCTGTCTCTGATCGGTACGGAATATTATTTTTCATTATAAAATTGGAAGAAATATGTAATCAAACAAACCAATACTTATTCAAAACTATGAAAAGTTCAAAAATTTGTGACTATTTGTTTCAAGAACGTCACAATCAGTCCCAGTCGCCCCTCCTCTACTGCATTCATGAAAAATACGAAATACGTAGTTTTCATAAATGCGGAGGCTCCCAAAACTCTTCGTGCACCTACGACTTTCAACGAAATAGGCCCAAATCCATTGGTTAGAATTAATATTTCGGAATAGGTATTTAATTCTATGATCAATTTTCAACAAAACTACATGAAAAGTTTTTAAAAAATATTAAAATTCAATTTCTTAAACCAAATAGTGCCGGAAATTTTATCTCACAGAAGTCTTCGTACACTTTATAAAATGTCTATATATTATTGAATAATCTAACTTTTGATTAAGTTATTAATTAGTAGAATATCATACATTATTCATAACACCTTTTAAACGCCTGGGAATATATTTCATTCTTTTTCTTTCTTTTTTTTTTGCGTAATTCTGAGTAAGTGTTCAACCACACTTCGAGTCTTACTGTTTCTAGCTCTATTTTCGTTTTAAAGCCCTATTTTCGTAATCTAGCCTCCAGATATCTCTAAATACGTTACATTACGTTAAAATCCGGAGATTGAGGGGGTATTTTCTAAACTTTAGGACAATTTTCGAGGCACTAGACGCAAACGTTTAAAACCGTGTTCTTCTTATCGTTATCTTGATAAAAAACAAAGTTGTTTCCAATAACCAAATTTTTCGCTAAGAGTTCAATATTGGTTTTTAAAATATTTAAAGGAACATCATGATTCATTATTTCATCCAAAAATTACAAACTACCAAGTCCTGATGCTGATATGCACCCACCCCCCCACTAGAACACCTCCACCGTCCTGATTAACTGATCCAAATAAGTTCTTAAGATTAAGTTCCTATTTTTTTCTTCTACGTACAGTTATACAACAATTTAACCAAAAATGTTGAATTAATATTTATCTGTAAGTAAGACGTGATACTAAAACGTTTTTAGCTTATTTATCATTGATTTTCGCTACGAAAAGCGTAAGCTTTCTGTTTTACGCACGACCAAGAAAATTTCTGCGGGAGAAGTCCCATTTAATCTAGCAAATCAGAGAACTTGGCGAACAGTTTTAGGTGAAAATTAAATGTAAAATGTTTCATTTAACTCTGCAGAAATTTTTACAACACTCAAATGTGTATTTTTCATAATTTGTTTAACTTTAAATCTCCGATCACGTTTTGTCAACTTTGCCGGTTGACCTTTTCTTACCTTGTTTTCGGTCCGATTTCTTTCTTTAAAGCATTTTATCAAGAACTTCACTATACAAACAAACAATTTAACTAATTTAGAGACATTTCAAACCAATTTACCACTACTGTGGGGGAAAAAAATTCAAATTTTGAATGGTGTTTGCGGTTTTTCACGAATACTAGCCATTTTACAGTAATAAGCGCAATATTAAGGAATAAATAAACAAAAAATTAAAGCCAAATGACTTATAAGGTTCAACCCAAAGCAAAAATATTATTAAACGGCATATGATAATTTTAATCATGAATTTATTCGAAAATATTTGAGTGTACGATGACTTTTAGGGCGTGTTATTTCTCTGTCTCTTCGTTTTCTGACCCATTTCAAAAAGAAGATCCGTCAATATTTTGAAAAAACTACAGGGTTTTATTTAGAATGACATGAATGATGTGAAAAAATATTGAACTTCATATTCAAATTCAGTTTCGAGTTATTTTGGTTTTACTAAAAAATTTCAAAGTGTGCGAACACTTTTGGGAGCCACTGTATGCAGCAAGTTTGCACTTGTAAATATTTGCTTAACTAAAAACGTAGCGACAAATGAAACTATAGTAGACTGAAGGGAAAAAACAGTAAAATAAGAGCAAAATATTAGCAAGGAGTTCCATATCAAATAATAATTATGCTAAAAACTCCAAAACATTTTTAAAAACTTTATTTTAATTCGTTTTTAGTTGCCAGGCGGTTATGTCTTCTACATAATCTGAAAAGCTTTTATGCAGACGATAATTTTCAAAGAAATTAAAAATCACAAAAACATGTCTACTTATCCATTTTATTTGAATGCCTTTTTTAGAAACACGAACAAAAGTAATTCTACTTTAAAAATAAAATTAAAAAAAAAAATCTAGAGTTCCTTTATTAAAACTATTTTTTCTTCGAGGGTGTCATCAGCAACGCAAACATTTGTTTCATGTCATATATCATTTTGCACTTGGATAACATTATGACAGCTAGGATTAAAGCTTCTTTAACACGTAAGCATTTTAATCTTAGTTACATTTTTTCTCATCCTTCTTCGTCACTCTCCATGAATACGTCAAACTATTTATTAATGAATTCCTTAAAAGAAATGAGACAAATTTCTAGTTAGTCTGTACCTCATTTTTTTAGGATCTTTCTGAGCATTTAAATTAGTCCTTTTGTGTCCAGGATAAGCAAATAAAATTAACAGAATTTATCTGAACTTCGATTATTTCATTTTTACGATCAAAAACATGCAATAACTGCTGAACGTAGTTAGTTAAAAAAAAAAAAAAAAAAAAAAAAAAACAGGCAGTGTGAAATCATTGCATGCTTTGTACGAGATGAGTTTTCAAATGCTTATATATATATATTACAAAGAAGGAATATTTAACAAGATTTAAGAACATCTAACTTTGTCTGATTACGTAATATTTTCATCCGTAATTACACAAATTGCTATTGTACTTAGCACAGCTATTATGCTAAAACCTTCCCGATTTAGTTGCTTATGTATTGTTAAAGTTATTAAAGTTATTGTGATGTACGAAAATACACTGTAAAAACGATTCAGAAACGTTCCTGGGAAATAATAGGCAGCTGATGTGCCCAATTTCTTCCAGAAACATATCTTGGAAAAATCAGGAACGTTCTCCGCTAAAAGTCAGTAACCTTTCTGAAATTAACCTTGAAACTTTCTGAAGAAGTGCGAAATCTCCCCTGTTAAAGCCATTCATGTCTCCAGAACCTTCTGAAAAAAATAAGGAGGTTTAGTGTTATTGATTAAAATCTTCCTGATTTACCAAGAAGACTCCATAAAAATCAGAGCGACCATGACCAAAGCTATGCAAGAAGAAACCAAGCATTTCTCTTGCCTACAATTCCTGCCTTGCAAAGACAGTAGCTATCCATTGATTTTTTACTCTCATTGGGAACTTAGTCAATCTGGACAGGTCTTAAGCAACCTTAGGCCGATGAACTTAATAAACACGTTCATTCAATCTTTAAACTGGTTGCTAAAAACATTTTCCACAACAGTGAAATGTCTGCACGCGTGCAACTTGTAGCGATTCAGGAAACCTTTTTGTGAAGATACTTGTTTTTACTGGGAAATAGGTGAAAACGTGTGAAATCCAGAGACGTTCCACGGAAATAACCAGTAACGTTTCGGAATTTTTTTACAGTGTATATAAGTTAACAATCTTAATTTTATGCCGAAGTCTAGCTGTTTTGTTTATAGTAACTAGTTTTATAATTATTTACTTACATCAATTTTCACCTATACCAAAAAAATCTTCAAATATATAATTTGTTAACAGCTTTTAGTATTTATCTAAATTTTCTTAAATTATTCTTGCATAGTAATAAATGAAATGTAGGCACTTTTTTTTAATTAAAAACAAGTTTAACTACTGATTTTTTTTTAAACTTAGATTCTAATCTACGTTTATAGTTTAAGAATAATCAAAGATAAACATATTTTTCAGCTAAAACATTTTATCACATTTGTTTACAAAGCATAAGTTGCCAATTCAAGTGAAGTGTCGATTTTAAAATACACACAAACAACTTGATAAAGTGTATATGTAACTAATTTTATTATAAAAAGTCTTAGGCTTCCGGAGTTTGCATCAAATTATCGAGGATTTATTCCATTCCAAATTTTCATTGAGAATTACATAGGCAAACGTGGAGCCGAAAATTTCGCTACAAATATGCCTACGACTGGAGATCTTTCTAAAATTAAGTATTCACTTTCGTACCACATACGATTTAAGAAATACGATTAGCAGAAAACATTCAATCTCCTACAAACTCTTTATGTACCATGGGGCATGCTTCCCCTCAGTTCAAATTGTATTTTATAATTTGCACTATTCTGTGATTAAATTGTTTTCTATTAATCTTAAATGTTTAGGGTGCTTAAATCAAACATGAAGCCAGAAAGTTCTTATCATATGTACCACTTATTTTTTTAACGTTAGGAGGAGAAATGTGAAAAGATTATTCGATACGAAAAAAGCATTTTTTTTTTCAAATTCGTTTGGCATCACAGTTAATAACTTTCTATTTTTATACCTGCTACTTTAGGTTTACATTACCTTGGATTCTGGGTTTCTGTAAACGACTCCTACATTTCTCCTAGAGCTTGTAGAAACATCGACTGCATTTCATCTTATGCAGAAAATACCAAGCTTTCTAATGGTCTAAAACTTTAAAATAGACATAAAATATTTTTCACCCATGTAATAAAATTTATGTGAAAAAATGAGCATAAAATGGGAATAGGAAAAGAATAAAATCAAACTTTCGAAAAAACGCTTCGAAGTACACGAACCTTTTGATGCAAAAAACTGTCTGATTTCATAAAAATAGACTGAAAGGGCAATACGCGTCATAGATATCCAGAGAAGCATTCCGAAACAAATCCAAATGGACATGCTCTGTGCTTTATTCTTAGTAGAGATAAGTTTCTGCTGTTAATAACACTGGGTTCGTTTCTTTTAATTGATTTTCAAATTATAAATATCGCAAATAGCGTCATCGCGCCTTCACTAAATAGCATTTATTGTATCGTGCATCTTCATTTATTCAAGATTACTTTTTAGTTGAAGATAAAATGCAAGTAATGTCATTAATTCACCAGCCATTTCTATGTTGAATAATAAACTAATTGCATACAATAGTAACTTTGCTTCTCTAAAATACAATAAAGACACATTAGTCAAATCCTCTTACACAATCTATCAAACTAACTTTTACAAAACTTGACATATATGTTATGTTGTTGTCGCGTGCCAGCTAGGCTGGCAATTTGGGGTGCGCTGCTTCACTTTTCCAACTGTACCGTAATTTGGTGTGAATTTCTACTTCTGCAGTACACACATTCCATAGGGATCCGTTATTAGGGTAGGAAACCATTCACAGCACAAAAACACATTCACACAAAGGAAGGACAAGACAGAGAAAGGACGTCCATGCCCGAGCCGGGATTCGAACCCGGGTCTTCCTGTCACAGTCAGACTTCTCTGACCACTAGACAAAGCAGGCGGCACATACATGTTATTTCCGCCTCTATTGAATAGTTTTTTGTTTGGACCATTCCCACTCTCTACCGCAAAGCCATTGGTCCTTAAAGATCTTAACACCAAACGTACACAATAGAATATACTACACACTGATTTTTTAATCTTAAAAACAAAAACCTTTGGGGAAAATGTCTTTTATATGAAAAAATGTAAACGTTCGTACCAAAAAAAAAAACAATACTAGGCCTAAATGAGCTTATTATTTTTTTAAGGATAATATTATTGTGTTAATATGGATTGAAACATTTTTATAACTACAATATTTGTGATAATGTAAAGGAATGGTAATTAACTTTATACATAATTGAATCAAATTATCCGTTTTCACTGGAATCTAGTTTTTTCGTAACTAAGTTAATAATGACTAGATCAAAGTATCAACTAAAGGTTTACCACAAGCTACTATTTATATTCAGTAAATTACCGCCCATTAGCCAGGGCTAAAGCAGAATTACGTGAAATACACCGCCAGCTCAGTCATTTCCTGCCGAGGACAGCTTCGGTCACCTGTTTGGTCTGCTAATTCTATATTAGCTACCAGTTTGTTTGGCACTCTTGGCTTCCTTAAGAGGTTTTCTATCTCCAGCTCAGTCACTTTCCTATGCCGGGCTGATGAGTGCTAATGAGCACGAAACTGCAGTCCTCGGTTGGAAATGACTGAGCTGGCGGTGTATTTCACGTACTATTTATATGATATTAAAATAATGAAAATATCTAAATATACTTTTGTAATATTTATGTTTGAAAATAGTCTGTGTGAGTTTGGGATACAGTTTCAGAAAGTGTCACACAGTAAAAACACTTCCTGCTAAAATCAAGTATATTTGTCGAAAATTTTAATGATGTGCTACAAGTGGTACGAATGCAAACTTCTTACTGTTGTGAAAAATATTTTTAGCTCCCAGTTTAAAGATTAACTGAAGGTATTTATAAAGTATATCGGCCTTTGTTCGACTACGGTGAGACCAGACTCATTAAGTTCTCAAAGGGAGCGCAAGTCCATGACCGTGAACCGCGTAGCTTTGCAAGAATTGCAGAAGAGTAAAATTCTTGATGTTTTCTTGCAATTCTGTGTTAGCTTCGGCCGTGTTTCCAGTACTGATTTTGGAACTTTCTTGATAACTCAGCAAGATGCCAAGTTATTATATTGTGCCTACCTTACGCTCAAGTTCCAGAGACATGATTGACTTTGAACGGGAAGATTTCTGATTTTATTAGGTGGCTTCCAGGATAATTCCAGGAAGGTTACTGATTTTAGCGGAAAACATCCTGGCGTTTTCAAGATATGTTACTGGCAGATACTGGGCACATCAGCTGGCCATTATTTTCCAGGAACGTTTCTGAATCGTTAAGAGTTATATCTGATAAGAGTTAAATCAAGATAATCCAAAAATGCCCCAATTCATCAGATCTTGACTTTTAGGAAACTTTCCCTATTTTGAGGAACAGTTCCAACTTAAATAATGATCTTAAAGCAGTTTCGTATTTTTCCAATGTCTGGCTCCCATATCTTTAACACTGTCCTTTTCCCATCCATTTTTTCCCATTTATTTTTATCTATCTTGCTTTGTTTATTTTAAACTGTTTTGTCTGTTGACATTTTCTCCCTTTTCTTCTATTTATCTTTATTTTTTCCTTTTCCAAAAAACTTTTGCTTTTGGTTTATTTCATTTCTTGGTAAGTTTTTTTCCCCTTCCATTCTGCTTTTCCTTTTATGCGGTTCACGGTTATTGACATTTTCTTTTTGTTTAAGCTTTGGCTTAATCATTGTCCAATTGAATTCTTTCTTTTGGCCTTACTGTACCTCAGAGAGAGAGAGCTCCTGGCTTCTCTTTGCATTCCTATTGGTTCCTTACTGGTTTATAATTTTCTCATTGGTGTTTCGCTAATCCGATATTTTTATCTTTCAAGTTGTATGCTTATCTGCTCTTCTCTTTTGTCGGATGGCTTTTCATTCATAAGCTCATTACTTTTTGCATTGAAAAAGGCGTTCCCTGTAACGCCGAAACACGTGTCTGCTGTAATCTGCGAATTTGTGCTTTTCTGACGTTGTTTATTTCTTACTCTACTGTTCTGCACAAAGGTATTTATTTATCTTAAAGGCAGAATGTTAAACCAACCGATATCATACGGTTTACCGGATGTTTTGACATCCAAAAGCTCACAATTTTGAATTGAAAAAGGGGTTCTTAGAAACCCGAAACACGTGTATTCAGTAATCTGTTAATTTATGCTAAACAACGTTGGATATTTCCTGTCATCCGTGAAAAATATACACGGTAACCTTCCAACAATTTTCTATTTCGAAACATTTTGAGTGTAAACAAAGTAAAAAAGTCGTTAAGTAAGTTAACTTCCTTTCATCGGAAAAGTGCCGAGAGCTGTACGTTCAAAAAAAGAAAAGGTTGAGCAATCACGATTGCTTATTGTTCTCATTTGACTGTTTTCGTCGTCCTGTCATTTTATTTTCCCACCGCCACCCTCCGCACCGTCACCGTCGACCGGGTCCTCACGATGCTGCTCCTATAGCGAGAGCCGTCTCCGGGTTGCATCCATGTCCTACACACACGCGCATACATACACAATACACGACAAACACATACACACACATACACCTACACACACATACACCTACACACACATACACCTACACACATACACAAAGACATACACACACAATAACATGCAGACACCTACACATGCACACACACACACATACTAACAACTATCCACACATTCATGACTGCACACAGACACAAACACATATGCCTACACACACATACACATACCTCCCCACATATACACACATTCATACACACAACTACCCACACACGTATGCTTGCACACAGACACAAACACACAATATCTACACACACATACACATACCCCCCCCCCACACAAACACACACGCCTACATACACACACTCGTGATTGCGAAAAACATAATTTGAATTCAAGATGTCAAAATTCAAATTATATATTTTTTTAAATAGAGTATGGCAGTAACGATTCGCTGGGAAGTTACGAAAGGTCGAGGTGCCTCACAAAATGTTCTTATTCGGCATATTTTGACTACAGATTCGGAAAATTTGAAAACAGTATACAGTAGTGCGATATTGCTGTTATTTTTTACCTTTTTATTAATGGCTTACATATTTTCTCATTAGATGTATATGCAGATGCACATTTTGTTCTTTTTTTTTTTACATTCGGTAAAATTTGGAGATTTATTTGGTAGATTGGAAATTTCACCCTCTCAGAAATGTAGGTTCCGCATGCCTCAGGCGTCTGTGATCTAAAATTGCATACAAGCTGAATAGAGAGTGGATAAACAACAACAAAATACAACGTAATTTTGCCTTAAAGTAAGCAAAGAAACATTTGAAATAATTACACTCCTAGTTTATCGCAAACGGATATAAAAAGCGTTCAGAGATTATATAACCCAAATTTTGACAATTTTAACATGCTTCAAAGGATAACTCTCTAAACCTTGCCAATAGAGCCAAATTGAAACAATATTCAAAAATAAATCCGACAAATGTGTCATTAACTTGGGGATATATCTCAAAGTAGCTGCAAAATTATTACATATATGAAATCTGCATTGAATTAACACTGATTTCCCCCCAAAATGTGCGAAAGACCCTTTTTAAAGCATTCGAATCTACCCAAACCAAGAGGTGCCCAACTTGACAACATTCTGAGTCTACCTGCATATGTTCAGTAAGTTACCGCCCTATAGCCAGGGCTAAGGCAGAAATACATGAAATACACCGCCAGCTCAGTCAATTCCTGCCGAGGACTAATATGTACGAAACTGCAGTCCTCGGCTGGAATTGACTGAGTTGGCGGTGTATTTCATGTCTACCTGCATATTTTTAACATTATACGGCATACCGTTTTCGAGTTAAGCTTGATACGTATGCGCATTCATACGTACACACAGGCGCCACCAGAAAATGCGTGGTAATTAACTCGAGTGAAAAAAAAATATTTCAGGCTTCCATAGGCTTGTAGGTACATGTGCACAAGCGGTCTGGCAGAGAAAACCACGTACCATTCATTCGGGGATGAAGAGCGTTTAAATTTTTGGCCGATATTTAGGTGAAAATGTTCTCAAGATTACAATACCTTCTTTACAACGTACAACAGAGGAAAAACATATGTTAATTAAATTTCAAAAAATCGCTACAATTTTCTGTTGAAGAAAAAAATGTCCGTGAACGAACTTGCTAGTACGTACCTGACTTAAAATCAATTTCGTTTCGCATTTAACTTTTTAAAATCATTGCACGGATGAGACTCAAGATGATCAATGTCAAAAATGCTTGGGCAAAGATTTATATAAAATATTTTTGCATTATTCATGAACTTTACTTTAAGAGATAGATCTCATGTGAAAAGGCCTGCCTCGGGTTATTTTCTCAAAAATATGGGTTAAAAAATATTTGCATAAATATGCAGTTTACTTTAAAACAGCATTTAGTTTCAAATATAGTCAGAAAAAAATATTTTTACAGCAAAGAAATTTAAATTTAGCATATAGATACATACTGAATTTAGGTTTTAGGTAAAGCGCAGCAACAAACATGTACTAAAAAAATGTATTGAATTATTCAAATTTTGCTGCTTTACCAAGAAATATTTTCTAAAGAGCTGTTATACAGAAATTTGAAAGTCATTGGGATTAGCAAACATCTTCAGATTTACATGTTTAAAAAATTCGTCTTTGATTCGTCCATACAATTTTACGTACTCCAAAAGATCAATCATAAGGTACCGACTAAAAACGTTTTGTGCTTCGAAAGCATAATTTACTGAATTTTAAACTTTCCAACATACTCCTATTTCTGTCCACATCTTAGATTTCTCCACTTGTATATAAGAGGTAAAACTTAATAGCTTGTAAATTTAAAAGTACTTTAATCAAAACGATAACTTAAATTTTTGCTTCAGGATTATGCTTTATTAATTGAACAATGTAAGTATAAACATTGTTCAAAGAGATTGTCATTGTCTAAAGTTGAAGAACGTAGTGTTAATTTTCTAACTATTAGAAAATTTAACACTAAACTGAAATATTTTTTAAACTTTCAGTAGTAAATTTGCCGTGGAAAGGTAAAGAGCAGTCACGGGCACTAAGAGTCTTTGAGATTTTAGAAGACACGCATTTTGGATTCCCAAGTTGGAATTTGAAGTTATTTTCTTGATTTATTTTTAGCGGAAACCAAAGAAGTAAACATTCACAATATAGGTAAAGTTCAATACTGTAACAACTCGTTTATCTGAATTACCGGATAATACGGATAAAATTTTGCAGCTTTAACTATTTTTTTTTAAAATGTTTACAAGGCTTATTTTCAAAAATGATAGCAAGAACATAAATAAAAATTCACCGAACTTTCGTTTCTTATTTTGAATAATATATAATAAATAATATAAATATAGTCATTCTATATAAAAATAACAAATTTTCAAAAAAAATTTTGCCGCACCATTTTTATTTTGATATGTACCACCATTTTGAATATGTACCAATATTCTGTACAATTAAACTGTTATATTTTTCTCATGGAATAATTTTATTTCTGAGATATAGATATTTTTTGTTCCGTGGATGAGTAAAATTATGCACTTTTGATCCTTTTTCTAAAAGCTCTAGAAATATTATTATTTAAAGTAGTAGATAAGATCAAAAAAATCTTATTGTTAAAGGGGAAAATGAACTTTTATTTGGTCATAAAAAGAAAAGATTTAGGTTAGGCCTAGTTTGAAATTTTCCGTTGCCAAATCAAGGTTGCAAAAGTGCCGTTTTCGACATTTTATGCCTAAAAAAGTCGGTAGGGACTTGTACTAGGAAGCAATTTTTTTCTGTTTTAGTTAGTTATACATTCTAGAAGCACAGGAAAAAATAGATAGATACTAGTAGTCCTTCATGATGAAAAAAAATGCTTAAACTTAAGAAAAATGAAAAATGGGCTTTTTCACTCCCCAAAAACGGGATATTTGTTTCCCGATTAGTTCCCCGTCCCGGGATATTTGTTTTCAAAATGCCAGGGTACAAAGCCGTTACATTGCCATTTACAACGAAACAAAATTTTCGTTTTGTCTTGTTTTTTCATGGCATAGAAGACATATAAACCTTTAAATAAAACGCGTGAAAAATCATGTTTTTTATGCATAAATAATAACAACTGAAAGCTATTTGTTGTTTAAAGTTACATTTTGCAAAAATGTATCTCAATGATATTTGGTTATATGATATTTTGTAAGGTATTTATACAGCCTGCTTGACTTTTTTAAAGTAATTTGCAAAAAATGAATATTGCATTATTTTAAAGGCTTATATCTCTTTAACACCCAAAAAAAACAAGACAGTTTTTGTATCGTTTTAAAAGCAATGTATCCTAGCATTTTCTAATTTTTATCACCTACCCTATATATCGCTTTGTGGAGTGAAAAAAAAAAAACTTTTTTTTGTCAGTTTTTCTTAAGTTTAAGCAATTTTTTCATAGCACAGGATTGCCAGTATCAGTTTTTTTCGTACTTCTAGCATGCATAACCAAGTGCAAACAGAAAAAAAATCCTACTGCAAATTCATCATCAATTTTTTTAGACTCGAAATGACGAAAATGGGATTTTTTCAACCACGATTTGACAGCGGAAAATTTCTAATTAGGCTTACCTTAAACCTTTTCGTTTTTATGCACAAAAAAAGTTCATTATTTAACATTTACAATAAGACTTGTTTGATCTTCCTAAAATTTAAATAAATTTGCTAGAGCTTTTAGAAAAAGGATAAAAATGCCTAGTTTTACTCATCCTCGGAACAAAAAATAGCTATATCTCAGAAATTAACTTTTTCAGGAAAAAATATAGCAGTTTGAATGTACAGTATGTTGGTACATACCAAATTTCAGCGAAATCAAAAATGATGCGGCACGGCCCATTTACTTACCTTGTAATAAATGCAGCTCCTGCATTTATTGTGCTGTAAATTCTGGTTTTCTAGCAAACAACACTGCAGCTGAACTACAATGATAAGGCGTTAGATTTACCTTGCTTTATTAAAACAACCCAAGTGCTTGAACCAGAAAACAGTAGACCAATTCTTTTTTAAGAAGTTACGTGAAGAATTGTTTGTATATTTCTTAATATCTTCTAAGCAATTATAATGTAATTTTGCTGTACAATTGTGTATTTTGTCGCAAGGAACGTTTAAGTCTGCTTTTTAAAATATTTTAGTTGCTTATTACCAATAATACCTGGAATATCCGCATTGTCATTGGCTCCAGTTAGTCCGAAAAAACTAATTTGTATTATAAAAGACAAAAAATGCAAAAAAAAAAAAAAAGAAACAATTGTATACTCTGCCTCTTATATTTCTATGGCAGAATTACTCTTAAGTAAGAAAACTGGCTTAAAAAACTTCTTGCTTAGTTTTTATCATTTAGTACCCGTTCATTTGCTGAAATGTCACTTATTATTCTTAAATAAAATGTCGTGAAGGTAGATCAGAACATTTTTGGGCATTTTGAAATTGGTATACCGTGTTCTCTTTAACAATTGACACATTTAGACGTATCTTGTTTTGAGAAAAAAAAAGTTTATTTTCGTTTTTCCCTAACGTCCACACACATGTGTGGATATTTTCATTATGTAAAGCAACCTGGATGTCTGGCCACTATTTTTATGTCTGCTAAAATATATATTATTTTCTGCCGGTATATATATGTGTTTTAAAAAATGCGATGATGCATTTTTTTCTGCACTGAAACTTGAATACAGGGCTATCGTTGCTTGTAATGCTAAGTCATGCTGGATCCTAACACATTGGGTTATTTTTAAGAAGTTACACATTCAAAAACTGACAACGATGCATGTGTGTGCGTGAGAGGGTGTTTGTTTTGTTAATCCGTGCTGGGGATCCATAATTTTTTTACTGGTGATATATTTTCGAGCAAAATACTTTCCCCACAACATTGACTGCAGCATACATTTTCTTTTATCGAGTTAACGGATAGCACCATTAGATTCGTAGTTACAGAGATTGAAACATCTACTGGTGGTGATCTAAGAAATGAACCAGATAAATCAAAAACTTCAATTTTGCGCGGACAAGGCAGATGTCTCATTGGGCATGTGAAATTGGGCAGATCTTTGTTGTGTTTTTGTTTTGGGGGGGGGGGAGTTAGTGCAGTCATTAGCCAGAGAATGCATCTCCTGTGATAGTTAATATTGACAGTTTTTAAACAGTGCAGAAGTGACACAAACTTTTTGTTTGGCGACTTACTTCAATATTTCATGGCACAGATGTTTACTACTTGGAAGAATATGATGAAATCATACCACCGACAAAGTGTATATCGTTGATTCGACGTATTTTTAACCGACTTCAAAAAGGAGGTTATGATTTCGTCTTGTGGCTTTTTATGTGTGTTTTCGAATTGTTCCAACACTACTGGGCCGATTTGATTTTTTTTTTTTTTTTGAAGGGTATACTTCCCAGATGGTCTCATTGTAACTTGGTCTGGATCTGATAAGGGGTCTCGGAGAAATCCAAGAAACTTCGGTGTATTTTCACATCTAAGGTTTTGGCTTTCTCTTGAACGATATTTAATTATCGCGGCACATGGATGATTAATTTTCTAAACGCTGCGCCGCATGGTAATTTTTTATTATAGGTGTAACTAATGTATTTATTACTGCGTAGCAAAGCAGCAAATTTATTATATATTTTGCTACTTTAATAGTTGAATCAATTACCTTAATATTTTATTTACTAATAAATAACTTTATTTAGGCACTAAAATATAAAGTTCTTTATTTAATATTCCAATTTTTAGTAATATTTAGTGTTCAATTGAGGGGAAAGTGAATACAGAACACCCCCCCCCCCCCCCTGTGCACGCCCCTGCCTGTAACGATAAGGAAAAGTCTTTTTTTGTTTGAAACAGTATAGTTCCTCGGAGTCTAATGTTAATCAAGTTCAGTTTGGATGAAATCGAAAGAACTCTTCAAATATCATACTCACATTTAAATCGATTTGTACTTTATTAACTTTGTATATCGTCTCACTTAATAAACCGGTTTTTATGCTTTTTTTCTGTTTAGTGGGTGGTTTTGTTTAGGGGTGGTCTAACTTAGGTTCCATATCTTTGATTTATCCTATTTGTTCCTTAGGGAAGAGTTAAGGGTAAAACAGAAAATTTCATGCAAATTCCCTCACAAACGATTAAATATAAAACCCATTGATAAACAAAGGCCATAAAACAAAGGTTTATACTTTCTTTACTTATAGTTAAAGAAGGTGCTAAAAATATATATTATTAAGAGTAATGATAATGAAAATTTTGAATTAAGGATTCTCTGAAGCAAACATAAAATTCATTCTAGTGGAATTTTTAATCTTCATCTATAGTGGGGCCATGTGAAGAGACATGCGACTTTTATCACGAGTTATATGACACTAATTGCGAAACATAAATTATAATTTACAATATTAAAATTCTAAAATTTACAATTTTACAAATTTAAACTTAAAGCGATTTCCTTTTTTTTTTTTTAGTGACTCGTGCATTTGCTTTCGGAAAGCAAACTTTGAAAAAGTTGAACAAATGATAAAGACAATTTTTACATTAGTTACGCATTTGAAAAAGCCTTTCTTCACAGTCGTCGGAAGTCTCCGAGACGCTCGCCGTGTTATTTACACCACTAAAAAGCAAAAAATAAATTACTTAAAAAAAAAACAAAAACCGCCTTCAAAAAATTAAGAGATCGTATATAATTAGTTAGGTATTTAAAATAATTCATCATATAGTAATTTAAATCGGTGTTTATTTTATAATTCTGTGTTTAGTTCAATTGATTTTTGTACTGGAATTATAAAATAAATTTTATTTCTATGTTTGGGTAGGAAATAGAATGTAAGTGTAACCAGTTATTTTTTGCTTTTTAGTTCCTGGGTATTTTTTTAAGGCGGTTTTTTTATTTAAAAGTAATTTTAGTATTTTGACATTTTCTGCGGAGCCAGTACCGTTTAAGTTGAACCGTAAAAAGTACATTCAATATTAGAAATACTCTGATTCAAAAAAACATACGAATAATTTCTCGATAATTAATAATTAATAATTTCTAAAACAAAACCCAGTAAGAGTATAATAGCTTTACATTAGCGCTTGAAGACTTGCTTACATTTTGACTTGACGGAAACAAATAATACTGTTCACGTGATCTCATTTTACTGTTCTTGCTTTACGTTTATTCCTTATATTATAGTGGTTATCAATAATTTTACTAGACATACTCATTTGGCAGATTATTTCGCATTTCGCAAGTCTTTAACGGCCTACGTAATTCATTAGATTTGGTTTCAAGACTCCGTATTTTAACTTTTAATATTTTTTAAGGGTTAATTTTCTTTTGAAGTCTGTTAAAATAACAAAATAATCATTATAACAGCAAATACGTACTTAAAACATAATTTTCCCTTAAATATGGTGGAAACTGTTCTAGTGACTGTACATTTATATTAATCGCTAAGTAAAATATTCTTAGCATCTAATAAATTTATTTATCCGCAAAGTGTTTCTACTCTACAACCTATTCAATAATTCTTTGCCAAAAAACACCGTGTACATACTTTGCAAACGTGTACAAATGGTACAAAGCAGCTCTAAAAACTGATAACGTTTCAGAAACTTTTCTACCAGACATAATAATGTTTAAAAAATTTGCCGATTTTCAATTCATACATTTTGTCTAAATTTATAGAAGAAATCAGATGATATAATAAAAGTCTGTTACACATAAAGAAATATTTCGCTAGCTAAAAGTCCAATAAAAGCAGTACAAACTTGCAAGAAGAGTTTTCCATGTTCTAGTATAAGTCACACTTAGATCGGGTGAATTTCAGATTCCTCAACATTTTCTTTCGTTTTCAGAGGACATAAATTGAATCCTAGGTATACCTACGTTTTTGGTTAGAAGTAAAAAGCATTTAGGCCTGTAACTTCAAAGTATTGATCTCGCATTGAATCTTTAAGTATTTCGAGAGCAAAAGCACTGCTGGAGATTTATATAATTTAAATGAGATTTGTTTAAGTTATCACTAATCTTGTTTCGGAAAATACGCTGTAAATTTTAATTTTCGACCAATGCGTAACGAATTTGTTTGTATTGCTCAAAATAATTTGAAAAAGAGAAATAATGTGTGATTTTTGTTATCTCAAATAAGTTTAATCTTTAGTCTCGAAATCACAAAATGTAAAAACAACAAAAGTGCACTTTGAGTAAATCAAAATAATCGAAAAGATTAAAAATATTTTGAATTCATTTTAACTTACTTCTATTTGTGGCATTACTTTTGAAAACTTTAAAGTATCGAAGAAAAGCATTTTTCCTCTGAATTAAAATTTACTACAAGAACTTTAACTTTTCCCACAGTACTTTTTATCTCATGGCATTGATTAAAACTCTTATTTGTTTTATTGCATTGTGGATTCAATAAAAAAGCATCAACAAACTAATAACTCTGTACAATCAAAACATTCTTTTAAATGTTGAAAAAAAAAGTCGCGGATGCACTTGAAATGATTTTCCAATACTGTATTGAATTTTCACTTTACTACGAGTTATAGGAAATCATTCCTCGGTTTGAAAGCAAACCAATGATTTATAAACTTGGGGAATAAAAATGAAATACACGAAGAAAAGATGCGGCATCTCTCGTATGCGCTTTTGCTCTAACTACAGCTTTTAGCTTCTGTGATAGAAAGCATCTGCGGAAAAGATTCACAAAAAGCCATTTGGGAAAGATCCTTTTCTTTCATACCTATGTAATCTGGTCGGAGAACTGCTGGAGAAAAAATTGAACATTGGGGAGGGGGGAGGGGAATACTGTTGGTATATATTATTTTTGGGCATTGTTTGAAATCTTCAAGAAGAAGAACATTATTGCCTCATGTATGCAAATTAGTTTTATTGTATAAGAAGAGACATTTCTGTGTTTTTTGGTTTTTTAGTTTCTGAATTGCTAGTATGCTGCCTTTTTTTTACGCTGTAGTTGTTTTTAATAAATATGTTACTGTTGTATACATGTTTGATGCTTGTTTTCAACTTCGAAACTGCAACTCTGCTATGTTGGAAAATTTTCCAACAAATACGAAGCAAGCAAAATGGCAACTTTCTGCTAGCTGCATCAATTATAATAATGTATACCGATAATGTATTCCTTGAAGTATTACTTTTTTTAGATGCAAGCAGAAGAATCATAAAAATTTTGCACGGCTTTGTAGTTGTATCTTTTGAAAAAATGTTGAAATAGTTCTGTGTTTGGCATGATGAATAATAATATTGAATATGGCATTTAAACAGTTTTTTTTTTTTTGTAATTTCTATTTTAATTTTTTTACGTAGAGATGATACTGGAAAGAAAAATGGGAAGGTAGATAGAAAGATAAGATGCACTTTGAAATATGGAATATTCAGTCTTGAGCAAAGAAGAGCCCGAGGGGACATGATTCAGTTGTTTAAATTTATTAAAATGAAAGATGTTACGGGGCTGAAGGTTAGCACTGAAAACAGGACAAGGGGTCATTGTTTTAAGCTATTTAAATCTCAGACTTACATGGATATTAGGAAAAATTATTATTATAGCAGGGTAGTGGAACCTTGGAACAGCTTGCCGGAAGAGGTGGTAATGAGTACGGGAGTAGATAGTTTTAAGAGGGCCATTGATCTTCACTGGGGATTGTAAATTGACTAGGACCAGTCTAGATCGGCCCAGAGCCTGTAGCTGGTCGTCACTTTTGTATTTGTATTTGTATATTTGTATCATTTACCTTCCTGTACATGACATATATATTTTTTAAAATACAAATCCATAATGACTTCAGAAGTGCATACTGTAACTGTAATGAACTCTCACATGCAAAACAAATATTTATTTTTTTGGCATGAAAAATTAATTTGAAAAAGTCAAAGTTGGAGATTAATATGAAACAGTCGAGTGTTACATAGAGTGATTCGATTAAATCTTTGAAAAAATTCGACCATTCAGTTTCTTTAAGAGCATCTGGTTCTTACGATTTGTCATTTTCTCCTAGTGAAATCTCGTAAAAATGCTTTATACGGTGTGTTTGTTGATGTAGATAAAGATCCAACTTTCTGTCGACATATTGTTTCTGGCTTTATATAGAATTTCGTGTACGGGAAAAAATATAACTTTTTGTTTTTGACACTATAGGAGCAACTGCAACGGGACTCTTGGAGAGAAAAAAAAACCAAGGTTACGTTCGCAATTGTGAAATACCTGGCATTCTACAATACCCGACATGCTATCTTAGAAAATTCCATCGATGTATATTATGATTAATATCAATATTCATGTCACATGTGCTCCGTTAGATAAAAGTGTTAAATCGTACTTTACTCTCTAGCAAGAGGAATTACAACAATCGCTCAACACTAGCTGAACTGTATCACAGGTATCCTTTTTGAGTATTGCACGATATTCCCACGATTGCAATTCGGATGATTGTCCAAATCTCTATATTACCATGGAGCGATAACTAAATAGAGCAAGCGCTGGGTTTAAGTTATGGTGGTACACAACGAAGTGGTTTTGACTTAAGTACTAAATTGAATTTAAGGGGTTACAGTACCTCAAAAATGATGAAACGATCAAAAAAGAAATTATTGCTTATTTCAAAACTAAAAACTATTCTGAACACAGGGGAAAAGTTTCATTGCTTTAGTTCAAATATTTAAAAAGTTCTGAGTGGTTTTAGACCATGCTCGCTGTGTGTTCTTATGCAAAAGAAGAACTTTAAACTGCTTTTTCTCGATGATGTTTTTTTTTGTGTTTTCATGTCATTAGAATCCCTAAGGATTCTTTTTCTATTAAAGATACAGCTTTAAAGTAATACTTTTTGCAATTGGGATAACATATTTGACAAAACAGTGCATTTGATAAGCGTTTTATAAATTGCTCAAGTGTTTAGAGCTATTTAACCTTTAAAAACCAAATTAAAAAAATATATTTTGATTTTTTACATAATTAATCACAGAAAATTTTGTAATAAACTCATAAGCAAATGAATGCACAGATGTTTAGAGATGATTATAGTGATTGTTTAGCAAAAAACCTTTTTTAAATTAGTGCAAAAAGAAAAAATCCTTAGGGATTTTAAAAAATTGAAATTTTCCTCATTTTTTTGAATTTTTAAAAGGAGTAGGCCAATATTTTTAAATGTTAAAAGTAAATTATTGATTATGAAATAAGTATGCATGTTATGGGTTCAAAGAAATATAAAATTTACTTAAATTTAAAAAAAAAATGTTTGAAAGGTACTGTGACCCCTTAAGTATTGACACTCCTTGGGGCTAAATGCTACTTTCTTCCTATGTTTGCTGGAATGAACTAGCCTGTTTAGGCTTCTTGGTTTTGGTGCTCTTTGATTGTGGATTAACATGAAATTAATCAGAAACCATAATCAAAAAGCAAAACACGCTACTTCACTGTAACAGACATAGGAAAAAAGCATCGTTTATCCTCAAGACGGGACGTATCGCTACTTTGTTCTACAATTCAGGGCATTAGTTTTGACCACTACTTCTTGGCAAGCGCAACGCTCTAAAGAGTGCAAACTTAATTCATCACGTGAAAAGAAAGACGCCACATTTATAAACCCTCCTCTTATTTTGTCGCTAGTTTGTAATCACGTTGAACATCAGAAGAAAGATGCACTCTAGTTCAATACTAGCTCAGTGGGTGTTACACATTTTCCTACTAATCCACATAACCTTCCTTGGATTTATTTATTACCGGGAAATGAGTTTATTGCAAATGAACGAATTTTTGAGAGTCTAAATTATCTCATGACTTATAAATTAAAACGAGCTGATGTGTGCATCACATGACTTTCGTTAACTCCAATTTGATGTCATTTCCCCATTATTGGCAATATGATTCAATAGTTTACTCTCAAAATATCACCAACAGTGGCCAAATCGAAACCAAATTTTAAAAAAAAAATCGCCAAATTTGTCACCAAGTTGGCGAAAAAACTTAGCGACGAAAAGACTGGCGATATATCGCCAAGTGTCCGACAAAACACCCCCATAGGAACATCCGAATGCTACCTAAAGAAAAGGTACACAACTAGATCACACTAGGAGTCTACGTATCACATTTCAACTTTCTAGGATTTACCGTTTTTTGAGTTATGCGAGATACATGCACACATACACACATACGTACATACACACATGCATACGTACATACGGACTTCACGAGAAAATTCGTTGTAATTAACTCGGGGGTTGTCCAAATGCATATTTCGAGTGTCTGTAGGTTCCTAGGCATATATCCACGTGTGGTCGGGTCGAAAAAAAAATTCAGCATTCATTAGAGGGTGAGAAAAATGGAAATTAAGGCCGATTTTTGAGTGAAATTTTTTTCGCGAATACAATACTTCCTTATTTTTGTAAAAGGAAGTAAAAAAAAAGAAAAGTGAAAGTATTTTACTTATGCGGAACAGTTTTTGTTTGGCAACATTACGTCCAAAAACCGACCTGCCAAAGTTTTTTTCTTTCTTTTTCTCATTAATATTTTATTGAGCTTGAGATAAAGTTGCAAAAAATATACATTTTGCACAAAAATACGAATTTTGCTTTTTCACGTCGATTATTCATGTTGTTTCTCAGAAACTTCGACGTTTAATGTAAGATTAGAGAAAACCTGTAAAAATGAATAAGTTTAGAACTATCCGACTACGAATGAAATGGAAAGGCGGACATTCATTTTACAAGTTGGAAGGGAACACATCTATAAGTTAGCAGGGATGGCGTTTTACCGCTACCGATGTGCATTAGCTCTTGCATTATTAAACACAGTTTTGAAGAAATGAAAATGTGTTCACTATCTGTATTTTCTTACATCTTGTGTCATCCTTTCACCCGAAAGTGACATTTTTATAAATTTAGTTTCACTTTATTCTTGAATACTTAAACTTATGGTTTCAATTGTGACATATTCCATTATAAAGACCCATTATGAGTAAAACTATGAAGCATCAATTGCTAAAAAGTTTTGGTTTTTAAAAAATAATGATTTGTTCTTGTTGCGGATGTTACTGAACCGTACGGTCACTTTCGCAACAAATAAAACGAAATATATAAATATTTTTTCAAGTACAGTACGCGCCACTAATAAAATCACTGGATTATAAAATCAGCCGCTTTTTAAAATCAAATCTGAAAGAACAGAATCATTGCAATACCAAAACGTGTTAAAACCATCTTTTAATAAAATCACTATATAATAAAAAAATGAATAACATTTTGTATAAACTAATGAAATGAATGTCCGCCTTTCCATTTCATTCGTAGTCGGATAGTTCTAAACTTATTCATTTTTACAGGTTTTCTCTAATCTTACATTAAACGTCGAAGCTTCTGAGAAACAACATGAATAATCGACGTGAAAAAGCAAAATTCGTATTTTTGTGCAAAATGTATATTTTTTGCAACTTTATCTCAAGCTCAATAAAATATTAATGAGAAAAAGAAAGAAAAAAACTTTGGCAGGTCAGTTTTTGGACGTAATGTTGCCAAACAAAAACTGTTCCGCATAAGTATAAATACTTTCACTTTTCTTTTTTTTTACTTCCTTTTACAAAAATAAGGAAGTATTGTATTCGCGAAAAAAATTTCCCTCACAAATCGGCCTTAATTTCCATTTTTCTCACCCTCTAATGAATGTTGAATTGTCGTTTTATAAAATCAATCTTTAGGACATCATAGGTAAAAAGATTGTTAAAGAAGCACCAAGAAGTGAAATAATCGGTCTCAGAAGATGAGGAAATCTCCTCAATAGACGTCAGAAAAGCGCTAGATAATGTAAGATGCACTTTGGAGCAAAGAGGAAAATATGATTGAACGTTACAAAACACTTTGTAAATTATCAAACGATATTGAATCTTTGCTCTCCCAATTCTGTTATGCAAACAACAATATGCCTTTATTTTAAAATCCTTGTGCAAATAATAAAATATATTGTACCACATGCTTAGTTAAAATGATAACTGTAGTTTGAAATACTTAAAACAGAAATAAGTGAAGTAATTCAATTCAAAATCTTTCATTTTTTGGAATGTAGATGTATACCGGTTAATAAAATCTGCCGCTTTATAAAATCAAATGCCCTCAGAACGAATGTGATTTTAATAAGCGGCGGGCATTGTACCAAAATTTCTCGACTGAAAATTCTGAAATGGAACCATCTTATCATGAACACGATTTCCTAACTTTAAAACCTGACGTTACGAAAGCTGGAATATTTTTCGTTCATAATGTATACATGCTGCTTCTAAGCAAATACGTTTATATACAATAACTAATATACCTATAAGTCCACATGTTTGGATGAGACGTTTTGATCCAAACAATGTCCGTCCATCCGCCGCAGTCATTAAAAATCCTTCTCAGACAAATAGTTCGCCAAACGTTGGCCATTTTTTGCAATCCCAGGCATTTCCCAGGACATCACTAAGAACACAAGACCGTTCTCTTAATCCTGAAAATCTGGTAAGCTTATTTGTACCCTGGTATAAAAATATTTTTCTCTCCTTGTTTTCTGAGTACTTCCTTTTTTGAATAGAAATAATTATATATACGTGTAACTTTTATGGGTTTTTCCTTCTTCCTCGGCTTATTCATCGTGAAAGAACTTCACTTCCATTGTTTCATACTTTTTTGTGTCTTGACAAAATATCTTTTATTCTTCAAAACCGAGAAACCTCTCTGAAGCCGGACAAATACTATGATTTCCTCTAAACGCTACTTTTGTGATTTTCTCTTGATAAAGATATTTATTTAATGCAATTAATATCAATTCATTGATACAAATTACAACATCAATACACAAATCTAAAACATGATTACGTTCAAGTTCTCGAAACAATTAATGCGCAATTTCTCCAAGATTGGCAAACAAACTAGATGAAATCTTATGTTATTACTAGCTGACTCGACAGACCTTGTTCTGACACATAATTTTTTCTAAGATTCAAAAACTGTTGGATAAATTACAGCTTCGTTAGTATTTCAAACTTTATCGCTTCATTTGTTTGATACCAAGTTGCCACAGGCTTTATCTCGAAGTTTAAATCGTCAACCTCCACATTTTTTGCTGCCAAAATATGGCTTTTTCTGCCAACCACATGCATGACACATGTACTGGGTGCGTACATCGGGAAATATGCGGTCAATGAGAACATTTTTTGGAATCAATGATGGTGCAGACATTTTGCGTCATTTTGTCACTTGGCAGCCGAAAATATTCTAGATAGAGACACACTAATTACCTATCGAAATGATGTTTACATTACGAACTATTCTCATACCTGCATGTAAAAAATTTAATGAAAATCGGTCAAGCCGTTTCGGAGGGGTTCAAAAACCAAAGTCAGTGACATGAGAGTTTTTGTATTAGATGTTTTGATTTTTTTGTATCTCTTTTATTTGGTGTCTAAAATACCTATATTCCCAAAATTTAGCTCTCCTACACCCGCCCCCCTTTCATTTTTTAATCGCGAATTTCGAAATTATTAAAATATTTTCGCAAAAGATGCACCATTGCCTTGCTTAAATTAATTTCAAAGATTTCATTTGTTACAAATAGAAAATGGCAATAAATAAAATTTTAAATCATTGAGAGTTTCCGATCATGGCCCCACTTAATACTTAAGCGCCCGCGCCATCTAGTGGGGTTATGTTCCGATTATTTGTAGTAGCGTCGCGAAGCAAATTCAAAAAAGGGACTTCCTAATTACTCAGTCAGTTGAGCACCTCTCCTTTTGGTTGCATTCGTATGCTCCAAAGGGGGTCTTTTGCTCCTTTTTGGAGGGAAATCATTGTTAATTTCGATGTAAACTCAAGTGGTGTTATAATTTGGCGGACACTTGGCGATATATCGCCAGTCTTTTGGTCGCCAAGTTTTGTCGCCAACTTGGTGACAAATTTGGCGATTTTTTTATAAATGTGTTTTTAATTTGGCCACTGTTGGTGATATTTAGAGAGTAAACAATTGAATCATTTTAAAACTGCCAATAATGAGAAAATGACATTAAGTTGGGGTAAAAGAAAGTCATGTAATGCACACATCAGCTCGTTTTTTTTTTCTTTCGTGTAACGACTATCTTACCGTTGTTAACGTTTTACATTTCTTCCAAAAATAGCAGATAAGCTAAAACTCCTAGTTTTTCATTATTATTGTATATATATATACAGTGGCTCCCAAAAGTGTTCGTACACCTTGAAATTTTGTAGTAAAACCAAAATAACGCAAAACTGAATATGAAAACTTTTTTTACACCATTCCTATGCTATTCTGAATAAAACCCAGTAGTTTTTTTTTTTTTTTTAAATATTGCCAGATTTTATTTTTGAAATTTGTCAAAAAACGAAGAGACAGAGAAAAAATACGCCAGAAAAGTCATCATACACTGAAATATTTTCGAATAAATTCATGATTAAAATTATCATATGTGGTTTTTTTTTTATTCTTTTTCCATTGTAATGACAATGTAAAGTTATTTGCCTTAAATGTTTTTATTTATTCCCTATTATTCTGCTTAATATTTTAAAATGGCAGGTATGCGTAGAAAACAACAAATACGATTCGAAATTTGATTTTTTTCCCCTCACAGTAGACACAAATTGGTCTAAAATGTCTCTAAATTAGTTAATTTATACCATTCTATTGCGAAGTGCTTGATAAAATGATTTAAAGACAAGAATCGGATCGAAAACAAGGTAAGAAAAGATCAACTGGCAGTTAACAGAGCGTGATCGGAGGTTTACAGTTAAAAAAATTACGAAAAATACACATTTGAGTGCTGAAAAAGTTTCTGCAGAATTGAATGAAACATTTTACGTTTAAGATAAATAAATACCTTTGTGCTGAACAGTAATGTAAGACAAACAACGTTAGAAGAAGCACAAAACTGCAAATTAGAGCAGACAAGTGTTTCGGCGTTACAGGGAACGCCTTTTTCAATGCAAAAAATAATGAGCTTATTCAACATTTTTGGTTAAATTGTTGTATAATTGTAAGTAGAAGAAAAAATTAGGAACTTAATCTTAAGAACTTAGTTCGACCGGTTAATCAGGGCGGTGAAGGTGTTCTTGTGTGAGGGTGCAAATCAGCACCAGGACTTGGTATTTTGGAATTTTTTGATGAAATAATGATTAATGCATTTCGTTTAAATGTTTCAAAAACAAATTTTAAACTCTTAGCCAAAAATTTGGTTATCGGAAACAACTTTGTTTTTTTATCAAGATAACGATACGAAGCACAAAATTTTCAACGTTTAAGTCTAGTGCTTAAAAAATTGTCCTAAAGTTTAGAAAATACTCATTCAATCTCCAGATTTGAGCTTAATGTGAAATCAATGATGAATAAGCTCAAAACGTTTTGGAACAACCTCTTACTTGTAGATGAAAATAAATTTAATATTTTGGGTTAAATTGTTGTATATCTGTCAATAGAAGAAAAAATTAGGAATTTAATCTTAAGAACTTAGTTGGATCAGTTAATCAGGACGATGAAGGTGTTTTTGTGTGAGGGTGAATAACTAAATCAGGATTCTGAAATTTAGAATTTTTTAAGAAACAATGAATTATGTTGTTCATTTAAATATTTTAAAAAACAATTTTAAACTATTAGCCCAAAATTTTGTAATCGGAAACAACTTTGTTTATTATCAAGATAACGATAAGAAGTACACGTTTGCGTTTGTGCCTCAAAAATTGTCCTTAAACTTAGAAATATCTCCTCGAACGCCAGATTTAAACTTAATGGAACATTATTGGAGATATCTGGCGGCTAGATTACGAAAATACACCATTGAAACGAAAAGCGAACTAGAAACAGTATGACTCGAAGAGCGGCTGAACACTTACTCAGAAATTGCATAAAAAGAAAGAAAAAACAATGAAATCTATTCCCAGACGTTTAGAAGCTGTTGTTGATACTGCATAATATTCTACTAAATAATAATTTTACAAAACGTTAGATCATTTACTAATTTTTTGACATTTTTTCAAAGTCGCAGGTGTACGAACACTTTTGGGAGCCACTGTACATATATTTTTTTTCGTACAACGTTATTTTGCTAATTATGACTAAATTTGAAGGGAACTGAAGGTTCATCTCGTTAAAACATTGAGTATGTATTTCTGATTTTCGGTTTAAAACTGTGCTATGTAACTACTATTCGAAGCTATACTTAAAGTACTGACACAGCAATATTTTAGCTATGATTTTAAAATAGCTTCAGATTCTAAAAAGTCGCTGCAAAATACAGCAGTTTGAGAACAAAGCAAGTAAAACTAGCTGATACCTCTATCTAGCAAATATTGCTTTTGTCGCTACATAAGCACTCAAAAATTAGAGATAAAAGGCGAAAAAAGGATCAAAATAAGCTTTCTGCTTGTTTTAACGAACTCATAGCCTCATTTGTTATCAAGAAGATTAAAACTACAAACTTTAAGCCACAAGTAATGATACTTCCGGATGTGGTAACTGGGGGGAACAGAACAGATCACGAGCGACACTCGCTTGAACAATTCTGATAATTACAAAAACCAATAACAATAATAAGATAACAAACAATAAAAAGAACTAAATAAAAAGAACTAATATACAAGTGAAGGTGTAAATAAGACTGGGATGGCTGGTAAATACAATGTAAACGGCAGTTTTGAAAGTTTTTAGGCTGGATATTTAAAGTCATCTGCTTGAGATATGAGAAGCGACATTATTTTATGGATATTCTTGCGTATAACTGGATGAGATAGAATGTGAGAAATATTTTTGGAGAAAGAAAAGTTGGAATTGTAAGGGCAATGGAAAGGGCTGGTTAGAGGACAGTTGAATATGTAATGTTGGCTTCTCACGATGCTGCTCCTATAGCGAAAGCCGTCTCCAGGTTGCATCCATGTCCTACACACACGCGCATACATACACAACTACACACACACGCACGCACGCACGCACACACACACAAACACATACACACACCTACACACATACAGAAACACACACACGCATACATACAGACGCCTACACATACACACACAACTACCCACACATTCATGCCTGCACACAGACACAAACATATATGCCTACACACAAACACACATACCCCTACACACAAACACACATACTCCCCACACAAAAACACACACGCCTACATACACACACTCGTGATTGCGAAAAACATAATTTGAATTCAAGATGTCAAAATTAAAATTATTTTTTTTTTTAAATATTAAACAACAATTTTGTTTGTTGTAAAAACCTCAGTGCCAGAAATAGCAATAAGCTAAAACGCAATACAATGCATTTCCAGTTACTGTTATTAGAATCTTTTTTTTATGGTAGCTGCTTTTAAGTTCATTATTGCATTGTACCTTATAACTTACTTATATGTATAATGCTTTTTTAAACATGTTTTACTTTTAGTAGCAATGATATAACTTAATTTTTATCTTTCAAACATGAAAAATATAGTCCTATTTATTCTTTCCGTAGATTTAAAGAAATTAACACTTTTGATAATAAAATTATTCATTTTAAAATCATATTAAGTACTAAACTGACACTATTTTCAAGGCTGTACATTCACAAAATGGCATCACGTACTGTCAACATTTCAAGCACAAAAACCATACCACGTGTCATGAAAGTTCTTATACTATACAGAAATAGCTATTGTAGATGTCTCCACCAAAGACACTCTTAAGTCGCCTTCTTGCCGTGGTTTGCATTTGCATTACGTTGTTTACCAAGAACGGGAACGGAAATTTTGGAACATACAAAAAGTTTTCGTGTCTTGAATCTTTAGTAGCACATTGGAGAGATCGTATTGAGCACTGAACCTTTATTTAAAATCAGAATCTACCCAATTGTTTGTTTTTGCATGAAACATATAAAATTGTACTTTTAAATAAATTCACTAACGGGCTTAAAAAATATATTAAAAATAAAATTTTGCCTATCATACCCGCTTTTTAAGAAGAAAAACCGTAGAGGTCAAAAAATTCAATGGAGGTATCATGACACGTGATCTGTTTAGAATAACTAAGCATGTCAACTGGATTTTTTTCCCTTGCCCGCTTTAGAAGTCCTAACCATTTGACAAGTCTTTAAAAATCTGGCAGACGTGCCTCTTTTCTTTTTTCAGGAACATGCCGATAGATATATTTTTAATTTAATGTGCTTTTGTTATGTAAATTCTTACGAACGCAGTTCCTAAGACCCCTTTTCTTTTCAAACTTTATTTCTCATGGTTTTCTGAATATATCCTTAAACAACAGGTTCAAAGTAAATTTAATTTTTTTATAGTAGAAATATTTAATTTAAAAAAGGTCCCTAGTTTTAGAAATGTGTAGTATAATAATAGGTTTAATATTAATTTACGTCATGACAATGATTATAAGTAAAAACGGAAACTAATTACACTCCTCACTTGTAAATATTTAGAAAATATAAAATGTTTAATTACATATACAGTGGTTCCCAAAAGTGTTCGTACACTTACGACTTTCAGCGAAATTGGCCCCTATCCATTGGTTAGAATTAATATTTTGAAATAGGTATTTAATTATAAGATCTATGATCATTTTTTAACAAAACTGCATGAAAAGTTTTTTTTTAAACATAAAAACTTAATTTTAAAAAAATAAAAAACCAAAAAGTGCGGAAATTTTATCTCAGAAAAATCTGCGTACACTTTAAAAACTGTTTACATATTGAATAATCTAACTTTTTATTAAGTTATTATTTGGTAGAATATCATGCAGTATCAACAACAGCTTTTAAATGCCTGGGAATAAATTTCATTCTTTTTCTTTCCTTTTTTGCGTAATTTCTGAGTAAGTGTTCAACCACACTTTGAGTCTTACTGTTTCTAGCTCTATTTTCGTTTCAAAGCCGTACTTTCGTAATCTAGCCAACAGATATCTCTATATCTGTTGCATTAAGTTCAAATCTGGAGATTGAGGGGGTATTTTCAAAACTTAAGGACAATTTTTGAGGCACTACACTGTTAAAACTACAGGATGCATTCGGCACCTTTCATGGGAGAAAAGCTTGTTCACCAGCGGCACCCAATACGGAGCTGAAATCGCACCTCTAAATAGGGTGAAAAACAGGCACCTTTTAAAAACTAGACAGCCGGAGTGAAAAAAAGGAACCTTCCGAGAGAGAAATGGCACCCTTACTATAGATCCTCCTCCCCCCTCCCCCGTATTGTGTGCGTTTTTGAATACAGTTGTGTATTTTTTTTCTTTTTTTAAGTTTTGTTTTGATTTATGATATTCTACGTTTTGGACATTTTCACATTGAACTCGGTATTGGGAATGATTAAAACATGTAATTACAGCATTTGATCATATTTCAGAGCTTTCAACATTGTTAAGAAGTGCTCATAGCTTTAATTCATCTGATCGTGCTCTAACTCAGTGTTTCTCAACCTCTTTTGACCCACGGGAGCGGTAAAAGCAAATGAAAAACTTTGCGGACCGGTGAAATCTTTATCGTTTTATTCAAAATTCATAAAATAAATAATATGAATAATAACTCTGGGGCCGTTAAAAAACATGTGAAGAAATTCAGGGTTCTGATGGTTTTTTTAAACAAAAAGTAATGTTAAAAATTAATAAAACAATACATATCTACCCCTTCACTTGGTATCAACGATCTGTCACAAATACGTTATAATTTAAAAACGAGTAATTATTTAAAACATGTGAGAAATTATACATTTACTAAAACATGACTTATTCCGAAAATGAAGCATAGCTGTACTTATGGATTATTTAAATGATGAGCCAAAAATATTCAGGGATATTACAATTACGGAAGAACAAAATCGTTTCATAAACTTTAATCAATTGTAACAAAATAAAATGCACATAAAGTTTTTCAACCAGTTAAATAAAAAATCAAAAGGAATTTCTAACGCTATCGATTATCAACCGCTAACAGGAAATGATTCTAACACTTGAATGAGAAAGCAAAAAAAAAAAGAGCTAGACTGAGAGAGATTTTTTTTTCTCGCTACTTTCTGTTATAATTACGAAGCACAAGAAACATTTTTAGTAAGGTTCTTTTGGTGATTAATGAAAGCTGCTTATCGAGTATTCAAGAAAGTAATGACAGATATTTTTAGTAGCGTTTTGAATGATGGAAATTTCACGATAGTAACAGTAAACGGGAACTAGAAGACTAACGGTTACTGAAAAGCAATAAATGCACTTTTAAACACTTAACTATGTTTGAAAGCCCTAAAAGCTACAAAGTGATCAAAAGCTGTACTTACTTGTAATTTCGGATAATTAATCCTAGAAAAGTTGTGTTTTAATCCAATAGTGTACTTCATTCAATGTGAGAGACACACAAACGCAATCATTATTTGTCCGCCATATTGAGGTGGTTGAATGTATGTCTAAGGCAAAAAGCGCATGCGCAATGAGTCTTTCTGCGATTGCATTCTGTTTTGGCTCCTCTGCTCTATTTTCTGGCCTGCATTGCTCCTTCAGGCACTATGCTTTCACCATAGAGGGAATATTTTCACTCGTCTGGAACCCCTGGTTATAACAGTGTAGACGCAAACGTTGAAAACCGCGTCCTTCTTATCGTTATCTTGATAAAAAAAACTAAGTTGTTTCCGATAACCAAATTTTTGGCTTATAGTTTAAAATTCGCTTTTAAAATATTTAAATGAGCAGCATGATTCATTATTTCATCAAAAAATTCCAAATTACCAAGTCCTGGTGCTGATATGCACCCTAACACAAGAACACCTTCACTGTCCTGATTAACTGCTCCAACTAAGTTCTTATGATAAGCTCCAATTTTTTTCTTTTACTTACAATTATACAACAGTTTAACCAAAAATGTTGAATTCATTTTTATCTATAAGTAAGATGTAATTGTAAAACGTTCTGAGCTTATTTATCAATGATTTTGCGACGAAAAGCGTAAACTTTCTGTTTTTCACACGACCAAGAAAATTTCTGCCATTTAATCCAGCTAATCAGAGAAGTTGGTGTACAATTTTAGATGAAGATTAAATGTAAAATTTTTCATTTAACTCTTCTGAAACATTTACAGCACCCAAGTGTGTATTTTTTCATATATTTTTTAAACTTTTAATCTCCGATCACGCTTTGTTAACTTTGCCAGTTGACCTTTTCTTACCTTGTTTTCGGTCCGATTATTTTCCTTAAAGCATTTTATCTAGCACTTTACTATGGAATGGAATAAATCATCTAATTTTGAGACATTTTAAGCCAATTTACAGCTACCGTGAGGAAAAAAAAATCAAATTTCGAATTGTGTTTGTTGTTTTTTACGAATACCAGCCATTTTAAAGTAATAATCGCAATATTAAGGAATAAATAAACATAAAAGTAAAGCCAAGTGACTTTTAAGGGTCAACATAAGGCAAAAATATTAAATAAATAACATATGATAATTTTAATCATGAATTTATTCGAAAATAGTTGAGTGTACGATGACTTTTGTGGCGGTCCTATTTCTCTGTCTCTTGGATTTTGGCAACTTTCAAAAAGAAGATCCGTCAATATTTTGAAAAAACTACTTAGTTGTATTTAGAATGACATAGGAATGATGTGAATAAATATTGGACTTCATATTCGAATTCACTTTTGCGTTATATTGGTTTTACTAAAAAATTTCAAAGTGTACGAACACTTTTGGGAGCCACTGTATATGTAATTAGACCCCACCTCTTCTTTAATCTTCCATAATCTTGCTTGTATCACAAGTATTAACAATGAGTTTAAAAAATTTTATGACCATAGAGTAGCTTGCTTCAGACGAAATAATTTTTCCTGCAATAATGTATATCATAAAATAGAAGAAAAAAAAATCAAAAACAATGTTTTTTAAAAAAGATAACTCAGGTAAACAAGGTTTCTGTTCTTCAGTAGGGTAAGTTGTGACTTTTATACTTTAGGGGGCGTTGAAAAAGAATACAAACATTCCATCACCCACACATTTTTGAAAAATCCAAAATTTTCAATGAAAGCTTACCTAGGACGTTATTTTTAAACGCGTTTTATGAAACACTAGTGGTACCCGCACGGCTTTGCCCGTAATAGAAAATTAAAAAGTCTTTTGGATCGCCTGTATATTTACAAATAATGTATGGGGAATTGTTTCGCCAATTGGCTTATGCCCATGTTATAGTTCCACGTTATGGTAATTTCGTAATTTACTCGTCCATCTTAAGATAATTTGGTTCTTAAAATCGGAATAGAAAAAGAACCACATCGAATTTTTAAAAAATAGCTTCGAGGTGCACACCCCCATGCTACAAACTAACTTTGTGCCAAATTTCATGAAAATCAGCCGAACGGTCTAGGCGCTACGCGCGTCACAGAGATCCAGAGATCAAGACATCCGCCGGACAAAGAGACTTTCAGCTTTATTATTAGTAAAGATAATATATATATAATTCATTCTACAATTAAAAAAGGTAATAATATACATGAATAATATTTTATAAAGATTAAAAATTCACATCAGCAAAAATTAAAAATACATTTCCTTAGTAAAAAATAAATCACGTTACTTAATTAGTGGGGATTTCCCAAATGGGAATAATCAATGAAACCCTATCGATTAAGGCAATTAATTCTTTCATCTTGGCTATCCGAAATGTACGATCGTTAAGTCAAAACTCTAGCCACTCCTCTTAATTTTTAGTAGAAGGGTTAATGCCTTATTAGGTATCAGCTGATGATCACTCATCGTTAAAGTGAACGGAAATTTCTCATTTTCATCAGTATGCAGACATTTTGCTGAAGGCTTGAGCACAAAGTTAAGGAGAGATAGCTAATTATTCAACAATGATTTTTACATCATTTTCGCTTCTAATAAACTAAGGAAAACTATAAAGCTTCAATTAAAAAAAATTACTATTTTTTTTCTAAATGTTCTTTACTTTAAATCCATAAATTACTCATTAAAATTTTCAATTCATAATAAAACACCTATAAAAAACTTTGCGGATGTTGTTTTTTTTAAAATATTTTTTTAATGTTGGTGTATGCAATGTCCCTCAGTCATAATAAAGTCTGTGACAGCCACAACTTTGTATCAATTTGTTAAAGGCATGTAAAATAAAGAAAACAGGCTCAGATTTTTTCCCAACAATTCTGTGGATTTTTACCGTAAAAATTCTTACTTATTCTTTATTATTTCATTTATTTTGTAAATCTTTTACAACAGTTTGATATCAATTCAAATCACTGAATCTCTCGAAGCAATTTCGAAAGGGCTTATAGGATAAAAAATAATATATTTGTCTGCGTCAAACAGAATAACTAACGAATTCCGTGAAATTTAATTTCCTTATAAAAGAAAAGAAGTTTTAACACCTTCACTTACAAAATCAAAATGAAGTTTAAAAAAAAATGAACTTCGACATTTTGAATTCAAATTATGTTTTTCGCAATCACGAGTGTGTGTATGTAGGCGTGTGTGTTTGTGTGTGTGTGTGTGGGGGGGTATGTTTGTTTGTGTGTATGGGAAATGTGTATGTGTGTGTGTGGGTAGTGGTGTGTATGTGTATGTGTTTGTGTATGTAGGTGTATTTGTGTGGTGTGTAGGTGTAAGTGTAAGTGTTGGCAAGTAAGTGACGCAACCTGGAGACGGTTTTCTATGGAGGAGCCGGCCGACGGTGGTGCTGCAGAGGGAGGCGGTGGGGGAAAGGAAGTCATAGGACATCAAAACTGTCAAGTGAGAACAATAAGCAATCGTGATTGCTCAATTTTTTTTTTCACCTTTTTTTAAATCCTATCCTCTTTCTCATTATGTTTCTAGATCATATTTTTATTTGATTAAAAAAACTCATGTCTCGTTTTGAATCAAAATTTTGAAACAAGAGACTAAAAAAAAATAAATAAATAAAAGTAAATGTATAATCATTTCAAAAAAAAAAATCCTCCTATTGCTTAAATGAAATAATTAAAATTACTTTTTGGTTCGTGTCAGTTTTAAATATCATTTAAAATATGAAGTGTGACTTTTCTGTTTTGCAGTTTTCAAACAGCGTTCGCGAAAACTATTAGCCACTGGTCCTACTGTGGGAAGAATAAAGGCCGATTCACATGGCGACCGATCCGTCCGTCCGTTCCGATATTTTTGCTGCCAAACTGGTTTTCGGAATCCGTTGCCATGACAGCACGCCGAATTTCTCGGCTCCCTTCACGTTCTGGCGATGCTGGATTTTGACGGCCGTCCGATTCGGGGAGCGAATGTGATAGCCAATCAAAGGAGAGACGCCGTTTTTACTTTTGCGGGAATGTTTCTCGTTTTGTTTACTGCTAGTTTCGTACAAAATTTGTGGTTATTTTTAAAAAGACAGTTGATTTTTTTCAAAATGAGAATGCCTAGAAGTTATATGAGGGTTATTACTCAATTATCTTTATTTTGTGTGGAGAGCTTAATTAGATATAATTACGTGAAAATTTAGTTTTGCAATTCGTTTTTTCGTTCAAAAATAATTCTACTGCTCATAGTAACTTGCAAAACCAGCTTCTAACGCTAAACATTGGCCGTGAGACCATTAACGAAACCCATTATTATTATTTTTTTAATTAGTCAGTATAAGTTTTTGAATCTTTGTTTGAATAGTCATTGTTTCGAAATGTGATGAAGCAAATCATATTTTAACCAAGCAAAAAAAAAAAAATCATACAAGTTAAATCTTTTATGGTTACGCGTTAAAATTCAGTTTAATCCTGCTATATTATGGCACTTAGTTTCAAAAGTCGTCATATTCTAATGATATTAAACTGTCTTAAACATTTGCTGGACTTTTTAAAATTTTGAATAAATAGGCTTTGCCACGAACTTATTCATGAATATAATATGTGCTATTTTGCGAGAAATATCCTGACTTTTTCAAAAATTGTCACTTTTTCGGATTTATGGATAAATATAATAATCGAATTATTTTGTAACTTTTGTCATTTTAAGAGTATGCTTTAGCTCACTTCCCAGGAAAAATTTAGTTACGCAACATGTTTAAGAATCCAACAACAAATTGAAGAAGCCAAAGTGTTTTACCGATTATCCTGAATCGTAAAAAGAGGAAATTTGTACCCAAATGTATCTCAATATAAATATTTTAAGAACACTGTTTGTAAATTTAAGAAATAAATAGTAATTCAAGTGAAAATCCATGTTTAAATATAGAGAAAACTCCTTTATTTAAAGGACAATGTTTATATATTTAAGGACATTTTTTTGCTATTTTAACAACATTTTTTCTGTTCTTAAGAGCATTTTTAAAGATTTTTTAGGCCATCAAAGTACGGGACCTAATCATATAACGCTCAGTTATTACTAAACGAATGAAATATTAGACCAAATTTTTTTTTTTAATGTTTTAAGAGACGAAGAGTGCTCTAGCTTGAACTTATATGAAATACTGATGCTGAACAACACCTATTGTAGTAGCATCGAGTCAAAGTTTCAACTGTTGCATGCCTAGATTCCTTTCAGACTAAATAGATTTTTTTTATGTATAGTTGTCATTAAATTTTTACTTTTTTGCGAAAATTTCAACCAGCAAATTTTTTCAAAATATTTGAACATTTAATATTTCTCTCATATATTCCATTGAAGATCAAGGGGGGGGGGAATGTGGTACAGATGTTTTTTTTATGTACAACTCTCATTCAATTTTTACTTTTTTTTCTAAAACTTCAACCAACAAGTTTTTCAGAAAAAAAAAAGTATAATAATAATAATAATAATAATATTTCTCTCATAAATTCTATTAAATATAAGAGGGTGAGGGAGGTGTGTAGACACGTTTTTGACAGAAATATTGTAGACAAAAATTTTAAAATTTTTCTGTTACACTACTTGCTTACCCTTATCGTTCGGCCATTTTAATTTCTACTGCCCAAAATTCTTCTGAACGTTCAAAGTGATCCTACTAACCGCTTGCTTGACGTTCGTGACAAACAATAATGTATTTTTAAAAGGCTTATTGCAATCACAGCAGTAGCGCTTATAACTTCTTGTTAAATTTATTTTGATTAGGAGAGCGACAAAAGAACGGCATTAGATGCGCGCTCTTCATCCCTAGCGGGGGAACACCTTCACGTGGCGGAGCTAGTATGACTGTTGCAATATTTTCACACCCGTCCGTCACGTCCGATAAATCGGAACGGGCGGACAGATCGGTCGCCATGTGAATCGGCCTTAAGGTTAACAATGTCAGTTTTCGGTTAGTTCTACTATCAACAGATCTTTGGCGCGCATTAGTGAGGAAATACCATTAATGCCTCATGCGCAGTGCGAAGTTATTGAAGACAATCAAGTTGTCAGTATTTATGTTAAAAATCCCTCTGTAAAGACGCTTGTATATTTATTTATTTATTTATTTTACTTACTTTTAGCCATCTTTGTATTGTATCAACTCTCAGTTTACACGTTCTTGAAATTAGCTATCCAGTTTCAGCTTTCTTAAAAGAAATTTAAGAAAAGCATAGAAAAAGGATTATACTGTGTCTAAAAATCTTTTTTAAATTAAATGATGGAAATAAAACCATTCAGTCTTTTTTTTTTTTTTTTTGTTAAAAGAAGTTGCATACTTGACATGGGGAGATATAAAATATGTAAATTTTGATATTCATATATTTAATATAAAGTGAGCTGGTTTGGCTAATACTAGCCGATTTGGTTAATTTTAATCACATTGGCTAGAAAAAATTAAAAAGCGTCAGCAAAACAGATGTTTAACTGTATTTTAGCGAAACCATTGCTTGGCTTTATTGCTCTTTGACCAGCTTTACGTAATTTGAAATCGCGCATCTACGTTTTATTTTTAAAAAGCTACTGTCTTGAGATTGAGGTAAAAATAGTAAAATAAAAGTCATAAATTTGTGGCTGCGAGTTTCATAAACACCTTCATAGCTGAAACTTTTTTCTCAAAATCACTGTCAATAAAAAAAAGCCAATCAATGTAAAAAATAACAATAATAAAAGTTTCTTTGTAAGGTGAGATTATTTTTTTTTACTAGTTTGCAGGTTGCTCTTTTTAATTTCGTTCTGTTTCCATTTCTGATAGCTTAGTTTCTGAATGATTTGGTTGGGCTAGAGGCAGCATATTAAAAATATAAAAAACAAAGAGAAAAAAAGGGAATACATTTATCAGAAGATTCAAAAAGAATATTAAAGCACTTACTTATACAATAGACTTTAAAAAATATTGAAGCAGTAAATATAGAGTCGGTAATAAATCTTACGTAGAATCACTGGAATCCACTTATTTAAGAGGATTGCAATTTTGTGATTTCCATAAAATACAAGAGGGGAAACATTTGTCGTATGGGTTGGATGTTTTTCGTATGGGTTGGATGTTTTTGACTAATTGCATAAAAGGTTTAATTACTTGCGTAAAATTGCACCTGGTAACCCTGATATTAAGTTTAATATTCCGTGAATCAAGTGCAAATACAAACGTTAAAAAATGTCCCACCGCTGCAAATGGATTGAAGATGAAAGAATTTGCTTTACCGAATCATGGAGGAAAAGTATTCCATTGAATACTTGATTATATATTTAATGTAAATAAATAAATTTATAAACTTCAAAGTAAAACTGATGTTGTGCTAGTTTTAATAGACAATATATACATTGTGTTATTGTTGTGGCGATGTCAAAGAAATGATGCAGTTGTCTCGAGAAATTATACTTCATTACTTATTTACAGATAAGACAGCGCAAGAAAGATTTGCAGCACACAAAGAGGAAATAACACAAAGAGCACGAGTTGGTATCGAACCCAGGACCTTTGACATGTAAGGGAACTTTCTACTACCGAGAAACAAAAGCCCAATATATCCAATAAAAATATTTTTCTTCTTTTTTCATACACTAAGTATAGTTTTAAAATGATTACCTATGTATCAGTTCATAATTAAACTAAGATAATTTGAAAGAATCAACGAGCTGATGTGTGCATCACTCCAATTGAATGTAATTTTCTCATTATTGGCAGTTTAATGTGATTCAATAGTTTACTCTCTAAATATCACCAAGAGTGGCCAAATTGAAACCAGATTTTAAAACAAAAAAGGAAAAAAAAAAAAAAAAAGAAATCGCCAAATTTGTCGCTAAGTTGTTGACAAAACTTGGCGACCATCGACTGGCGATACATCGCCTAGTGTCCGCCAAATTATAACATCGCTTGAGTTTACATCGAAATTAACAATGATTTCCCCTCAAAAAGGGGCAAAAGACCCCCTTTGGAGCATCCGAATGCAACCAAAAAGAGAGGTGCACAACTAGACCTCCTAGGAGTCTGAGTACCAAATTTCAACTTTCTAGGACATTCCGCTCTTGAGTTAGGCTACATACATACACACATACGTATACACATTCGAACATATTCGAACATACAGACGTCACGAGAAAACTCGTTGTAATTAACTCGGGGATCGTCAAAATGGATATTTAGGGTGTCTGTACGTTCCTGGGCATATATCCACGTGTGGTCGGGTTGAAAAATAAATTCAACATTCATTCGGGGGTGAGCAAAATGGAAATTAAGGTAGATTTTTGAGTGAAATTTTTTTCGCGAATACAATACTTCCTTTTTTGTAAAAGGAAATAAAAAGATGATAAAATGAAACGCGCAAAAAAATGTTTTGTTGAACATTTGATGGTGATGATTTCACTCAAAAATAAAGCTTTAGTCTATAATTATCACTTTAAAAAAATAATAATATTTCATTCATAAATATTTATTTGTAAAGTTGAGAAGGACAGAAGTTCTTTGTTTGAATGTCAGATTTCCCTTTTAACATTTTCTTTGTTCTTTATCTACTGCTATTCTTTCCTTTCTGGATGTTTCAATCTTGTTCGTATCCCTAACACGATAAACATTCTTTTTTTTTTCCTTTCTTCTTTTTCGTTTTTTGTTCTTTCTATAACCTCGAGACATCTAAGATCGGATAGAAGTTCGATTTTACCACAAAGATAATCACACGCGTATCTCGTTTTATTGATCCAAAATATCTGAAGTTAAGATATCTTTGCCTGTGGGGAACGGTTTTAATTTCGATGCGTTTTTTGTGGTAGTTTTTAACAAGCTATACGAAAAATGTGCATTTGAATAAACTTATTATGTACATAAGAGTCACATATTACATATATATTTATTAATATGTCAGTCTAAATTTAAACTTATTTAGGGGGAGTCAGTACCCTACATACTTTCAAAAATTTGATTTCTTGATTGTAATATGTTTTGAAATTCCATTTCAATACCTTTTTAATGATACAAATTTCTTGATCGTGCTCATATTAGAAGTAAGTTAAAATAAGCTTCAAAACATTTAAACGCATGTTGATAAGGTATGATTTTTCCCTTTAAATTGCAATATCTCGAAATGGTATTATTGAAATTAAATGTTCCTTTCTCTCAGAAACTAAATTGTGTTAGGCTTTGAAATGTTTACCACCTATTCCATACATTTAATTGCATATACTGAAGTAAAATCTTTCCCATATTCCAAAAATATTTTTTATAGAGCTGATTTCGTGTTACAAAATGGCATTTTTTGAAAAAAATACAGTGACTTACGCATTAGATTTAAAAAAAAAAAATAAGCTCCCTTTCTGTAAAATGTTACTTCAGTATAGAGAAAACAGTCTACTTAAGGTACAGAAAAAATTTCATAAATGTATCTTAAATAGATTTTTAGAAAAATGTACATGAACCTGTGCAAATTAACGTTGACGGTATAGGGGATACTGACACCCCTTAAGCTCAGACATGTCTTCCTATCTTGATTTTGAACGAATAAATGGTTTTTGAAATAACCACAAGTTAAGTACATGTAAATATTTCGTAACTACAAGCTTTTGTTTTTAATTTTGAGAAGTAAAGCTTATCTAGAAGTGATTTCCAACTTTATTATCACACAAATCTACTGTTTGATGTGTATATCGCACTATAATACGTTCTAGAAATCTAATGTGAAGAAAAAAGTCATATCATGCTATATTATTTAAGTCGAGGAAAAACGTTTAATTGATTTGTTTAAATTGGCTTTATTTTCTCTAGCTATGATTCTTTTAATACTAGATAGTAATTATTCATTGATATGCTGTAAAAAAAATAATGAAAGAGGCATAAGAGCGTTAGAGTTTAAATGTACTTTTAAACATGAGTCAAATAATATTTTGCATCTGACATTTGTAGATGTTTCAAAAAGTAAGGTGACAAGAGTTCTGACGGTTGCACAGATTCTGTATGATTAAAAATCAAGCAGAAGATAACGAAGTTAAGAGCTTTTAAACCGTGCAGGTAGATGTAGCTGGGAGTCTACTAACAGGAAGAAATGTCAGCTAGATGATGGTTGTGTTGACGAAAACACCGTTAGCCATAAATGATACTTATAAGTGGACAACGTTAGGTCGATTGCGAGAGGCAATTTGCCAAGAAGGACCAGAACTGCACCCAACCAGTGTTTTGTTTCTTGAACGACAATGCCTGAACGCATATGGCCACAGATACGCACGATTTCTTACAGCGCTTTCGGTGGGAAGTATTGGATCACCTTCCTTACAGTCCCGGCTTCTTAATGAATAATTTCTATCTCTTCGGTCATAAACGCTTCGGGGATCAGCGTTTCAGAATCGATGCTGAGGCTCAGCGAAAACGTATTGACCTTTATTTTACAACCTTGGCGATTTTTTTTCTTTCCTGCCGGTTTCAGTGGTTTGGTTTACCACCGGGACAAATGTCTCGATAAGTAGGCGATAAGTAGTGTACTATGTAGAGAAGTAAATTGTACCTTTGCCTCAATGCATTTTAAATATATGTGTAATTCCATAATGAATTTTATGCTGCATCGGCTTAGTTACCTTATTTTTTAAAACCCTTCGTAGTAACAATTTTGCTTCATTTTTATATGATTCAGCTTGAAGAAAAATTGTTTTTTCAATTAGTATAAATACCGAAATTATTATCAAGTTTATCCTGTTACAAATAAATTAATACTTAAAATCATATATTACAGTTCAAAGTCAGAAAAACACTGAAAATGATGTGATTGAAAGTGTACTTCTAAATTGAAACTTCCTCTATTGAAAGTATCTTCCAAAATGAATACAAACCATAATGGCCAGCAAATTATATCCACATAGAAAAACGTGGCTCAAATTAATTCTCTAATCAAAAAGATTGAGATTTAAATATCACGAAACTCCAACTCCAGAAAATACATATAAAACGTTAAGTGACGAAACGTTAAGTGACGAAAAAAATCATAAATGAATAAAGAATCATTGCCACTATCTAAGAGCACAATTTTTTTTTGAGCTGAAATTTAATATTCTGTACTTTTCTGTTCAAGCGGCTCAAATTATATTTTGAAATTCTTAAAACAAATCTCTAAATAATTAGGGCTCGACCGATGGCATTTTTTGGCCGATGGGCCGATGCCGATTGTTGGCCGATTGTTCAAAGATGGCCGATGGCCGATGGCCGATTGTTTTCCTCCAAATGGCCGATTGCCGATGGCCGATGGCCGATGCCGTTGGCCGATGGAAAAAAAAATCTAACAGAAATAAATTGATAAGATTGTCAGAGATTTAAAGGATCATTGATTCATTTCACTTTACTTCCTTTCTACGAATAAGGAATTGTAATCACAAAAAAAAAAGAAAAAATCAGATTTCGACCTAAATGTTTATTTTACGATCACCCAATTTAAACTTCATTAGTTTTTTCGGCATGCATATGTACCTAAGAACATATACATGACCGAAATATCTATTTTGAACGCCTCCTTAGTTAATTATCGTAAATTCTCTTGTGATGGCTTCATGCGCGTAAATTTGCGTCACTCAAAAACGTTATGAAATAGTAAGTTGAAAATTCATACGTACGTAGTATCATCTAAAAGTTCGAGGACAAGTTGTTTAAAATCTTACCCTGAATAGTTCACATTACCGAAGTACATCTATCTACAAAATACTCACTTTGAACGACTATGCACTTCTGCCAACGTTGATGTGACAAACAAATAACATAACGTTTCGTCGGACTTAGCTCCGTGTGACTTTTATTCCCAGCAAAAAAAAAAAAAAAAATTGCATGGACGCCGCTTCTTCCATCAGGAGAAGATAAAGCTGCATCACAGAATGTAGTGAAAAATGGCTTCCAGGAGTGTTTCCAAGAGTTATATGAAAACTGGCAGAAGTACATAGTCTCTCAAGGTGCCCTTTTGAAGATGGATGTGCTTAGGTAATGTGAACTATTTTGGGTAAGGTTTTATACAGCTTGTCCCCCGAACTTCTGGATCGTACTACGTACAATCTGTATAGGGTGTAGTTATGCTTCTCCTTTTTTGACTGCTGTATGATGGAAGAGAAAAAACAACATCAAAAATAAATAAATTAATTAATTAATAAATAAAATAAAATAAAATAAAAATAAGGGAAGAAAAACAAAGAGACTGTTTAATAACCAATTGGCTTTTTTTTTTTTAATTGAACGTATAACTAAGATTTCAGTAATATTGTAATAATGTAAGGATTTAGGTACACTAAACATCGTTAAAAACATTAAAAATTAATAATCGTTAAAAATTATGTTGTTTAATCATTCAAAAAAAATTAAGAATAAAACTATGAAACCGTCAACAAATTAAGCAATTAAAGTGGAAAGATTGCACGTAGACATTTTTAGTCATCAAATTAAACAAAAAAGGGAACAGATAAATTATAATATTAAATCATAATAAGAATATTTTTATACTTATTTAAAATTTATGAAAGGAAAAATTTGCATTTTTCATAAAAGCTGTAACCGTGACATAAATTTGCGAAAAAAAGAAATAGCCGTGAAAACAGCGAGGTTCTTAAAACGCAGCCACAAAAAACAAACTCAATATTTACATCAAGTTAATAACTGAACACATATACTACTTGATCTGATGTTTTCACACGTAATATTGAACAATTTGATTGTTTAATCTTTTATGAAGCACTACAAACAAGTTCAAATTAAAATTTGAAATTTAACAATAATTTTCTGAAATTTAAAAAATTGCATAATAGAAAACCCTTGAAACTTTTCTATAACATATTATTAAAAATATGATGAAAACGAAAGTAACTTATTCATTTATTTTACATATTTATATAAAAAAAAATAGTTACTTACAACAGAAAAAAAAATCGATCGCTATTAATGATGCAAAAAAAATGGCGCATTACGAAATATAGGTGAAACAAGTATAAGAAATACGCAAAATGATATTTCTTGACCAAAATAAATAATCGCTAACTATTTAAGAAGTGCTTGAAACGACGAGGGTGGGTTAGGGGGGGGTCACCCTCTGATTTTGGAGTGACTCACAACATTAAACTTCGGCCTCATTTTTTTAGTACAGAACCGCTGCCACCAACGCCTCGGAAGAGTTTCTGAATCTACTTCAGCACTTTCGAAGAAAAAATTCAAAAGTCCCTTTGGTTTCCGAATTATGTTTCCATTCAAAGCGTCTTTAATCAATTTCTGACAACAATAGAAAAAGCTTGAAAAAAAGATCTCCAATTTTATGAATGGTGTTAGTTTTAAACAACTCAGAAGTACAACTAGAGTTTAATTTCAGAAATTGTTCGATTTGGAGGAGGGGCACGCAAGTGTTCTCGGAAATACAAAAAATAATCGTAAAAAATAAAGTTCAAAATAATAATAAACATTGAGCAGAAAAACCCTGTTAAAACTTGCATCCGAGTATGTTTTGACGTGCAGTGGCGGATTTAAAATATAGCAAATGTTGCGATTGCGCGAGAGGCCCCATAACCATAAGGGAACCGTAGGAGTTACAAAAATGCTTATGATAAATGTTTTACAACTTCTGTGCTAGAGAAATAGGGCCCCAAAATGTATTTCGACGGGCCTCAAACGTGTAGCACCGCCGAAGCAATACAGAAAATACTGCATTACTGTGATTTATATTACAAATATCGAAAAAATTAAAAATTACCGTCGTTTCAAGTGGAATCTAACAAAATGAAACAAAACCGGTTTCGCCATCTCATATTTGTTTCCATAGTCTCCAATTCGGCAATATATCGCCGAATGATTGTCAGTCTGAGACGCTATATTAGTTTTGCATTGAAATAAGTAATTAATAGCCACAAAAAATGAGTAAATAGGCTTTTTAGAACCCCCGATCGAAAACAAAAAGTGAAGTGCACAACTGGAACGTACGCATACCCCACATGCGAAAATTTAGCCTTCTACAGTTTACCATTTTTGAGTTATGAATTATGAGAGATACATACGTACATCCAGCCGTAAGAAACAACTTATTTGGTACCTGAATGCTGTATAAAAAACTCTTTAAGGGGTGACTAAAATAGAAATTCATACTGAAATTTAAGTAAACAATTTTATATGAAAACAATAGCTCCCTTTACTTTGTATTAAAAAGTAAAACAACAAAGGTCCTTTTTTTTTCAAAAACATCGGCCAATTCCATCGGCTTTTCGATGTTTTGTAAGGCCGATGGGCCGATGTTTCCTGCAAGTTAGCATCGGTCGCCGATGCCGATGCCGATGGCTAAATTGTTGAACCATCGGCGCCGATGCATCGGCCTAACCGATGCATCGGTCGAATCCTACAAATAATATATAGTTTCAGAATAATAAATAAAACTCACTACAGTTGGGGCAAACCTAACATGTCAACGCAGTAATAATGTGATTAGGATCTACGTAGCCTGCAAACTACAGCCAGCTGAGGTTTGGCTCAGCTATAGTGCAGTTATTTCCCATTCTATTCAGATTGATGACGTGTTTTGTCGCAAATTACCAAGTAGTGTCTCTAGATCAAAAGAAATAAAAATGTTCTTCAAATACACAAGTGTCAAAAATAGAAAATACTTCCCTGTAAAACTGCGTGGCTACAACTTCCCGCCTGTTTTCAAACATAAAATAACTTTTCACATTTGGTGTTCATATTTTTTTAACACCATGCTCAAGCAGTATAATTCGCTTAAACATGCTGTTGTTATAATATCTATTAACTTGTAGTTAATTTTTTCTCGCGAAATCCAACGGGCTGCATTTTCTTTCCAGTCATTCGTATTTGCTGGAAAAGTAATTATTTGCAAGACATGATCTGAGCAGTCATTATTTTCATTTACAAATGACTGGTTATTCATTTCTTTTGTATTCATTTCAATCAGAAAATGAGTGGTTCAACGTCTACCATTAATAAAGTTTTGTGAGGGAGGCTATCAAAGAGAAATTAAATTACCCCATTGCTAACATTTTTCGGAGCTTCTCCAAATGCTGTTTCATCTAACAAAGAATGTTTAAGCTTTATACATCATTATTTGCTATACGGTTATGTATCATAATTATGCTTAAGCATAATAAAACTGTAATATTGTTCTTGGTAATGTTTGAATTTTCAAATCGTTTTATCAGTTATATTTTAAGTAAACAAATCAGTCAGAATAATTTATAATCTGTCATGGTTTTCTTTAATTGCAGAATAAAAACTAAATACGATACATTTCTTCCGTAACTACACTATGTAATTTCATATTAATATTATAGTAACATTTTTTAAGAATTGCTATTATACTTGGCTTGATTGTCACGGGAAAAAAAATCTGAGATCTCCATTTGCTCATATCTCAGCAACTAGGCCACACAGAGACTTCATAATTTCCCTAAATAATTGCTTAATCTTAAGGTACAACTTAACGCTAAAAAATTCAATTCTAACATAAAATTATTTTTTCGTTTAGGATGGAAAACATCAAAGTTCATGTAAATTCTCCATTAAATGTTTTACATGTGAAACCCATTGTTCCAAATTTTGTTGCATTACAACAGCAGTATTAAAAGTAATTATAATAAAAATTTTGAATCAAGGCTTTTCTGGAGCAGGCATGAAATATATCCACTATCATTGCTTTTTTTAGGATTTTTTACTCATCTATACCAATAATCGAAACTGGAGCTAAGTAAAGACACACATTAGGATCTTTATCCACGAGTAACTGGTATGTTGGGAAATATGAACTAGTTTTGCAAAAATTAATATTTAGATATTTATAACTGAATTAGCACACAAACAAATCCTAGTGGAAACAGAGATCAATGTGCCAAATGATTGAAGTTTTAGACACGTATATAGTTCTTTTTCCTTTTAGAATGAAGCATTTATATGAAAAAAAGAGGTGAAATTTCGTGATGGTTACATTATTCTCATTCTGAAATACATTTACACTAAAAAGAGTAAAATAACAAAATTGAAAAGAAAAAAAAAAACACTAAACACTTTTCATAATGCACTCAAAAGGACAAATTAATTTTACTGGTTCAGAGAGGACAAAATTTAAGTATTCCTGTACTGCCGTGCTAAGCACAGATGTGGTATCTGCACATTTTATCGAAATTGAGTTATTGTCACCAGGTGGTCGTTAATGATTTAATTTACCTAAATGTCAAGTTTTTTGGCGATTTGTGAACGCGAAATATTAAAAAAAGCTTTAAGAAAACAGCCGTAACTGCAAATTTGCTTAGTTTGCTAAGGCACTTTGAACGTAAGTGACAAATACTAAGCCTTTAAAGTGGTATCTGCGCAGTTACCACTTTTTTCTTAGTAATTTATAGATAGGATTTTTATACCTTAGTAAAGCAACATATTTAATAACGTAGCAGTTTATTGTAACAGAGTACTAAAATTAATTTATCGATATAGTTGGTATAGGTCGAAAATAAAAACTAATACAACTTTGGATGAATGTCCAAGTAAATGCTCAGCTTTTTCTATTCAATTTTTTATTTAAAAAGCAAATTCTTAAAAATTAAATGAATTCAAAATATTTTTATCCAGTGGGGTAGTTTCCATCAGTCAAAAGTAGTACTTTTTGTCACTGAAATTGATAGAATAAGCAAAAAAAAAAAAAAAACATGGATCAGAAAAAATACTTTCATTTTCCCAACAGTTATTTTTTAATTATTTTCTTTTAATATTCGATTTTTAAAACAAGGCGTGGTCTTGATGACGTCACAAATGATGCTCTTTGGCGCATCTTGGTACCGCGTTTCCACGTTATGCTTATCACGAAGCGAATTAAAATTGCGCTCTACGCTTGCTATAAACCATATCGTTGCCAATACACGTGAGTAAATATGCGAATTAAATATTTTGCTCTGTGAATAGCAACACAGAATGGCATTTCATCATTAGCGATATCATCCGCAAGAAATGTACACAATGAAGCGCACCGATTTTAGTAATTTTTTAAAAATATTAAACTTAAACAAATTATTTAAAAAATGGTTAGATCCTATGTTTTTAAGCATGTTCTTTCAGATAAAAATTCTTTCAAAATTTTCGAACAACCCCATTATATTTTTATTTAAGTATCGTCGTATATATTAGAAGAGATGTTTCCTCTTACCCCAATCGACCCTATTATAAATTTGGATTACTTTTACCATAGCTTTCCCTATAATAAAGTAGGTTTCATTTTACCCCAACTGACCCTATAATAAGTTAATGCTTCTTTATAGCTTTCCTATAATGCTTCTTCTTACCTTAAATGACAGCATTTTCCTTTTATTTGCATTTGAGGTGTTAAAAGTGCAGTTTTACTTGCAGTGTTTTTGTAGTCTATTTTTCTTACACACCTACTAATACATCTGTACTCGAAAATTAAAATAAGAAATAACGTTAAGCTGTAACCGTACAAATTCGCGGATTACTGCAGACACGCGTTTCAGAGTTACAAGAAACACTCTTTTCAAAGCAAAAAAGTGAGCTTTAGGACTTTAGGATGAAAAAATATCCGATAGAAGCAAAAACCCCGCTTTTTTACGTGTATATTTTCGTTTGTTCGCTCTTTTTATTTATTTATTTTTTTTGATTGAGGGTGATTGGATTGAAAGGTGTTTCTTGCAACGCCAAAAAAAATGTGTCAGCAGTAATCCGCAGTTTTTTTTTTTTTTTTTTTTGCAATTAAACGTGGTTATTTCGAATCTTAATTTAAAATACGCACTTATTTTCCTTAGTTACACTGATTGTTCTGATATGCCATTATCAATATAAAAATAATGCCATACAGGTTTTACTAATGAGCGAAGTGTTTGTGTTGATCAAGTATTATGCTTTGAACCCGTAACAGAGGAGGTGTAGAGATCCTAAATAGGGACAGTGGACAACTTCTGAGCGGCAGCCATCTTATGTCCAAAATGCTCACTCCCCGTAGACCGTAATGCATCTTCTGCCCCAAATATCACAGTACATTGTATCAAAAGAATTAGAAGCTAGCTATGATATTATGAAATGAAATGTGCAGATCACAAATGTATGTTTGTTTTCTATCTTTATCAACAAACTTTTGAGAAAAAAATTTTCTTTGTAAGCGCTATGACGATACGAAATGATTGGCACCGGATTGCCAGACTTGGCGCTCACTCCGTTTAATGAAAATACAATAAGGAGAAGAAAAATCAGATTATTGTTCAAAGATTTCATGCCCTATTCCGTGGAAAATCCAGAAATTCACACAGCGCAGCATTTTGAGCTAACAGCACTCGGACTAAACATGGCGGACAGCGGCCGGCGCGCCGTTGTCCAATCTCTCCGTATATAGGATCTCTAAGGAGGTGAGGTCTCACATACCGCTCAAAAGTTTTTCCCACCACACCTACTTCATTTTCAGTCCGACTTAATGGTTTTTACCAATAGCTTTTTGTTTTGTGACCTTGAACACCCCCCTTGCTTATCAGTATCTTTTGGCACGTGCATCTGGTTTAAATTTCATTGCATTCTTTAGGAGCGGTCTGTGAGACCGCACCTCCCCTTTAGTGTTACAACTTTCGGCAGTAGTAGACACAGCTTTTAACGTTTGCACCGCGAATGTGTATTTTTTTATTTGATCCGCGTTATGCGGAAGAGATGTAAACTGTTCGAAACTAGGTTGCTATTTGTTTGAAATGTTCTTAAAAGGTACGCAATGAATGTTAAAGGGACAATGAGAGCTTAATTATTTCTGGAAATACGACGCGATATACTGATAGTTTAGGTGATGTCAAAATTTTTCAGTAAGGTGATATAATCAATTTTCCGGAGTTAAAATGTTTTTTATGTATTTAATAACTAAGATGAAATCATTAATAAATAACAGATTCATTTTTATTGCGAGTAATACATTATTTACTGCAGCATGGGATTTTTCTACAAAAAAACGTAAGACTCTAGAAAAATGTCCTCGGAAAGGTGTATTTCTATTCAAAATTCAAAAATATTTTTTCACGTGCTAACAAAAGTTCAAAGAACAGCTAAGGCAAATTACAGGAATGTATCTTATATGCACGGTTTTCAAGAAATTTTTAAATAGAGCGGTTTCTGAGACCTCTCGTTCCCTGTTACGTCCTACTTTTTCACCCCCCCCCCCTGTTACGGGTTAAATCAATTAAAAAAATAATTAATTTGAATTTTGACATCTTGAATTCAAATTATGTTTTTCGCAATCACGAGTGTGTCTATGTAGACGTGTGTGTTTGTGTAGGGGGTATGTGTGTTTGTGTGTAGGGGTATGTCTATGTGTGTGTAGGCATGTGTGTGGGTTGTTGTGTATATGAATGTGTGTGGGGGGGATATGTGAATGGGGTGTGTGTGTAGGCATATGTGTTTGTTTCTGTGTGCAGGCATGAATGTGTGGGTAGTTGTGTGTATGTGTGTGTGTGCGTGCGTGTGTGTGTGGGCATGTGTGTTTATGTCTGTGTGCTGGCATAAGTGTGTGGGCAGTTGTGTATATGAATGTGTGTGTGGGGGGGATATGTGAATGTGTGTGTAGGCATATGTGTTTGTTTCTGTGTGCAGGCATGAATGTGTGGGTAGTTGTGTGTATGCTTCTTTGTGCGTGCGTGTGTGTGTAGTTGTGTATATATGCGCGTGTGTGTAGGACATGGATGCAACCTGGATACGGCTTTCGCTATAGGAGCAGCATCGTGAGGACCCGGTCGACGATGATGCTGCGGAGGGTGGCGGTGGGAAAATAAAAAGATAGGACATCAAAGCAGTCAAATGAGAACAATAAGCAATCGTGATTGCTCAAAAAAAAAAAAAAAACCACGGAATAACACGAATAAAATGTTTGTACAAAGGCTACTTTTCTGCAGTCGAATTAATTTTGATTTTTAAAATAAGTCGTCTTAAGTGGTAAAACTTCGATAAGAGTTAAAATTAAAACAAAAACAAATGCAACAGAAAAATGAATGCATTAGACCCACAATGCGTAAACCCTGTTCTTTTCATTATAATCCAACATCCTTTTTTTTCAGGCTCTTGATTCAAAAGTTAAAAAATAATTGCACTTGGAGACCGAAACCATAAACCTCTCAGATAAAACTCATTCTTTTGCTTCTCACTCAAAACACCAAATTTCGTAACGAGTTTTCCTTTTTCCGCTTTAAAATTTTCTGCGAGTTTCTTACGGATCGAAACTTTAAAAGGGTACTTTAACAAACTCATTTTCTACAGGAACTCCTTAACAACCTTTTAGTGAATGTTCGGGAAGCAATGATTTAATCGATTAACACAATTATCGCTCCCCGTCCTTACTTCATTATCTTTAATGCACTCTGGCTGGATAGGAAAATTATCGCGCTTCAGACCATTCTTCAAAAGTTAACTTGCCACCTTATTGGATATCATTCTGCGAAGAATCTTTCTTGGAAGCTTATTTGATGTTTACGCATACAATGCAGTGAATATAACATTGAGATAAATTGAACTCGAAATAAAATGTAGAACTGATTGATTCTGAATGCATGATATGTAACCGTGCTTTATTTTAATATTCAAGAAAAGAATTCACTTGAATAATGATGAATCTTAGTTTTGACTTGCAGAAAATTGTGAAATACATTTGACGATATTTTAAATCTGTCGGAACTGTTGTTACCCCAAGTTGAATAAACGATAACTCTGATAATTGGACAGGCTGCATAGTGATTCTCTTGGCTCTTCAAAAACGGTTGAAATTTTTACTTTAATGCATAATCTTTTTTAAGGTAAGAAACTAATGTTTAAAAAAATAATACAAGATATGAAAATTTCATGTCTAGTAGGATTAAAAAAAAAAAAGACTTGTTTACAAGCAACTAAAAAACTTGGTTCAAAAAACGTATAAATAAAAGGACTGCAATTTTTTTATAACTTATGTGATTCACAAAACAGTTTTAAAATATTTTAAGACTTGTCTCCTATTCTTTCGTTTTTCTCGGTTATTTTTCGTGACACAAGGCTTTCCTTTAATTATTGCTTTCCTTTTTATGTTGCATGATTATTTGAGTATATTTTGAACTTAAAAAATAAACTTAAACTTAACATACAAAATTATAATAAAATGCACTCAACAGCAAATAAAATTGATTGATAACGTATTGATGAAAATGAAAACTAGGTGTAGATACCATTAAACCAGATCATCTAACCAGGTCCGTCATTTAGTAGGGTCAATTCCTCTCGTGGCTTTCGGAAATCGATGTATTCAGATATGAGCGAGCGTGGTTTTTGTTGTTTTTTGATGGAATTTACATTGAGCATAAAAGATATCCCACCCCCACCCCGATGGAAAAATTCGAAATGACAGGCCTGCATCGGACCCCTCCCTCCCTTTTTTTTGTTTTACTGAAAAACAAAATTCTACTCAAGTACCGTTAAAACATGTGAATTTAATTTTAGAACTATTAAAATATTTCTCTTTTTTACTTTCCTTTTACGGCAAAAAAAAAAAAAATATTACAGAAATGACTAAATACTCGGGTATCGCAAAAAAAAAAACTTTAAAAGCTATAATTAATAATTAATGCATGAGTAAATATATAAATAAAACCTTTCTTTGCACTAAAGAACTTTCAGAAAGCATAATTAAAAGTTAAAATTTTTAATTATTGCATTTCTAAATTTTTCATTATTGCCAATGTTTATAACTTTTGCTTAAGCATAAGTTATAAATATTTAAAAAAAAATATTAGCAAGCACACACACATACAGACGATTTAAAAAATTTACCTTAAAATTCATGTCAAAAATACCGTATTTTACATTAATGTTATTATATATAGTTTTGCTTTCTAGTTATTTTTTTTCTTTTAGTAAGGAATTCCTTTTTTTAATTTTTTAACATGAGCAAGCAAAAGAACCAAACCAATTTTTCTGCGGACCGTTGTCAGACTATGAGTTGAGAAACGCTGGACTAGATAGTTATTATGCTTTTATCGTTATTACTACTATACGGATCTCATCATTTGTAACATTGGTATATAACTTTGTACGTGTTTACTTTGTGAAAATAAAATGTTTTCAGTTTTCTAAGAAAAAATCCTTAAAAACTAATTAAAAACTTCTTGATATGCTTATTTTTTTTTTTTAATTTCCGCTTTTATTCAATTATATGTATTAACAAGCTGCATTGCCCGGCTTTGCACTGTCTACCTCGAAAATAAAAGTTGTGTCATGTGACGTCTGTTCAACAATCAGGCTTCAAAAAAAAAAATTTATAATGTCCCGTCAAAATAATCATTCTTAAAGAAAGAAAATGGCAAATCAAAAATTCCCGAATAAATTAAACACAACCCTTTCAACTCTCCCAACAACTAAAATACTTCATTATCTTCAGCGGGCAGTACAAAAAAAAAAAAAAAAAGAACCACCAAATAAAAATGAAAAGGGGAATTTTTTAACTCAAAACAAAAATATTCTTTTTAAACTCACAGTAGAGAAAAAAAAAAGTGGCAACCTTCTGTATGGTTTTATTCACGTTATTTTAAAATGAGATTGTGCAAATTTGTAGTTTTCCGATTTGAAAAGGAAGTTCTATTAATCTTAAAAACGTTTTTAATTTTTTCGCCGATGATATATATATATATATATATATATATATATATATATATATATACAGGCAGGTGAACATGGTGACGCAATGGCATAGGCCAGTTTGCACCCGATGAAGATGATGCTCTGTGTTTGGTGGGAATGCAAAGGTATTTATTTTGAGTTTCTCCCCGCCGGCCAAACGATTGATTCGGACAAGTACTGTCGTCAATTAACTAATCTAAACCGAGAAATCAAACAGAAACGTCCGAGTTTGTCAAATCGCAAAGGCGTAGTCTTTCATCAAGATAATGCTAGACCACACGTTTCAAGACAGACGCCACGCAAACTGAACAGCCTGAAATGGGATGTCCTAACTTATCCACCGTATTCTCCTGACATCGCACCATCGGATTATCACTTATTCCGGTCATTGGAAAATCATTTAAATGGAAAAAAAACTTGACTCTTTGAATGCCTTACAAAACGTCGTGTCTTCGTTCTTCGAATCTAAGCCACGCAGTTTTTATGATCGGGGCATCCGTTTGCTGCCAGAACGTTGGAAGAAGATTATAGACAACGATGGAGAATATATCATTGATTGAATAAAGAGTTTTGCTTGCCTAATCACTGTATGACTTTCTTTCACAAACTCCGCACGAACTTTTGCACTCACCCAATATATATATATATATATATATATATATATATATATATATATATATATATATATATATATATATATATATATATATATATATATATATATATATATATATATATATATATATATATATATATATATATATATATATATACGGCTGAATATATTTAGTATGTTCATTTCCTTTTTTACATCTCATATTTTATTCCTTTTTAGCTGGAAATTTTCTATCATTTGATTCCACAACTAGTATTTTATTAATTTAATTTTTTTTTATGATTTTTTAAAATGGCGGCCAAACAACATGTTTGTCCCAACAGTACTGATGTATATTTTTAGCATGTTTATTAGGAGCATGTTACTTACCATTTCACACAAGAATCATTTCTGTTGCAATCTGTTTGACCCCTAACACTATTTCTACTGGACTATTAATTAGCTTAAAAATACTATGAGCTTAAAAATACCTTTTTCATGACCAATTTTTCAGAGCAAGTTGCAAAATATTTTCTAGATAGCAATAATAAAAACATATATTATTTTAGTAAATATACTTTTGACTTAGTGATTGTAAGTTTTCGTAAATATAATTACTTAACTTAAGTTTCAAGTAGAAAAATAAATGTTACAGTCGAGCCCGCTTATTAAAATATCGGTTAAAAGAATATCCCGCTTAATATAATACATTTTCAATGTACCAAACCAATGTAATGTGTTGTTTTGATCCCGGTTAATGGAATATCCCGCTTATTAGTATATTTTTTCGTGGAAAAATGGCTATTCCATTAAGCGGGTTCGACTGTATATTTATTAAAAGCAGTATTTAGAAATAGAATAAAAGTTTTGTTCTATGATTACGCTTAATGTTGTTGTTGTCGTGTGCCAGCTAGGTTGGCGATTTGGGGATGCGCTGCTTCAATTTTCCAACTGTACCGTAATTTGGTGTGAAGTCCAACTTCTACAGTACACTCATCCCCAACCCCTTTTATAGGCTAGGCAACCATTCCCAGCACAACAACACCATACAAAGAAAGAACAAGGACTGGATAGAGGACGTACGTCCATGCTCGAGCGGGGATTCGAACCCAGACCTTCTTGTCGCAGTCGAACTTCTTTCACCACCAGATAAGAAAGGCGGCAGTACGCTTGATATTAACATAAAATGAAATCATTTGAATTATTAATAGGTAATGCTGGTAAGAAAGCAAATATGATACTAAAATGTGTGGTTATATTTTATGTATTAACAAATCCATTACTACGCAAAAGATATTTTGTTTGGTCTTCCTTTACCCATATCGATTTTTATTCCTATTTTTTAAATGATGCACCTTCTAGAACAAAACATTGCTTACTTTTATTTCATTTCAGTGTTTCAATAACTTAATTTTTATTATTTTTCTAAAGATAATTCAATGAAAAAAATAGATTTTCAAAATAAATAGTAGTTATTAAAAACCAAGATTTCAGTTAAGTTAAAGTTAGATTAAATTAAGATTTGTTTAACGGAAGTACTTCAGCTTGACCCAAATGTAACTTCTTAAAATGTTGTTGACATTAACGTGTTTCATTCGTAAGTTGTTTTACTAACTCTTCTTCGTTTATTTTAATAATAACACAATTATTTTTAATTAGGACAATCAAGTTTCTTGTTCTATAAGTTTATGTTTAAAGCTGGCTTAATATTTCACTAGTCAGTGCCAGTTAGTACCATGAAAAGTTTCGTCCATAGTCTAGTCGTATAACATGTCTGATTGTCTACTGAATCCATGTAAGTGCTAAAATAGACACCATAGAAATTCAATTTCGGTTAAAACGAGTATGACATAGTATGAATCCATATAAGTCTCCTGAGTTTTTTGAGACACAAAAGCTTAATACAAACATTCAAATAATGATAAATACGAATTATACCGTTATAATATACACACAATTCGGTATTACAAGTACAGTACAGTCTCCTTCACTCACGGTTTCGCTGTAATAAAAGGTACCTATATCTGTTTATTTAAAGAATTGTTTTGTTTATTTTCCATACTACTCGGCTTACCGGGGTTTTCGTTTTTTAAGATAACCTTTGGTCCAGTTTGTTTGGATACACAAGGTTTTACTGTATAATAGTTTATAAAACTATTGAAGAATAATTTAATAAATGTTTCGAAGGAAAGTCAAACTTTCCTGCTTATACAGGAAACTATTTAAGCAGTTTTGTACTACATTATTGTTTTCATGGTTTTTATTGACTTGATTTATTTTTCAAATCAAGTCAATTTATTGATTTATTTTTCAACAGTTATAGCCCTAAATTTAAAAAAGAAACAAATGAAATGACTATCGTAGTTTGTAGGTGGATGGTATCAGGATAACGTAATATTATTGACTTAAACACCAATATTTGTTTTCACAAAAATCAATGCATTTATTAAAATATTTGTTCAAAACTAAAAACCTTTTCATTGAATACACTATTTTTTTTAAACTAAAATGTGTTTAGTTATACTCAGTTTTAGAAATAAAATTTATCATTCTGTTTGTGTGAAAAAAAAGAGAAAAAATACGCCTACTATTCCTTTTACCGGTATCCATTTTGTAACATTAACTCAATCTTCTTCTTTCTGTCGCTCATTTATCTTTCGTTCCAAAAACCGTTTTCTTCTGATTACATTATTCCCTCAAAAATTATTGGTAAGAACGAAGTAGTTAGACGAAGGATCTATTTCACAGACTATTTAAAAAAAATTAATTTTCCAATAATTATTGAGTTGTATTCTATATTAATGTGTAAAACAAAGTACATTTAGGTTATTTTACTGTTTTATCGAAAATTTGCTTTTATTTAGTTCTAAACTCATGAAAAAAATACATGGCTGAAGGATAAAAATTATTTTGTATGTCCAGTGTTTTCTATTGTTTCAAATGAAAATAACTAAATAAATACGAAATAAATAAACTAAATGCAGTGAAGATTCCAAATTCTTCTCGAAAATAGTAGACCGTTATTTTATTTCTTCTTTTTATTCATTCACGAATCTTGTAGAATATTTGAGAGTTCTCTTTCGGTGTGTATAAAAAGCGTTATGCATGATAAAGAGTTCGATTGAGAATTCGAACTGAGAGTGTATTAGTTCTGTTTATTGCGAGGCATTTCGCTGTGTTGTTTTTCGTATTTGGAAGTAAATACGTGTGTAACCGTTGAGTTTACGGTGTGGTGTGATATTTGCTTAATTGCTGATGATTAATTTAGCAGTTGTTGACGATCTTTCCTGTACGCGAATTTAGAAACACAACCGCGTACGCAGGTCGCACAGATGGCGCTACGATCGCTGGCGAAGAGAAACGTTCGGAAAGGGATTTATCGCCAACCTTCGAGCCGCAAGCGCAAGTCGCGGTTGACGCTTAAATTTCTAACTGTTTTACTAATTATTTCTACTTTACTAATGACTTCATTTACGAATGTTTGCTGCAGGATAAAAATGAACTTATATTGCCTAATAGTACCAAACTTAATTATATAGATAGGCATGAATTAGCTAAAATTGCTTTAGGTCCCAAATGTCCAGCCCATATTTTTTTTCTTGGCTTAACGGAACGTCTCTGAGATGGAACGCGAAAATGTCATATTAGACAATGAAGTCAATGAAATCAGTGACACTCTTGGCCATCAAGAAATCAAAAACGAAATACAGGCTCCCTCTACTAGTTCTCAAAATATTAATGCCTCAGCTGAAGATAAGCAGTTATTTCTAGACGAGTTAAAAAGACTAGTGTCATATGAAAATATTGACAAAACAAAATTAACAAAGTAGGCTATTTAAAAAATATCAAAACGGGCACATAATTGAATCAAAAATTAAATTTAATAAGTAAACCTTTTCCACCCAGACGGAAAGGTAGAAAAATAAAACTTCAACCGACATCTATTTCAAGAAGTGGAATGCCCAAAGGGTCAAACAGAATCCTCGCAGGGAGACCGTTTAAGTGCAAAGCACAATGTAAAGTCAAAAGAAATCGTAATTTAACTCAAAAAATAAATTTTAATACAGCTAATGCAAAAAGCCATAGCATTTTGTATTATTATTATTTTTTTAAATAAAAGCATGTAGTAATACGATTATTTGTTTCTCCTTTTTAGTAATTTTGCAAAACACTAGCTTGTGCACTGAAAAGAACATTTTTCGAACATTTTTTCCCTTTTAGAACTACAGATCATAATAAAAACAAAAATAAACATGCGTTATGACTTAAAACGTAAACAAATATATTAGATACAAAAGGCAAGCTAGGTAAGAAGAATTTTCTAAATCATAATTAACATTTACTAAAAACACTTTTTAATAATCATGCAAGATATGTGAAAGCATTTCAATATTTTATGTGCAATTATTACACGGATTTCAATTAAAAAATCAATGGAATTATAAAATTAGCATATAGATTAAACAACACATTTCTCCTTCTAATTAAATAATCACTTCATTTTTAATACATTCTAAGACAGTTATTTTTCCTTCCTCTCTTAGAACCATTTTGTATATGATAAAAGGAATATTGTTTTAAGTGTAAAATTCTACTTGCAGTAGGTTTCTAATTGATATCTATTATTTGAGAGTAGAGAAGTTAAAAAAAGAACTAGGATTTCATCTCAGATGCGCAGAAGGAAAGAATGGGACCCTAATATCATAGGATGCAAGAAACAACTTGCTAATTGTGTTCAAAGTTAACTGCTAATGATATTTGTGTGTGTACACCCTCGACTATGATTACCAAAGACAATGAACACAAAATTAATTTGGTGACCTGTTCTGCTTATGCTAAAATAATAAACTGTTTTGATATTTATGTATTGATGCACCCAAATTAAATTTAGGGTTATAGTACCTGTACCTCTGATCTAGACTATCGTTAGTCCATTTTCGCTACTTTTCACGAGAGAGCGAAAACGTTTGTCTGAGGCATAGAAAGGATGGAACTTGCGCTCTTTAAATGCAGCTAAATATTTGTGAAGGAATATCTTTCATAGAATTAGGATTTCATATGTTGACACAGAATGATATTCTACATTCAATGCAGTAATAAAGTGAAGATTGCAAATTGTTGGACTCATGTTAGTCTGGCTCTGAGGTGTAAAGTTACGATACAAGATATACGACATACAAGGTGACCAAAGAATATGGAAAAGCTTTGAAAAGAGTCAGAAGGGCATATATAACAGCATCACAGTCCAGATATGCGATATGAAAGAGGTAGCGGGCGACATTGTGTAGGACAGTTAAAATACGAAGGCTTTTTGCTGGTGGGGATTCATAGAGCATGCTGTACTATAGTATAAACATCTCATTACTGTTCAATAGAATGCAATCTGCATCAGCATAAGCAACACGTTCTGCATTTCTTTAGCAGTATTATAGCACTAGGTGCTTTGTAAAATATCGATGCAGACAGCTTCTCAGTATATTTCTTCGACTACCCAGTAAAGTACCCTCTACAACTTTCAGCCTGTCTCAGCACACCACAGGAAAATACAAGGGAGAGGTACATCCCCACTGGTAAATTTTTAATGTTCAAAAAATTTCCAGAAAGTCCTTTTTAGGCTATCTTTGATGCTAACATGTCAAGATATGTAGTAAAGGATACGTAATGAAATCAATCGCCCCTCCCTTGAAACATTTGTCCTTGCAACATGCTTTTTATTGTGCAGTGTTCTCAGTGCTCGTTTCAAGCGCCCCCTTTTTTCCCTTCACAGTTCATTCAAAACTTCGAGATAAAAAAAATATTCGAGTAATAAGTTTCGAGTTATCGAGACTATATGATATTCTTACAGCCCATTTCTAACCTTGGTGATGATTTTCATTTTATTTACTGTCACTGTGTTTGGTCATTGTCCTTCCGAAGTTACTCACAGTCGAGTCTCGATAATTCGCAGAGTTATTACTCGAATACACCAGGGGTGCCTACCTAGGCGGGGGGTGGGGGTAGTCATGGCGCAGAGTGCGACATTAAAATTTTTAGGGGGTGGGGGCTGTTTTGAGGGGTATTTTTAACTTTTTGGGGGGGGTCTTCCCGATACTTAGGGGGAGTGCGCCCTTGTTCTTAGAGGATGGGCACCCCTGAATATAACCTTCACCTCAAACTTTTCACTGGGCCCCAAAATCTTGAGAATACTGTAGGAACCTCTTATAACTTGAGCTACCAATAACTCGAAGCTTTCTATCGGTCCCTTGAGACTTCGATTTATCAAGATTTGACTTTACTTAAAAAACAGTAAAAAAAAAAAAAGAAAGCAGTTAAAAATACAACTAAGGGTTTTAATTCAATCATTTGAGGCTGTTGCTGAAATGTATACGATATACATAACCAGTTGAGTACCTGTAAATACTAATGAAGTATGTCTACAAACTAGATTAAAATTTTCTTTTCTTTTTTTTTTTTTTTTTTTTTTTGTTGACGCCTCAATTATACTTCAATTGCTGAAAATTCTACTTTCAGTTGACACTTTAAACGTTTAAAATCACTACTTTTGATAACCAATCAAGAATTAGAAATTAAATTAATGAAATATCTCCAAATAATTATTTATTGCATACATGCAGTTTAAAACGTGGTTTTGAAGAATTAATTTCTGATGTTAAGCAATTTCCAGTTTAAAAACTGAAACATTCTTGATTTTCATCGCAACGGCAATCCAACCCAGAACTTTCCGATGCAAAGAAGAAATTCCCGGAAGAATATTACAATGTCAATAAAGATATGTCCGCAGGTCAAAAAAAAAAGAAAATGTTTGTAGCAAAATAACTCATTTTGACACCACATCCATTCAAACGCGGTTTTAAAGAATTTTTATTTCTAATGTTTTGTAATTTTCAGTCGAACAAATTGAAACATTCTTAAGTTTCATCTCAACGACAGTCCAACACAGAACTTTCACATGCAAAGAATAAATTCACAAAAGAATATTTCAGAAATACAATGTCAATAAAGTTTTGTTCGTAGGTTAAAAAACATCAAAGTTTGTAACAAAAAAACCGATTTTGACCACACACCCATTCATATCACATAATCAACGAAATACCAGCAACAAAGGTAAAAAAAACAGACATCACATCATTAAGCACGCGCAAGTACCTCAAAAGCGAAATCGCTTTCTTGGCGCATTTACGCGAGGAGTCGAACCGCGCCAAATGAAATGCGCTCGTAGCGCCATCTGTACAACCTGCGTACGCAGTCGTGTTTCTAAATTCGCTTCCTGTACATAGTGTAAATAAATTATCTGTGTTTTTAATCAAGACCTGTTTCGTCCTTTCAAGAAAGTTGGAAGTCGCGGCGGATCCGTTACAGTATGAATAGTAGAAGTTCGAAAAACGTCGTCTTCGAGAAAGCTTGATCATTGTGTGGCATAGTTCTACGAAAGATCATTAATGGAACAAAACATTCAATGTAATAGTAACGGGATACATTGACTATTTTCCCGAGATTTAGAGTGGGTAGTTTCCCTAATGCATGACCCTTTTGGGGGTTCCTGTGACTCCACTCAAGGCAAACTCATCTTGCTTACTTTTGTAATCTTATCCTCCAAACGAATTATGTCCCTTGATTTCCCTTAAGAAGTGGACTTAAGATGTACGGATTCAGTAAAAAAGTGATCGAGAAATTAAACAGCAGAAACAAAGTTGACTTTATTTTTTATTTTTGACAATTTTTCTAATTAACACGAAGCGGCAAACGCTGCGTGGAATCTGTATCACTTTTTCCAATTCGTTTTTGCAAAGTCATTATTTGTTCATTTAAGGTTTCCGACTGCGTTAAAATTGGAATTTTCAATGACATTTTCGTAAACAACTTTAAAATTCCGTTTTAAAGTTTGTATAGGCTTTACTTTTCATCCTACGTGAACTACAACTGGAGTATTAACTGTGTTATTAAAGAGTCGTAATCCAAACTCCAAAACAGAAAATGCATTTAAGTGCGGTTTTTAAAGAAAGATATTTTTGATGAAAGCTTTCAACTATAAATATGATATCTCAAAAAGTTACTCAAATATTTATGTGAAATTTTCTGATTTAGTACTATGTAATATGCTTGATGTTTTCCTCTAAAAGCTAAGCTGAGTTTTAGAATTAAGTATTATTTTTATGTGGATTAAGTTCATACAAAAGTATTTGTTTACAAAAAAATGTCATTGTAAGAACGTTGTTCAGCTATATTTCAGAAGTATTTTGAAAAACAAGAAATCTTTTACAGCATAAGACACATAAGTGTCATAAAAGTATTATTACAAGGATTTGTGTGTGATTAGAACATAGTTTTGCTTTAAAGCTTTTTTTAAACATGTTTTTTATACTTTTGAAACGCAATGCTAATTTTAAACTAGTTTCAAACTTAATGAGAAGTAGGGAAGGATGACCCAAAGCGGGTAAGTTTTCGAAGAACTCTAGAAAATTGTAGTTTTTGGATTTTTATCGTAGCAATTTCGGTTTTATTTCCTAGCAGGGTTCTTGAACTTCAAAATAAAAGTAAGATTTTGTATTATTTCAAACCCAAACTTTATTAAATATCAAACATTTGAAAAACCGCTTTGCCCTACCAGGGAGCCCAAAGCGGTTAAGCTTAGGGCTTGAGCTAATTGTGATTTGGTACATTTGCCAATTAAATATGAAGTTATAAATGAGTAAAATAGTTGACCAACTGCCTGCCATTATATAAAAAAATAGAAAACAGTTGTACTTATTCAATTTAAAGTCAGCAAATTTGTTTATAAAAGATAAAGAAATAACTGATTAAATTAATAGACTAATTAATTGCCATCCTAAAAAATACCTTTTTTAAGTTATGCTTATCCTATTGAAATAGAAAATCTAAGTCAGTACACAAGTCAAAAAATTTATAAATAAGTACGTGATTAAATCCTATACCCGCTTGCCCAAAGGCACGTTTTTTATTTCAATAAATATAGACCTAAATTTAAAAATGAAACAAACGAAATGACTATCGCAGTTTGTAGGTGGAGATGGTGTTAGAATAACGTAATATTATTGATAATCAAAAAATAAGCTGGTCTGCGACTAATCACAAATTTAAAAACTTCATATTTTTTTTAGAAATGTATCATTTTTTTAATTTTAAGCCTGGTTTCGCCATGCCGCTTCACTGCTGCTTCGTTGGGACTGATAAAAACTCGAGGGTGCTCATTTAAACACGACATACGTATCCATCACCGCTTACACAACATTAGGGGTAGAGGCATAGGAAAGCCTACCCGCTTTGGGCGATCTACCTGCTTTGAGTCACCCTCTCCTAACATTAGAAAAAGTGACCAAATTATTTAAAAAAAAAAACTGTCTTTGAACAGTCGGATATCTTAAAGCTACATTCACTGGAATGTAGCAACAATTCATTACTTCAACAGTAACCAGGCAGAAACTATGACTCGACGTTAAATCCCGGTTATCGCAAATTTGCCATTTCAACAGCGATTGCGCACGGACTGTGCTGATTTCAAAAATCTTGCTAAAATTAATTACAAACATTTTAAAATTGGTAATAAATATGAGATAGCGACGGATAAAAATTAGAAACCACAAAGCTTTCTCTGATTTAGTTTTTTGACCTAGGTAAAGATTGAGTTTTGCGTCTTAATATTTAATCAATTCGGTGTCTGATATTTCAATCAAACAGAGGCCCTTTTCAGGGCCAAATTTTTATCCTCAGAAGAGCGTACTAGAATTGCAGTATCACTTCTAATACAAAGCCGAACCCTCAACCTAAATAAAAAATGTATAATACTAAGCTGTTTACGCCTAACGTAAAAGATCGGACATCTGTACTCATATTCCAATTATTTTTGAAGTACACAACGTATTTTACGTTTATGTTAAAAAAATATTTCCTAACCAATAAATACTGAAGTGTCATTTTTCTCTTTACATAATAAAGATTATCAGTTGTTCATATCCGTAGTTTCATATAATATATCACAAAATCGCTGTGAAAATATTCTAATCGCATTAATTAATTTGTTGAGACTCTAGCTCAGCTTAAATATAAACAAGCAACACGAAATCTTAAAACAGAAAACCCAAAAAGCTAAGACCGCGTGCAAGCGCAGTTGAAATGGCAAATTTGTGATAGCCGGGATTTAACGTCTAGTGAAACTATGGTTTCGAATTTGCTCTAATATTTCTAGGTAGCTTTAAGAATCCATAACTAGTAGTTCATTACAATAGCTCAAAATAGGTGCAATAAAATTTTGTGAGTGGAGTTAAGATTTAAGATATCGCCTAACACTCATTAGATGCTTGACTTGAAACGTTCTTTTACCTCAGATTTTTTAATCAATATCACGAAACTTTATACAGGCTATGAAAGTTTTCCAAACTACAATAAAGAGCAATATTCTGACATTTAAAAGAAAAATGATAGTTTTAACGGTTTGTGGTACGGTTGTGTAACGTATGCTCTTTAAAATAGCAAGCTGTCTTATATCTTCGAGAAACGATTATTTTCCAATAGTAACAACATTCTTTTTAACACTTTCCTCTTGATTAAGATATGTTTCTATTATTATTTTATTAAGCTTTTGGAATGAAATTTACGATGAACAGAACTAAGTTTGACCGTGTTTCATTCCTTTTTGTTCTTTTCAAAAGTCTTTATAATTCTGTTAATGTTTGAAAATATTTTTCTGTTCACTCTGCCTCTCCTTTATGCAAATTTTCAATATAGTAGCTGTATTATCCTGCCAAGTATACTGCTAAATAACGAGACATGTCTACAAACGTGTAGAGGGGACAACAAGTTACCATTTGTTATAAGAGCCATTTATTAATTACGTAAGAATCCCGAGGGGGAGGGGGGTTAGAAAAATCTCTACATATCCTTACTTGGGGGGCGGGGGGGTCAAACCCTTTCTTACGTAATATTTTCCTACTCGATATTTTACATTAAAAATCGCGTGGTCAAGTGGTTTGACCGGGATCATATTTCATTTGCATCTGGAACATAAAAAACGCATTCGGATAAATTTTTTTTTTAAATTTGTTTTATAACGAATGAATAGTGTAAAATGTAATAAAAGAATCGCACTATGTATGGCATGTTCTACTTTCAATTAGTATCGCATCATAAACAAAAAAATGTCGAAGAAACATTCAGTCTAGATTCCAAGACTTTAGTGAATATTTCTTTACACAAAAAGGTTAGATGTAATAATAATTCCAGTAATGTAAGACTCGTTATTTTATTGTTGGGAAAAATTAAATGGAATCTTACGTAAGAATGGGCGGTGGCGGTTAAAAATCTTATATATCTTTACATGACTGGGGGGGGGGGGTCACAAATTGCCAAAATCATCCTTACGTAATTAATGAATGGTTCCTATTAACATATTTTATTTTTTATTAAAATATAAATATAAATTTGAAAATAATAACATAAAGTATTGTAATAAAGTACTCAATTGATGATTGTGATGAATTAGTCAAAGCACAAATGCATTTGTAATTATTTTTCAACTTAACTTTCGAAAAAAAAAACAAGTGAGTGATCAAGGAAGCAAAAACATAAAAACAGGGTTCTATATACTAAAAACACGAAAATGCGATTCATTGTATTATCTAATAATGAAAATATTATTATTTCCACTAATTCTATTTAGTGCTACTCTATTCATCTTCTGCAGCATTTTCCATTTTTACTTTGATTTTGGAACTTTATCATTGAATAAAAAATGATATTTAAAATGACAATATAGAAAGCTAATAAATTAAATTGGATTTGTCCCCTACTTTTTTGCCGACGCGGAATTTCCTTCGTCCCTGTTTTTCAGTTTCAACCTTACCTTTTGATATACAGTGGCTCCCAAAAGTGTTCGTACACCTACGACTCTCAATGAAATTGGCCATTATCCATTGGTTAGAATTAATATTTCGGAATAGGTATTTTATTATAAGAGCTATGATTTATTTTTAACAAAACTGCATGAAAATTTTTAATAAAACATTAAAACATATTTTTTTAAAAATCAAAAACCAAAAATTGCCGGAAATTTTATCTCACAAAAGTCTTCGTACACTTTGAAAAAATGTCAAAAAATTAGTAAATAATCTAACATTTTACGAAGTTATTATTTAGTGGAATGTCATGCAGTATCAACAACAGCTTTTAAACGTCTGGGAATAGATTTCATTGTTTTTTCTTTCTATTTTTGTTCAATTTCTGAGTAGGTGTTCAGCCTCACTTCGAGTCTTACTGTTTCTAGTTCGCTTTTCGTTTCAATGGTGTATTTTCGTAATCTAACTACCAGATATCTCCAAATATGTTCCATTAAGTTTGAATCTGGCGATTGAGAAGAAATTTCTAAGCTTAAGCACAATTTTTGAGGCACCAAACGCAAACGTGTGCTTCTTATCGTTATCTTGATAAAAAACAAAGTTGTTTCCGATTACCAAATTTTGGGCTAATAGTTATAAATTGTTTTTTAAAATATTTAAGTGAACAGCATGATTCATCATTTCATCAAAAAATACCAAATTTCCAAGTCCTGATGCTGTAATGCACCCTCACACTAGAACACCTTCACCGTCCTGATTAATTGATCCAACCAAGTTCTTAAGATTAAATTCCTAATTTTTTCTTCTATTTACAATTATGAAACAATTTAACCCAAAATGTTGAATTTATTCTCAACTATAAGTAAGACGTTGTTCCAAAACGTTTTGAGCTTATTTATCATTGATATTACGACGGAAAGCGTAAGCTTACTGTTTTTCGCACGAACAAGAAAATTTCTGCGGGAAGAGGTCCCATTTAATCCAGCTAATCAGAAAATTTGGCGAACAATTTTAGGTGAAAATTAAACTTAAAATGTTTCATTCAATTCTGCAGACACTTTTTCAGCACTCAAATGTGTATTTTCTATAATTTTTTTAACTGCAAACCTCTGATCACGCATTGTTAACTTTGCCAGTTGACCTTTTCTTACCTTGTTTTCGATTCGATTCTTGTCTTTAAAGCATTTTGTCAAGCACTTCACTATAGAATGGTATAAATTACATAATTTAGAGAAATTTCAAACCAATTTATGGCTCCTGTGAGGGGAAAAAAATCAAATTTCGAATCGTGTTTGTTGTTTTTTACACCTACCAGCAGTTTTAAAATAGTAAGCAGAATATTAGGGAATAAATAGACAAAAAATTAACGGCAAATGACTTTACAGTGTCATTACGATGCAAAAATAATAAAAAAACCACATATGATAATTTTAATTATGAATTTATTCGAAAATATTTCAGTGTACGATGACTTTCGTGGCGTATTTTTTCTCTTTATCTTCGTTTTTTGACAAATTTCAAAAATAAATTCTGGCAATATTTTGAAAAACACTGCTGGGTTTTATTCAGAATGGCATAGGAATGGTGTGAAAAAAAATTGGACTTCATATTCGAATTCAGTTTTGCGATACTTTGGTTTTATTACAAAACTTCAAGGTGTACGAACACTTTTGAGAGCCACTGTATATTTAAAGCGGGGTGAACTTTTAAATATCGACGAAAAGTAGGGTAAAACAAATTGAAAACTTTATTAAAATATAATTGTTATTTACAGCTAATATTGAAAATCCTGGGATTATACCTCAGCAAATACCAGTATAACGAATGTACAAAATAGCTTAAAATACCAGTATTCGGTCTACCGATAGTGCGATCACTCACTATCTTTAAACGCTACAGACAAATTAGATCATTACAATAAAGCATATTTATTTTCCCTGAAACTAGAAATCTTCATTTATATTTGAGGAAAATGACTTTCCGCTAAAATCCTTGTTTAATTTACTTTATGTTACGACAAAAAAAAAATCCTTTTCTCCTTCATACCACGTGGAAACTTAAGTTTTCTAATACCATCATTTTTATTTGTTACTAAATTAATCTTCTTGTTTCAATCTTTTTCTCAGAGCATTTGTTTTTTTCCCTCTCCTCATTCTATGTATAATTCTCAAGAAATACGTTTCCTGTGAACCCGACATTAAAGAAAAAAACTTATTTTATGGTTCTACATGTAAATTAAATATTCTCTTTTCTTTTGTGTCTTTTTTAGCTTTTTGCTACATTTCATAAAATTAACTATTAACATTCCCCAGTTTTTGGCCCTAAGCATACAATTTTTCCGAAGTCTCTTTTACTTTTCACTTAACGAAGTGCCTCAAGTAAAAAACGAAGAAATTAATTATTAACTCAGTAGTCAAAAGGTATTTCGTTTTTTGCAATTTCGAGGAAGACACGTTCTCCGAAGCAAGAAACACGAATAACTTGCTGAGTTACAGACCCAAGTTAGAGAAAATCTTATATTTTTAGTATAATATTTATTTGACATAAATAGTACGGAATGATGTTTTTTCTCCTCGAAAATATTAGATATTTCTTATTAAATTGCTTTTTGAAGAGATTTGTTTAATTTTAACTTGAAAGTACAATTTTAAAGTCGTTACTTACTTTAAATAATTGATAATAAGATTTTAGTTAGTTTTAAAAGAGCTTTTTAGACTTAAAAAATTAAATATTTCGACAGAAATAGAAAAAAAGAAATATTTCCCCGAAGTTTAGAATCCATATTATTAAAAAACGCTGAAAAAATTATTATTAAAAAAAAAAAAACAAGTTAAGTAAGTTTAGAATATTTGTTATTGGAAACTGGAGTGTAAATAGTTATTAAAGAAAACCCCACACACACAACTTCTCTAAGTTTTAAATACTTACTATTCGTAATTGTTGAAAACAAGTTATATTTAGCAGATTTTACAAATACAATTATTTGTATCACAGTGAAATGCAAAGAATTTCATCATCAATAATATTCTATTTGCGGCATTACTTAAAGAAAAAATAATCTATTCCGATTGATATAAACAAGTTAAACAGGTTTTTTTCTATATCTCACTTACTTCCGCAGCGACAACTTTTTTGATATAAACTTTTCGCAACCGCTACCCATTCTGCGTGATTTTATTAACAAGGTTTCGGGTTGTTTAATATAGTTTACTTGTTGCTCTTCATGCATGCATCTTTTTTTTGTCCAAAACCAAAGCTCCTCAACCCTTTAGGGGGGGGGGTGTTAACCCTTTAAACTTCGTTAAAAAAATATTGCGAACCGGTTTCCTTTTCCAGTAACAGCCTTTACTAGCAATATAGCAATATGTTACTAGCATAGAAGGAGGTCGCCCTATTTTCCGAAAACGTCGATTTTTAGCCTATGAGTTTCAATAAATACAGCTCAAAATACAGCTTCAATAAATCTTTCTGGAAATATTTTTTTTGAAATCGGTGAATTATTAAAAAAATTAAAAGAAATTTAATGAACTCAAATGCACTGCTTATAACTGAAATTTGTTTTTCTTTCTTGATTTGATCATAACTACGTGTTCAAAGTTTTTATTTGCCCCTGAAGCTTTAGAAAAATTTTTTTATCTCTATACATTTGAAACTTTGAAAAAATGGTAATTGAATACATCACTGGGATAACCTCTTAAAGCTAATGTACATGCAATCAAAGGTAAGGGGCAAAAACCATGCTTTTCGGGGGGAATTTAAGAGTTTTTCCCATTGAACCTGTCAAATATGAAAATAAAATGAACCAATGTGAAAACCAGTTATTTAAAAACATTGTTTAAGTTGTTGGCCAATGTGGTCTAGTCACAGCTGATAACGCAGAGCAATGGAATGTAAAGCACTTTGATTGGTATAAGGGCACTATAATGGCTGATCTCAACTCATTGACATCAGCTAGTTTAGTGGTGTAAACATTGTGTTTGACACACCTCAAACAGAAAAAAATTATTTGGTGTCAAATCCAGAAATCATTGGGGCTTATGGAAAATGAACGTTTTTGCTAAATTGATTTTGCTTGATACCACTCACTCAGTTCGATTTTTACGACATAATAATATTCATTAAGATTGTGCAAAAATCTAATAATAATAATATTCTGTTAGGCACGCTTCAAAAACGATATATGTGGCAATGTCCCACAAGCTGCTTTCCCAAACGATTTTCTAGGGGAATAAAATAGCCTTTTAATGAATTTTCTTTCTCTTGTTTGGATATGGAGGATCGCAGTCATTTACAGCCCTTGTCATTGTCATTCTTACAGTTCTTTCTTTTTAACACTTATTCATTAAAGAAATAAGTAATTGTGAGTTTCGTTGGGACATCTCGTAAAAACTCCTTCCTCAATTGCTTTCGTACTTCTCTCATGTTCTCAGATTTCCAATAGCATTTAAAAAATGAATTTTCTTTGCCTAATGTTTACTTATCAGCCATTGGTTTATCCCTTGAAACGTGAAAATAGGAAAAAAGTATGGCAGAGTTATAAACGTTCAAAGACAGCGTACGTTTTTCGGGGCACTCTATGTTTTAGCTTCAAAGAATTTGTTTTTGTTTTTTTAGTTTACTTAAAATATGGTAAAAATGGCTTTTCGTACTAGTAGTGCAGTCGCTTTAAAGAGTATTGATAATATTTTAGCTCCTGCCTTAGATGAATACTATAATAGAGTCTGCAATATATTTATTTGAAATTGCTTTAGATAGTAAAGTGTAAATGCACATTTTCTAAAAAAAAACTAAAAATGAGCCAGTGTTTGAAAATTTCAAGCATTTTAACTCTGGTAACTTTCCCGTTTAGACACCATTTCAAATGCACCATTAAAATTTTAAGTGTCTCAAAAACTAGTAACTTGAAAATATGCATATTCTTTAACAATAACTAAGATTATTTTTTGAAAATGAGAAAAAAGATAAAAGGGGATGAAAATTATTAAATAAAAGATAATTGCTACATTTTTCTGTTTTTTCCTCCGGATGAAAAGGAGGAGAGAGAGGTGAAAAACTTAATACATTTCTATTTTAGCACACGTTTTGTTCCAGCTCAAAGATTACCAATTAAAAGCAAAATAAATGTTACTAAAATATTCAAAATTGAAGTTATTGCCTTCTTATAAATATAGTTAAAATAAAATATTTATATTGTTCTAAATTATTTATATGAGCAGTAAATGCGTGTTATGAAAGATTAAAATTAAATTAGTCGTTTTACAATAACGAAATATTAGTATTCAAGTTCTATCGTCGTTTCTTGGAAACCAATTGAAATTTAAAATCGTATAACTTGACGTTTAATGGGTTGAAACTGCCTATATATGAGGTTTATTCATCCTTGCGTGGAATAATATGATTCAACCCTTCGACAGAAAATTGCTCAAATTATATTGTGTAAAGGGAGTCTGGGACACATTTTGAAAAAAAAATTAAACGTTTAGAGTTTTTAAATTGTTTGCATAGATTCACCATCTGTTTAATAAAAAAATGGAGTTGCTTTAAATCATTAAAACTCAAAATATTCTTGGTCAATTTTCAATTTTTTTTTCAAAAATTTATGCACAAACATCTAAGTTTTAATTTTTTATTCGGCAATTTAAAAACTGTTAATTCAATAAGAAATTGAAAATATTTGGTGAAAAATTTCGAAAAATTCAAAGGTTTAAAAAAAATGTATCACATGTTTTTTTTAGTAAACTTTTTTTTCAAACTTGCCGAATAAAAGGTAAAGGAACTGTTTGAAAAAGATATGCTCCAAATTTCGTTACTTTATCTTTATCAGTCCTTGACTTATAAGAGTTGCAAAAAATCGGAAAAAATTGCATCATGGAGAAAAACGCATTTAAAGTTAAATATAACATCAGCTAAATGCATGCAACAAAAACTAATTATATCTTTTGTTCTAATTATGAAAAAAAAACAAGATTCAAACGTCTTTTTAAGCAAAAGAAAAAAAAACTGGAGAAGTTTTTATACATAAATAAAAAAAGCAAAATTTGACGATTTTTGTGTCTTGGACCCCCTTAAAACACGTCGTAGAAACGTTCAAAGCAACCATTTCTTCGAATGTAATACATTGATTTCTGTGACATTTTTTTTTACTTTCACAGTATCAGATAAAAAAGAATGATTTTTCTCACAAGCATCATCTTTTATTGGAAGGCGCAAAATCATAATAAAAGTGTGATCGACTATTCAGATTGTACACTTATTTACTAGGAGTTACTTTTCCTCATTCTTGACTACTTGTGAAGCTTTCTAAAATCCGTTTCATTCACTTCACTCAACCCCATGCATCATTTTCGCTAGAATATTCAGAGCCATTGCGACTGCGCCTCTATTCGGAAAAGCCCTCACGATCCATGCTCCCAGAGATGCGGGGAGTTACGATCGTGGAACAGCCGGAGCAGCATCCCTCCTGCTCGCTCTCTCTCTATCTTATGTGAGAGAGGAATAGTTTATGATTCTGCACGTGAGCAAATGCGTGACAAAAATTATCCTCTTCCTTCAAAGCAGTTTCTTAGCGCTTGTTGGTACTCTAAAAATTTGAACTTCACCCAGTGCTAATATGCATTTCATTTTTAATGCTTTCTATCAGTAAACTTGGAAAGTTTCGAAATGTAAAGCGTTTGCCAGACTCGTAAAATCAGGTTTCGATGAGGGTTTTTTTTACGATAAATAACTTGAAAAAATGGGAAAAGAAATCCTTAAATGATCATTATTTATTAGTTTCATCCTTAAATCTTTACAAAAATATATATTTCTTAAATATTTTTTGAAACTGTTTGTCAGAAAAGATTCTTTACCGAACTTTTCATTGGTATTTTACTAATTAAAAAAAATTAACTTCTCAGTATGTAAAAGAGGGATTTTGGAAGGATCACGCCGCAGATTAAGAATGTGACGCCACCATCAAAGTGTTTCATTAACTTAAGTTAAAATATTGGGTGTAGCGAGTTTCAACAATGACTTCACCTCAACTGCACCAATGGATATTACCGATGAAGATTATCACTATCATGTACTTGATAGCGTCATTCAACTTTTACAATGTGTTGGCATCCATTTACAATATGGACTTCGATTCCCGCCACCTGAGCACCAGGGTTGTTCACACCAGGTACGGCACCTTAAGAGGATTTATCAGCACCTTGTCGAACCGAGAGCTTCAACCTGTAGAGGTGTTTTTGGGGGTCCCATACGCGGGGGCACCCACGGGTCGCCTGAGATTCATGCCACCTGTCACGTCCCCACATTGGAAAGGCATTCGATCTGCAGATACCTGGGGACCAGTCTGTCCTCAAAAGCTGCCAGACATCAGCAACGAAACAGAAGCGTTGCGAAGAATGCCATATGGAAGGTTTCGTTACTTGCAGAGACTGATCCCGCATTTGACGGATCAGAGTGAGGATTGCCTTTACCTCAACATATATGCGCCAGCCATTGGTAAGTTTTGTTTTCTAGTGCCTTCAGTGCTACAGTCGAGCCGCTTAATGGAATATCGGATGATAGAATATCCCGCTTAATGTAATAAAATTCCAATGTACTACACCGTTGATGTGTGTTATTTTTATCCCGGATAATGGAATATACCGCTTATTAGAATAATTTTTTCTGGCAAATTGCCTATTCCATTAAGCGGGCTCGACTGTATTTTATTTTTTGAACTGTCTTTTGGAAAAGTAACCAACTTTGTGTTACTTGAAAATTTGTCCGAAGCGGTCGTTAAGCAACGTATTCACTCGGTTGTTGTTGTTAACGCCGTTGTGTGCCAGCCAGGCTAGCAATTTGGGGTTCATGTCAGAAAGTCGATATTGGTGTACGAGAAAATAGGCTCATTTAGTTCTGGACGGAACTTCTACTTTATTTTTATAATTGGTCAAGAACTTCTTATAAATATTTCGGGCTATATCACTAAATACTTGTGCTAAATTAGCTTAAAAGTACTATGAGCTTAAAAATACCTTTTTCACGGCCAACTTTTCATACAGGTATGCATTTTACTTAAGTTTCAAGTACAAAAATAAAATGTTATCTACATTAAAAGCAATGCTTAGGAATAGGAAAAAGTCGTCGTGAACCAGCTAGGCTGGCAATTTGGGGTGCGCTGCTTCACTTTTCCAACTGTACCGTAATTTGGTGTGAATTTCGGCTTCTGTAGTACACACATGCTATAAGGACCCGTTTATAGGGTAGGCAATCATTTACAGCATAACAACACATTCACATAAAGGAATGACAAGGACCGGAGAGAGGAAGTACGTCCATGCCCTGGCCAAAATTCGAACCCAAACTTTCCTTTCACAGTCATACTTCTCTAGACAAGGCAGGCGGCTATTTCCTCGGTACTTAAAATAAATGTAAAAACATGGTGGATAACTCTTAGTTATAGTCGTTCCGTAGTTCGTGGAAATGTCCCGTATTGTACTGTGAAGAATACCAAACGTATTTTCAAACAATTTATTCTTTTTTTCTCAGTAAAAATACAAATAACAGTTAAAGGTAATATGAAACTTCGTTTTTTTCATTTTCACTGAAAACAAAGTAATTATTTCTAGATTTAGCGTTACGTACACGATATTTCACAGCCAAATACTATCGAATTACCTCTCACAGATTGAAATTCTTAACAGAAAAGTATACTTTATGCTGCATTCAATAATTAGCAAAGAAACGTTTTATAATCTTAGGATGTTAAACATTACTGAACTAAAACATGTAGTTTGAGATCTTGTACGATTAAGTTATTCATATATGTACGTGGATTATTTTTGTATATATTCGTTTAACACGCAAAAATACATCACGACACATGAAAAAGGTAACCAAAGAAGCATATGACGTTCGATTATGCTTTCTGAAGTTCACTAAATGCCAAATCCTTTTCATTATTTAAAATTATAAATAAGGGAAATTCGGGAGGATAATATGTTTTTCGAGCAATTAACTGTCTCTTGTGAAAAAAATTATTCTTTTTTAAACTGATATTATTCTTACAAAATGTTACGTAGCAGAATCTTCTTAAAATAAGCTAACAAGAATGCATCTTGGTTTTTGTACCGAAAAACTTTTAATAGTACATTATGCTTTAAATAAAGAGAGTAGACTTCTTGCTTCAACTAAGAATTACAATGGTCTCATATGTATGTATTTTTATACTTATTACATTTTGATACCGATATCATTCTGTGATTGTGAAATTTAAACAATATTTTTTTAATTGAAAATTTCTCTTTTTTAAACACTGACACACGTTATTACTTTGCGAAAGGAAACTGCTTTTTTAATTAAAAGTGAAACTAATTTAAACCTCTCATTCTGAATGAAAGAATTTATACTATTGTTCAAGGTCATGTTTTAGGTTAAAATATATTTTAAGATATGGCATTATTTTTTCAAAAGCAACAAGGATCATTCACTTCGGATTACTTCAAAAACGGAATTATATACATGAAAGAAATGTATAGCGTGTGTGTTCGCGTTGTCTTAAATGCGTTTGAAGCTTTGTTCAGCAATGTGATGTCATGTTAGAGAATCGCTTAAGTTATTGTTATTCTTCGGATCACAATGAAATAGCAAAAAATACATACGGGTCGACTATTTAAAAGAATGAAAATCAACAAAATGAGAAAGAATAATTTATTTTCTTTTTATCTATTAACATGCCATACTTCTGACTTACATAAACGCTGAATTTATTTTTTTTTGGGTATGTTTGAATTAGCAGCCGTTCATAGTAGAATGAAGGAATTATGATTTTTCCGTTATCAAATGTAGAGGCTCTCATACGTTTACATACGACACAAAACTGATAGATTTTTTTATGAGTAAATCTTATATGTACGTCATCATTGTCTCTAACGCAGAATGGTATAACTGGATTAACGATCAAAAGATGGTATCACTTAATCTCTCGATCGTCACTAAGTTGCAACATGAGAAATCGTGCGCCATCTTGGCGCTAACCGTCGGCTTTCTTGCTTTGTTATGATGCATCTTTGTTTTGTTACGATTTTTTTATGATGTATCTTCCAGAAAATAGGTATCAATGAGGAATTGATAAGAAATCACAATGGATAATCAAAATGTACTACTTCATCATAGCAGATACTGAAAAAAGAGGCGACTTTTAGCAATGAGATCGTCGTCGATATTTCATATCGCTACTTAAGCTACTATTACAAGCCTTTGGTGTCACGAGTAATCATGATACAATTACTGGTGAACCAGTAAATTTCAACATGAGGCTGAAAGGGAGCGAAATCACCTCCAGTTTCTTGCACCGACGCCGACGTCAACTGTTAAGTGATCTATCAGAAGAGTTTTGAACCTACTGATTTGACAAACACGTAAACTAGATGTACTCGGTATGTATTTAATGGTCAGTGCCATCGAACCCTAGATACGATCAGTGTATTAAATCTATACTAATATATATATATATATATATATATATATATATATATATATATATATATATATATATATATATATATACTGCACCTATTTAAAAATTATTTCACTATAAGAAAGGCACATTCTTACAGAGCGACATAGTCTATAAATTTTGCATATACGTATTTATACTAATTTTTTAATCTAATAGTTTTTATTCGCTACCAGTTTTTTTTCGTACTGTTTTGTTATTATATACTCAACAACAACCTTTTATACCTTACATACAAACACCTTTTATTCTGCATTTCTGTGGACAGAATTGTTAAAGGATCTCTCCGAACTGAATGCTGAGGAATGGAAACACGTAAAATAAATAAAATCACAAATTAAGTATTAAAACTGCCAAAAGCTTTACATGTATTTGAGACGGCTGAGCATAAGGTGACTATGACTTTTACATTGCGAACCAAAGAATCAGAGAATGTTAATGATTCAACATTTATTTAAACGAATCGTTGCTCAGATTCACTTCGAGGAAATTAGGTTTTAAATTCAAGTAGTGCAGTCAGACAATATTATTCCGTGTTTCAAAAATTTGTTACTTTGCTTTTATTTCGGGCTATCGTTCAAAGTTTTTTTATTCGTACTAAACTCGAAATAAAAAATAAAAAAAAATTAATCTGCGAATGAATTTACTTAAGTATATTTAGTTTAGAAAATTCTTAAGTCAAAGAGTAATTGCATACAATTACCGTTGTATGATAGTAAAAGTTTTCATTTTTGGTGTATGTGTTACATTGTAGTTGAGTCAAAAAAAAAAAAAAAAACAACTAGTATCGATGCAATGAAAATGCAACAACCAGTATCGATACAAGGTTTATCGATGCAAGAAAAAATAGCAAAATTTTTTTTTGGGGAGGGGGGTTGTGTGTATTATTATGATATTAGATGTTATAAAATCGTTAGCAGTACGTGTGTCGATAAATTTATGATTATTTTACCGATGCTTTAACTTTAAGAGTCAAACTACGTGCACATTTAGAACTAAAATGTATTCATGATAATAATTTTTTAATATGTTTTTATTCAGTTTTTTCCATAAGAAGTAACTGCTGACAAGACACTGACAGTATTTTCGCATGTTTCTTGGGCTGTTGTAAAATGACTTGTTCCTATTCTAGCTGTATGAAATCATAATTCTAAAATAATTATACTTATTACTTATACTTATTACTTATTTTTTAAAGAAAAAGTGTCTAAGATCTTATGACTGAAAATAAAATGTGATAACATTAACTCGCACAACGCACCACCACCAATATCTTAGTGTGCATTTTAAATGCATTAGCCGATGAAGGCAAACAAGATCAACTCTTAATTAAATTATGCTCCATTTAAACTTCTACAGAATTTCACACCTTATCTCAAAAATTAACGCGCTGTCGAACCTAACACATAATTTCAAGGCGAAATGCACAAAGTCAATTTGCCTTGCGATAGATTCTAACGAGCACGTATATTTTGGAGCCTGATGAGGGAAAAAACGCATGATATATTTAAGTGAATGCGGTAATTTTGCGTTTGAATCCGTCAAGAATCTTTCAGATACTTAGAAGCTTTTCCTGAACAAAATGTTGGTAAGAATATTGAATTATGTGTGTAATCTCGGTTTCAAAATTTGATTCTACGATGAAGCGTATTCGAGGGCAAAGCAGAATGCAAATAATTATCTTTATTTAAATTTATGAAATGTATGCATTACTCCTCTTTCGAGCAAGCACAAGCAAAAGGAAGTGGTCTTGTTTTTGGACCATACATAATTTTGCTTTGAAAAAAGTTTTCTTGACCCTCAAAGACCATATGAATTTTCGCTTCCGGTACCTTATTTTTTAGCCTTAACCTCTGCTTTTATCGTCTCTTTTTCATGTTACCTATCTTTTATCTCATCTTTTTTTTTATCTTATTATTTTTTCATCTTATCTATATATCGTCGCTTCAGTGCAACAGTAAGATATTTTAGTGTTATTTCTGGGACTAGATATCTTACTGAGGCGACAACATTTACTTTACGTATCTTGTATTATATATATAAATCTTTTTTTTTAATCTCATCTATCTTTCTTCATTCTATCTATCTATTTTATTATCTGTTTATTTTTTTAAGCTTATATGTCCTTTATCATCTAAATCTATCATTTTATCTATCTTTTTAGCCTACGTTCAAAGTAAAAGTCTGAGAAAGAAGAAAAAGCATGAAAGAAGGCTTAATGAATGTTAAAAATGTTGCGAAAAACAAGAAAAAAAGTCAAAAATAAATCAAATAATAAAATAAATATCGAAAAATTAAAACTTGGAAAGTAAGTTATTGAGATGGGGATATATATATGTATCGTTCTGTGTGTCTATGGGTCTGTCGGTCAGTCCCCCACCCCCCCACACACAAAAATAAACTCTTAAGTGAACAGTTCGATTCAAACAAATTTTATTTTGTTTAAAATATTTCAGCGAGGAGACACTTCGTTCCCATATTTAACTTTTTTGATTTGAACAATTTTTTTGTTCAATTTTGAACAGTTTAAAAAAACTGAACATTTGGGCCAGTGGGGAAATTCAAGGCAATCCCGAAATTAGACGCGCATTTTCTTCAAACAAACTTTGTAGAAAAAAGTTTTTGCAGAAGACCATATATAGAAAATGTATATTTTTTTATTTGAACAATTTTCCGTTCAAGTCCTTTAACATTAGTGTCTACGGCGAAACTAAAAATCAATGCAGATCTCAAACTTTAAGAAGGATTTATTTGTTGTAAATAGCCATTGATGATAAACATCTGACTCAGACTCTTTGAATTTTGGGAAAGTTGACTCCAAATCTAATTTCTGTACCCAAAAGTTAATTGAACTTCGACTTCACGACTCCCATTCTGACTCCATAGCTTTGGAAAGGGAACTGACTAACTCTGACTCTTGGTAATTGAAAGTATTCGACTCCTTTATTCCAAAATAAGCCTGACTCCGACTCCGCAAACATTTTCAGTGTTGTGGACTTTGAGAGAAATAGACCGATTCCCACTCCGATTGTTTGAATTACAAATCTTAGACTCCCGACTCTGACTTCTTAACCTAAAAATGAGATTGACTTCGACTCTGCAGCCATGGTCTTTACTGCGAAGTGATTGTTGTTGATATGTTTTTGTCGGCAAAATTCGGAGTAATTTATGTTTTAACATAAAGATAAGCGCATACTTTTTTTTTTTCAATAATTAAAATTATTTCCAATATTTTGAAAGTACATTTATTCTTTTTATCTTATTTCTTATATCGTTTTTTTTTCCTTCGGCAACAGGCGAAAAACTTTTTTTTTGATATAATGTAGAGGAGGGTTGCCCAAAGCTGGTAGGTTATCCAATGCGGGTAGGCTTTCATTTGCCCCCCATGATGTGTAAGCGGCGATGCATACGTATGTCGTGTTTACCCGAACGCCCCGAGTTTTATTCAGACCCATCGGAGCAGCAGTGAAGCGGAATGGCGCAACCAGACTTAAAATTAAAAAAAAAAAAAAGATGCATGTTTTTTAAAAAAAATGAAGTTTTGTAGCTTTGATTAGTCGCAGACCAGCCTATTTTTTTGCTTGTCAATAATATTACGTTATTCTGACACTATTCGCCAACAGACTACGATAGTCATTTTGTTTGTTTCTTTTTTGAATTTAGGGTTATAGTTATTGAAATAAAAAACGTGCCTTTGGACAAAGGCGGGTCGGACAAAACGAGTATAGGATTTAATCATGAATTTATTTATAATTTTTCGACTCGTGTACTGTGTTAGATTTTCTATTTCAATAGGATAGGTATAGCTTTAAAAAGTTTTTTTTTCGGATGGCAATTAATTAGCCTATAAATTTAATCAGTTATTTCTTTATGTTTTATAAGCAAATACGGTGACTTTAAATTGGGTAAGTACAACTTTTTTACATTTTCTTTTGTAATGGCAGGTAGCTAGTCATTTATTTTAATCATTAATAACTTCAGATTTGATTGGTAAATGTACCAAATCACAATTAGTTAAGCTTACCCACTTTGGGCCCCCTATTAGGGCAAAGCGGGGTTTTTTTTTTTTCAAATTTTTGTAAAGTTTGATCTAAAATAAATATTGGGTTTGAAATAATACAAAAATCACTTTTTATTTTAAGGTTCATGTGAACTCTGCTATTAAATAAAACCGAAATTGTCTCGATAAAAACCCAAAAACTCCACTTTTCGAGCGTTCTGTGAAAACTTACCCGCTTTGGGCCACCCTCCCATACATTATATAATGAGCTTGTTATTTTAAATTCATTTTGAAAGTGATTAAAGTTTAATGTAAAATAATATATTAGTTGCTTTGTTTAAAAGATGCTGCTACCTTATCTGTCCCTCCTCCCCACCGCATTTATTTCTTTAGATGGGCGAGGCATATTTTATTTCTAGAAATAAACTTAAAAACTTAATATGTTACGTTATGTTTGAACTGATTTGCAATTTTAGCTGATTTTGAGAACTTTGATCTCAAATTTACTATAATCAATACCAGTAGGTACTTATGCAGTAATCAATACTACTAAAACACTAGAAAGTCGATATTGTTATACTGGAAAGTGGGCTCGTTTAGTTCTGGACGGAACTTCTTGATTCTTTTCTGTATAAAGATCTGATATCATACAAAAACGAAAAATTGAATGGCTTACTACATGTAAGCAAATACTCAAAGCAAATAAGGACAAATGTTGCATTCTATTGTAGGCGAAGTTATTGGGAGACGTACTCTAATAACGTATCATTTACGTGAGTAAAAAAATTCACAAACTATGAGATCGAGCGTTTAAGTAACACCATTGTAAGATATCGTTTGCTAAAATAGAGTGTATTCCTCATTACCATTTAGAACACAACAATACAATTGTTATAAGGAACAATTATGTTGCAGTTAGGAAATAAAATGTAATGTGGCATCACTGAACATAATATTTTTCATAAATGGCATCTAGTAAATTCTAGTAAGCAAAACAGTTCGAAATAAAAGTTTTCCTTTGCATATTGTAATACATTTGATATAAAAAGGGTTCTTAGTCGGTTCTTATGTCACTAAACCCTACATTTTGATATCTGTTCTAACGGCCATTATTTGTGGGACATTGCATAAGACGAATTTTAGTTTCTCTTTGCATCTTAAATTTTATTTCTCTCTTACAAACGTTGTCTCTTACAAACGTTACAAGCATGCACCAGTTTGCTCTGCAGTCGTCATAAGCAACTATTTCGATAAAAGTTAAATATTTAAAAGAGCCTGTTTATTTTATGGCGTTTAAAAATCATATTGCTTTCCGTTTGAGCTTTAAATATATTCTTCAAATATTTAGTTTTTACTCTTGGTTATTAAATCTCATACAAATAAAGAAACTTTTCTAAAACTTTCGAGAAAAAAAACTTTTATGTGCACACATGGTGTTAAAAAAACTTTAATACCTTTACCAGTCAAGTGTCTTTACTCTCCTTTATTTTTCTTCCGGCTGAAGGAACTGAAATGAAGAGAAGGAAAAGCTCTTTCATTTCTTATGCTAATAGAAAAGCTTGATACGATTATTAATAGTTGCTATATTTAATCTTCTTTGTACGAAACTAATATGCTTCTCTGCGATGGAATCTACTTGGCATACATAAACTAATCCTCAATTTCTATTAGATTACCTGGGTAATACTATTAAAGTATTACGTTTAAGAAAATGAAGAAAATAATCTTCAAGAACGAAATATAATTTCTGTAAATGAGCGTAATTAAAATATATTACACAGAAATTCATCGTATTTTTTATTGAAAATTTTTTAATTGTATTTTATGTAGCAGGTTTTATTAAATGAAGTGTGAATTTAAAAAAATCTCATAAGGGCTAAATACGAATATCATTTTCACATATTTTGGGCGAATAGTTAAGTCGCCGTGTTCGATTATCTTAAATAGGGCAGCGTTAAAAATTGAGTTAAATTTCTGGGTGCGGTAAAAATGTTTTATTGCAATAGGACTCCGGGAACAAAATTAAGTGTGTGTAGTCAACTAGTTTTTATATTTTCAATGCATATCTATGTTAAGTAGTTTATCGTGCTTTAGTTACGTACTGTTCATTTATCTTTTTAGTAAGTAAATGCTACCTCCTTTTAAAATGTTAAATAAAAACCGAGTATTCTTTTAAAGATAGCTATGATTTGTTTCATCTAACGCGTTTAGTATCATAACCAGCTCAAGTAATGAACGTTTAAAGCATTTTCTTCTTAATTTTTACATTATTTAAACGTTCTTTTTGTATACTATTGAGACGAAAAGCGATAACCTTAGAGCGGAAATTTGTAAACGGAGGGAGCGAGTCCAGTCATTGGCTTAGCAAAAGCTGAGGCGAAGACGCCAAGTCATGTGACTCAACAACGACGAATGGCTGACATGTTTTGCAAGAGACTAGCGATAGAAACCCCGATTTCTTAAAACGCTTTGGGGTTTGATGAATCGGTAATAGTATGTCGTTGAAAAATACTAAGGAGTTTCTTATGACGATAACTAGTATATTGGCAGAATACTAGAATTTGGTGAAACTATCAATTTGTGTAAAGTTAAAGCAGTTTTTTTTTTAATTTGTATATTTTTATTTTATTATTATTTGGCACATTCAAATTCGGTTAATTAAACTGAATCTTTCCATGCAATTTCGTACACTAATGCAAAAAAATAAAGAAAGAACCATAATGCAACATAAAAAAAAAGTTCCTAAAATGTGTAAAATCATTGTAAGTGCAAGAGATAAATTACAAAAAGTTTTTTATATGTATTATGCATTGCTTGTTATTCTATGGTCAAGTTGGTCACACAGAGTCTTTCGTAAGAATACCACTGAGGGCAAAAAAAAAAAAAAAGTTGTAATAAATCAGGGCTGTGGAGTCGGAGTCAGACTAGTTTTGGGGTGAAAGAGTCGGAGTCGTTCGAAAACATGCCGACTCCGAGTTTTTTATTTCTTTAAATTTCACTGACTCTCCTTACATTTTTTTAAAAAAAAACTGACTACCTATTAATTTGATTACATGCTACTAATAAAAAAAAATGCTTGTCATTGTGACAACCGGCAGGCTTGATTATTTATCGAGCTTTCTGTAACAGCTAACTTTATTTAAGTGATAGCAACTGTAAGCAAACAGTTTTGTTGCCTAACATTTCCTAAGTAATCACTTTCATATATTCTTTACCTCAATCTCAGTTATAAAATAGTAAAAGGAATGTAAGAATCGCTTGAGCAAGTCGGGAAACTTCTGAGAGTGCTTGATAAATTGAAATAAGTATTGGCTTGCCCCAAAAGCGCAAATCCAAAAGATCCGATAAAATATAAATGTTTTAAGCAATGCTTTCCTTTTTACCACCTTGCTTTGTGATCTTTTTTCCCGAATGAAATCCTTCACTCCCTCAATTTGTTCTCTTCTCAATGTATGGAACGAATACTTTCCAATCAACACAAAATTAGCTGCAAAAGCACGTTTTAGATCAAAAGATCTAAATCCATTATTTTAGCACACTGCTACATTAAAAATAAACGGGAAACATAACCAACATTATTATAGCAAATTGCTTAATTAACTATCGGTTCTACTGCATATGACATAAAATTATGAAACCATATGAATTTAGATGGATTTAAAATTAAAAAATACACATAAAATAAATTTACGCACAATTTACTTGAGATTCATCTCAATTTAAATAATTGTTATGTGTAATTGATCATGCTACTCTTCTGATTAAAAAATAAAGCAAAAATAAAGTCGTAGATAGAATTAAAAAAAAATATTTGGCCGAGCTTGACTTTTATTTCTCCTGTATTTATTTTTAAAGATATCAAGCTGGTCCTAATGCTTAATGCTTCCTACAAAAGTATTTAAATATCAGATTTAATTTATATTTTTTATTAAATTAACAGTTATATTTTGAAAGTAAAGAAAAACGTATTCGTGATTGGTTGCAATAACCAACCATAGATTCTTACAAAACAAAAAAAGCATTTTCAAAAGTGCATCGCTAATCATGTGTAAACTTGTACAGAAAAAATACTCCTCTTTTATCAAGGTTAAAAATTGTAAGGTACATGAATATAATGAACGATAACATCACAAATAAAAAATGTTTTTTTAAAAAACAAAAATTTCATCTTGAGGGGAAAGAATGATAACGTGTATCAAATTTATATGCAATATCACTGGAAATCACGTGTAAACTTGTACAGGAAAAAATACTCCTATTTTATCAAGGATCAAAATTGTAAGGTACATGAATATAATGAAAGATAACATCACAAATAAAAAAAAATTTAATGTGAAAGAATGATAACGTGTATCAAATTTATATGCAGTATCACTGGTAATCACGTGTAAACTTGTACAGGAAAAAATACTCCTCTTTTATCAATGATCAAAATTGTAAGGCACATGAATATAATGAAAGATAACATCACAAATTAAAAAAAAAATTTTGTCTAAAAATACAAAAATTTCATCTGGAAAGGAAAAAAGATAAAGTGTATCAAATTTTTATGCAATATCTATATCTGCATTAAATATGCCTGACTTTTATCAAAGTCTATTCTGCCCTGTTCATCCTTTCAGCCATTTTGTCTTTGCATTTCAAATAGATTCTTGTTAATTTTCTGGATCACGAGATAGTCAGTTCACTTTGTTTGCTTAAGCAGACGCCGTCTAATGAAGGAAACAAGCCAACAGCATTCAGTGAAAGCAAGCTCCAGGCTAATGGGAGAACCATACGAATAAACGTATACCGAATAATTGCTTTCGCAAACTCTTCTTGCTTTGGAGGTAGTTGTCGAGCAAAAAATATATTTAGATTATTGCATTGGAAGATTGGATGTTAGAAATACTTTTGTTTTAGAATTTAGAATCGTTTTTATTTGAAATTAAGTTTAGGTTTCACTGTGTGTGTGTGTGTATATATATATATATATATATTTATATATACATATACAACATCAGATACAGATTTTAAATATAAATTCAAAGACATTGGAAAAATGAAAGAATAAATACTAAAGTGTACTGTAATGCCATCGCAAAGCTGCTAGAAGCAAAAACAATACGCAAAGAACATAACAACGCAAGAACATAAAAATGAAAAAAGGTGAACCAGGGACCGACACTTTCTCAAGAGTCGGTAGACCGATCCCTAAATTCACAAGGCCCTTTCTGTTTCGCAAGAGGGAAGGTCCCAAACTTGCTCCCAATCTTGCTCCCAACCTTAAATGTCCCTCTTGTCCCCCCTGGTTCACCTTTTTTCATTTTTATATTCTTGCGTTTTGCATCTTCAATTTTATTTAGATTGTTTATTCATGAATATATATATATATATATATATATATATATATATATATATATATATATATATATATATATATATATATATATATATATATATATATATATATATATATATATATATATATATATAAATGGATGTGTTATGGAAAAAGTATTTAACTGAACAGATTTAACTGAATTAGCATATGACATGGCAATAGTTTAAGTTAAAATACAGCGATTATTCGGCTGTCCCATTGTGGTCCTACTTAATGTCTCATAGTGGTCCATAACTGGGCCACAATGAGACACTTTTTATTGAACTTATAAAGCCTCATAACTTTTGTTTATAACATAAATCAGGCAGAATTTGATGCAATTTACTATAATTTGATACCTTTAATGTAATCAAAGATATTTCTGTGCTTTAGAACTCACTAATGTACGAAAAATGAAAAATTTGTGTTTTTTGTCTTATTGTGGCGTACCCTCCCCTATAACTTTTAGTTTAGCACTTATTGCTTCCCCCAAAAGCGATTCAGTGTAGGCTCTACGAATATTTGGAACAAACATTCTTCTATTACTGCCCTATAGCCAGGGCTAAGGCAGAAATACATGAACGACACCGCCAGCTCAGTCATTCCGAGGCTGGAAATGACTGAGCTGGCGGTGTAGTTCATGTATTTCTGCCTTAGCCCTGGCTATAGGGCGGTAATTTACTGAATAAACTTGCCTTGCCTTCAATATTCGAGTTGAACCGAACCATTGTTTCGGTCACTCTGTCTGGTCTGTGCTAATTCTATGTTAGCTACCAGTTTGTTTGGCACTCTTGGCTTCCTTAAGAGGTTTCCCATCTCCAACTCAGTCACTTTCCTATGCCGGGCTGATGAGTGCTAATAAGCACGAAACTGCAGTCCTCAGCTTTAAATGACTGAGCTGGCGGTGTAGTTCATGTAAACATTCTTCTAGTTTGTAGCTTTATTTATTTATTTTTTTTGTTTATGTCCATTGCAGAGTTTCCCTTGATGTAGAGCCTAGCTTTCCAGTTTCATTACTTTCTTTATTCATATCCTTTTAATCCTTGTATTTTCATCACTGTGTACTTTTTGCATAATTACCTACTACTTATTAGTTCAGCTGCTTCCATGCATTTTTGGGTTATTGAATTGGTCTTTTTTCAATTTGTTTAAATGCATTATATAAGCAGTATTAACATTGTGAAAACACCACTTTAAGCCATGTTGCCATCCGTCATTTTTATAAAACCGGTAAATGTTTCCTTCCGTGCATTGATAAACTTTTCTGAATACTGTCAACGAAATTACAAATATTAATGTAAGATTAAATATTAGTTTCGTTTAATTGCGTAGATATATATATATAAATATGTTTTCAAAATTTCAAATACAATCATTTTAATGTATATAGCCTCAGTATAAAAATTTTGCTTTTGTAAGTTACAAACGTTCAAACCCTTCCCCTCTGTTCTGTAAATATATTTTTGTAATTGGATACTGCTAAATTTAGATAAAAGTATTCGCAGATATAAATGCCTATAGATCATAAAAGATCAAATTTGCAGTTTGTATAGAAATTTTTAATCCAAAATTTTGTTCATAAGAGAGAAAAAAAATCTGCTGCAGTGCTTATTCCAGCATACGTTAGTCCAAGAGGAATTTCAATTCTAACATTTTTAAAATTATGAACCGAATGGCGCTGTAAGCTGTAACTGAATGCATGAAAAAGTAACTAGCATAAGGCTTTGTAATTGTTAGAATTATTTTTCTGTTTAATACAATATAGTTAACTAACATTTCCTTGCATTTATTTTTAAAGTAATTCAAATTTAATGCACGAAAACAAAAAATACAATAATACCTATCAATTTGTCTTAATTACAATAAATTTACGAAACGCACAGAGTAATATTTTTCACATATTGAACGCAATTTTAAAATTAGTAATGCATTTTCATGCACAATGGCGAAGAAAAGCATTTTTTTTTATATCATGCAAATATTTCAAACAAAATGAAAAATTCCATTAAATGCCAAAACGCTTTGAAAACTAAAAGAAATTACACATTTCATTAAGTATCTTTAGCGAAACAATTGTAACTTGAGAATGTTTTAACAAATTTGTTTCGCCCCTTATTGTTTGTTTAAAGAATACTTTGAATATAAGTGAATTTTTTAAAACGTTTTAAAATTATTCAGTTTTTTTCACTGAAACACATCTCTGTTGTATTTACATCAGACTTTCGGATTTAATATAGGTTTTCTTTAAGAGTGTAATGATAGAATATTAATGAATTATGTTTTTTAGCAATGTATGAGTGCTATAGAGAAGCGATGGTTCGTAGGTGAATTATTGAAATTCTGCATTTGGTTTTCTTTCGTAATCTTTATCTGCATATTCTCAAACATTCTTAAGTGTATTCAGTAAATTACCGCCCATTAGCCAGAGCTAAAGCAGAAATACGTGAAATACACCGCCAGCTCAGTCATTTCCAGCCGAGTACTGCAGTTTCGTGCTTATTAGCACTCATCAGCCCGGCATAGGGAAGTGACTGAGCTGGAGATGGAAAACCTCTTAAGGAAGCCAAGAGTGTGAAACAAACTGGTAGCTAATATAGAATTAGCAGACCAGACGAGTGACCGAAACAATAGTTCTTGGCTTCCTTAAGGTTTTCCATCTCCAGCTCAGTCACTTTCCTATGCCGGGCTGATGAGTGCTAATAAGCACGAAACTGCAGTCCTCGGCTGGAAATGACTGAACTGGCGGTGTATTTCACGTATTTCTGCTTAAGCCCTGGCTAATGTGCGGTAATTTACTGAATATACCGTGCCTCGCGTTCAATCTTCGAGTTGAACCGAACCATTGTTTCGGTCACTCGTTGGTCTGCTAATTCTATATTAGCTACCAGTTGGTTTCGCACTCTTGGCTTCCTAAAGAGGTTTTCCATCTCCAGCTCAGTCACTTTCCTATGCCGGACTGATGAGTGCTAATGAGCACGAAACTGCAGTCCTCGGATGGAAATGACTCAGCTGGCGGTGTATTCCACGTATTCTTAAGTGTACTTTTCCGCTGAAATCGCTACACTTGGTGGAGATATTTTACTTTTTTTTATTTCCGTCATAATTGGTGATAGCTCCGTTTGTTTTGCAATAATTGATAGTTAAACATTATATTTTTTAACGTTTTTAACGCAAAACGAGCAGATAAACAAAGCAAAAAGCTCTAGTAAGATAAAAACTTCATCGTTTGAATTACTTAAGCCGTTAGAAACTAAAAGTTGAAACACATTCCCCCCTCCTCCCCTCCTCAAGTGTATTAAGCAACATGATATATTTTATCGAAATAATCTGTTAGATAATAAAACATCAAATGCCCGTCAAAGTGCAAAAATAATTCGAAGAAGTGTATCAAGGAAATGAAAAAAAAGTCTCAATTAATAGTCAAATAAATGCCTGATGAGCAAAAACGGCGGAGAAGTAAATAAACCTGTTCTACCAATTTGGAAAGTAAAAAGTTATTAAAACAACTTGAGTGTTTATAATGAAAATGTACTGAGCCATTATTCTCGTGTGTCGAAGTACCATTTTCACCGGCGCGGCGCGGCGGGATATACGAAATCGTATTTTTCCGTATTTCCTAACAAACACGAAAGTAAAAACTTTAGCTGAATATATTTTCTTACAGATCTCTTACCACTTTTGCTAAAACAGCATTAAGGTCAGCATAGACTGTCAGTATTTTTATATGAATCTTAGCAACAATGTTAAACTTTTAGTACAAGAAAAATTTCCATAAAGTCAGTATCTGAAAGGAAAACTGTTGCGCTTTTAAATTACCTTTTGTGTCTTATTTTTTGGGACATTGTGTATTACTCGATAATATACATGATTTAAAATAAAAATAAAAGGTGGGCATGGTTTGGTTTTTTAAAAGTTTATTCTTGTGTGCGTTTCTTGTCTTCTAAGATACTTTTTCAGTCTGTCTCGAAAATTTTACCGTATTCGATTCTAAATGTGATATACTTATGTTCACGTTATATGCAGTTCTATTTTGTGAATTACTTCACATGTTTAATACTCTTGAACTATTAACCCGCTATTTCATCAGTTATGATATTTTGAAAAGGTATATTAACTATACATCAGAATAATTAAACCATTCTGCTAACGCTTCCAACATTGGTCTTCTAAACAATGGTACCCATAACTCTGGATTTCACAATTATTTTGCTTCAATTCCTTCTATTTAAACCTCACAGCTGAGATTTGTTCTCATCAAAAGAAAAAAAAAAGAAAAATTAATTTGAATTTTGACGTCTTGAATTCAAACTATGTTTTTCGCAGTCAGTAGTGTGTGTATGTAGGCGTGTGTGTTTGTGTGTGGGATATGTGTGTTTGTGTGTAGGGGGTATGTGCATGTGTGTGTAGGCATGTGTGTTTGTGTCTGTGTGCTGGCATAAGTGAGTGGTTAGTTGTGTGTATGAATGTGTGTGCGTGGGGGCGGGGTATGCGTATGTGTGTGTAGGCATACGTGTGGGTAGTTGTGTGTATATGTGTGTATGTTTTTGTGTGAGTGTATGTGTAGGTGTCTGTATGTATGCGTGTGTGTATGTGTATGTGTGTAGGTGTATGTGTTTGTGTGTGTGTGTGTGCGTGCGTGTGTGTGTAGGTGTGTGTATGTATGCGTGTGTGTGTAGGATATTGACGCAACCTGGAGACGGTTTTCGCTATAGAAGCATCATCGTGAGGAGCCGGTCGACGGTGATGCTGCGGAGGGTGGGGGTGGGAAAATAAAATGATAAGACGCTAAAAAAACAGTCAAATGAAAGCAATAAGCAATCGGGATTGCTCAAAAAAGATTCATTGTTATCTCGAAACTCCTGTACAAAACATGTTTTACTGGCTGCAACCTAAAGTTGTTCTCTCAAATTTCCAAACATGAGTACTTCTAACTCTTTTCACTCAAAACTCTTTAAAAAGGTTTATTTAGATGCTTCAAAAGAGTTCTATAACTTGAACATTCAAAAGTTTTTTTTCTTCCACAAGTAAGATATTTATACCTCAAAAAAAATTTTACTGAGCAATCACGATTGCTTATTGTTCTCATTTGACTGTTTTGATTTCATATTATTTTATTTTCCCACAAGCACCCTCTGCCAGCACCACCGTCGCGTCGATCGGCCTCACGACGATGCTCCTCTTACGAAAACAGTCTCCAGGTTCCGTCCATATCCCACACACACGCGCATACACACACACACACACACACACGCCTACACACACTCATGCATGCACACAGACACATATTCATGCCTGCACACAGAAACAAACACATATGCCTACATACGCCTACATACACACACACACACACACCACCGCCTACACACACTGCACTGCATACACAACACGCACACACATGCATACATACACACACACGCACACACACAAACACACACGCGCACAGAAATAAACGCACACAGAAACAAACACATATGCCTACATACGCCTACATACACACACACACCACCGCCTACACACAGCACTGCATACACAACACGCTCACACATGCATACATACACACACACGCACCCACACTTATGCGCCTACACAAACACACACACACATGCGCATACACAAACACACACGCGCCTTCATTCATACACACGCTCGTGATTGCGAAAAACATAATTTGTATTCTAGATGCCAAAAATTCAAATTAATATAATTCTTTTCTTTTACATTGAATCTAATTTTCTGAGTGTTTCTGAACCATAATTTTTTTAGTTGCTTACAGCAAGGACTTGAGTAATACAAGTCGTTCTGTTTTAATAATTACCATTGCGGGAAAAAAAATAGGCTGCACGTAACTAACATATCAATTTGTCAATCGAAAAACGTTTGCGAAAACAATTACTTCCACAACAGATGCCTCTCTATCCACATACTTTTTTTATATGTTCCTATTTCATTTACTTCTGCCTAAAGAAGAACAACTGAACCTGACATGAAAAAGTATCTGAACATATGTAGTTAGTACTATAATTTTTTGGGAACAATATTAATATTTTAAAACATTAAAGTTTTTTTTTAAAGTAATGATTTGAAGGTTATGATTCATTAAATATTTTGAGATTACGTAATTGTTATTTATTTATAAAATTGCAATAAAAAACAAAGACGTTTAATTGTTTCTGTATACAAATTTGACACTTATTTCGTAATACGAGGATAGTAAACTAACGTCGTTATTATAGAGCGCCAAATGTTTTTACAATTTGGTTTTGGCATTATAAATTATGCAGGATTGCCTTCAAAAATGTCATCAATTTTGTTTAATCTTCAACTGCTGCCCTCTAAAACTAAAAATGTGAAATGAAGTAAAACAATGTTTCAAAAAAAAAAAAATAAAGTAAATAAATAAAATAAAATAAATAAATAAATAATAATAAATAAATAAATAAATTTGGGTAAAACTAGTTATGGCATAGTGCGGAAAACAGAAGCAATAAATTTGTATAAATACTCAAAAAATATCATCAATTTCATTTAATTACAGGCCGCGCACTTCGGCATCAATAACTAACCCCCCCCCCCCCAAGGAAAAAAAAACAATTCTTCCGAGCAATATATATTTTTCTAAAGCAATATGCGTTTTGAAAATTACTTAAAAAAATATTTTTGACTTGCGGTCCCCTATACATAATATATATATATATATATATATATATATATATATATATATATATATATATATATATATATATATATATATATATATATATATATATATATATATATATATATATATATTCACAGAAAATTAAAATCAGAACTAGATAGTAGCACATGTAGAAGTTAAAAGGAGAATAATCCAGGTCTTATGCATAGAAAGCGTTAGTGAGTTGCTGGTCAGTGGAAGTAGACTTTTTTTTTGCTTGCATATTCTCTAACTATGCATTCATATTTTGAAACAAGAGTGAAAAAAAAATGCTCATAAGAGTGCGACAAACTGGAATTTGGCCGCTCGGTTTTTTTCTTTAAACATATTATTATGTGCAATAAGTTAACACTAGAAAGACAGACGGAAATGACCAATATGATCTCTCACATAGATAGTTTGTTGTATGATAAATCAAAAAACAACTAACTGAACACAGATAAGCTTTCTGACTTTTTATAATATGAGCCTATTTGTGTATTAATTTAATATTTCAATCGACTTATAGAAGTTTAGACATTCCTATTTCTATTCCTATTCCAAGCCCCAACTGACTACAACTGTATTTATGTCGAGGACTGCATACTAAGTGCCTTGCCTCCATTATTTTTTTATACCGATAGATGGCAGCACCATCACCGGATCGAACAGTTAATGAGAATTTAGAACTAGTCCATGAGCTAATAACTACCTAGTGCTAGCACCCACAGAGGTATCGTTTCACTTGGAGGACATTGAGACCACGAGCATATTTAACGTCGTCCAGTCCCCTTTAATGACGACGGTGGGTCTTTGACCATCGAGGTTCGAACCCAGGACCCTCCGGCCCCGCATCCGACACTCTACCGATCGGGCTACCACGGCCCCAGTTTAGACATTAGGCCTTATATCTAGAAAAACGGTGTCCTCTGAGATATTTTGCAAAAAAAGATAAATTAATTTGAATTTTGTCATCTTGAATTCGAATTATGTTTTACGCAATTACGTGTGTATGTAGGCGTGTGTGTTTTTGTGTGGGGAGGGGGTACATGTGTTTGTGTGTAGGGGGTATGTGCATGTGTGTTTGTGTCTGTTTGCAGGCATGAGTGTGCGGGTAGTTGTGTGTATGAGTGTTTGTGTGCGTAGGGGCGGGATATATGTATGTGCGTGTAGGCATAAGTATTTGTGTGTGTGTATGTATGTATGCGCGTGTGTATAGGATATGGACGCAACCTGGAGACGGTTTTCGCTATAGGAGCAGCATCGTGAGGAGCCGGTCGACGGTGATGCTGCAGAGGGTGGCGGGGGGAAAATAAAATCATAAGAACGCCAAAAACAGTCAAGTAAAAGCAATAAGCAATCGTGATTGCTCAAAAAACAGAACACTTTCCTTTCTCCTTCTTCCTGTAGCATAAAAAGTGCTATTCACTCCAGTTTTACATTTATCTTCCTATTTTTGCAGTCGTTAAAAATGCCAAGTGCAAAATACTGCCAACTACCATCAACGAGCCAAACTGTAAAGATGTCTCTGCGAAAGAGAAACTAACACTCTATATTTTGACGTGCAAAACAAAACCTCTGAAACAACTGTCAATTCAGTTCATGTTTAGTCAGATTTTTTAAAGAATTCCCTCGAAAATAAGAAGGAACTACACTTTCCCCTTCGGGCCCCTGTCGTGTACCTTTTTTCTTTCTAAAGTATGCGACGAATTTTTAGTCATTCTAGTGTTTATGCTTTGATATACTTAAGTGTTTCTATTCGAAAACGTTTTGCGTGTCAAACAAAATCACAGAAATAACAGTTCATGTTTTGTCATTAGATGATTTTTTTAAAGAATTTACTCGAAAATCAGAAAGGGAACACACTGCCCCCTTCGGGCATCCTGTTGTATACCTTTGGTCTTTGTAAGGTACACAAAAACTTTCAACTCATTCTAGAGGTAATGCTTTCATATACTTAAGTGTTTCCATTTGAAAACACTATTTAACTTCCCACATAACGATTACTACAATGTCTCTGGCACATAAAAGTTTACTCGTATTTCTATGCATAGCGTGCAGTGTGGCAGTTTCCCTGAGAAATACAATATTTTTAAAGGAACTGCGAAGCAATAGAATTTAAAAGAAAATACGTTGGATTGTTATCTAAGAAATGATTCAATGGTAGAAACTGGAATACTTTTATTCAAATATATTTTGTTTCGGCAACATTACAATGGTCCACGTAGCTTGTTACGGGAATGCCTTTTGCATAATAATAAGCAAGAGAAATAGTTTGGAGTTTTCTACATACTGATATATTTTTTTAAGTTCTATTTCCTGCCTTGTTGAATGGAAAAAGAAGCATCTTACGCTTGAATATATTGGGAAGTTTTGTTAAATGTTTAGATGCATTACTTGAAGAATAACTTTAGTCATAGCAAAACAATGAAATTCATAACGTAAAAGCTTGTATTTAAATCTCTACATAGTATAAAATGAAGTCTCCAAAAAGCGTCTGTGTGTTTTAACTCGCAAAACTACCCGGCCGATTTTGCTGAAATTTACAGTTTGTTCCTTTAAGTCCTGAAAAAGTTTGCAGACCAGTTCGAATAAAATTCAATGAATAGTTCTTTTTTTATTCCAATTTACGTTCAATTTTCACGTAAATACTCAAACATGGGGGTGAAAAATTACTTGCACATATTAATATTACATATCAATAGAAAGGGTACAATTTTACGCGTTCTACGCAATTTGTTCCAATGCTCTTTCTTTATTATGGCGGGAGTTATTTGCGTTCTTAGCTCGAATTTTTTTCGGCTTAGCTGAAATTTAGGCATTATTTCCTTCATTAAATAAATCAATAAAAAGTGAAAGAATTGTCCCACAGCTTTCTTTTTGACGCCATTGGAAAAAGCGACCTTTTTTACTCCAGATCTAACTCGACCTATGGTCGAAAAAATAAGCTTTTATCTCGAGAGCGTAAAAAGTTGCAAGCCTTTTTAAATCAAGTTTAAGAAATCTCGATTCCATTCAAATTGTGAACCATTTTCTTTCACATTTTAATTCATTAAACTTACTTTATTTTGTGTTTCCATAGTTACGCATTCTAAATCCATCTTTCTGGATTTAGTTCCTTAAGAGCATTTTAATATTTGTCGTCATTGTTTGGAAGGGAAATTATGATGTTTTTTTTATTTATTTTTTACGCCTGATTGTTAAATATACGTCACTTGACACAATTTTTGTTTTCAAGGTTGACCGCGCAAAGTCGGGCAACGCAGCTAGTCAATTATACTGTCTAACCACGGATTTTACGGAAAGGTAAACTTCCGGTTTACATGCGGAAATGGAAGCATCTATTAGTTTTCTGGGATGTCAGATTTTGCAGATGTATGTTAGCCTCTAAATTAAGCAGAGTCTCATTCAAATGAGCGGAATACGCGCATAAAATTTTTATTTTTCCCCTCATTCAGATGGAGTCGCCTTAACTGGATGTTTGCCAATTCCATACGATCCGT